>NC_072008.2:106421250-107055625 GCF_028885655.2 Pongo abelii
CCAGTTTAGGCCCAGTTGTCTATTCCTAACCAGCTTCCATTCTCCCAGGAGTCAGTCAGCTTTCTGCTATGCTTCAAAACTTCCACCACCTACTCTATCTCTCAAAGTTCTTATCATACTAGCACTCTAGCACTACCTCCAGGATATCTTTCCCAAATTCATAAACACTTGTTGAGCACTAAGCTGACAGGCATTGTGTAAAGTGCTGGGGATACAAAGATGAGTAAGGCACAGTTCCTACCCTTACGAAAATCACAGAGTAGCAGGGGAGACAGACACACATAAATACAGTACAACACATTAAGTGCTATCAGAGGGATTATAAGAGACTATAAATTAAGTGCTATGAGAACTCAGGGAAGAAAGTAACTCATTCTATCTTGCATAAGAGAGAGGAAAGAGAGCAGTATACATGGGAAATTTCACAGAAGAGGTGGATTTTGCCTTATCAGAGGACAAATTTCCTCGTAGGGAAGAATGGTAGGAAAGATAGTTTGGGACCAGATTACATAACTCTTAAAAACTTTTTTAAAATTTTAAGAATTTTGGCTCAGCATGGAGGCTCTGACCTGTAATCCCAGCACTTTGGGAGGCTGAGGCAGGAGGATCGCTTGAGCCCAGGAGTTCAAGACCAGCCTGGGCAACATAGGGCGACTCAGTCTCTACAAAAAGAAAAATCAAAACTTAGCTAGGCGTGATAGTACACGCCTGCATTCCCAGCTACTCGGGAGGCTGAAGTGGGAGGATTGTTTGAGCCTGTGAGGTTGAGGCTACAGTGAGCTGAGATCACGCCATCACATGTGGCCCACGCTAGCCTGGGCAACAGAGCAAGATCCTGTCTGGAAAAATTTTTTTTTAATTTTAAAATTTACTGCATAGACAACAGAAATCCACCAAACATCTCTGATGTTGCTTTTTGATGCTGGGAAGTCACATGATGAAATTCATTTTACAAAGACATATTATAGCTATATCGCTCTAGCTATAATATGAAAGACTGATTTAGAGGACAAATCAGAGGACAATTTGGTAGTACATACATTTAAAATAGGCATATACTTAACCAAGCAATATGACTTCTAAGAATTTACCTAATAGAAATATTCATACAAATGCACAAGCAAGAGTATATGCACAAGACTATTACTGCAACATTATTTGTAAGAACAGAAACAGTTATTTAACAGAGGAATCATTAAACAAAATAATATGTCCACATAATGGAACATTATGTCACCATTAAAAATGTGGTAGATACACACGTATTGACATAAAAATATGGCCATGAGTGAAAAAGTAGTTGTAGGACAATAAAAAATGATATTTTATAAAGAATTTATCTAAATATTTGTATATGCAAAGAGAAAGGTCTAGAACAAAAGCCACTATCATTGGTTTCCCTTGGGGAGTAGAATTGGGAAGGGGCCACTTTCACTTTTCACTTCACATAGTTCTAATTTGTTTTTACATATATCTTCCATTTATATCTCAAAAAAGAAAACAATACAAATGAGGCAGAGATACTATTACAATACTGCAGCAAAAGACAATCTAGATTTACTAACTGTGCCTCTAAACAATTAGACCAGTCATTTTATTTTTCATTTCATTTTATTTTTCATTTTTAGAGACAGAGTTTCACTATGTTGCCCAGCCTGGACTCAAATTCCTGGGCTCAAGCGATCCTCCTGCCTCAGCCTCCCAAGTAGCTGGAACTATAGACAGAGCCACCGTGCCCAGCAGAAGTCATTTTATTTCTGACCCTTTGGTTTCTCATCTACAAAACGACCCACCTCAAACGTTGTTTAAAAAATTAAATAATGTGTGTTAAAGGGCCAATCACAATGTTTGGAGTACAAATACTTGCTGAATCTTCTAAAATGATAAAAGCCTGAGCCAGGCAGCAAGAAAAAACAGAATAGGTTTGAGAAGTAGAATTGACAGAATAGGGAGACTGACTGAGCAGAGAGGATGAAGAAGGTGAAGTCAAAGTGCCTAGTTCACAGTCTAGATTAAACAACTGACTGGCTAGTGACAGCCCTCATAGCAATAGAAGACGTAAGGAAAGAAACAGGTTTGGAAGTAAGGCAAAAAGTTTTCTTTTAAGCCTATTAAGTTAGTGTTGCATACTTGATATCCAGGTAACTGGGCCCAGGAAATAGTTGGAGACACAGGGCTGGACCTCAGGAAGAAAAAATGTATCTGAAAATATACACTTGGTAGTCATGGGAGTCAAAGAGCCCAAGGTAGACAGAGAGTGAAAAAGGAAATGAGAATCACACTTACCTTCTCTCCTCTCCTTTGAAACTAGACAACACGCCTCTTTCACTTTTTTATTTTTTATTTTTCTTTTTTTACTAATTCCCTACAAAACAGTGGAGAATATAAACAACACGGCAAAGCTATACAGGTTTCTGAAACCTCAATATTTCCTCAACTTATATATTTCCTGGTCTTTATTGAACTATAAGATGTTAAGCCTCTTGCACACACCCTTTCTTAGACAGTCTTGAGGAAGTGTTCTTAGTTCTTATCCCCAAGGAGAATATATACCCTCCATGAAAACAAGGACTTTTTCAATCTTCTCCTCTGTATCTGCCCTAGCACTGAATGCAATATCTGGTACGTAATTTTGCATATGCTGCCAATATTGCGATCACTGTCATTGTCACCCCAACAGTATCTTTTATTGAGAATTGACTATATGCCAAACAAGTACCTTACATATATTAACTAATTTAATCCTTGCTACAATACCAAGAATGAGTAACTATTATTATCCCCATTGTATAGATTAGGATTCAGGAGAGGTTAGGCTAACTTGCCCAAGAATAAAGAGCAAGTAAGTGAAACTGCAGTGATTCAAGCCCAGGCAATCTGATACTAGAGTAGGTGCTCTACAGGCTCAGTCTAGGCAGAATTATAACCAAAGCAACTATAAAATACTAAATAGACAAATCAAAAGCATTGTGGAAATGAATTCCCATATGCGTGATTATGGCTGAAACACTGCGCAAAAAAATCAGTGGCTCCTGGATAAAAGAGGTATTATCAGTTACCTGTCAGCTAAAAAGCAAGGATAGCACAGGCACACTAGAAATGAGAACCAAACCAGATTAAAAAACTGGTGCTTGTGGAGAGGCAGCAGAATATTGTGATGAGAAAGGCACGTTGGCATAATAATGAGACCAAGTAATATCAAAATCCAGGGAAGTAAGAAGATCCTTGAGGAAACAAAGATAGTATCTTAAGAAAATGGAACTACCAACATTGTATATCTGCCCTTTCTTTTTCATTTATGTACCTGACCAACCAGAACTGCCCCCTCTGAAATCTTAAATGCAATAATTCGTACTTTCCAACCACAGCTCACTCCTGCTCTATCTGTTCTTCAACCTTATCAAGATCACAGTCTCTTGAGCCCCACATTGTCTCTTGGTCCACTTGCCTTCTGCTGATCTATCTTCCCCCCATACCCATCCTGGTCTCCAGATGGCTCAACATCTGAACCACTCTCACCAGTACCTTCCATATCCATATACCTTCATCACTCTGCCACAATTGCCCATGAAAATCCCAAACCTGTGCTAATGCTCTAGCCTGCCTTGTCTGCTCCCATACCCAGGTTCTACATAATTCCTGGTCTACAACCTCAGCTGAACCCTCATTGTCACCCATAAATTCTGTTACTTATGCTTGTTCAATTCCTTTACCTAGTCCCTTTGGGTTCTATTTAAGCCTTCATTCATCTCACACTCCCACTTCCCTTCCCTCCAGTCCCATCAGACATGCTTGTCTCATACTTGTAAAAAGATTTTTGTAAGACCATCAGACATGGACTCTATCAGCTCCCTGCCTCCTCTTCCCCATCACTTGCCAATCTGACTCCTTTCAGAAAAGCCATATCCCACCCCAAGCCCCACCTTCCACCATAGGTTGCTGTTGTTTCCAACACTAACCCTGTTAACAGCCAGCTTATTTGCAATGGGATCTTGCAGAATCGGTAATGAGGAGAATAAAACAAATTAAGGACAAAAATTAAAAGGCAAGAAGACAAAGGTAAATGCAGAAAAAACTGAGACAAAGAGAAAACAAAAGGTAAAATGGCAAAAACAAGTTCAAGTATATCAATGAATATGAAACTCATATATGAGCAAAATTCACCCTTTGAAATACAGGAATTAACAGACTGGATAAAAGGAAAAAATCCAGTTATGTGCCATTTATGAAAGACACATCTAAAACATAAATTGAAGGAAAAATTGAAAGTAAAAAGATGGGAAAAGATATACCAGGTAAATGCTAGCCAAAAGAAAGCTGAGGTAGCTATATTAATATCTAAAAGTAAAAAAGACAATAAAAGCATTATAAAGGTTAGATAAGATCACCACATAGAGATAATAAACATGCATCCACTAATAAAACATCACTAAATATACAAAGGAACAAGAGAGAGAAATTGAAAAATCAACCATCAAAATGAGAGGTTAACATATACCTCTTTGTTGTTGCAATTATGAATGGTACAAGCAGATACAAACTAGTAAATATATAGACAAGTTGAACAACAAAATGAGCTTGATTTAATAGGAATACAAAAAATTCTATATCCAACTGGAGAATTACATTATTTTCAAGCACATATAGAATATTTACCCCCAAAACTGACCATGTACTAGGCTGTAATGCAAGTCTCCATAATTTTTTTTAAAAATCCTTCCCATACAGACCAGTCTCTGACTTTGAGGAAATTAAATAAGAAATCAATTTAAAATAAGGTAATTTCTTATCACAATACTTTTTGAAAATTTATAGACACTTCTAAATAACCCACATGTCAAAGAAGAGATCATAATGGTACTAAATCTATCCTTAACATCTTAGAGGAAAATACATGCCTCCTATCTCACTACCATCACTACTCCCCATACTATGGCATAGAATGTTCCCTAGAAATTCAAAAAGGAAAATACGAAAGAAAAATACAGTTTTCATATGCAATAAACCAAGTGATATATTTTTATGGTAAATAGTACATCATATTTTGAAAACTAGAACTCAGGAAAATAACGGAGGCACAAATACAGTTATAATAAGAAAACCAGATAGATGTGAAGTTAGAAAAGCTATGATTAATCGGATACTCCCAATTTATGGCTACTAGGGTTTAATAGAGAAACCAAAGCCCAAGAAAACTTAAGACCCTTCATTACATTCAGTCCCAGGTGTACAGTAAAAAAGGCAAGATTATCTATTGAGAAGACCACGGCTCAGGTAACATGAGTGTCAAAATCTGAGCTCAGATGGACAACTTGTTCTGTGTTAGTCCTGAGGTGTCAAGACTCAGATGAAGTATCTTAATATAGCATCCTTGTGGACCCATGCCCATAAAAAAATAGTTTAGAAAAGGTGGTTTGTATCATTCTCAGCAAACTAACACAAGAACAGAAAACCAAACACCGCATGTTCTCTCATAAGTGGGAGTTGAACAATGAGAACACATGGACACAGAGAGGGGAACATCACACACCGGGGCCTGTCAGGGGTGGGGGGCTAGGGGAGCGATAGCATTAGGAGAAATACCTAATGTAGATGATGGGTTGATAGGTGCAGGAAACCACCATGGCACTTGTATATCTATGTAACAAACCTGCACATTCTGGTATCCCAGAACTTAAAGTATAATAAAAAATTTTTTTAAAAAAAGAAAAGATGGCTTACTTAACAATTATACATATTTATTGCTAAAAATGAGGATAATATGTTAATGCAAATACTTACAAAACCAAAGGAAAAACTAAATCTACCATAAAAATGGGAAGTCACCATACCTCTCTCAATTACTGATAGTATAACAGATGAAAAATTAGTAAATATGTAGACAAGGTGAACAACACAATAAGCTTGATCTAAAGGACATGTATAGAACTCCATATCCAACTGGATATATCCAGTCTATATCCTAATCCTAATGATTGAGAAATAATAACAATGAATGAAAATAAACACTAACACAACTGGTTTTCAAGAAGGGGATGGGTGAGCTATCTCAAATTATTTCAAATTCTAAAGACCAATTTTAAAAATGAAAAACTAGGCAAAACTTGACAGGAAGCATAGAATAATGAAAATAGTGGTGAAAGACAGACTTGGGTTCAAATCCTAGCTCTGCTATTTTTAGCTATATGACCTTGGGCATGAGACTAGAATATTAAAAAGATGACTAAAAATACAGAATTCCTTGTAAGAATAGTACTCAGATTAAAAATAATCATTGGTGTTCCCAAAATGAAAACTGATGTGAATTAGGAAAACACCAAGTAACGTCCCTGCCCTGGACAGCAAATACAACAGATTTTGCTGTGTTGCATGCAGGCCACACATAAATGTGAAGATGGTAATATACGGTACTTATGCTCAAACTAGAAACATCTACCAGATGTAACCTCTTTGAAGGTTGGTACTACATCTGGATATCATAGCCCCAGGAGCTTGGCACAGTGTGTGACACACAGTATATGTTCAACAAAAGTCTAGTGAATGTCTTTACCCAGAAATCTATTTGTGTTTACATGTTTAAACTTAAACCCATGGAAATTGAAGAGCTGTAATGGAGCTGAGAGAAAAATGTTTTTGTTTTCCTGAGGCAGTGTGTGAGCTGTGGTTAAAAGCTTGGACTCTGGGCCGGGTGGGTGGCTCACACCTGCAATCCCAGCATTTTGGGAGGCTAAGGCGGGTGGATCACTTGAGGCCAGGAGCTCGAGGCCAGCCTGGCCAACATGGTGAAACCCTGTCTCTACAAAAAATACAAAAAAAAAAAAAAAAAAAAAAAATTAGCCAAGCATGGTGGCTTGCGCCTGTAGTCCCAGATACTCAGGACGCTGAGGCAGAGAATGGCTTGAACCTGGGAGGCGGAAGTTGCAGTGAGCCAAGATGGTGCAACTGCACTCCAGCCTGGACGACAGAGTGAGACTCTGTGTCAATAAAACAAACAAATAAAAAGCTTGGAATTGAGCCAGACTGCCTGAACTTGAATCCCAACTTCCACATTTACTAGCTGTGTGACCTGGGGTAAGTTACTAAACCTCTCAGTACCTCAATTTCCTCACTTGTAAAATGAAGATAAAAATTGTACCTATCCTTTGGGGCTTGTTTTTATAAAGATTAAATGAGTTTTTAAAATATGTAAAGTGCTTAAAGTAATGAGAACACAAAGAATGCTAAGTGTTACCTATTTTTGTCAGTTTGTATATGTTCATTTGTGCTTTCGGACTTAACTAGGTCTTAGAAAATTACATTTATTTTCTTTTAAAGAATGCAGATGAATTGTGAGTTAAACTGTCTAGACATCAGTTAAAGTTTTAGGCTATTGTTATTTAAATTTTTTTATTTCAATAGCTTTTGGGGTACAAGTAGTTTTTGGGTACATGGATGAATTTATAGTGATTAATTTTAATGCACTAATCACAGGCCACTGTATTTGAAGTGAGGAACCATGCTGACAGCCTTATAGATGACAGAATATTTTCTTAAAAATTGACCCATGCTCAAGGGCCAAAAGGCTGAACTGGTATTAAATTATTCTCTAAAGTTATAAGTAGTAATTATATGATGGTTTTGCAAATACATTCTAATGGATTATCATATCCTGCCAAAGTGATGTAATAAAAGTATTTTGCTGTTTAGGCTAAGGACAATGGACAATTTTATACCTCACTGAACATGAAAAAGTGAACCAGAGTCTTTCAAAATATATTCGTTTAACCAAGAAGCCTGAATTAAACTGCTCTTGTTAAAATGATACTATGTTTTACACAGAAACTGATTAATGAGTTTTATACTGATGTGAGATTTATACTGCTGCATGCCAGATTCTGTATACTTTTGAACATGGGTATTCAGAACTGATTTAGCTATGTCAAGAAATGTTATGGTGTCTACACTTTTCTCGAAAGATGATAATTTAAATTGGGCTGCAAATTTTAATTGGTCATAATTGGGGATTATAAAATGTCAAGGTGGAATGAATTTCCACCCTGCCTGAAACAATAACAACAACAACAAATGTACCAAATACATGAAACAATGGTTTTCAAATCACTGAACATCAGGCAATGAAGGACTATGATTTCTGAGATGGGAAACAAATAAGGTGAGCCCTTTGATTTTCCCAGCTTACTGTCTTAAGAGAATTTCCAGATAATGGTACAGAAAGGAAGAACCCAGGTAGAGCCTACTGAACTCCCTGAGTTCTGGAGACAGAGCTGAGAGTCTGGGAAAAAAAAACAGGTAACTGGAGTTCATAGGACAGAGGACCTGAGAGAGCGCCACAGAAAGAGAAAGAGATCTTCAGAGGCCTGCAGAAGGTTTCACTCAAGTATTTAGCAAAGGACTGATTAGCCCATGGTATGCCTGTGAGGAAATTACTCTAGGCCAGGGAAAGAACTACCTGAAAGGATTCAAAAGAACAATGCCTGTCACTCACACAGGGCTAAGAACAGTGCCTGTTTCCACCAGCCAAACTGGAAAACCTCATGATTCACAGGACACTAGCTGAAGGACTCAGAAGGGTCTTGCCTCAGTAGTGGGAAATAGCCCAGATTATGCACTGCTCTGGTCCTGCCTAACAAATCTAAACAGCAAAACCTGAAAGGGTCACTCTGTATCCAAGTAATTTAAGGGCATCCCAGAATAGAGCTCAAGTATATTTATAGTAATACAAAAATATGCAGTACTCAACAAGGTCAAATTCATAATATTTGGTACCCAGTAAAAAACTAACAGGCATGCAAAAAAGCAAGAAAATATGATCCATAATAATGAGAAAAATCAATCAAAAAGACCAAGAACTGACACAAATGTTAGAATTAGTAAACAAAGTCATTAAAGCAGTTATTATAACTGCATTCTATATGTTCAAAAAGTTAGGTAGGGGACATGGGAGATGTAAAAAGACTCAAATCAAACCTACGGATAAAAGGTACAATGTCTGAGATGAAAAACACACTCGTTGGGATTAACAGCAAATTGGACATTACAGTAGAAAAGAGTTAAGAACTTGAAGACATAGCAGTAGAAATTATTCAAAATGGAAAACAGAAAGAAAAAAATTGAAAAAAAGAAAAAGGAATTAATGAGCTGTGGGACAACATCAAGCTACCTTCTATACATGTCATTGATGTCACCAAAAATAATGGCCCAAATTTGGTGAACACTATAAACTCACAGATCCAAGAAGCTCTATAAACATTAAGCACCAGAAACATAAAGAAAAATATACCATGTGGCACACCATAAATTGCTTAAAACCAGAAATAATGGGAAAATCTTAAAAGAAGCTAGAGTGGTGGGGTGGGGTGGGGTTGGGGTCTTGCGGAAGGACACATTATATATATACAGATGAACAAAGATAATGATAAAAGCAAATTTATCATTGGAATCAATGCAAGTGTAAAGACAGAACAACCTCTCTAAAATACTGAAAGAAAAAAAAACCATCAACCTAGATAGAATTCTACACCCAGCAAGATATCATTCAAAAACAGAGGTGAAATAAAGACTTTTTCAGACATGAAAAGTTGAAAGAATTAATCACCAGCAGACCTGCACTATAAAAAGTGTTAAAGGAAGTCCTTGAAGCAGAAAGAAAATGGTACTGCACAGAAATATAGGTCTACAAAAAGGAATACAGAGCACATGCAATGGTAACAATGTAGGTAAAAATACTTTTTTCTTATTATTTAAATCTCTTTTAAAATATAATCGACTGTTTAAAGGAAAAATAATGATATATTGTGAGGTTCAAAACATATGGTAGAACAAAGCTGGAACTTAACCTGATTTCAAGAGACAATATAAATCCACAGTAATCAATTCAATGTGGTACTGGGCAGGAAGATAGACAAATAAACGAACAGAACAGAGAATACGGAAATAAGCCTTCATGTTTATAGTCACTTGATTTTTTAAATAAGGGTTAAGGGAAGTTTAGTGGAGAAATGGCAGTCTTTTCAACAAGTAGTGCTGGAAAAACTAGATATCCATATGAAAAAAAAAAGCAAGCATTTCTGACATGACACGTAAAACGTGATCCAGAACTTGATAAATTAGGCTTCGTCAAAATTTAAAACCTCTGCTTTGTAAGAACTTTATTAGAAAATAAAAAGATAAGCAGTATACTGAAAGAAAATATTTGCAACTAGTATATCTGATAAGGACTTATATCCAGCATATATAAAGAACTCTCAGAACTCTACAATTTTTTTAAAAACACAAATTTTAAAAATAGACAAAAGATATGAATAAACATATCACCAAAGAGGATATACAAATAGCAAATAAACACATGAAAACATGATCAACATCATTAATCATTAGGGAAATGCAGACTAAAACCACAGTGAGATATCACTACACACTTATTAGAATGACCAAAATGTAAAATGCACCAAATGTTGGCCGGCATTTGAAGCAACTGGAACTCTCATACACTACAGTGGGAATGTGAAATGGTATAGCCATATTGGAAAACAACTTAGTAGTTTCTTAAAAAGTTAAACATATATCTCCCATATGACCCAGGCTTTCCACTTTTGGTATTTATCCAAGAAAAGCAAAAGCATATGTAGGCCAGACGTGGTGGCTCGCACCCATAATCCCAGCATTTTGGGAGGCCAAGGTGGGCGGATCGCTTGAGGTCAGGAATTTGAAGCCAGTCAATCAACATGGTGAAACCCCGTCTCTACTAAAAATACAAAAAATTACCCAGAGCGAAATTCCGTCTCAAAAGAAAACAAAAACAAAAATTAGCTGGGTGTGGTGGTGCATGCCTGTAATCCCAGTTACTTGGGAGGCTGAGGCGGGAGAATCACTTGAACCTGGGAGGTGGAGGTTGCAGTGAGCCAAGATTGCACCACTGCACTCCAGCCTGGGCAACAGAGCGAGACTTTGCCTCAAAAGGGGGGGGAAAAAAAAAGCATATGCCCACACAGATTTGCATGGAAATGTTAACAGCATTATTGGTAATAGCCCAAATCTGGAAACAGCCCAAATGCCCACTAAGAGGTAAATGGATAAACAAATTGTAGTATACCCATGCAATGGAATACTACTTAGCAATAGAGAAGAATGAACTACTGATACACATAGCAACATGAATGAATCTCAAAATAATTATGCTGACTGAAATAAGTCAGGCAAAAAAAAAAAAAACACTGTATGATTTCATTTATATAAAACTCTAGAAAACACATAGTGTCAGAAAAGAGAATCAGTGGTTTCAGGAGTTGACGGGGTGGGGAGGGTAATAGCACACAGGGACAAGAAGGAAGGATTACAACACGGCACAAGGAAACTTTTGGAGGTGACAGATGTTCAGTATCTTGATTCTGGTGATAGTTTCATGGATATATACAGATGTCAAAATTTGTCAAATTGTATACTTTATATATAATTTGTCTATTGTAGTTCAATAAAATGTTTTTAAACATTTTAATATTAAATGTAACTAAATTTTCTTCTTGTAATCATGTTTTCCAATCCCAGAATACCTACAAGACACTAGAAGCCTTTAAATTAATTGAAACACTAAAATATTTTATGTCAAGGTTTTTTGTTTTTTTTTTTTTTGAGATGGAGTCTTGCTGTTGCCCAGGCTGGAGTGCAGTGGCATGATCTTGGCTCACTGCAAGCTCCGCCTCCCGGGTTCACACCATTCTCCTGCCTCAGCCTCCCGAGTAGCTGGGACTACAGGCACCCGCCACCACACTCGGCTAATTTTTTGTATTTCTAGTAGAGACAGGGTTTCACCATGTTAGCCAAGATGGTCTCGATCTCCCGACCTCGTGATCTGCCCATCTTGGCCTCCCAAAGTGCGGGGATTACAGGCGTGAGCCACCGTGCCTGGCCAAGGTTTTTTTTAATAGAGAATAAACAATACAGAGTAGGTTTGAAATACTTCCCTTACTATACAGTTTTGTTATCTAAAAGATGTTTCACCTTTTAACTTTTCAATTTGTTAAAAATGTAAAAGACAGCAGGTTCAGGAATAGCAATAAAATGTTTGCATAACTGGTGCCTGGAACTGTAATATGAGTATGATCATTTAGTAAGTGCATCCAAACAATATACTTCTTCTATTTTAAAATGTATATACTTTGTGAGGCATCAGTCATTAAAATCAAGTATAAAAATAAACAGAAGTTAGAATCAGATGTTCAAGTAGCTGTATCATAAACCAAAATTTTGTTTAAGTGAAGCACATTTAATGTCACTGGTCTCATCAAAATGAGGGCAAAGGTTATTGTACCATTAATAAATATTAGAATTAATTTTTTAAAGTTCATTTAATCTTTCATCCTTCTTTATTTCTATTTTTGTGCTTTTTCTTTGAGACAGAGTCTCACTCTGTCACCCAAGCTGGAGTGCAGCAGCACAATCGTAGCTCAGTGTAGCCTTGACCTCCTGGATTCAAGCAATTCTCCCACCTCAGCCTCCCCAGTAGCTGGGATCGCAGGCACAAGCCACCACACCTGGCTACTTTGTTTTATTTTTTGTAGAGATGGAGTTTCACCATGTTGCCCAGGCTGGTCTCGAACTCTTAGACTCAAGTGATCCTCCTGCCTCGGCCTCCCAAAGGGCTGGGATTACAGGCGTGAGACACCACACCTGGCCTGTGCATGCTTTATAATATATGACCAATACAGTGGTAAATAATGTAGTTTATAAATACTTATTTTAGGAGTGATAAAAATTTGGGGTGATAAAGGTGAGTAATCAAAAAAGCTAGGAAGTCCTTTACTTAAAGGCTGGTTAAGGGAAACTATTCTACAAATTGCCATATATTTTCATGATTCTGCTTGCATAGAGATATGATGTACGTTAATTAGGAAAGAATAAATCATTCTGATGATTGTAATGCAGTTGCTCTTATGCAAGTAGTACAGCATAATGAATAAGAATTTTTGCTGTCATAAGACACATTCAAAAGTGGACTCTAGGCTAGGTGAGGTGGCTCATGCCTGTAATCCTAGCAATTTGTGAAGCCGAGGTAGGAGGATCTCTTGAGCCCAGGAGTTTGAGACCAGCCTGGACTACACGGTGAAACCCCATCTCTACACACACACACAGACACACACACACACACAAATTAGCCAGGTGTGGTGGTGTGTGCCTGTAATCCCAGCTACCTGGAAGGCTGAGGTGGGAGGATCACCTGAGCCCGGGAGGTCAAGGCTGCAGTGAGCCAAGATCGGGCCACTGCACTCCAGCCTGGGTGACAGAATAAGGCTCTTTCTCTCTCTCTCTCAAAAAAAAAAAAAAAAAAAAAAAAAAAAAAGTGGACTCTATTAACTAATTGTGACATAGGCAATGACAGCATCTAAAGCAGATCAAGCTAAATACTGTCAAAACTAACACCTATTATTTGTGTGGGTTTCCAGAACATGGGTGAAGCATAGCCCTAAAAGGTAGCAAAATCTAGTACCCATGGGCGGGGGACTAGTTATTTGATAATCTAAAGGTAAAAGAATTGATTTGGCCGGGAGTGGTGGCTCACGTCTGTAATCTCAGCACTTTGGGAGGCCGAGGCGGGAGGATCACCTGAGGTTAGGAGTTCAAGACCAGCCTGACCAACATGGAGAAACCCCGTCTCTACTAAAAATACAAAATTACCCTGGCATGGTGGTGCATGCCTGTAATCCCAGCTACTCGGGAAGGCTGAGGCAGAAGAATTGCTTCAACCTGAGAGGCAGAGGTTGCGGTGAGCTGAGATCACACCACTGCACTCCAGCCTGGGCAACAAGAGCAAAACTCCATCTCAAAAAAAAAAAAAAAAAAAAAAAAAAAGTTGACTTTAGAGCATGGAAAAATGAGACCAAATCCAGAGTATATGGTGGTCTGCAAAACTTAAAAAAAAAAAAAAAAAGAAAAAAGAAAAAAACTCAAGTAGAAAAGAAAGCTTCCAGGGATGCAGGGCTTCCTAAAATCCCCTTGTCTGGATCCAGCCACCTATGCACAAAAATACCAATGGATAACATCTTACTGGTAACATTTGCATGAGCATACAACATTGCTTACAGTCAATAAAATATTTGCTTTGGGATATTGTGTTGGTTATTGTATCAACTGCCCCTTTCAATTTTAGGGTGATGTCTCTCCTAGAAAACTATAAATATTCTTATTAAAATGTATCTGTCTTAGATACTTATTCCAGGCTACTCAGACAAATTCAAGGAAGTTTCAATTTATAAAGCTGCTAAGTCTGACTTCTTAGAAGTTTCAAAGTTCCCTTTGGATTCAGACCCCAGCTCCCATCTCCCCACATCCTTTCTGGCTCTTGGGTTAAATAATGTAAATTACCTGGCCCCAAAGATTTTTCTGCAAGAGCTCCTTCTGCTGTCCTGGTAATTATCTTTGAATGTGTGCACGGTTTCAGGCCTTCCAAATCCTACTTCTTTCCCTGTCCTAGAGCTCTGTATTCTGCATTGTTACAGAATGCTCACTAGTTGGGAGGGCCAACTGTGTGCTAAGCGGTACACTAGCTGGCTAAGAAGAAAAGAACAGAGCTAGTCCATGCCCACAGAGTTCACAGTTTAGTAACAGAGACACTTAAATAATCCTTAAAAAAAAAACATGGTAACCAAAGAAATATATGTATGAGATATTATAAGAATACCAAGGGAGGGCACGTAATTCAGCTTGGGGAAAGGGAACTAGAAAGAGAATATCCAGCAGTAGCACATGAATTGATTGTAAATTAATGTGTTTCAGCTGGATAAGCAGGAGAAAGAGGGCTTTCCAGGCAAAGTGCGTAGCATTTACAAAAGCATGGAGGCATAAAGCAACGTGGTATGAGCAAGTAGTACAATGATGCTGGTTGGTTTAAATTGTAAGGGAGAATGCAGAAGAGGCAGGTGGGGAATCACATCGTGTGGCTGGCGGGTGCTCCATATGCTATGCGCAAAAACACGGCTAATTAGCCTTTGACAACAGAAGTCATTGAAGAGTTTTAGGTAAAGAAAGGACTTGTTAGGGCACACTGACAATTTTGCAGACTATGGATTTGAGGAGGCTGTGGCATAAATCCAGGGGAAAAATGACAAGAGCCAAGAGTAGAGGGCAGTGGCACTAGAGATGGAAAGGGGCATATTAAAGACATAACACGGAGAGAAAATCTGCAGGACCTGTGAATGTTCTGTAACAGAAGTACGGCCTCTTCTACTAGGACTTGGAGTTCTGATGTGCTAGATTTCTAATTAAGGACAGTATAGCATAGAATTGTGCTTAAAAGCACTGGATCTGAGCTGCCTGGCTTAAAATCGCAGCTTTGCTTTTTCCCTGAATTAACTTTGGGCAAGTTATTTAACCTCCTTGAGTCTGTTTCCCCATTTGTAAAAATGAGGATTAATAATAAGAGCTCCTGCCTATGGCTGTGAGGATTCAAGCATGCATCATGAGTAAAAGGCATAGCATAGTGCCTGGCCTAGAGTAAGCACTCAATATTGGTAGCTGTTTCGTTTTAATTATTATTAACCATATGCTTTGCAAAATATATGAGCATATGGCAGTTTTGACATCTTTCTATGAAATTTGAGAAATCTAATCAGTATTCTTGCCTAGATGGAAGGTCACCGTACCTCTCTGCATGGAGGGAGGCTGACAAGCATAAATATGAAGCAAATGTTAGTAATTAGATATGATCAGTTTAAAGGATATTTATTTATACACTGTTCCAGACAGGATTTAAAGTGACTTACAAAGATTCATAAAACATCAAAAAATATCATAAATTTTAAAAATAGGATCAAAAAGAAGAAAAACAGGAGTGGAGACAAACTGGTAGAGTCAGTATCAAGGCTCCAAAACCAAAGGGCAACTGAGGCTTCCTAGGAGTCAGCTGGGGTCTAGACCCCCACCTGTCCATCCATGGAGCACATCTATGCCTCACATAAAATCCCCTAGGGCCTGCCTTCACGAGTCCATTCTCAAAAGTTGTATGGGAGCAAAGCTGTATTTTTCCCTAACAATGAGAAATTTACAACTAGCTCTTAATTTTACAAAATTCTGATTTTGCAGTAAGGTTTTGGCTCCCTACGATCCTTTTCAAAATAGATTCTACAGAAGTACAGTTTGCATGTGCTGAGGCATTTTGTGCTTTTCACTCCTTTTTTTTTTTTTTTTTTTTTTTGTGAGATGGAGTCTCACTCTGTTGCCCAGGCTGGAGTTAGGCAGCGCCATCTCAGCTCACCTCAACCTCCGCCTCCTGGGTTCAAGGGATCCTCCTGCCTCAGCCTCCCAGTAGCTGGGATTACAGGTGTGTGCCATCACACCCGGCTAATTTTTGTATTTTTAGCAGAGACAGGGTTTCACCATGTTGGCCAGGCTGGTCTCAAATGCCTGACCTCGTGATCTGCCCATCTCGGCCTCTCAGCGCGCTGGGATTACAGGCATTAGCCATCTCACCTGGCTGGTTTTCACTCCTTTTAAGATATCCACCAACTGATGAAGATGATGACAATGATAGTTAACACTTCTATAATGTTTATTATGTACCATGCACTTTTCTAAGCACTTTATTTAGTCCTCACAATCACACTATGAGGTAGGTACTAA
Organism: Pongo abelii; assembly: GCF_028885655.2. Classification (NCBI taxonomy): domain Eukaryota; kingdom Metazoa; phylum Chordata; class Mammalia; order Primates; family Hominidae; genus Pongo; species Pongo abelii. Next base: position 106,437,862 of record NC_072008.2, read on the forward strand.
ATTATTATGTCCACTTTACAAATGAGGAAAGTGAGGCACAGATTGAGCAAATAACTTGCTCAAGGTCACATGCCCTCTGACAGTCTGGTTTTTGGACCCAGGCCGTCTGGTTCCAGAGTCCAAGCTCTTAACCGTTACATTATATTATACTGTCTCTTCATATTCTGGCAATATTGCTCTATATGGTGATTTTTGGAAAAGGGAACATCAACCTCAGGAACTTGAGGTGGGGTTTCTAAAAGTCTTCAGCTAATAACAAACACAATGTTTGAGAGGCCCTTGGTCTGGCTTACATTCCCAGACCCCTGACCTCCTCCTGCAATATATGTAACAGGCCAGAGCAACTCTAGCTCAAAGCAACATTATACGCAAGAAAATAACTCATTCCCCTCATCCAGGACATCCATCCTAAAAGATGGCAGGTGCATAACGGTGGGGCAGGGGGTGGGGGTGGGCAGCAGGGTGGAAGAAGGCAGTGGTAGTAACTAAAATGCCTCTTTTGTTAGCTCTTAGAATCATATGTGGGGACAATTTCCTCCAGATGGAAACCACATAGCTACCTTTCAATACCAACAAATTCTGTTCATAAATGGTTTGTAGAAATTCCCACTTAAAATAATATATACTACTCTAAAACAAGTCCCAGAAGGAAGTCAGATATCTTAATACTATATATTCATTTCTCCTGCAGAATGTTTGTTTTGGATATGTGGAAATGTGGTCTTTCATGATTCCACACATTTTTCCCCTGCTCCTCAGCAACTCTAGAAGGCGCCTTAAACCCACCACCAATCCTAGAAGGCAGATTTCCATAAATGTGGTACATAGAAGTAACTCTGAAATATTATAAAAACAAGACCATGTGTCCAAACACCCTACTTGGCAACAGGGAAAAGACATATATTAAAACAAATCCCATTTAGCTTTCCAGCTTTCAAAATCTACATTTGAAGCTTCCTCTAACATGAGCCAGACACAAGAGCCTCATAAGGCTGATGGGTGCAGGATGGCCAGTTTACCCTCTTCTCTGCCAAAAGCCCCTTCCTTGACAGCCCATTTTTTAGATTTTTAAAAAATCTAAAATCCCCAACTAAAAGAATGGACTGTTTTAAAATCTAGGTCATTTATATGTATAAAACATTTTTAAGTCCAGTAAGAGCTGACACATTGTTATTTTTCAATAAGCCTCATCACCTCCCACGCAGAACACTATTATCTTTCCTTAGTCAACAAGCTTTGATAATGCAGCACCCCCGCAGGGAAGACCCTCTTCTGCCAGGATCACAGATGGTGGGGATTTCTAAACTGAACTCTAGCTGGCATCTGATTATTTCTTACAGACCATGTCACCTAAAAATTACCCACACAGTCCCCTTAAATGTGAAATCATCATGGTTCATGACTAATCCAGCCCATGCTCACACATAACTGTGATTTCATGCATTTGGTTTCTTTTTAATTTTAGGGATGCTGTGATCTGGCTATGGCCACATAAACCTTAAAACAATAAAAAATAACCTGTAGTTGAATTTAAATTGAATTGCATACGTGGCAGGTAATTTTAAAGTGTTACTTGAGGCCTATAAGATGCCAAATAAATGCTAATTTCTTTCAAATAAAATATTAATAAATATATACATGAGCATATGTACATTAAAAGGTAGGTATAAATAATAAAATAAGAGAATAATATAAAAATAAACGTAAAATATTAACTTATTACAAGCCCTCTTTCCCTCCTAAACTGCTTAACCATAATTACTCTACACATTATATCAAATCCCTAGAGCAAGATTAGTACATGCATTATCAACATCTGGTCTACAGCTTGAAGCAATATCCTAATATTTTTAAAAAATAAAGTATAAAAATTAAAACCAATGAAATGTTCAAATTAGATTTGTATATATTTGTTTATTTTCAATACTGACATAGTAAGTAAAAATACCTTAAAAAGTTCTAAGGGGAAAAGAGGTATGAGTTTTCATAATTCAGTTAATATAACTTGAAATAAAGCAAGATACTCAAAATGCCTAGACGGACCTTCTTAGCCCCCATATATGTAAATATTTGATCCTGGTATTATCATTAGTTACAAATAAAGCTACACATACAGGAATCAGCACATCAATAAGGATGTTCTTTTAGTTTATAAAAATAATCCCCCCCACTAGATTGTAAGCTGTATGAGAGAAGGGAGTTTGTTTTGTTCATTTCTGTACCTTTGGTGCCTAGAGCACTGCCTGGATCATAATATGCACAAAATAAATATTTGTTGAATGAATGAGCTGGCATCAAGAATACCATATATCATATTCAGCCACACCCAAGAGCTTATCATCTAGGACTTCTCCACTTTTGATATCACTGATTCAACACCCCCTCTCTGACCACAACCTGCTGTGCTTCTAGCCTATTCAGCCAATGAGCCCCCCAACTAGCCCCATTCCTATTCTCAGATTTCTTGGGTGGGGGCAGTCTTCCACAGGCCCTTCTGCTTTCACCTCCTCAGCTCCTTCCCATCTTTACTTCCTTCCCAATAACATTTAAATTTTATTGTTTGTTTCTCTTTTTTTTTTTCTGAGACTTTTTCTCTGTCGCTCTGGCTGGAGCGCAGTGGCATGATCTCAGCTCACTGCAACCACTGCCTCCTGGGTTCAAGTGATTCTCCTGCCTCAGCCTCCCAGGTAGCTGGGATTACAGGTGTGCGCCACCACACCCGGCTAATTTTTGTATTTTTAGTAGAGATGGGGTTTCACCATGTTGGCCAGACTGGTCTCGAGCTCCTGACCTCAGGTGATCCACCTGCCTCAGCCTCCCAAAGTGCTGGGATTACTGGTGTAAGCCACCACACCCAGCCAATTCTATTGTTTCAACTGCACTCTTGTCAATATCCTCAATAATGCATAATTTCACTGCAAATATCTGATTTAAAAAACCATAGCTCTTCTAAGCCCAACTGTTATACTTTATGCATGCACAAGGACTCCTGAGATCTACTGGAGAAAAAAAAAATCACACTCTGGTAGATTATTATCCATATGAATTCTTGGTCACCAAGCTCATCTTAACCCTGCCTGGCACTGCAACTATGCTTCCCTAGGCTGCTCTCCTGTTCTCCACAATAACTATTTCAAACCTTCTTCAAACACCACAAATATCTAACTCAAACCTTGTCCCATCTTAACCCCTGCTCTAACAGGTTGGCCATAACTATTATATCATAGAGAAATAGAAATATCATCAGACAAGTTCCTGCTGCCAAATCTATGAACCTACTTTCATCTATGCCTATTGAGGATAATCCTCTACCTCAATCTGGATCCCCTCCCATCTGGCATAAGGACTTTGCCCTCCAAGGATTTTGCTCTATTAATTAGTCCCTCCTTCCCACCAGCCTTTAAAGAAACTCAGGTCCTTCCTAAATAAATGAATAAATAAATAAATAAATAACAGGTCCTCAATCTCAACTCCTTCCTTGCTACTACCCTTTCTCTGCTCTTCAAAGCCAGACAGATTTCTCTAAGGAATTGTACATAATCACTGCCTCCACTTCCTCATCTCCCCAATCATTTCTCAACCCACCATAGTTTAGCTTTCTGCCTCACAGTTCTCTGAAATTGCTCTAAGGTCACCAATAACTTCCTAAATCCAATAGACAGTTCTTGGTCTTCCTAGATTTCTCTGGATCTTTAGTACCACTGACCATATTTTTAACATAGCCATTTCATTTTGAGAAACTTATTCTGCTGATATTCAAGTAAATTCACAAACATATATTCTGAGGATGCTCAATATTTGAAATAGCAAAAAAAAATTAAAGAACATAAACATCCATCAATAGGAAACTGACTAGTTATGGTACACACATATTAGGGAATATTGTGCCTTTGTTAAAAAGAAGAAGGTACTGTAGTTCTATATATACTGACACTGAAAGCATATTAAGTAAAAAAAAAATTGCAAATCATATATGATTCCATTTTTATTTGTTTACATTTTATACAGATTGGATCATGGATGAATGGAAAAATGTCTAGAAAGAAATACAATCTTAACATTGTTACCTCTGGAGGTGGGATAAGCAGGAACAGAAGATTTATATGTTACCTTTTATTGAGTCAAGTAATAAAAATGTAGTCCCATCCCTAAGCACAGCAACACTTCTAGGTAAGAAAAAAATTTCACAGGAGATCAAAAGGGAATGGCTGTAGAGACTAGGGGAAAATATTTTAAGGTCACCAGGGCTAAGGGAGAAAGGAGAGAAGTGTAGCTAATGGTTTCAAACATGGAATGAGAGATCTATTAAAAACAAGAAGAGGTAAGTATCCAATAGACAGAGAGCGTGAACAGATAATTCTTAAAGGGGAAAAATCATATGGCCAATAGACATCAAAAAGAAAAAGTTTCACTCTTACTGGCAATAAAGATTTTTTTTATGTTTGCTTATTAATTCAGCAAAATTTCAGAAAGACAATTTTCAGTTTTTAAAAAGGATTTAAGAGATATTCTCATATTTTGTTGGCAAATGTAAATTAGTAAGACCTGTTAAAAAGCAATGTGACAATCTGATTTCTAAGAAAACTGAACTTCACAGAACTTATCACAATTGTAATTAAAAAATTATGTGATACAATATTTAATATACACTTCCCCTGCCGAAATAAGTTCCAGGAGAAAAATGGCCATTGTCTACCTTCTTCTCAGCCATACCTCAAGCATCTAGCTGGGTTGATGGATGGATAGATGGATAAATCTACATTGTAGGATCCTGACTGTAGGCTCTCAGTTGGTGCAATGTAAATCCTCAGTAAATCAACACAGAGCATGGCACAACGCAGGCCCTCAGTAAATCAAATCATGCTTTCTGATGAGTTTAAAGACACTGATACTAGTGGTATTCTGATGCCTGAATTGATAGAGCTACAAACAAGAAGCAGTGTAGATGCCATGGAAATTTTCTACTTCTTAAAAATTACTCAAGGTCAAGTTAGGTTTAGATAGTCACAGATATGAATATGAAAGCCACAGTGGTCTATCATTTCAACTGTTCTTCTGCCAGGGCCATCCAATTTCCAGCCCTTTCCCTATTTCTGTCATGGCCACCCGGAAAAAATCCCCCATACTAGATTGTCCACACTCTGTTCCTGGTCTGATGAGTGCTGCCGGACAGAATGGATACAGGGTTCTGTGACTTGAGGCAGAGACAAATTCAAGTTACCCAAGCCATTTTTAAAAATTTTTCCGGTTTTATGGAGGTATACTTGACAAAAATTGTACATATTTATGGTGTACAGCATGATATTTTGAAATACACATACATAACCTGGATGATATGCCCCTAAAGAACTCCTCTTTTCGTCTCTCTCAAATGCTATTCCAACCCTTCACTGTTCTTCCTTTCTTTACTCTCTGGTCAACCTTTCACTCTCTTGTTGGGAGCAGAGGGGCTCTCTCAAAATCCTGTCCCTCCACAGCTCCTTCCTTCTCCATAGTTTTTACCAAGAGGATTGGCGAATCCTCTTGTTTCAATGGAAGAGCCACTACTTTTTCTCTAAGGCTAGTCTTTTCCCCCCTTTCACTCTGGCACTCCCACCCTCTGACTTTCTCAGGGACCTTGCATCATCAAGCTGTATGCCAACTGCACATAAATGGGCTCACCTATCTCTTAAAGTAAAACAAAATTAAATAAAACAGCCTTTTTATCCCCTGTGCCTTACTGTCTATAAGGAACACTCTCTCCTTCCCATCATAGCCAAGCTTCTTCAATGTATATACTACATTTTTTTAATTATATAAATTTATGGGGTACACATGCAATTTTCTTACATATGCAGTGGTTAAGTCAGAGACTTTAGGGTATCTATAACCTGAATAATGTACATTGTACCCATTAAGAAATTTCTCATCATCTACCCTTCTCCCACCCCTCACCCTTCTGAGTCTCCATTGTCTATCATCCCACTCTCCATGTCCATGTGTATCTACCATATTTTTTTATCAGTCCTTCTCAGTCCTCACTGCCCAACCCTCTACGATCTGCCTTCTCTCCTCCTGCTGCACTGATGTTGTCATTGGCCTCCTAATTGCCAAATCTAATGAACGTGTTTTTTAAATGTTTTATAGTGGGTTTTATCTGATTACGAGAGGGGTACACATCATGAACAAAGTTATGACATATGACAGACTAGAGAGAAAAAAACTTGCACTATATAATAGGCAATAGGTAAATATAACTAATAAATGTAGTGTTCTTACAAACAAATCAAATATATAACCCAAAAGATAAATGTGCAAAGGATATAAAGGAGCAAGTCTCGGAAAAATACAAACAGCTAGCACAAATGAAAAGATGCTCAGCCGCACTAGTGATCAGAGAAATGCCAAGTTAAATCAGTTAGATACTATTTTTCACCTATCAGATTGGAAAAAATTAAAAGCGTCATCCATCCTCAGCAAGGGCAGGAGGAAAACCACTCGCAATGGTGAAAGGGTACACCCTCTTGGATGTCACTCTGGTGATGCCTATTTAAATTGTTTAATGTATATATCCTTTGACCTAACAATTCTCCTATTAGAAAGCTATCCCACAAAAATACTTGTGTATATGTATCCTTGAGCATTATGCAAGAATGTTTGTGGCAGACTTGTGGTGGCTTGGACTAGGGTGACAGGCAGAGGAGATGGAGACGTGGCAGAACACATGATACAGTCTGAAGATCAGGTCAGCGGGACTCCCTTATGAATTAAATTGGGTGGAGAGCAGCGAGAGAAAAAGAAGAATCAAGGGTGATCTTAGGTTCTTGGTTTGAGCAACTGAATGGATGATGGTGACATTTTACTGAGACAGGGAGTGCTGAGGGAAGAGGGTGGGAATACAAGGGCAATCGGGAGTGCCGTTTTGGCCACGTTACATTTGAGAGGTCTATCTGATAGGCAAGCAGAGATGTCAAATAGGTCACTGGATATATGAGGCTGCAGCTTAGAAGAAAGGCCTGGGTCACAAACATAAATTTGGGAGTGATGACTGTCTAGACAGATGTTCTTCAAAGCCATGCGGCTGGATGAGAGCCTCTGTGAAGATTTTAGATGGAGAAAAGCCCAGGGACTGAACCCCGGGTCACTGCAATGTTCAAAGGCTGGGGAGACAAATTTAGTAGAAAAAGAAGCTGGTCAGTTCTTTTGTACAAATTTGAGTTTCAAATAAGTTAACATATATTAAATGACGAGAATCACATATTTACCACCTTATGGAGGGCCCAACTCCTTCCAAGTCTGTCTTCTAAGAGATTCTGGCCTCTTCCTTTCTGAACAGTTCAAAACACTTCTAAACAGAATAGCACTTTTTTCTTTTATGTTACACAATGGTTTCTTCAGACTGCACAGTCATCCTGGTAGAAAACTAGTTAAGTACAACACAAATAGCACTCAGCTACGGCTTTTCCATAAAGTTCCATAATCCAATAACCACCTCATACCTAAAAGGCTATGGGTAACTTGAAACCAGAAGCCTAATTTGTGTCATCCGTTATTCTTTCGAGCTGTTCACTTCCCCATTGCACAGTAACTTTCTCCAGCCTTTTATTGATCTTGCGAAAAGCCTGAAAGGCCTCAAGACACCTGATGGTCCACATCCCTTCCTCCCAGTGCAGCCCCCCTTCCTACCAACAAGAAGCACAACATTTTTACATTTCCACTTTTAAACTTTAGAGATTTCCACCCAGGGACGCATACTTTTAAAAAATAAGAGAGAGAGGCCAGGCGCGGTGTCTCACACCTGTAATCCCAGCACTTTGGGAGGCCGAGGAGGGCAGATCACGAGATCAGCAGATCGAGACCATCCTGGCTAACACGGTGAAACCCTGTCTCTATTAAAAACACAAAAAATTAGCCGGGCGTGGTGGCAGGCGCCTGTAGTTCCAGCTACTCAGGAGGCTGAGGCAGGAGAATGGCATGAACCTGGGAGGCAGAGCTTGCAGTGAGCCGAGATCGCGCCACTGTACTCTAGCCTGGGCGACAGAGCGAGCCCCTGCATCAAAAAAAAAAAAAAAAAAAGTAAGAGAGAGGAAGTACTTCCAACTAGGTCAAAGTTGGCATCAGGAATGCAATCTCAAGGCAAAAATCAGCAGAAGTAAAGCTGAGTTTTGGGCCTGGGGCAAACTTACACCTGTAGGGCGACAAACTGGGTAGGCTTAGTTTCAGGTCCAGGAGTGCCTAACTCCAAGAGTGCCAAATTCCTAGAATGGCAATGCCATTCATTCATTAACAAATATTAGTATGCACCTATGATGTACCAAGGACTGTTCTGGGTCCAAGAGCCTACCGGTGAATACAACAGACAGCAATCCCTGCCCACAGGGTGTTTATGTTATGGTGGGTGAGGGAGTGGGAGGGCAGACAATAAGCAAGAACAATGTAATAAGGTAGGGAAAGGGCATATGGAATGTTCAGGGAAGGGATTACACGTTTAAATAGGGTGGTCAGGGCAAATTCCTAGCTGTGGTATTTCAAGTGCCTCAGGAAGGTGTCTTCTGTACCTCAACCCCACCATCACTACACCTCAGCCCCTTGAAGGAATGGCATGGTATGTCCGGTTACCGGCACAAATATTTGCCAATATCTTATATTTAAGACAAAGGGAGCTCCGAGATCCAGACCTTGCCCTTGGAGAACTTACAGCCTTCCAGGTGGAAAAACAACTAAGCAGTGTTAACGGCTTTACTGAGGTGTAAACAAAGTGCTTTAGGACACAGGATAACTGGCAATTCTGCTTGGGGGAAGAAGTATGTGTTCAGTAAGACCGTTCCAAAGGAGGTGACTTTAGAACTCAAACTTGAGGGATGGATAGGAATTAATGTCAGGGAGGGGGAATGGGGGAGGAAAGTTACCTTTTTAGGAAGAAAAAAAGGAACGCTTTGAGCAAAGTCCCAGAGATCGGAATAGGGAGGACATTTTCTTCCTATCCTTGTCTATGGTACTCCATCCATCCCAAGACAAAACTAGCACACGATCACCCTCAGGCTCTCTGGTATGGCTGTCAGGAAATCCATATCACTTACCACTCCCTCATTTCTCCCCTAGCCAGCAGGAGAGGAAGAACTTGAGTCAGGCACACATCCCTAGAATCCAGGGTTACCCTCCCCTAACTTCAGGACAATTACCACAGAGCTGAAAACCCGGGAGATTTCATTCATCTACGTACACTCAGGGATGTGTACTTATAGTGGTAACGTGGCAACTGGCCCATGTTGGAAATGAAGTGGGTAAGACATCAGTAAGGTAAGTAGTCCATAGTCTCGGCAGTGCAGCTAAGGTGGAATCAAGGAGCAAAACATATACTTGGGCTTGGAAGGAAATTTTTTAATCACTTAGTCCTCATCCATGAGCTATTCAGTGTTCCCAACATCTAAGACAATAGAGGTAGTGTGACAGGATAGGAACACAAGCTCTGCCTCCGAGATTTTGAGGGCAAGGCACTTAACTTCTCAGTCTCTTTTTCATCATAATATGGTTATAACTGTAGTACCTACTGTACAGAGTTATTGTGAGGATTGCATTTTTATCTAAAGAACTTATCACAGTGTCTGGCTCAATGGAGCCTAACAACCAGAGCCTAACAAGCTCAGAGAGCCGGAATACTACATATACTCACAGATCAGTTACCCCAGAACAGGCCTCCAGCTCCATTTCACTGCTCTGACCAGGAGTGAGACACCTGAAATTGTGTTACCAGAAACGTTCATCCCCTGCCCAAAAAGAGCCTCACAAGCCAAGTTGGTGGTGCTTTTCTACTAGGGTGCTAAAAACCAAACAACCAAACACGCAGAAAACTTCATCAAGGCCACGTCTCTGCATTAAACATGGTTCCCACAGCGACAAAAGTCTTAAGTCATTAATACCTCAATATTAATAGATTTATGAGAGGTGGGGGTGGGGAGCTTAAAGAGCAGAAAATAAGCCAGTTAAATATAGGAGGTCCAGGATGTACAGAAGACTCATTTTTGCCACAAATATACAAGGTCTAGGGTCAACCCTGCCAAGCACAGTACTCTGGAATTTTACGCCCTCTAATCCTGAAGAAGCAGAGTACTGGGGGAAGAAAAGCTTGATTAGAAACTCACCACTTTTCAAGCCACCAGAATTCTAACCAAATGATTTCACCACCCCAAATCCCACCTCATTCAATGTTAAGGGTTGGAGGAACACCTTTTTCTGCCCCATTACAAACCAACACAGGAGACAGAAGCATTCTGTGCCCCTTCTGAGATCTCGGGGACCCTCCTCCAGTACCAGATCTCTCACAGCCTGCTTGAAGAGTGGCAATATAAAGCAGCTCCACAGCACACAGCTAGGTCCCCAGCCCCAAGCGCAGAGGGAGCCCACTGAGGCAGGACTCCAGCCAACCAGCCTCCAGCCTTTACCTGTGGCTGACTGGCCAACGCCAGAGAAGCCGCAATGTCGGAAGTCCGAAGAGAGTGCGGGTTAGCGACCCCGCTCGACGGCCGAGCGCTGTGAGAGGAACCCACGAAAAGGTGACTGGACGCCTTGGAGGGCGCAGTTCCCGCTAGGAGCTCGGCCCCGCCCCCGCACCCAGGGCTAGCTCTCGGGAGTGGCACCAGCTCGGGCTGGCGGGAAAAGCCCGGGCACTCCCCGCGAGGGGAGCCGGAGAGGAGAGGGAAGGCGGCTACCAGAGGGGCACAGCCCGCATTAGTGCTGGGTGGGTCAGGGAAGGGGCCAGAAGAAGCCCTGGAGAAAGAAAAGTGGCCGGGAGGGACCGCCCAAGCAGACGGGAGTCCAAGCCTGGGGAGTGCGGTCGGGAGAGGCGGACGGGGAGACGGGAGACGCGGTCAGCTAGGGAGAAGGAAAAACTGGGGGACCAGAGAGCGGGTAGGGAAGACGCACGACCCCGAGATGGGGGTGGGGGCGCTTCAGCAGCGAAAAGGAGCTGGGGGTCCAGAAGGAGCCCCGGACCGAGGGCGAGGGGGCGGCCGCTGGCTGCTGACCTACCTGTCACCTGCAACAAGTGCCTCCAGAGAGCGAGACGTCCCAGTGCCGGTTTCGAGGGAGGGTCTCCGGCTCCGGGAAGATCGCAACCCAGCTCCGGCAGCCGGCCCTTCTCACCCTCCCAGGAGGCGGAAAAAGCTGCAACTTTCCCTGGAGCGGGGAGGAGCTGGACTCTTAAAGGGGCCGCACAGCGCCCCGGGTTCCTTAGCAGGGGGCCACTCAGCCCGACAGGGAGCTCTGGGACCCAAAGCCTTGAGACACAAGAGGAATGTCCTTCCAGGTTAGGAATGGGAGCCTGGGGACTGAGAATAGGGGTCTAACACTAGACGTGCCTCCCCACCCCCTTACTTCCATCTGTTGGTCACTCTCTTAGACGGTGAAATCACCTGCCTCTTTCGTTCAGCTGAGTCAAAAGTTGTCAAATTGCCTCACACTTCTAAGAAGATAAAAGAGTATGAACTACCTAATTTGAGTAAATAAAATGTGATACCATTCTGATCCTTTGACTTGTGGCCTTTTATGGCAAATACATGTCTGTCTAAAATAGAAACGTTTTGGGCAAAAGTGTAGACTAAATTCACACACACACAGTCAAGGACACAACTGATTAAAATATCCACCTCACTAGTAATCAAAGAAAAGCAAATTAGAACAATAATGAGATTCTCTGGCAAAGATATTTGTTTTTTATTTTTTTAATAACACTTAATGATGAGAAAGTAGCCACTAAACAAGCTCTCTTAATTGCTGATAGGAGCATATGTTGGTTAAAACCCCTTTTAGAAAGCATGTGAGCAATATGTATCAATAGACTTTAAAATGTTTATACCTACCCAGTAATTGCAGATTCCTCTCCCTCCCTCTCCCATCCCTCTCCCCCTCATTTCACATCAGCAATTAAACATGCTCAAGTATCTACCATCTTAAAAAAAGATCCTCCCTACACAGGAGGTCCCTCTTCAGGTCCTCTTTATGAGCAAATGTATCGAAAATACATTTTCGATACATTTTCGATACAGGTGAAATTGGAATTTTTATTCCCTTACTTCTCATTCATTTCTTAGCTCTCAGCAGTCTGGCTTCCTTCCCCCACTGAAACTTCTCAATGAGATACACAATGACCCTCAGTGTCAATAAATCCATAAATAAGTAAGGTATTTTTGGTCCTTATTTTGTTTGACTTCTCCCCTACATTTAACACCGTTAACCATTTCCTTGTCCTTGAAACTTTCTATGGCATCTATGACATTTTACTCTTTTGCTTTTCCTCCTACTCCTTTGCTCTCTCCTCAGTGACCTTTGTAGGCCACTCTTCTGCTATCTGATCTCTGAAAGTCAGACATTCTCAGGGCTAGGATACATATACTCCCTCCCCAAATAATCTTTTTCACTCATTTGGCTTTAATTACCATATATATGGTCACAATTCTAATTCTATAACTCTACCCAGACTGCTTTATTGAGTTCTGTTTTCTTGACATCTCCACTTGAATGTCCTGCAGACACCTCAAATTCAACACATCCAAAGTTAAACCTACCATCTTTTCTCTTAAATTTGTTCCTCCTCCAGTATTTCCTATATCAGTAAATGACAACATGCCACTCAAGGCAATGGATTCACCATTCTAGATGCCATTAAGAACATTCATGATTCAACGGAGAAGGGCAAAATATCAACATTAACAGGAGTTTGGAAGAAGTTGATTCCAACCCTCATGGATGACTTTGAAGGGTTCAAGACTTCAGTGGAGGAAGTCACTACACATGTGGTAGAAATAGCAAGAGAACTAGAATTAGAAGTTGAACCCAGAGGCCAGGCGCAGTGGCTCGTGCCTGTAATCCTAGCACTTTGCGAGGCCGAGGCGGGTGGATCACAAAGGTCAGGAGACAGAAACCATCCTGGCTAACACGGTGAAACCCCGTCTCTACTAAAAATACAAAAAGTTAGCTGGGCGTGGTGGCGGGCGCCTGTAGTCCCAGATACTCGGGAGGCTAAGGCAGGAGAATGGCGTGAACCCGGGAGGCGAAGCTTGCAGTGAGCCCAGATCCTGCCACTGCACTCCAACCTGGGTGACAGAGCGAGACTCTATCTCAAAAAAAAAAAAAAAGTGGAACCCGGAGATGTGACTGAATTGCTGCAATCTCATGATAAAACTTGACTGACCAAGGAGTTGCTTCCTGTGTGAACAAAGAAAGTGATTTCTTGAGATGGAATCTACTCCTGGTGAAGATGATGTGAACACTGTTGAAACAACAGCAAAGGATTTAGAGGCCGGGCGCAGTGGCTCACTCCTGTAATCCCAGCACTTTGGGAGGCCGAGGAGGGCGGATCATGAGGCCAGGAGATTGAGACCATCCTGGCTAACACGGTGAAACCCCGCCTCTACTAAAAATACAAAACATTACCAGGCATGGTGGCCAGCGCCTGTAGTCCCAGCTACTCGGGAGGCTGAGGCAGGAGAATGGCGTGAACCCAGAAGGCGGAACTTGCAGTGAGCCGAGATCCCACCACTGCACTCCAGCCTGGGTGACAGAGTGAGACTCCGTCGCAAAACAAAAAAAAAGGATTTAGAATGTGACATAAACTTAGTTGATAAAGCAGCAGCAGGGTTTGAGAGGATTGACTCCAATTTTGGAAGAAGTTCTACTGTGTGTAAAAGGAATCAAACAGCATCACACGCTACAGAGAAATCGTTTGTGAAAGGAAGAGTCAATCAATACAGCAATCTTCATTGTTGTCTTATTTTAAGAAATTGCTATAGCCACCCCAGGCTTCAGGAACCATCACCCTGATCAGTCAGCAGCCATCAACATCAAGGTGAGACCTCCCATCAGCAAAAAGATTACAACTCACTGAAGGCTCACAGGATCATTTGCATTTTTTAACAATAAAGTTTTTCTTTTTTTGAGACAAGGTCTCGCTCTGTCACCACCCTGGAGGGCGGTGGAACAATTGTAGCTCACTGTAGACTCTATCTCCTGGGCTCAAGCGATACTCCCACCTCAGCCTCCGAGTTGCTGGGACTATAGGCACACACCACCATGTCCAGCTATATATTTTTAAAAGTATTTTATTAGAGACAGGCCTCACTATGTTGCCCAGGCTGGTCTATAACTCCTGAGCTTAAGTGATCCTCCTGCCTTGGCCTCCCAAAAGTGCTGGGATTACAGGCATGTAAAGTATTTTTCAATTAAGGTCATTGGTTTTTTAGACATAATTCTATTTCACACTTAATAGACTGCAGTATAGTGTAAACATAACTTTTATATTACTGGGAAACTAAAAAATGTATGCGACTTGCTTTATTGTGGTGGTCCAGAACCAAACCCACAGTATCTCCAAGGTATACCTGTATGCAAGAATTTTTATTAAAATATTGATAGTGGGCAGTGGCTCACACCTGTAATCCCAGCACTTTGGGAGGCTGAGGCAGGCGGATCACGAGGTCAGGAGATCGAGACCATCCTGGCTAACACGGTGAAACTCCGTCTCTACTAAAGATACAAAAAGTTAGCTGGGCGTGGCGGCATGCCCCTGTAGTCCCAGCTACTCAGGAGGCTGAGGCAGGAGGATGGCGTGAACCCAGGAGGCAGAGCTTGCAGTGAGCCGAGGTTGCACCACTGCACTCCAGCCTGGGTGACAGAACAAGACTCTGTCTGAAAAAAAAAAAAAAGATAGATAGACAGACAGACAGATAGATAGATAGATAGATAGATAGATAGATAGATAGATAGATAGATAGATACTGCGTGTCTCTAGGTGATGGAACTAAACAAATTTTTAGTTTTGCTCCTACTTTTCTGTCTTTTTCAACTTTCTTTTAATGAGCATGTATGGCTTTGATAATATTTTTTAAATCTTCTTGAAAAATCTTCAAAAGCTAAAAAAAAAATTTAATTCTAGCAGACAAAACAGTAAAAATCCATCTCCCAGGCTCTACCCAGAGTTTGTTTTTTTTTTTTTTTTTTTTATGCTTTAGCCCTTCAATACACCGCCCCACCCTGAAGTGTGAGGCCACTTTGAAAAGGAAATCCTTAGCCTAGATGATGGATTGATAGGTGCAGCAAACCACCATGGCACATGTAAACCTGCACATTCTGCACATGTATCCCAGAACTTAAAGCAAAATTAAACAAACAAACAAACAAACAAACAAAAAAACGGAAATCCTTTTGTTCTGTCTAGCTTTGCTAATTCAGCTCTCCCTCCAGAGCCCTCTACTCAGCCTTGGACTTTGAATGTGTTCCGCCCCCTAAATCTGGCCTGTGGGAACTCATACCAGGCACTTCTCTGCTCCTTCTTTGCAGGTGGTGCTTGTCAGGAGCTGGAAACACTTTCAGCCAGAAGTAACTTTGGAAACATTTTGTCCAACTCTCTTATTCCTCAGCAAAATTTTAAGCTTTACTTCTTTATATGTGTGCAGTTTCTCACTGTCCAAGGTACCCCTCACTAAAGAGGATGTGAGGATTTGACCCCTCTTCTCTAAGACAGTCTTACTGACCAGCTTCAAATGCACAGAGAGACAAACATAAATAATGAACCCAAGCAAAGTTAGTCAGTGGCCTGTTTACATATATTCTGTGCTTTGCAGACTGCTGCCCATTTCTGTTTTATCCTCCTCGTCTGCCACAAGTTCAAATTCTTATACTAAACATTGAAAGAGGTCTAATGAGAGCACACCCAGGCACTATCCTGGCAAAAATGTAAACAGGAATGTATGAATTACCACCCCATGTATAGTATATGATCTCCTGACCCATTGTGAATGATTGAATTCAATGAGTCGATTTCGCCACGTTGAGAGAGTTTGGACCAGTGCAAACTTTAAAGATGAAGATTTTCCTCAGCCCCAGGTGACAGGATACCTCAGTATTGAGCAATTACTCTTTTGAAACAGTTTTAAATATTTCAAAAATATATAAACATATGGAGAATAATATAACAACAAGGACATGCGCACTACCCAGCTTATGAAGTAATGCATTACCAAAACAGTCGAAACTCTCTGTGTCCTCCTCCATCCTAAGGTTTTCACAATCTCAGATTTGGTCTTGATTATTTCCATGAAATCTGATTTTGCCACACTGAGCATGTTCTGACCAGTGCAAACCTAAAAAGATGGAGATTTTCCTCAGCTCCAGGTGACAGGATACCATGAAATTCCTTGTATGTCTATACACATTTACTAAATATGTGTTTATCTCTAAACAATATGTAGTACTTTACAGAAATATTATCTTTCTGTATGTAACTTCTGCAATTTGCTTTCCTCACTCAATATTATTCTTATGAGATTTATCCCTGTTGATAGAGATACATTTATTTTCACTGCTATAGAGCATTCCAGGGCATAACAAGATTGCAATTTATATATCTGTTTTGCCATTGATCAGGTACCTTTTAATTGCCAAAGTTTTAATTCTGGTTGCCAGGACACTCCCTTTTCATCTCATGTTGAGTTTACTTTTGTAAAAATCAAAATTAAAAAAAAAAAAAGGCTTCCTAACACAGCAAATTTAGTACACCAGTGGTCTACAGTAAGTATAAAGTGTAAAAAGTAAATTCAAATCTCTCATTCTGTCAAGATCGAGGTTTCTCAATCTCTACACTGTTGATATTTTGGAATGGATATTTCTTGGGGTGGGAGGATGGTGCTATCCTGTGCACTGCAAGATGTTTAGCAATGTGTCTGACCTCCATCCACTAAATGCCTCTATCCACTAGATCACTTTCCAATTTGTGACAACCAACAATGTCTCCAGATATTGACCAATGTCCCCAGTTGAGAACCACTGGTTAAGATGTACTGAGTACCCACTACATGTGAAGCACTTTAATAGGTACTATGAGAAAATAGATGAACAAACACTGGGGAAAAAAGGCCGTTCATTCAAATATAAATATATTGTGCTACTTAGGCACTGGGGTTTTGGTGACTCTTTCCTCTGGGAGTTCACAGAATGGGGTAGGGGAAGGCAGGCAAACTAAAACATAAATTTACAATACAGTGTGGAAAGTACAAAGCTGGGGAGATGCTCAGGTTATGGGAGAATGCCTCAGAAGGCCATTTACATCAGCCTGATTGGGGAGTGGTCAGTGAAGGGTTCCTGGAAGAAGAAATTGCTTCTCTGAATCTTAAAGGATGAGTAGGAATTAGCTAGACCAAAAAGGTAGAAAGGCATTCCAGGCAGAAGAAGAGCATAAGCAAAAACAGAAAGGCTAGAAACACTGGATATGTGCAAAGGGAGTGCAAAGAAGTTGCTGGAGCATAAGGTTAAAGGAAAAAGTGATGATAGATGAGGCTAAAAGGATGATGTATTAGTTTATAAGAAAGTACCAAAAACTGAGTGGATTAAATAACAGAAACTTGTTTTCTCACAGTTCCGGAGGCTAGAAATCTGAGATCAAGCTATCTGCAGGGTTGGTTCCTTCTAAGGGATGTGAGGAAAATCTGTTCCATGCCTCTCTCCTAGCTACTGGTGCTGTGCTGGAAATCTCTGATATTTCTTGGCTTGTAGAAGCATCATCCCAATCTCTGCCCTAATCTTCACATGGCACTCTTTTTGTATATGTGTCTCTGTGTCCAAATTTCCCCTTCTTATGAGGATACCAATCATGTTGGATTAGGGTCCATCCTAATGACCTTATCTTAACCAATTACATATGCTATGACCTTATTTCCAAATTAGCGTACGTTATTAGGTACTGGGGATTCGAAGTTCAACAGATGAATTTGGGGGTACACAATTCAACCCATAACAGGTAGGTAGGTACTAGAACAACAGAGGCCTTGTGAGTCATGTTAAAGAATTTGAACTTTATCCAGTAGCTAATTACAGCCATTTGAGGAGCCCTGAGATTCCCTACTCCATCATTTTGGTGATATCACTCAAATAATTTTTCATTCTTTTGTGACTAAATAATATTCCACTATGTGGATATACCATATTTTGTTTATCCACTCAAAAGTTGACGGGCCATTGAGATTTTTCCATGTTTTGGCTACTACAGATAATGCTACCATAAACATTCATGCATGAGGTTTTTGTAATCATATGTTTTCAAAATGCTTGTGTATCTACCTAGGATTGGAATTGCAGATCACGTAGTAACTCTATGTTTAACCTTTTGAGGGATCGCCAGACTGCTTTCCAAAGTGACTGCACCATTTTACATTCCCATCAGCAATACGTGAGGGTTCCAATGTCTCCACATTCTCAATAGCACTTGTTATTATCAGTCTTTTTCATTACAGACATCCCTGTGAGTGGAAATTGGTATCCCATTGTGGTTTTGATTAGCATTTTCCTAATAACTAATACTTTTGAGCAACTTTTCATGTACTTGTTAACCATTAGTAGTATACCTTCTTTGAAGAAATGTCTATTCAGAACCCTTGTCCATTTTTAATTAGGTTGTCCTTTTTGTTGTTGTGTTATAAGAGTTCTTTATATAGCTTATTTATACTTTTGAAAAGAGAGGTGAGTAGGAGGAAAGGAGAAGGACATTCTTAGGAGGGGAAGTTTCATGGAGTTGTATGCAGACATAAACAGCAGGTTTTATGGTTTGTTTCAAGAGGAGAGTCCAAGTCAGGGGAAAACGTACTAAGTTGTATTGAGGATGTGTCCTTTATGGTTAAGGCCAAGTACGTGCGGGACTGGTTTGTTCTTTGGAAGTTGGTAACGCAGGGCTGAAAACTTTTAAGGCCTATTTTCAAAGATTTATTCTGGTTGGTAATTCATTTTAATAAAAGCATCTTTCAGGGAAAGAAAGCCAATATTTACCAGGATATGAAAGCAAAAATTGGGGCTGCTTGTTAGACAATGCAATGACAATTTTTTAGTTTTATTTCCCTTTCATCCTCTAGCAATGTTTGACACCATTGCCCATGCCTGCCTTATTACAATCTCCTCTCCCGTGGTTTCTGGACATCATGACCTCCTTGTTCTCCTATCTCTCTGACTGTCTTTCCTAATATTTTTGGACTCCACTTTTTCTGCCAATATCTTAACACTGCAAGGCTTAAATGTCATATTAATTTATTCAGGAAAAATCTGAGGTCACTAACATTTACTAGTGCCTGTTACATGCACTGTTTTTTAGGAGTTAGAAGTATAGCAGTAAAGTCTTGCACACATGCAACTTATATTCTAAGTCAGAGAAAAATAATAGCACTAATAGCAAATGCATATAGCACTTACTACTATCCTAAGGTACTAATCTAAGATACACAAACACAAGCATGCACATGCACACACGCGCACACACACTCACACACATTTAGTCCTCACAAAAGTCCTATGATGCAGATACTATTATTACACCCATTTTACAGATAAGGAAACTAAGTCACAGAGAGGTCAAATGGTTAACTCAGTATTTGAAGCCAGACAGTGTGGCTTCAGATTCCATAGTCTTAACTAGTACTCTGTGTTGTCTCTCAGCAATAAATAAATAAATATATCATATTCATGTGTGTGTGTGTATAATACGTATACACACAAGATATATATTTGTAAGTGTATGGGGTTATGTGTATATTGCTACATATATTTGGAAAAGGATGTTAAATGGGACTTTTTCTGTTGTTTCCCAAAGTTTTGACTGAGGCTTCAAAGTTAAAGACATACATACTAGGGGTAGTCATACATTCTAAAGAGGGATGTTAGACAGATTCCCACAGGACTTGCTAAGAGGTAACCAAACTGGTATTTCAATTACTAATCCCCACCACTCAACTCCAGAATTATTATAAGATAATTCTAGAGATTAATTGAAGCAACAAAGAGGATTTTTTGAAGGGAACTCATTGGAGTAGAAAGCACTATGGTTCCCCTGCTCGAGCCAAGCAAAAATGATCCTAATTAAACCTTTCGAAGAGAGACTGGCATCTCACCCCCAGGCTGGAGGCTTGCTGCACTACAGAAATTTTAGCCTTTGTTGCTACTGAAACAGGATGAGTTCATGAGAGAACCTTGCATATGTCCTCTAGTGCTATGAAAAGATAGAAACTTATACTTGACTTTTACCTAAAATCTGAAGGCGGAAGCCTGGTTTAAATTGCTCATAACGGCAGAGCAAAGAAAGAGATCTAGACTTCCAAGGGACCATGTTTGTTGTGGACCAGGTAGTTTCTTTTGAGCATAGCTGGCAACTCCTGCATAAAAATGAGGATCCCATGAATAGAAAGTTGTAGGGGCAACAGCCAAGGGGGAAGATGGTCAGATGGTACATTGTTCCTATCAGGGAATAGTGTAGGGAAGAGATCCCTGCTAGCAGGAAGAGGAGTTAGAAGGTCCCTGAATAAACCACGAAAGCACACTACAAGAAAAGGCAGTATTTGGGCATCTACGTCACAAAGGATATTCATAGCCAGATTACACCAACACCAGTCAATTCAGCTTCTCACTGTCCCTTTACGATTCCCCTCTCCCTACCCACCCCACCCCTAAGCCCTGGAGGAGACAGAAGCAGTAGAACAAGCAGGGGAGGAGGTAGAGCAAGAAGAATAAAAGAACAGACCAAGTCACTTTTCTCACTAGAGATCTGTGGGATTGCCAGTCAAGCTGCACTGGAGGTTCGGGACTGGAGGAGAAGTTTTAAACTGGATGTGAGATGGAAGTTTTGATTTGACTGAAATTTTAAGTGCCTACAAATTAAACTATTGTAAATATCTGAGAGTAACCAAAAAGCGACTGGGTTAAATACATAACATAATATGGGATAGTGAAACGTTACCCAGAAAATCAGAGTAAAGGAATAGAGTCATATTTTATATATGTTAGTCAAGCAAAGCCTCTCAAAAGAGGTGACACTAACAAAGTACAGAAGCAAGCCATGGGAATGTCTTTGGTCCTCATCTCTCTTCAGTATACTCATTCTCCTTAGAAGATCTTAGAATAGAAGCTTGTAAGATAGACAGGGAGCAGATTATGAAAGTCTTTCTAAGTCATGTATGTATAAGACGCAATTTTGAGAACCACCGAGAGCCACTGAGTTTCTCCGTGATCCGATTTGGATTTGGGGAAGAGTACTTTGGCAGTGGTATGGAAAATAGACTGGAAGTAGGATAACTATCCCAATGACTTCAATTTCCCCCTGCTGACTCTTAATCTTGTATCTCTACCCTACATTTTCTCCTGATCTTCAGACTTGTATGTTTAAAGGCTACCAGCCATCCCCACCTTAATGATCACAACCACCTCAAATTCAACTTTTCCAAACTTAAACTTCATCTTCCTTACAAATCTTTTCTGTCCCCAGTGTTTTCTATCCCAGTGAATAGCACTACCATCTACCTAGTAGCACAAAACAGAAACCGTCCCCACACCTAACTAGTCCCTAGATCCTGTTGTTCTCATCACCTAAGTAGATTTTAAATTCCTTCCTACTGTCACTGCCTTAACTCAGGCCATAATCATCTCTCACCTGAACTACACAAACAGCCTCCTGACTGGTTACCCTAATTCCAGTCTACTTTCCACACCACTGCCAAAGTAGTCTTCCCCAAATCCAAACAAATAGGATCATGGAGAAACTCAATGGCTGTCGGTGGTTCTCAAAACTGAGTCTTATACATGGCTTTGAAAGACTTTCATGATCTGCTCCCTGTCTGCCTTACAAGCTTCTATTTTACCATTCTTTGTCTTGACCATTCTGTTTCTAGGCAACCTAAATGATTTTCATTTTCCTCCAAACACCAAGTTCTCTCATGGCTCTTCCATCCTCCTTTTATCTTCTCCAGGCCAAGCCTTACTTATCCTTTGACTCAGATATGATCTCTTCTGGAAAGCCTCTCCTGTACCCTGCTAGTGTGGGTGTCCCTCCCCTATGCTCCCATTGTTCCATAACACTATTTATATATTTCTGACATAGTACTCACTACATAGTATTTGCATTGTCTTTTCAAGTGGTTGCCTTCACCACTAAAACATGAGCTCTTCGAGATCAAGATCTATATCTTATTAACCTCTGTATTCATAAGGCCTGCATCTGAAATAGGTTCCCTTTTAAAATCCAAACTGTTCTTCTGCCCAGACTCTTCTTTCCTTCACTCCCCCTTGCACTTTGAATTCCTAGTCACTCCTAAAGATTCAATTTATCTACCCCATAGGGTGTTTGTATGCCAAACAACTAGCTGATTTATTTCTCCTAGGGTTTATTCTCAACCAAAAACAATATTGCTTCCCCCTGCCCAGGGGACATTTTTGGTTGTCACAACCAAAAAGAGAAGTGCTACTGGCATCTAGTGGGTGGAGGCCCAGGATGCTATTAAACATCTTATAATGCACAGGACAGCTTCCCACAACAAAGAAGTGTCCAGCCCCAAGCTCAGTAGTTCTGAGGGTAAGAAACCTTTCCCCTTAGCTGTGGTGTACTTTTCAGCCTTGTTTCTCTTGTGCTGAATTACAGCGTTTCCTGTGAAATTCAGTCCTGCATTCTGGAGTCCAAGATAATGACAAGAGGAAAAAGGAGTCATAAAGATAAAATTCTTGTGGGCTGGGGTTTCATTTGGTCTTGCTGATGAGCAAAACACATTTGCACATATGCTAAAACCCATATTTGGGAAAACATTCACTTACAGAGAGACGTGCCATTTGTAAGATGGGACTTTAAATTCAGAGAATACTTTAAAGCCACTTTTTTGACTCAAGCTAAGCACACTAGACAAACTCCTATACAAGTGAAAAAAGAGAGGAAAATAATTATTTGTTGAGCTATTTCTATAATGCATCATCTCTTTTAATCATCACACTAGCACTATAAATTAGGCACTATTATTATCTCCACTTTAAAGATGAGAAAACTGTTGCTCAGATAAGTTAGGTAACACATTAATGTTAAATGAAGAAACAGGGGCTTAAATCCAATGTCTTTCTATTATACCACGCAAGGATGATTCAGTGTTCAAAGCACAAAGAAATTAAAATGTTTTCTAACGCTTGCAACATTTTGTTTGTGCTGTCAAACTTAAAGAAAAAAAAAGCAGTTTGGCATTCACTCCAAGTCCAGTTAACCCTTTGTTTGAGTCTCCTCACTTGAGTAGGACGCATCTGCCTTTGGTATATTTCCATCTAGGGGCACTGTAGTTCAATAGGATCTTGCCTGGGCTAGGAATCAGAAGATGTGAACTTGTTCAATTTTTTTTTTTAATGACTGTGGCAATTATCTCACTATTTCTTGGTTTCTCATTTGCAAAATTATATTTTTTTTTTTTGAGATGGAGTCTCACTCTGTCGCCCAAGCTAGAGTGCAGTGGCACGATCTCGGCTCACTGTAAACTCTTCCTCCCGGGTTCAAGCAATTCACCTGCCTCAGCCTCCGGAATAGCTGAGATTACAGGCGCCAGCCACCAAGCCCGGCTAATTTTTGTATTTTTCATAGAGACGGGGTTTCACCATGTTGGCCAGGCTGGTCTCGAATTCCTGACCTTGTGATCCACCCGCCTCGGTCTCCCAAAGTGCTGGGATTACAGGCGTGAACCACCACGCCCGGCCACATATAGGCCTTTCTAATATGCAACTTCAGGGTCCCTTTTCAGGCCAAGACTCCCTAGCCAAAGGCCCCTAGGATTCAGTCTTCTTTTCTCTTTCCGAAAGTACTGCCACCCCTTCTATCCTTTTGGGTTGCTTCTCAATAATCCTTTTCCCCCATTCTGTGAAGTGGGACATGGTCTCAATCCTCCAGAAGACAATCACAGGAATTCTTCTACTATAACCAGTTACAGCACTACTAAACTATTTTTCCCTTACAAGGAGTAACTATTGCATTAGCCAGATTCAGAGAAAAACATGGACTGTGCGACTTTTCTGTTGTTATTAGGAATACCATCAAACACTGCTCTAGCACTGTTCATAATGCTTCACAGGAATGGTGGTCATTGTAATAGGAGTGTACATATCATATAATGCCTCAATTACTCAACTGTCAACAGCTGCCTCAATGCAAAGGGCAGTTTGGGATGAGGCAGCGTATAAGCAGAACATTGCACGCTATAATTTGCATTAATAGCCTTTCCACCCACTATGCTTGTATCTACTCTAATATCACAAGCTTCATCTTCAAGGATCTTGAAGTCACATCTCCACTACTTTGCTGTTGCCATTCCATTTTTCATAATGCAGCTCAAAGTTTCTCTCTTCAGACTTACAAGGAGGAGCTATCTGCAAATCGCTTCATCTGGGTTTAATCCCTGCTTCCTTTTCCTAAAATTTTCTTTATAATTCTTCTTGCACTCTTACTTGACAATCTTAAAATTGTTCTTACTGTGTATCCAAAGGTATGTAAGAATGAGGCTTGACACAAATAAACTGCAATCAGATGTGAAGGCAGTTACTAGGGAGCTTCTGCAAATTTGTCGAGTCCTGGCACTCATTTTAAGCAAACAAACAAGTTTATTGAGAGTTCACCCTGCCCAGATACCTTTCTATTTGAAGCTCAGTAAATGTGCAACTACCTCACCTCAGCATGAACTGAAAAGTTACAACAAGATTTCCAAAAGAAAAGTATTTGACAAGCAGAGTTAAAGTGAAAATTAGTATTTTCTTTAAAAAAATAAGATTGGGTTCCTCTGTGCTCCAAGTCCTATGATTGTTCTTTGACAAATTTTTTCACATTGTTATCTCTTTTGTTAGATCTTCAAAAAAGCAGACTCGCAAACAGGATGTTTTAAAAGTGAAAACCATGGGCTTGAAAAATAATAGAAAGAACGAGCAAGAAGAATAGTGTCCAAATTCCATCCTTCTGTTGCTACTGCTAACTGTCCAGAAAGCGGAACTGGTAGACAGTTGATGCTTCAGTTGCTGTGAAGTAGTGAAGTAAATAATAATACGGGAGGCCTCTAGGAAGAAAGACTATGTGTTGACACCAAATCAGCCAGCGTAGAGTAGCCTCCACTCTGTATGTCTCTGCCTGGACAAATTCCGTCTCTCTGGAGGCTATTTTCCCAGCCTAATTTATAAACATCATGACAAAAGAGTTGGTTATTTGGGGTCAGCATAACACCGGGCAGTGGAAAAGCAAATACAGAGGACAAGATGTTCTACACGTACATAATAGTGTCATTTCTTTTGAGGAGACACAGGAATCAAATAACAGGGATTTTTGGCTCTTCGGATTCTGAAGGAAAACAAAATGACCTTGGCATCTAGCAAATAAGCTCGAATTCAGAGGATTGAAGTTATTACCCAAAATAAGATTAGATTCTGCCCTGTGGGGACACATTTGTATTCCACAGTCAATTTGGGATTAACCTTTTCAGGGCTGGTGGAGAATTAATTGGTTCTTTACTTCTCTCTCTGGACTGCCTCAGGCTCTAGAGGTTTCCATGTATTCCAAAGGAGATTTGTGCAGGGCAGCCAGCTGTGCAACTGTGACTTATTTACTCATGCTTCTGGCATAGATTCCTCTGAGTGTGAGACCTGGAGAAGGCGCCCCTCCCAAAGAGCACACAAGCCCAACCCAGTGTAGCAGGACTTTGTGTGGGTGAGGTCCATCCAGTGCATCAATTATGACAGTCCAGAAAGGGACTGATCTGTGAAATCTCCCCAGGTCTGTTTCCTCCTCCACGGTGTTTCTCTTTTCTTCAGTTGCTCCTGCTTTGTCCACACTACCACAGATGGGGCAGTTATGGTAATTCCAAAAGCCCAAGAATTCAAGCTGGCACTGCCTCAGGAACTGTGTGTTTTTAAAAGAAGCATACAAGTTCAATATGCATAGTTTAAAAAAGATATCCGTCAAAATGTTAACAGTGATTATTTCTGTGGAGTGGGATTACTGCAAATTTTTGTTTTCCTCTTTGTGGTTTCCTACATTTTCTGTTTTGATCATGAATTATTTGTGTAGGTTTTTCAATTTTCTTCTTTTAAAAAGGTAAGCTTCGCAGATGAATCATTTGTATTTCCCTAGTGCTCTATCTCCAAGCACTGTAGAACAGCCCTGAAAGTGTACAGAAAAACACCCAAGTGGGGAGTTTCACTTCCAGCGTTATTTTTCTTTAAAATCATGGAGATAAGGCAAAGGATGAAGATATGAACACAAGTTATCAGCGGAGCCTCAGCAGAAAAAATAATTCACTCCAAATGGCTCAAATGAAGAGAATTTGTGAAAAACCATTTATAGGAAGTGGTCAGGGTTATAGACCTTGTTACAGAAGAAACAAGGGATAGTGAGGTTTGAGTGGGAAACTGTTACCACCCCTACAGCCAAGGGATAAGCGAAGAAACAAAGTTACCAGAGCCCAGCAAGTGCTGCGTCTATGGAGGAGGAGTTGGCCAGTGGGTGCTCTAGTTGTTTAAGAATGCAGCTACTGCCAGGGATGCAGTGCACAGCAGAGAGAGTAGGGAAGAAATATCCCTGACGCCTCTCTCCTTCACTCTCTGATCTCCTATTATTTTTACCGCTTTACCAAACCCAATGCAAGCCAAGGCAAGGGAACCAAGAATATGCAGTCCATAGGAGTAAACCTCCTAAGACATAAGGAAGGACTAGGAAGAGTAAAAAATGGATGAAGGTAGGAGATAAAGACCATCTAGCAGTCTACTCCTTTTATTTGAAAAACCACTTTATTGAGAAATAATTGACATAAAAAATTATACATATTTAATGTCTACAACTTGAAGAGTTTGGAGAAAAGTATACACACCTGAAAAAATAACCACAATCTATGTCACAAACACATCCATCATCTCCAAAAGTTCCTTCCTGCTCCCTTCATTTATTATTTTTTATAAGAACAAAACATAAAATCTACTCTCTTAGCAAATTTTTAAGTATATAATACAGTATTGTTAACTGTAGGCATCATGCTGTACAGGAAATGTCTCGGACTCATTCATCTTGCGTAACTAAAGCCTTCCCATTTCCTAATACCTTCCCATTTCCTCCTCTCCCTAGCCCCCAACAACCACTATTCTACTCTCTGCCTCTATGAGTTTGACTATTTTAGATGCCACATTAGTGGTATCATGTGGTATTTGTCCTTCTGTGTCTAGACTATTTTACTTAGTATAATGTCCTCCAGGTTCATCCATGTGTTACAAGTGGTAGAATCCCACTCTAAGGCTGAATAATATTCCATTTTCTGTATATGCAGTAGTCCCCCCTTATCTGTGGTTTTACTTTCCACAGTTTCAGTTATCCCTGGTCAACTGTGGTCCTAGAATATTAAATGGAAAATTTCAGAAATAAACAATTCATAAGTTTCACGTTTTGTGTCATTCATAGTAGTACGATAAGATCTCACACTGTCCCACTCAGTCCCACCCTGGATATGAATCATCTCTTTGTCCAGTGTATCCATGCTGTATATGCTCCCTGCCCATGAGTCACTTAGGAGCCATCTAGGTTATCAGATCAACAGTGGCAGTATCACAGTGCTTGTGTTAAAGGAACCCTTGTTTTGCTTAATAATGGCCCCAAAGCACAAGAATAGGGATGCTGGCAATTCAGATATGCCAAAGAGAAGTTGTAAAGTATTTGCTTTAAGTGAAAAGGTGAAAGTTCCTGACTTAATAAGGAAAAAAAAAATCATATGCTGAGGTTGCTAACATCTATAGTAAGAACGAATATTCTATCCACGAAACTGTGAAGAAGGAAAAAGAAATTCGTGCTAGTTTTGCTGTTGCACCTCAGACTGTAAAAGTGATGATGGCCACAGTGCATGTTAAGTGCTTAGTTAAGGTGGAAAAGGCATCAAATTTGTGGGTGGAAGACATCAATAGAAACATGTTCTGGCCAGGCACAGTGGCTCACGCCTGTAATCCCAGCACTTTGGGAGGCCTAGGCGGGCGGATCACCTGAGCTCAGAAGTTCGATACCAGCCGGGGCAACATGGTGAAACCCAAACTCTACTAAAAATACAAAAATTAGCTGGGCATAGTGGCGGGCATCTGTAATCCCAGATACTCAGGAGGCTGAGGCAGGAGAATCGCTTGAACCAGCAGGCGGAGGTTGCAGTGAGCCGAGATCACGCCACTGCACTCCAGCCTGGGAGACAAAGGGAAACTCTGCCTCAAAAAAAAAAGAAAAAGAAAAAGAAAAAAGAAACATATTCTGACTGGCAGCAATGTATTGCTCCAGAAAGCATTGCGTCTATACAAAGACTTAGCAAGAAATCCCCTGAAATGAGCAAGCCATTTACTGTAAGGGATAGTTATACAGATTCAGGAATAGGTTTGGACTGAAAATACAGAAATTACTGGAGAGGCTGTGTCTGCCAGTGAAGAAACTGCTGCCACATGAGTACAGTACAATAAGATATTTTGCAAGAGGGACCACAGTCACATAACTTTTATTACAGTATATTATTATAATTTTCTATTTATTATTAGTTATTGTTGTTAATCTCTTATTGTGCCTAATTTATAAGTTAAACTTTATCATGGGTATGTATGTATAGGAAAAAACATAGCATATATAGGGTTTGGTACTATCTACAGTTTCAGGGATCCACTGGGGGTCTTGTAAAGTTATCTCCTGAAGATGAGGGAGAGACCACTATACCACGTTTTCTTTATTCATTGGTCCATCCACAGACATTTAGGTTGCTTCCATGTCTTGTCTATTGTGAATAATGCTGCAATGCAATGAACATGGGAGTGCAGATCCCTTCCAGATCCTGATTTCAGTTCTTTTGGCCATATACCCAGAAGTGGGATTCCTGGATCATCTGGTAGTTCTGTTTTCAATTTTTAAGGAAATTTCATACTATTTTCTATAGTATCTGTACCAATTTACATTTCCATTAACAGTGTTCAAGGGTTCCCTTTTCTCTACATCCTCACCAACACTCGTTTTTGTTTTGTTTGTTTGTTTTTGTTTTGTTTTGTTTTGAGATAGAGTCTCGCTCTCTTGCCCATGCTGGAGCGCAGTGGCGCAATCTCGGCTCACTGCAA
Organism: Pongo abelii; assembly: GCF_028885655.2. Lineage (NCBI taxonomy): Eukaryota > Metazoa > Chordata > Mammalia > Primates > Hominidae > Pongo > Pongo abelii. The sequence goes on from NC_072008.2 coordinate 106,466,761, forward strand.
CCTCTGCCTCCCAGGTTCAAGAGATTCTCCCACCTCAGCCTCACGAGTAGCTGGGACTACAGGCATGTGTCACCATGACCAGCTAATTTTTGTATTTTTGTAGAGATGGGTTTCACCATATTGGCCAGGCTGTTCTCGAACTCCTGACTTCAAGTGATTCGCCCGCCTCAGCCTCCCAAAGTGCTGGGATTACAGGTGTGAGCCACTGCACCCAGCAATACATTATCTTTTGTTGTTTTATAATAGCCATCCTAACAGGTGTGAGGTGATATCTCATTGTGGTTTTGATTTGCATTTCCCTGATGATTGGTGATATTGAGCACCTTTTCATATATCAGTTGGTCATTTGTATGTCTTCCTTTAATAAACATCTATTTAGTTCCTTTACCCATTTTTTAATCAGGTGGTTTTTGCTATTGAGTTTTATGAGTCCCTTATATATTTTAGATATTAACCCTTTATCAGATGTATGATTGGCAAATATTTTCCTCCTTTTCGTAGGTTGCCTTTTCACTACTGCTTGTTTCCTTTGCTGTGCAGAAGCTTTTTAGTTTGATGTAGTCCCACTTGTTTATTTTTGCTTTTGTTGTCTGTGTCCTTGGTGTCTTGTCAAGAAATCATTGCCAAGATGAATGTCAAAAAACCTTTTTCTCTGTATTTTCTTCTAGGAGTTGTACAGTTTCGGGTTTTATGTTTAATTCTTTAATCCATTTTGAGTTGATTTTTGTGCATAGTGTAAGATAAGGGTCCATTTTCATTCTTTTGCATGAGGGTATCCTATTTTCCCAACACTTCATTATAGAGACTGTGTACCCCTTTTGTCACTCAGGAGCCATTCTTGTCCTTTGTTCAAAGGAAGAACTCTCATCTATAATAAAGAGGAGACACAAAATTCTATGAGCTACCATATCATCATGAGGTGGTGTTGATTTAATTACATTCCTATCTGGAACCTAAATTATAATATTAGCCACCATCAGACTATTCATCAAGGAAGCAAGAAGAGGGGAGTGAGAAAAAGAAATAGTTGATTAACATAAAATATGCATAGCTGTTACAGTACCCAATTGCTGAAATGGGGAATGAATTCCCTCATCTCCCTCCCCCTACACACAGGGAATCAGCCATCCTCAGCATAAAATCTTAAATAAACACCCCTAGGGCAGTTACCAGGCAAGCTAGTGTTGAGCCTTTTCTGGATCCACACTCTTATCTGCTTCAAGTCCATATGGAGAGTTAGACCCAACAATAGCATGAATTACAAAAGAACAAGGCCTGGCCCAAGAGAGAGAGCTTTTATCCCAAAAGAGTCCTAAGACCTCACCAGTCTGTATTGACTGGAGCACAGGAAGCATGTTCAGAAGTGAGTTCTAGGGGTATGAGTGAGACCAAGGAGGAAGAAATATAAGACTTGATAGACATGAATTCTTCAGCACAGGTGTATTCATCCAGAACTCAAAATTTAAAGTTCAAGCACTAAGATATGTTGTAATGGTATGTTAAATTGGCTAATTAAAACCTGGACCCAGTGATGGCCTGCAGTTATTGAAGTTAAAATGCCTGAACTTCTCTGATGTCCTATGGAATACGGAGTCCAAAGATTCAGGGTAATGGATATAATGAAATGGATCTACGTACAAACTGTTTAGCTACCCCCCTAGGCATCCCTCCTGGAAACACACAGAGGACACTTCCTTCACCAAGGCATTTAGAAAAAGGCATCAATATCTTTCCTCTTTCCTATCATTCCTGGGAAATTTAGTCTGAAAGCCATTAGGTGGAGGCAGAGCAATGGAGGCATCTGAAAGGCAGAATGTTAAGTCTGAGTAGAGTAGAAAGGTGTGGTGTAGGGTTATGGAGATGGAGCTTAAGCAGAGTATGAGGACACCCATGCACATATGGAGGGCATCACACATAGGAACAGCCTGAATGTAGTGGCAAAGCCCAAACAGGGAAAGGAGGAACTATGTGAAGAGGGGTCACCTGGCTTGGGGGTATAGCACTCAAGAAGGATTAGGAGAGTGTCCACACTACTGGACAGTCCAGCATGAGGAGTCACAGCCAGAGCAGAGGGAGAAGGACATCCCTAAGAAGAGGTGGCTTTAGAGTCTGAAGATGGTGAGGAAAGCATCCACATGGATTAAAGGGGAATGCCTGGTGTGGGGAATCAGAGCCCAAGCAGAGTGAGGAAGGCATCCTTCAAGAATGGAACAGGGTATTTCTTTTTTTTCTCTCTCTCTTTTTTTTATTATACTTTAAGTTCTAGGGTACATGTGCACAACATGCAGGTTTGTTACATATGTATACATGTGCCATGTTGGTTTGCTGCACCCATTAACTCGTCATTTACATTAGGTATTTCTCCTAATGCTATCCCTCCCCCTGCCTCCCACCCCCCAACAGGCCCCAGGGTGTGATGTTCCCCGCCCAGAACAGGGTATTTCAAAGCCTAAGTGAGGTTAAAAGAGTGTCCATACTGGAGCACAACCCAGCATGCAAAGTCAGCGCTGAGCAGAGTGAGGAAGGCATTCACACAGAGATGCAACCTGGCATGCAGTATCTGAGCCCAAGTGGAATGAGAAGGGTGTCTATGAAGGCAGGCAGACTCATACAGGGCAACAGATCCTGTGCCAGGTGAAGAGTACCTCAATGAAATGAAGTGGCAGCCTAAAGCAGCGTGTCAGAACCTGAGCAGGGTGAGGAAGGCATACATGCAAGGGGAAGACCTGGGATGGGGTGACAGAGTCCAAGGAGAGTGAGAAGGGTATCCATGAAGGAGAGAGACTTCCCGGTGCAGGGTCTAAGAGCCCAGGTGGGATGAGAGGAAGGCTTCCATGCAGGCGAAGGAACAGTCTAGAGTGGGGAGTTTTATCCAAGCAGAGTGAGGAGGATGTCTCCAGGAAGAGGCTCCCTGGTGTGGGGCATCAGAGCCCAAACAGTGTAAGAAAAGCATCCATGTGGGAAGAGGGGCAGCCTGGCATTGAAAGGTCAGAGCCTGAGAAGAGCAGGGTGAGGAGGGCATCCCTGGAGACAGATGCCTGGCGTGGGGTATCAAAACCCACAGTGCAGTCAAGAGGATATCCACACAGTGGAGGTGAGGTGGGGTGGGGATGGGTGGTGTACAACATCACAGATTGAGTGGGACAGAATGAGAATCCTCACCAAAAACAGTATCCTGGTATGGCACATCAGTAGCCAAGAAGGGTGAGGAAGGAATCCATGCCGAGGAGTGGCCTGGCAATCAGGTGTCAAAGCCAAAGTGGGGTTAGGAGATATCTTCATAGGTGAAGGGGTGGTAAAGACATAGATTAACTACAGAAGGGGAGGGGCCTAATAAAATCATTAAGGATAACTGAAGTCATGTTTCTCACTGTCAGAGAAGGGAGTTACCAATATGGTAAGGGAAAAAAATAAAATAAACCTTATGGTACCCGACTGGAATCGGAGGTCCAATTAGAACTTGTCATTTTAAATATAAAAATATAGATGTAGGCCAGGCGTGGTGGGTCACGCCTGTAATCTCAGCTCTTTGGGAGGCCGAGGCAGGCAGATCATGAGGTCAGGAGATCGAGACCATCCTGGCTAACACGGTGAAACCTCGTCTCTACTAAAAATACAAAAAATTAGCCAGGCGTGGTGGCGAGCTCCTGTAGTCCCAACTACTCGGGAGGCTGAGGCAGGACAATGGAGTGAACCAGGGATGTGGAGCTTGCAGGGAGCCGAGATGGCGCCACTGCACTCCAGCCTGGGTGACAGAGCCAGACTTTGTCTCAAAAAAAAGATAGATAGATAGATAGATAGATAGATAGATAGATAGATAGATGTAAATGTTTGTATGTATATATACATATTTAGATAGACAGCTAGATACACAGACACACACACACACACACACACACACACACACATATATATATATGTCCTAGCTCTATCTGCTGAGATGGCCTGGGATTAATGACATCCCAGTAGCAACAGTCACACTTAGCACCCAGATCTCAGTTTCTAAATACCATTCTTGGCTAAAAGAAGCCAGAGGTCCTTGGAGAAATGACTGATTGCAGAGCTGGGACAGAAATTGATAAGATGAGCCTGGAACACCCTTTTGAGCTAGAAAGCAAGGAAGTGCTCAAGAATGACTGAAGGCATGTCAAAAGAACATATAAATCAGCTTAAAGTGACTCCCATTGGCCAAATTAGTGACAATTTGAGGATCAGATTAATGATAGTAACAAGTTATTGAATAAAATAAGGAACTATGAGTCCATACTGATACAGATACTGCTTGACTTACCATGGGTTTACACCCCGATAAACCCATTCTACATTGAAAATATCATGGGTCAAAAATACATTTAATACACTGAATCTAGCAAAATCATAGCTTAGCCTGGCCTACTTTAAATGTGCTCAGAACACTTACACTAGCCTATAGTTGGGCAAAATCATGTAACACAAAGCCTATTTTATAATAAAGTGTTGAATATTGTACACAATTGGGCATTTTATAGACACAATAAGATGTGAAAACACAAAACACAATATCCAAGTAATGTTGTCAACACAGTCCACTGTAAAATATCAGTTGCTTACCCTCGTGATCTCATGGCTGACTGGGAGCTGCCGTAGTCCAGCATTGCAGAAGAGTACTATACTGCATATCGCTAGCCTGGAAAAAGATTAAAATTCAAAATTTGAAGTACAGTTTCTACTAACTGCATATTGCTTTCACATCACTGTCAAACATCATAAGTTGGGGACCATCTGCATGTGTATATATAGCCGCAAATGTATTCTTAACAAAATAGGGAGGAAATACTTATGACAATTATAATCCGTGTTTCTGTAACCGGTCTTGTGGTCGTAGCTGGTATTTATAACTATGTTCTACTCCCATTCTATATTCCCTTTGCCTTCAAAAAGCACCTTAGCTGGTTGTGGTTCTTTAATTGGCATGGTGACCCAAACATTTATTTCTGAAGGGCGTGGGTCATTTGTACTCCTGCCTGAGTTGGGTTGTTGCAGTTTCCCATTAACCTTAGCCAGAAGGCATGTTAATACTAAGAGATGCCCTAAGGGATCCCTTGTATTCTAAACATACTCTTTCTTACCTCCTTTGTAGAGAACTAATCCAATTTCCCCTTGGTAGTCTGGATCAGTCACCCCAGCTAACACCATAACTCTCTTCTTAGCCTGTTGACTCAGAGTTATGAGGAGCCCAAAGTGGCCAGGTGGCAGTTTTAACTTCCAGTTCAGTGGAATCATTGTTATGTCTCCTGGTGGAAGCATTTCTCCTTCTGGAACTAAGACCTCCAGGCCAGCAGAGCATAGTCATAGGAACAAGAAGCAAAAATGTTGCTTGTTTGTGGGTCACTACAGGTAATGGTAAGTGATGTCATTCCCATGTCCACCTCTTGATTCCTGGACCTGTGCATCATAACTATGGGAGATACAGTACCATATATTAGACACTGATTAAGAGCAGAAACAGCCTTCCAAAGAACCTTGCCCAGCCCTGCAAAGTACTGTCATCTACCTGCTACTGTAACTGTGTCTTCAGAAGGCCATTCCATACTATACAGCCATTAAAAAGAACAAAATTGTATGGTTTGCATCAACATGGATGCAGCTGGAGGCACAAATATCTTCACAGTTTTTGCTAGTTCAGATGTCCATCCACATACCTCTTCACCATATTTCTTTGTCATCAATTTCCCAATCATGTTCCTTCCAAGTCCCTGACCATGTAGCCAATCCACTGGCCATATTCCATGAATTGGTCTATAATTACATGTCTGGTTCTTTCTCCTTTCAAGCAAAGTGAAAAGCCAGGTGTACTACTTGGTGTTCTGTCCACAAAGAGGATTTCCCTTCACCATCGTTCTTTAGGGATGTCCCAGAAAGGGGCTGTAGTACTGTAGCTGTCCACTTTCTGGTGGTGCCTTCATATCATGAAGAACTATCTAAACCAGGCCCAAGTCTTCTCTTCCTCTGTCAACTGATCAAGATATCTGCAAACTAAGTTATGACATAGGGCTACAGGGCTGATATACCCCTTCACAGGCAGAACAGTGAAGGTGTATTACTGGCCTTTTCAGCTGAAAGCAAACTGCTTCTGATGGGCCTTATGGATAGGGATGCAGAAAAAGGCATTTGCCAGATCAATAGCTGCATATCAGGTATCAAGAGCTGTATTAATTTGCTCAAGCAATGAAACCACATCTGGTACACCAGCTGCAATTGGAGTCACCACTTGATTAAGTTTACAATAATCCACTTCATTCTCCAAGATCTATCTGTCTTCTACACAGGCCAAATAGGAGAGTTGAGTAGGGATGTGGTAGGAATCACCACCTTTGCATCTTTCAAGTACTTGATGGTGGCACTAATTTCTGCAATCCCTCCAGAAATGAAGTATTGCCTTTGATTTACTATTTTCCTGAGGAGAATGGCTCTAATGGCTTCCATTTGGCCTTTCCCACCGTAATAGCCCACTCTCCATAGTAAGGGAACCATTGTGGAAATTCTGCCAGCTGCTAAGTATGTCAATTCCAATTATGCACCTTGGAACTAGGGAAATAACTGCAGGATGCATTTGGGGTCCCACTGAACCCACTGTGAGTTGGACTTAAGCTAAAACTCCATTGGTAACCTGACCTCCATAAGCCCCTACTCTGAGCGTAGGGCCATAGTGATGTTTCGGGTCTCCTGGAATCAATGTCAGTTTAGAACAAGTACTCCCTGAAATATCTGATTTTTCCCCTCAATGCACAGCTACCCCAGTAAAAGGCCACAGATCCCCTTGGAGAAGGCTGGGACAAAGATTAACCATATATATTTTCAGTAGTGTACCAGGGTTTTTCCTTGAGGAGACCCAGCCTCCCCTTCATTCAAGGGATTCTGGGTTTGTAAACTGGCTCAAGTCTGAGAATTGATTGAGGGACCATGATTCTCTGTTTTTATGATTTGGGTTAGACTTTTATTGATTTGATCTGGAAGTTTTCTGCTCACACAGATTAAGTAAAAATTTAGTAGGCTACCCCAGTATTACCCTAATACCAAAACCAGGAAAGGACATAATAAAAAAAGAAAATTCCATACCAATATCCTTGATGAACATAAATGCAAAAATCCTCAACAAAATATTAGCTAACTGAATTCGACAACATATCAAAAAGATAATATACCATGATCAAGTGGGTTTCATACCAGGGTTGGTTTAACATACACAAGTCAATAAATGTGATACACCACATAAACAGAAGTAAAAACAAAAATCACATGATCATCTCAATAGATGCAGAAAAAGCATTTGACAAAATCCAGTATCCCTTTGTGACTAAAACCCTCAGCAAAATTGGCATAGAAGGGACATACCTTAAGGTAATAAAAACCATCTATGACAAACCAACAGCCAACATTATACTGAACGGGGAAAAGTTAAAAGCATTCTCCCTGACAACTGGAACAAGACAAGGATGACCACTTTCACCACTTCTATTCAACATATTACTGGAAGCCCTAGCCAGATCAATAAGACAAGAGAAAGAAATAAAGGGCATCCACATTGGTAAAGAGGAAGTCAAACTGTCACTGTTTGCTGACGTTGATTGTATATCTTGAAAACCCTAAAGACTCATCCAAAAACTCCTAGATCTGATAAATAAATTCAGTAAAGTTTCAGGATATAAAATCAATGTACACACATCAGTAGCACTGCTACACACCAACAGCAACCAAGCTGAGAATCAAATCAAGAACTCAACCAATTTTACAACAGCTACAAAAACAAAACAAAACGTAGTAATATACCTAAGCAAAGGGGTTAAAGATCTCTACAAGGAAAACTAGAAAATACTAGGCCAGGCGTGGTGGCTTACACCTGTAATCCCAGCACTTCGGGAGGCCAAGGCGGGTGGATCACGAGGTCAGGAGATTGAGACCATCCTGGCTAACACGGTGAAACCCCGTCTCTACTAAAAATACAAAAAATTAGCCGGGCATGGTGGTGGGCGCCTGTAATCCCAGCTACTCAGGAGGCTGAGGCAGGAAAATGGCGTGAACCCGGGAGGTGCAGCTTGCAGTGAGCCGAGATTGCGCCACTGCACTCCAGCCTGGGTGACAGAGTGAGACTCTGTCTCAAAAAAAAAAGAAAAAAGAAAAGAAAACACTGCTGAAAGAAATCACAGGTGACACAAATGAATGGAAACACATCCCATGCTTATGGATGGGTAGAATCAATATTGTGAAAATGACCTTACTGCCAAAAGCAATTTATAAATTCATTGGAATTCCCATCAAAATACCATCATCATTCTTCACAGAACCAGAAAAAATATCATAAAATTCACATGGAACAAAAAAGAGCCCACATAGCCAAAGCAAGACTAAACAAAAATAATAAATCTGGAGGGATCACATTACCCAACTTAAAACCATACTATAAGGCTGTAGTTACCAAAACAGCATGTTACTGGTATAAAAACAGGCACTTAGACCAATGGAACAGAATAGAGAACCCAGAAATAAAGCCAGATACTTAACAGCCAACTGATCTTCGACGAAGCAAACGAAAACATAAAGTGAGGAAAAGACACCCCCACATTCAACAAATGGTTCTGAGAAAATTGGCAAGCCACATGTAGAAGAATAAAAATGGATTCTCATCTATCATCTTACACAAAACTCAACTCAAGATGGATCAAAGACTTAAATCTAAGACCTGAAACCATACAAATTCTAGAAAATAACATCGAAAAAAATCTTTCTAGACATTGGCTTAGGCAAATACTTCATGACCAAGAACCCCAAAGCAAACACAACAAAAGCAAAGATAAATAGATGGGACTTAGTTAAACTAAAAAAGGCTACTTCACAGCAAAAAAATAATCAGCAAAGTAAACAGACATCCCACAGAGTGGGAGAAAATATTCACAAACTATGCATCCATTAGACAAAGGATTAATGTCCAGAATCTACAAGGAACTCAAACAAATCAGTAAGAAAAAACCAAATAATCCCATCAAAAACTGGGCTAAGGACATGAATAGACAATTCTCAAAAGAAGATATACAAATGGCCAACAAATATATGAAAAAATGCTCAATATCACTAATTATCAGATAAATTCAAATCAAAACCACAATTCAATACCACTTTACTCCTGCAAGAATGGCCATAATTAAAAAATTTAGAAAAAGATGTTGATGTAGATATGGTAAAAAGGGAACACTTTTACACTGCTGGTGGGAATGTAAACTAGCACAACCACTATGGAAAACAGTATGGAGATTACTTAAAGAACTAAAAGTAGAACTACCATTCGATCCAGCAATCTCACTTTTCCTCTGGGTAGAGGAAAAGAAGTCATTATATGAAAAAAAAAACCAACAAAACACTTGCACATGCATGTTTACAGGGGAACAATTCACAATTGCAAAAATATGCCACCAGCCTAAATGCCCATCAACCAACCAGTGAATAAAGAAAATGTGGTATGTATACCATGGAATACTACTCAGCCATAAAAAGGAATGAAATAATGGCATTCGCAGCAACCTGGTTGGAGTTGGAGACGATTATTCTAAGTCAGGTAACTCAGGAATGCAAAATCAAAGATCATATGTTCTCACAAGTGGGAGCTAAGCTATGGGAATGCAAAGGCATAAGAATGATATAATGGGTCAGGCGTGGTGGCTCACACCTGTAATCCCACCACTTTGGGAGGGTGAGGCAGGCAGATGGCTTGAGGTCAGGAGTTCAAGATCAGCCTGGCCAACATGGTGAAACAACATGTCTACTAAAAATAGAAAAATTAGCCAGGCGTGGTGGCACGTGCCTGTAATCCCAGCTGCTTGGGAGGCTGAGGCAGGAGAATTGCTTGATCCCGGGAGGTAGAGGTTGCAGTGAGCCAAGATTATACCACTGCAATCCAGCCTGGGTGACAGAGCGAGACTCTGTCTCAAAAATAAATAAATAAATAAATAAATAAATAAATAAATAAATAAATAAAATGATATAATGGACTCAAAACTTGCGGGGGAAAGTGGGAGGTAAGGGATACAAAACTACACATTGGGGGCAGTGTACACTGCTCAGGTGATGGGTGCACCAAAATCTCAGAAATCTCACCTAAAGAACTTATCCATGTAACCAAACACCACCTGTTCCCCAAAAACTATTGAAATAGTAATAATAATAAAAATAATTTAAAAAAATAATGTAGTAGGCTTCCCATCTATTTCACTTCTAAGAACACCATGATTAATTGGCCAATGCTGTAGTCTATACAAGTCAGAGTATTCTGAAGGTTGCTCTGACTCTGCTGTTCATCATAACTATGCTCACCATGCCTTTGGCAGTTGAGTGCTGCCACTTGACCCATGCTACCCTGGGATCCAGTTACTCCCACAGCATTTAATTTTACCAATTGAGTGACTGTGGTTCCTACAGCAAGGTCTGGCCTGCAGAGAAGAGCAATCACAGAGCTTTTCAAGGATGTTGGGGCTCCACTTGGAAATCTATTTCTTAAAGTATTGGCGAAGGTTATGTCTTCTGAACTCTCCCAAAGTGGGTGAGTCGGTCTTAAATGGCAAATCTTCCCTAACTACATTCCAATCTCCTTAAGCCTCTTAAGTTCTTCCTGTATGTTAAATCAAGAGATAATAGGCATCTCCAGCTTACCCACCATGAGTCATCTTTTGATCCATCTTTCAGCGAAACACCCAAACTGTTAGAGCCATAACTCCCTGAGTTGCAACATTAAATGAAGGCTGTCTGCTTAGTAGGTCAATATCAATAAATTCAGCCTGATCCAACTTTATGTTCCTTCCAATACTATACCAAACCTTCAATATCTATTCCAACACATGTTCCCCAGATTTCTTCTTGTATAAATTGGAAGATTTTCAACTGCTTCTTTTGGAATGTAGTACACCTCCTCATGGGTCACACTTTGTACCTCACCTTTAGGGGGCCTGCTGGGGCTTCAGTCTAGTTATAAGTCTAGAAGCAAAGAGGGGTGGTGGATAGGTCCTGAGAAAAATCTGAATTGTCTTGCTTGACAACTGTCTTAGGGAATGCCATTACCATTTTCTCAGGAAATGCAAAGTTAATCCCCTCAGACAGAGGTGGAAAGGCAGATGCTGCTGTGGGTCGGGGTTGGGATGCCACTGCTGCTAGGGGTGAAGAAGCAACTTCCACTGGCATAAAAGACTCATCCAAATTTAGGAGTTCAATGTCCCCAACTTCATCAGAGTCTTTCCACACAACCACATCCAACCTTACAGGATCCCATTCTTTCCCAATCAATGCTCTCACTTTAACAGTAAATACTCTGCAAGACAGGGAGCTCAACTTTTATTGTAATTCAGCCAATTATATTATGAAAATTTGTGTTTGGTTTTTAGCACTTTTGTCCCTGTGGCTACAGGACATAAGATTCTCCCTCAGGATATACCTAGAAACTCTAAGGTCATGTATGCATTGCTTGAGCCTAGAATTTGAATCTCTGAGCTCATCCTTTTCTTTCATCACTTTGTCCAGTGACATTAGGAGCAACCAACTGATATCATTATATTCCTTAGTTTTCCACAAATGTTTGAAAGTATCGTATACAGGGTCACTAAGTTATTTGCCCAATTATAAGTGGTTAATTAGGTGTATCCAATGCAGACATTTTGCTTATCTCTATAAACATTTAATGCCATGGGCTATCAGTGCTTTCTGTACTATTGGAAATAGAGTTTTTAGCATTTTTAAGTCTAATCGGATTAAAGAGCCAATTCCCAAAACCAATTCAGGAGACTCATCCTTAAAATTCTCTTCCTCTAGAACCACTCTTGGTATCAAAATCTATATTACAGTTCTCCAAAGAAACCAAACCAATAGAACGGATGGATAGACTAAGATAGCTAGCTAGCTAGCTAGCTAGCTAGATAGATAGGAGAGGAGATTTAATAGGGGAATTGGCTCATATTATTACAGAGGCTGAGAAGTCCCACAATATGCTGCCTGTAAGCTGGAGAACCAGGGAAGCTGGCAGTTTGGCTTAGTCCAAGTCTGAAGGTTTGAGGACCAGGGGAGCCAATGTAACTCTCAGTCTGAGGCCAAATGTCCGAGAACACAGGGAACCAGTGGTACAAATCCAAGAGTCCGAAGACCAGAGAATCTGGAGTTCTGATGCTCAAGGGCAAAAGAAGATGGGTGTCCCAGCTCCGGAAGAGAGAGAGAGAGCAAGTTCACATTTTCTCTGTTTGTTGTTATTGTTGTTCTATCTGGGTCCTCAGATGATTGGATGATACCTCCCCATATTGGGTAAGGACAGATCTTCCTTATTCAGTCCACTGATTCAAATGTCAATCTCTTACTGAAACATCCTCACAGACAAATCCAGAAATAATGCTCTATCAGCTATCTGGGTATCCTTTAATCCAGTCAAGTTGACACCTAAAATTAACCATCACCATATGTCAAACAGCACTTTAGCAAGCTGACTATTCTATTTCTACTTACCTGGTGATCAATTAGCCATTGCCACAGATTTTTGTGGGTCAAAACATTCAGATTACCATTCTGTTCCTGTGTGCTACTGTGATAATGGTCCCTATCTTGTCCACCTGACTTTTACCACTTTGGGATCCCATTGTTTCTATTTGAGGTCAGGGGACCTAATTGTATTGCAGTATCCCTCACCATTATTTCTGGCCTTTAGAATATAGCCACCATTGAGCTTATCAAGGATGCAGTTGCTCTGCTTACCAATTCATACTTTTATTAATTTTTTTTATTTTGAAGCAATTACAAGTATACAGAAAACTTATGGAAAAGTGGTAAATACAAATGACATTTTTTTCTGGAAACTTTTTAGAATAAATTGCCAGCCTGCTGCTCGTTCACCCCTAAATACTTGTGTGTATTTCCTCAGATATTTAAGTGTGTATTTCTGACAAACAAGGACATTCTCCCATATAATCACAAGTCAACCATCAGTATCAGGAAATTAACACTGCTACATTATTACCATCTAATCCTCAGACCCCATTCAAGTTGTGACAATTGCCCATCAGAGTAAAAGGATTCAAGACAGAATTATAGGTTGCATTAAGTTGTAATGTATCTTTAGTCCCCTTTAGTCTGGAATGTTTCCTCAGTCTTTCCTTAACTTTTATAATCTTGAAACTTGTGAAGATTACAGTTATTTTGGAGACTGTCCCTGAATTTGGATTATTCTAATATTTCTTCATGATTAGATTCATGTTATGTATCTCTGGTGGCTTTAATATTTGTCAACAAGTTAGGCTGAACTGCATTTTCCAGAATTCCCTTTTCTCTATGCTTCTTGTTAGGGTGGGCCACAAAAGATTCCTGTGAGAGATTTGGAGGATGGAAGTGAAGCAATAGCCGTTTTGCAGCTCACACATTTGCTGCTTATCTGCTGGCTCACCTTTTTTGTATGGAGCACATCTGGGCCTACAACTGCTCCACCTTCCCCTAGGTCCTCCTTCAACTCCTTCGACTCCTGAGCCAGGTATGTGTTTTACTCTGAGGTGAAGGGCCTGGCTTCTGCAGGATCTCCACACCACTAAGGTCAGAGGCAACAAGAACGGCCAGCTTGGGCTTGCGTGTTGCAGCGGGGGTTGCAGTGAGCTGAGATTATGCCACTGCATTCCAGCTTAGGTGACAGAGCAAGACTCCATCTCAAAAATAAAAATAAAAAAGATAAGAGTAGTTTAAGGCCAGGCATGGTGGCTCACGCCTGTAATCCCAGGACTTTGGGAGGCTGAGGCAGGAGGATCACGAGGTCAGGAGATCAAGACCATCCTGGTTAACACGGTGAAACCCTGTCTCTGCTAAAAAAAAATACAGGGCGTGGTGGCGGGCGCCTGTAGTCCCAGCTACTCAGGAGGCTGAAGCAGAAGAATGGCGTGAACCCGGGGGGCAGAGCTTGCAGTGAACCGAGATTGCGCCACTGCACTCTGGCCTGGGCAAAAGAGCGAGACTCCATCTCAAAAAAAAAAAAAAAGTAGTTTACACATCACAGTTACAGGGTTGTAATATTCTACTGTTTTTCTGTGTACTTACTGTTATCAGTGAATTTTGTACTTTTAGGTTTGGGCATTAAAGATTTAGGTATTTATTATAGTCTTCACAGTTTAGGCTTGTTTGTACCCATCCTTCTTGGACAGATTTCCAGATATTCAAAAGGACTTGGGTGTTGTGATCTAAGCTTTATCTACTTTAGGGGGCACCCCAAGCTCAGTAACACTGTAGTTCTTGCAGGCTCTTAGAGGTACCACCTTGATGGTCTTGGACAAGATCTGGGAGAATTCTCTGGATTACCAGGCAGAGACTCTTGTTTTCTTTCCTTACTTTCTCCCAGACAATCTCTCTCTCTCTCTCTGTACTGAGCCACCTGAAGCTGGAAGTTGAGTGACAGAAGCACTCCTGTGGCCAGTACCACTATGACTGCATTGGGTCAGACCTGAAGCCAGCACAGCACTGGGTCTCACCCAAGGCCTGCTATGTCCACTCTCTGGTTACCACCTATGTTTGCTCAAGGCCCTATGGCTCTACAATCAGCAGGTGGCAAAGCCAGCCAGGCCTGTGTCCTTCTTTTCAGAGCCATGCGTTCCCCCAGGCCCCGGGCACATCCAGAGGTACTGTCTGGGAGTCAGGGACTAGACTGAAAAACCATAGACATCTATTTGGTGTTCTACCATACTGGGCTAAGCTGGCACTCAAACCACAAGATGCAATCCTTTCTACTCTTCCCTCTCCTTTCCAAAGGCAGAGGTTCCTACCCCATGGCCACCATGGGGAGTATTGCCAGACTACCACTGATGTTCACTTAAGGCCAAAGGGCTCTTCAGTCAGCTTGTGGTGAATGCTGCTTGGCCTTGGACTCACCCTTCAGGGCAGTGGGCTCCCCTGTGGCCCAGGGCAGGTCCAGAAATCCCATCTAAGAGCCAAGTCCTGGGATCAGGGACCCTAAGAGCCCACTTAGTGCTCTATTCCCCTGTGACTGAGCTGTTACCTAAGGTGTGAGACAAAGTCCCCTTTACTTTTCCTCTGCTTTTCTCAAGAAGGAGTCTCAAAGAGCAGTCTCAATCCCATAGCCATCACAGCTGGGAATGTGCTGAGTCTCACCTGAAGCCAGCAGGTCTCAGAGTCTCACCAAAGGCCCTCAATGTAGTACCTGGGTATTGTTGCTGGTCATTCAGGGCCCAAGAGCTCTTTAGTTAGCAGGTGATGAAGCCTGCCAGGAATGGGTCCTTCCCTTTAAGGCAGTGAGTTCCCTTCTGGCCCAGCGTATGTCTAGAAATGTTATCCAGGAGCTAGAATCTGAAAAGAGGGCCTCATGGCTCTGACTCATGCCCTATCCTGCTGTGGCTGAGCTGGTACCCAAGATGCAAGACAAAGTCTTCCCTACTCCTCCCTTTCCTCTCCTCAAGTGGAAGGAAGGGGTCTCTTTTGGAGCCACAAGCTGAGCAGCCTCAGGTTAGGAGAAGAGTGATACCAGCACTCCTTCAGCCACCCTGACTGGTGTCTCAGCAGGTTGCACGCTCCCCTGCAGTCCAATGTCTCTGGCCCCAGTTAAGCACTAGGGCTTTCCTAGGAGTTATAGTCCTTGAGGTCTAGACTGCCTTTCAAGATTATTTAGAGACCCAGAGCACTTTAGCCCACAGTGGTGAGGCTGTGGAGACTAAAGTTCCAACTGCTGGGATCAGAAATTACCCTCTGGCTAGGGCTGGTTTAAATGCTCCCTCTTTGGGTACACATCAAGCTGAGTTTGGTCTGGTTTTCCTTTCTGCTCTAAAAGGACAGCACTGAGTTCAAAGCCTCACAATTGCTGTGTTCTTCCTCCCCCAGCACCCAAAGATGCTCTCTGCACCACACAGCTGCTGCCAGGGGTTGGGGGAGGAGTGGCATTGGCAATTCAAGACTGTTTCTCCTATCTCTTCAGTGCCTCTTTCAGCAAATGAAGTTAAAACCAGGTACTGTGAGTGCACATCTGATATTTGGTTCTTATGAAGGTGCTTTTTTTGTGTAGATAGTTGTTAAACTGGTGTACTTGCAGGGGGGATGACTGGTGGAGCCTTCTATTCTTCCATTTTGCTCCACCTCCCTCCTCTGATCTCTATAGGTATTTTCTTTGTGGTTGCCATTGTAATTACATAAAACAGCTTAAAGTTATAACAATCTATTTTGAACTTATAACAACTTAATTTCGTGACACAAAATATCTCTTTAATATTGCATACCATTAACATAGATTTAAAATTACTTTTTCTGCTCTTGTTTTTAAATGCTAGATAAGATTTTTAAAGTGATTTATGTACCTATATTAAAATACTACGTACAGGATTCTACATTTATCTGTATATTAACCTTTACCACAGAATTTTATATTTTCGTATGGTTTCACATTGCTGTTTATTGTCTTTTTCTTCAACTTGACAGACTTTCTTCAGCATTTCTTATAGGACAGGTCTAGTGTGATTAACTCCCTCAGCTTTTGTTTATCTCAGAAACTCTTCATTTTGCCTCCATTTTTGAAGGACAGTTTTGCCAGATATAATATTATTGAGTAGCAGTTTTTTATCTCAGAATTTTGAATATGTCGGTTCTATCCTGCAAGGTTTCTGCTGAAAAATCTGTTGACAATCTATTAGAAGCGCACTTTTAAATGACAAGTTGTTTTTCTTTTGCTGCTTACAAGATTCTCTCTTTGTCTGTGACTTTTTATAGTTTGATTATAATGTGCCTCAGTATAGGTCTCTTTATATTTATCCTAATTGAATTTCTTTGAGCTTCTTGAATGTGTATGTCTTTCTCTCCTCTGATATGAGAAGTTTTCAGCCATTAGTTCTTCAAATAGTTCTTCAAATTCTCTGCTCCTTCCTCTTTTTTTTCCCCCCTCAAGGACTCCCATAATGCATACATTGTTACACTTGAGAGTCCTTTAGGCTCTGTTCAGTTTTTCATTCTTTTTTTCTTTTGGCTCCTCTGTCTAGATAATTTCAATTTCCTGTCTTCAAGTTCACTGATTTGTTCTATCTGGTCAAATCTGCTGTTGGACTTCTATCGTGAGGTTTTCAATTCAGTTATTGTATTCTTCAGTTTCAGAATTTCTGTTTGGTTCTTCTTCATGGTTTTTATGTCTGTTGATATTCTCATTTTGTTCATTTTCCTGATTTTATTTAGTTGTCTGTGCTCTCTTTTAATTCACATTGAGCATCCTTATGGTGGTTATTTTAAAATTCTTCCTCTGGTAATTCAATTATCTCTACTTCTTTAGGGACAGTTTCTGAATATTAACTTGTTCTTTTGTTGGGTCATGTTTCCTTGTTTCTTTGTATGCCTTGTTATCATCTGTTGGGACTTCAGCATTCACGAAACAGCCACCTCTTGCAGTCTTTGGAGTCTGGTTTCATACAGGGAGGACTTTCTCCAATTAGATCAACTACAGTTCTGGAGACATGTAAAGCTTTCTAAGGCTCCTTCCTGTCTGGGCTTTTGTATGTTAAGCTCCCAATTGAACTTTACTGGCTTCTACTCAGGAGCCCCACCTGGTGTCTATCTGTAGTACTGCAGCCTCGCTGGTGGTTTTATAAGACATAGCACTGGAGCGCCGCCTAGTGTCTATCTGTGATAATGCACTCTGGTGCACACTTAACTCTCTTTTTCTCCGCAGCCCCCAACCTGGCACCCCATTCTTATCAGTACTTAGCTTTAGCAAGACAGAAACTAGTCCCATAGGAAGCCACCGCCCCCACTCCAGAAAAGTTAGAATGTTGGATATATTTTCCATTCTTCTTTCACTACTCAGGGAGACTTTCCCAAGTCAGGGAGTTGGGAGTTCTTTCCCAATCACACCCGCTATTTTGGAAGAAAGGGCTCTGGCAAGTGAATGTCATGTTTTCTTTGTTACCACACTTCAATTTGGTTGGCTTCACACTAGCCTGTGATACAGAAACTTATTTATTTATTTATTTATTTATTATTTTAAGTTCTGGGATACATGTGCAGAACGTGCAGGTTACATAGGTATACATGTGCCATAGTGGCTTGCTGCACCCATCAACAGTCACCTACGTTTTAAGTCCGGCATGCATTAAGTATTTGTCCTAATGCTCCCCCTCCCCTTGACCCGCACCCCCGACAGGCCCCAGTGTGTGATGTTCCCCCCCCGTGTCCATGTGTTCTCATTGTTCAACTCCCACTTATGAGTGAGAGCATGCGGTGTTTGGTTTTCTGTTCCTGTGTTAGTTTGCTGACAATGATGGTTTCCAGCTTCATCCATGTCCCTGCAAAGGACATGAACTCATTGTTTTTTATGGCTGCATAGTATTCTATGTGTATATGTGCCATATTTTCTTTATCCAGTCTATCATTGATGGGCATTTGGGTTGGTTCCAAGTCTTTGCTATTGTAAATAGTGCTGCAATAAACATACGTGTGCATGTGTCTTTATAGTAGGATGATTTCTAATCCTTTGGGTATATACCCAGTAATGGGATTGCTGGGTCAAATGGTATTTCTGGTTCTAGATCCTTGAGGAATCACCACACTGTCTTCCACAATTGTTGAACTAATTTACACTCCTGCCAACAATGTAAAAGCATTCTTATTTCTCCACATCCTCTCTAGCATCTGTTGTTTCCTGACTTTTTAATAATCGCCTTTCTAACTGGCATGAGATGGTATCTCATTGTGGTTTTCATTTGCATTTCTCTAATAGCCAGCGATGATGAGCATTTTTTATATGTTTGTTGGTCACATAAATGTCTTCTTTTGAGAAGTGTCTGTTCATATCCTTTGCCCACTTTTTGATGGGGTTGTTTGGTTTTTTCTTGTAAATTTGTTTAAGTTCCTTGTAGATTCTGGATATTAGACCTTTGTCAGATAGAAAGATTGCAAACATTTTCTCCCATTCTGTAGGTTGCCTGTTCACTCTGATGGTAGTTTCTTTTGCTGTGCAGAAGCTCTTTAGTTAGATTCCATTTGTCAATTTTGGCTTTTGTTGCCATTGCTTTTGGTGTTTTAGTCATGAAGTTTTTGCCCATGCCTATGTCCTGAATGGTATTGCCTAAGTTTTTTTCTACGGTTTTTATGGTTTTGGGTTTTACATTTATGTCTTTAATCCACCTTGAGTTAATTTTTGTATAAGGTGTAAGGAAGGGGTCCAGTTTGTTTTCAGCATATGGCTAGCCAGTTTTCCCAGCACCATTTATTAAATAGGGAATTATTTCCCCATTGCTTGTTTTTGTCAGGTTTGTCAAAATCAGATGGTTGTAGATGTGTGGTATTATTTCTGAGGCCTCTGTTCTGTTCCATTGGTCTATATATCTATTTTGGTACCACTACCATGCTGTTTTGGTTACTGTACCCTTGTATTATAGTTTGAAGTCAGGTAGCGTGATGCCTCCAGCTTTGTTCTTTTTGCTTGTCTTTGCTATACGGGCTCTTTTTTGGTTCCATATGAAATTTAAAGTAATTTTTTCTAATTCTGTGAAGAAAGTCAATGGTAGCTTGATGAGAATAGCATTGAATCTATAAATTACTTTGGGCAGTGTGGCCATTTTTAAGATATTTATTCTTCCTACCCATGACCATGGAATGTTTTTCCATTGTTTGTGTCCTCTCTTATTTCCTTGAGCAGTGGTTTGTAGTTCTCCTTGAAGAGGTCCTTCATGTCCCCTGTAAGTTGTATTCCTAGGTATTTTATTCTCTTTGTAGCAATTGTGAATGGGAATTCACTCATGATTTGACTCTCTGCTTGTCTATTATTGGTGTATAGGAATGCTTGTGATCTTTGCACATCGATTTTGTATCTTGAGAATTTGCTGAAGTTGCTTATTAGCTTAAGGAGTTTTGGGGCTGAGATGATGGGGTTTTCTAAGTACACAATCATGTCATCTGCAAACAGAGACAATTTGACTTCCTCTCTTCCTATTTGAATATCCTTTATTTCTCTCTCTTGCCTGATTGCCCTGGCCAGAACTTAAAATACTACATTGAATAGGAGTGGTGAGAGAGGGCATCCTTGTCTTCTGCCGGTTTTTAAAGGGAATGCTTCCAGCTGTTGCCCATTCAGTATGTTATTGGCTATGGGTTTGTCATAAATAGCTCTTATTATTTTGAGATATTTTATATATTATTTGAGATATTTTGAATCCTACTGAATTCATTTATCGGTTCTAAGAGTGTTTTGGACGAGTCTTTGGGGTTTTCAAAATATAAGATCGTGTCATCTACAAACAGGGACAATTTGACTTCCTCCTTTCCAATTTGGATGCCCTTTATTTCTTTCTCCTGCCTAATTGCTCTGGCTAAGACTTCCAGCACTATGTTGAATAAAAGTGGTGAAAGTAGGCTTCCTTGTCTTTGTCCAGATCTTAGAAAAAAAGGCTTTCAACTTTTCCTTATTCAGTTTGATGTTAGCTGTGGGTTCGTCATATATGGTCTTTATTGTTTTGAGGTATGTTTTTTTCTATATCTAATTTGTTGATAGTTTTTACCATGAAGAGATGTTGAATTTTATTAAATGTTTTTCCGCATGTGTTGAGATGATTACATGGTTTTTGTCCTTCATTCTGTTGATATGATATATCACATTTATTGATTTGCATATGTTCAACCAGCCTTCCATTCCTGGGATAAATTCTGCTTGATCATGTTGTATAATCTTTTTGATGTGCTGTGGAATGTGGTTTACTAGCATTTTGTTGAGGATTTCTCATCTATGTTCATCAGGGCTATTTGCCTGTAGTTTTCTTTTTTTGTTGTTGTGTCCTTGTCTGATTTTGGTATCAGAGTAATGCTGGCTCTGTAGAATGCATAGAAAGAATTCCTTCCTCTTCCATTGTTTGGAATAGTTTGAGGATAAATTATGTTGGTTCTTCTTTAAAACTTTGGTATAACTCAGCAGTGAAGCCATCCAGTCCTAGACTTTTCTTTATTGGGAAACTTTGTATTACTGATTCAATCTAATTACTTGTTATCAGCCTGTTCATGTTTTCTATTTTTTTCAATCTTGGTGGGTTATATGTGACCAGGAATTAATCCATTTTCTCTAGGTTTTCCAATTTGTTAGTGTATTGTTGTTCATAATATTCTCTAATGATAATTCATATTTCTGTTTTATCACTTGTAATGTCTTCTTTTTTGTTTCTGATTTTATTTATTTGGGTCTTCTCTTTTTCTTTCTTAGTTTAACTAGTAGTTTTTTTTTTTTATTTTATCTTTTCATAAAACCAACCTTTTGTTTTCTAGATCTTTTGTATTGTTTTTCTAGTCTCTATTTTGTTTATTTCTGCTCTGACATTTCTTATTCATTTCCTTCTACTAATTTTGGGTTTGGCTTGTTCTTGTTTTTCTAGTTCCTTGAAGTGCATCATTAGGTTGTTTATTTGAAATCTTCTACTTTTTTGACATAGGCATTTATTGCTACAAACTTCCTTCTTAGTACTGCTTTTTCTGTATCCCATAGGTTTGGTATGGTGGGTTTCCATTTTCATTTCTTTCAAGAAATTTTAAAATTTTCTTCTTAATTTCTCCCTTTAGCCATTGGTTGTCCAAAGGCATGCTTAATTTCCATGTATTTGTACAGTTTCCAAAGTTCCTCTTGTTATTGATTCCTAGTTTTATTCTACTATGGTCAGAAAGGATAATTGATATGATTTCAATGTTTTAAATTTTTTGAGACTTGTTTTATGACCTAGCCCATATGGTCCAACCTGAAAAATATTCTATGTGCTGATGACAAGAATGTGTATTCTGAAGTTGTTTGATGAAATGCTCTGTAAATGTCAGTTAGGTCCACCTGGTCTAGAATGTAGTTTAGCTCTGATTTTTTTGCTGATGTTTCTGTCTGGACAATCTGTCCATTGCTGAAAGTGGTCTGTTAAAACTCCCCTAGTATTATTATATTGTAGTCTATCTCTACCTTTAGATCCATCAGCATTTGCTACACATATTTGGGTGTTCAGGTGTTAGGTGCATATATATTTACAGTTGTTATATACTCTTGCTGAATTGACCTATTTATCGTCATATGATGACTTTGCCTCTTTTTGCTGTTTTTGACTTAAAGTCTGTTTTATCTGATATAAATATAGCTACTCCTGCTCTCTTTTAATTTACATTTGCAGGAAGTATCCTCTTTTCATCCTTTCACTTTCAGTCTATGTGTGTCCTTACATATGAGGTGAGCCTCTTGTTAGACACATATATATGGGTCTTGTTTTTTATCATCCAGTCATTGTATGTCTTTTAATTGAAGAATTTAATTCGTATACATTCAATATTATTATTGATAGGTATGAACTTACTCTTGCCATTTTGTTCATTGTTTTCTAGAGGTTTTTTTTTTTTTCAACTTTTTAGAGTCAGAGGTACATGTACATATTTGTTACAAAGGTATATTGCATGATGCTGAGGTTTGGGGTATGACTGAACCTACCACCCAGGTAGTGAGCATAGTACCCAATAGGTAGTTTTTCAGCCCTTTCCCCTCCTCCACCTGCTAGTAGTCACTAGTTTTGTTGCCATCTTTATGACCATGAGTAACTGACGTTTAGCTCCCGCTTGTAAGTGAGAACATGCAGTGTACAGTTTTCTGTTTCTGCATTAGTTCCCTTAGGATAATGGCCTCCAGCTGCATCCACGTTGCTGCAAAGGACATGATTTCATTTTTCCTTATGGCTGCATAGTATTCCATGGTGTATGCACACCACATTTTCTTTATCCAATCCACTGTTGATGGGTACCTGGGTTGATTCCATGTTTTTGCTATTATGAATAGCACTGTGATGAACATATGGATGCATGTGTCATCTTGGTAGAACAATTTATTTTTGTTTGGGTGTATACCCAGTAATGGGATTGCTGGGTCGAATGGTAGTTCAACTCTTAGTTCTTTGAGAAATCTCCAAACTGCTCTCCACAGTGCCTGGACTAATTTTTACATTTCCACCAGCGATATACAGATGTCCCCTTTTTGCTGCAGCCTCACCAATATCTGTTTTTGTCTTTTACTTTTTAACAAAAGCCATTCTTACTGGTGTGAGATGGTATTTCCTTGTGGTTTTGACTTGCATTTCTCTGATGATTAGAGATTATGAGCATTTTTCATGTTTGTGGGTCACTTGTATGTCTTCTTTCGAGAAGTGTCTGTTCATGTCCTTTGCCCACTTTTCAATGAGGTTATTCACTTTTTGCTTGTTGATTTAAGTTCCCTATAGATTCTGGATATTTCTAGTTGTTTTATAGATCTTTTGCTCCCTTCCTTTTCTCTTGCTTTCTTTCTTAGTTGTTTGATGGCTTTCTGTAGTGGTACATCTTGGGTCTTTTCTTTTTCTCTTTTTTATTTCTATTGTAGGCTTTTGCTTTGTGGTTACCCTGAGGTTTACATAAAACATCTTATACAGCCAGGCACAGTGGTGCATGCCTGTAATTCTAGCTACTTGGGAGGCTGAGACAGGAGGATCACTTGACCCCAGGAGTTCAAGGCTATAGTACACCATGATCATGCCTCTGAATAGCCACTGCACTCCAGCCTGGGCAACATAGTAAGATCCCATCTCTAAAAAAATTTTTTTTAATTAGCTGGCCATCAAATGCCCATCAATCAACAAGTGGATAAAGAAATTGTGGTGTGTGTGTGTGTGTGTGTGTGTGTGTGTGTATATACACAATATATATATATACACTATATATATATATACACAATATATATATACACTATATATATATATACACAATATATATATACACATATATATACATGTATATGATGGAATACTACTCAGCCATAAAAAGGAATGAACTAATAGCATTCACAGCAACCTGGATGGGATTGCAGACTATTATTCTAAGTGAAGCAACTCAACAATGGAAAACCAAACATCATATGTTCTCACTCATAAGTGGGAGCTAAGCTATGAGGATGCAAAGGCAGAAGAATGATACAATGGACTTTGGGGACTCAGGGGAAAAGGGTGAGAAGGGGATGAGGGATAAAAGGCTACAATTGGGTTCAGTGTATACTGCTCAGGTAAAATGGGTACACCAAAATCTCACAAATCACCACTAAAGAACTTACTCATGTAACCAAATAGCACCTGTTCCCCAAAAACCTATGGAAATGAAAAATATAAAATTTTTAAAGTTAAAAATAAATATATAAAATAAAAATTAGCTGGGCATGATGGCACACACCTGTGGTCCCAGCTACTTGAAAGGCTGAAGTGGGAGGATCACTTGAGCCCAGGAGTTCAAGCCAGCAGTGAGCCATGATCATGCCACTGCACTCCAGCCTGGGTGACAAAGCAAGACCCAGTCTCAAAAATTAAATTAAATTAAAATTAAAAAAATAAAAACATCTTATACTCGTAACAGATTAATTTATCCAATAATAACTTAATTTTGGTTGCATACACAATACTTCCACTTTTACTCCACCTCCTCCCTGTTTTGTTTTTGATGTTACACTTTTATATCATCTTATAACATGTATCCCTTAGCAAATTATTGTAGTCTTAGTTGTTTTTAATGGTTTTTCCCTTTGAACTTTATACTAGAAATATAATTGATTTACCTACTCCTGTTACAATATTAGAGGGTTTTGGATTTGACAATGTACTTACTTTTACCAGTGAGTTTTATACTTTCATATGATTTAGTTACTAATTAGCATCCTATTCCTTCAGGTGAAGAAGTTCATTTAGTTTTTGTAATGCAGGTCTAATGGTAATAAAGTCTCCCAACTTTTGTTTTTCTGAGAAAGTCTTAATCACCCCTTCATTTTTTGAAAGACAGTGTTGCTGGGTATAGTTTTCCTGATTGGTGGTCTTTTTCTTTCAGGGTTTTGTCTATATCACCCCACTCTCTTATAGCTTGTAAGGTTTCTGCTGAGAAGTCTATTTATATTCTTATGGAGGTTCCCCTATGATAATTTGCTTTTCCCTTGTTGCTTTCAATACTCTCTCAGTCTTTTAACTTTTAACAATTTGACTATGATGTGTCCTGGTGTGGATCTCCTTAGGTTCATCTTATTTGGTGTGCTATGGACTTCCTGGATCTGGCTTTCCAATTTCTTCCTGGACTTGGGAAGTTTTCTACCATTATTTCTTTGTATATGTTTTCTCTCCCTTTCTCTCTTTTTTCTACTTCTGGCTCTGACTCTGGCTATCAATTATGTGTAAGTTATTTTGCTTGATGGTATCCCATACGTCACTTAAGTTATCTTCACTCTTTGTCATTTTTTCTTTTTGTTCCTCAGATTGAATGATTTCCAGTGTTCCGTCTCCAAGTTCACTGATTCTTTCGACTGCTTGATCCATTCTGTTGTTGAATCCCACTGCTGAATTTTTCAGTTCAGTTATAATATTCTTCTGATCTATGATTTCCATTTGGTTCTTTGTAATACTTTCTATCTCTTTAAGTTATCATCTTGTTCTTCCATTGCTGCTCTGACCCCTGTTAGCATCTTTATGACCATTATTCTGAATTCCCTGTTGGGTAAATTATGAAACTCCACTACCTTTGGGTCAGTTTCGGGAGATTTATCTTGTTCTTTTATTTGGAATATAATCCCGTTTCTTCATTTTTCTTGATTCTTTGTGTTGGTTTCTGCACATTAGATAAAATATCTACTTCTCTCCATCTTGTTTGACTAGCCTTATATAGAAGAAGGTTTTCACCAATCCATGTGGCCAGAGGTTTTAAGCTGCCTCTCTAATCTTTGTGTTTGTCCAGACTGCCATCTCTGTTTTGGATGGATCTCAGGAGCTTAGAATGTGTCACATCTTGTCAGTACCCTGAGACCAGCAAGGTTCTTTAGATATAGCTGGTAAGGTTGGGGTATTGGGCCAGTAGTGGGATTGCTGGATCAAATGGTAGTTCTACTTTTAGTTCTTTAAGGAATCTCCACACTGTTTTCCATAGCAGCTGTACTAGTTTACATTCCCACCAGCAGTGTAGGAGCATTCCCTGATCACCGCATCCATGCGAACATCTACTGTTTTTTGATGTTTTGATTATGGCCATTCTTGCAGGACTAAGGTGGTATCACATTGTGGTTTTGATTTACATTTCCCTGATTATTAGTGATGTTGAGCATTTTTTCATATGTTTGTTGGCCATTTGTATATCTTCTTTTGAGGCTTGTCTATTCATCTCCTCAGCCCACTTTTTGATGGGATCGTTATTTTTTTCTTATTGATTTGTTTGAGTTGGTTGTAGATTCTGGATATTAGTCCTTTGTCAGATGTATAGATTATAAAGCTTTTCTCCCACTCTGTGGGTTGTCTTTTTACTCTGCTGACTGTTCCTTTTGTTGTGCAAAAGCTCTTTAGTTTAATTAGGTCCCAGCTATTAATTTTTGTTGTTGCACTTGCTTTTGGGTTCTTGGTCATGAAGTCCTTGCCTAAGCCAATGTCTAGAAGGGTTTTTCCAATGTTATCTTCTAGAATTTTTATAGTTTCAGGTCTTAGGTTTAAGTCCTTAATCCATCTTGAGTTGATTTTTGTATAAGGTGAGAGATAAGGATCCAGTTTCATTCTCCTACATGTGGCTAGCCAATTATCCCAGCACGATTTGTTGAAAAGCGTGTCCTTTCCCCACTTTACGTTTTTGTTAGCTTTGTGGAAGATCAGTTGGCCATAAGTATTTTGGTTTATTTCTCGGTTCTCTATTCTGATCCATTGGTCTATGTGCCTATTTTTATACCAGTACCATGCTGTTTTGATGACTATGGCCTTATAGTATAGTTTGAAATCAGGTAGTGTGATGCCTCCAGATTTGTGCTTTTTGCTTAGTCTTGCTTTGGCTATACAGGCTCTTTTTTGGTTCCATATGATTTTGGGAATTGTTTTTTCTAATTCTGTGAAGAATGATGGTGGTATTTTCATGGGAATTGCATTGAGTTTGTATATTGCTTTTGGCAGTATGGTCATTTTCACAATATTGATTTTACCCACCCATGAGCATTGGATGTGTTTCCATTTGTTTGTGTCATCTATGATTTCTTTCAGTAGTGTTTTGTAGTTTTCCTTGTAGAGGTCTTTCAACTCCTTGGTTAGGTATATTCCTAAGTGGTTTTTTGTTGTTGTTGTTGTTTGTTTTTTTTGCAGCTATTGTAAAAGGGGTTGAGTTCTTGATTTGATTCTCTGCTTGGTTGCTGTTGGTGTATAGAAGAGCTACTGATTTGAGTACATTAATCTCGTATCCGGAAACTTTGCTGAATTCTTTTATCAGTTCTAGGAGCTTTCCAGAGGAGTCCTTAGGGTTTTCAAGGTAGATGATCATATCATCAGCAAATAGTGACAGTTTGACTTCCTCTTTACCAATTTGGATGCCCTTTATTTCCTTCTCTTGTCTGATTGCTCTGGCTAGGACTTCCAGTACTATGTTGAAGAGGAGTGGTAAGAGTGGGCATCCTTGTCTTGTTCCAGTTCTCAGAGGGAATGCTTTCAACTTTTCCCCATTTAGTATTATGTTGGCTGTGGGTTTGTCATAGATAGCTTTTATTACATTAAGGCATGTCCCATGTATGCTGATTTTGCTGAGAGTTTTAATCATAAAGTGACGCTGGATTTTGTCAAATGCTTTTTCTGTGTCTATTGAGATGATCATGTGATTTTTGTTTTTAATTCTGTTTATGTAGTGTATCACATTTATTGACTTGCATATGTTAAACCATCCCTGCATCCCTGGTATGAAACTTACTTGATCATGGTGGATTATCTTTGTGATATGTTGTTGGAACTGGTTAGCTAGTATTTTGTTGAGGATTTTAGCATCTGTGTTCATCAAAAATATTGGTCTGTAATGTTCTTTTTTGGTTATGTCCTTTGCTGGTTTTGATATTAGGGTGATGCTGGCTTCACAGAATGAATTTGGGAGGGTTCCTTCTTACTCTATCTTGTGGAATAGCATCAAAAGGATAGGTACCAATTCTTCTTTGAATGTCTGATGTAATTCTGTTGTGAATCCATCTGGTCTTGGATTTTTTTCTTGGTAATTTTAAAATTACCATTTCAATCTCGCTGCTTGTTATTGGTCTGTTCAGGATATCTAATTATTCCTGATTTAAGCTAGGAGGGTTGTATTTTTCCACGAATTTATCCATCTCTTCTAGGTTTTCTAGTTTATGTGCATAAAGCTATTCATAGTAACCTTGAATGATCTTTTGTATTTCTGTGGTGTCTGTTGTAATATCTTTTGTTTCATTTGTTAGTGAGGTTATTTGGATTTTCTCTCCTTTTCTTGTTTAACCTTGCTAATGGTCTTTCAATTATATTTAGCTTTTCAAAGAACCAGCTTTTTGTTTCATTTATCCTTCGTATTTTTGTTTGTTTTTTTCGATTTCATTTAGTTCTGCTCTGATCTTTGTTATTTCCTTCTTCTGCTGGGTTTGGGTTTGGTTTGTTCTTGTTTCTCTAGTTCCTTGAGTTGTGACCTTAGAATGTCAATTTGTGCTCTTCCAGTCTTTTTTATGTAGGCATTTAGGGTTATGAACGTTCCTCTTAGCACTGTCTTTGCTGTATCCCAGAGGTTTTGGTAGCTTGTGTCAATATTGTCATTCAGTTCGAATAATTTTTTAATTTCCACCTTGATTTTGTTTTTGACCCAATGCTCATTCAGGACCAGGTTATTTAATTTCCGTGTATGTACATCATTTTGAAGGTTCCTTTTAGAGTTGATTTCGTTTTATTCCACTGTGGTCTGGGAGAGTGCTTGATATAATTTCAATTTTCTTAAACTTATTGAGGCTCATTTTATGGCCTATTGTATGGTCTGTCTTGGAGGACATTCCATGTGCTGTAGAATAGAATGTGTATTCTGCAGTTTTGGGATGAAATGTTCTATATATATCTGTTAAGTCCATTTCTTCCAACATATAGTTTAAATCCATTGTTTCTTTGTTGACTTTCTGTCTTGATGATCTGTCTAGGGCTGTCAGTGGAGTATTGAAGTCCCCCACGATTATTGTGTTACTGTCTATCTCATTTCTTAGGTCTATTAATAACAGGGTTTTTTGTTTTGTTTTGTTTTGTTTTTCTGAGATGGAGTTTTGCTCTTGTTGCCCAGGCTGGAGTGCAATGGCACGATCTCAGCTCACTGCAACCTCTGCCTCCTGGGTTCAAGCGATTCTCCTGCCTCAGCCTCCCGAGTAGCTGGGACTACAGGCATGCACCACCACACCTGGCCAATTTTGTATTTTTAGTAGAGATGAGGTTTCTCCATGTTGGTCAGGCTGGTCTTGAACTCCCGACCTCTGGTGATCTTCCCGCCTCAGCCTCCCAAAGTGCTGGGATTACAGGCATGAGCCACTGTGCCCAGCCCATAGTAACTATTTTATAAATTTGGGAGCTCCAGTGTTTAGTACATATATGTTTAGAACCGTGATATTTCCCTGTTGGACAAGGCCTTTTACCATTATATAATGCTCTCTTTTGTCTCTTTTAGCTGCCGTTGCTTTAAAATTTGTTTTGTCTGATATAAGAATAGCTACCCCTGCTCACTTTTGGTGCCTATGTGCATGAAATGCCTTTCTCCACCCCTTTATTTTAAGTTTATGTGAGTCCTTATGTGTTAGGCCAGCATCACCCTAATATCAAAACCAGCAAAGGACATAACCAAAAAAGAACATTACAGACCAATATTTTTGATGAACACAGATGCTAAAATCCTCAACAAAATACTAGCTAACCAGTTGCAACAACATACCAAAAAGATAATCCACCATGATCAAGTAAGTTTCGTATCAGGGATGCAGGAAAGCAGCAGATGGTTGGTGAGTTCTTATCTATTCTGCAATTCTGTAGAAAAGTGGAGCATTTAGGCCATTTACGTTCAATGTTAGTACTGAAATTTGAGGTACCATTGCATTCATCATGCTCTTTGTTGCCTGTGTACTTTAGTTTGTTTTTTGATTTTGCTCTTTAACTTGTATTTTTCTTTTATAGGTCCTGCGTGATTTATGCTTTAAAGAGATTCTGTTTTGATGTGTTTCCAGGATTTCTTTCAAGATTTAGAGCTCCTTTAAACAGTTCTTGTAGTAGTGGCTTGGTAATGGCAAATTCTCTCAGTATTTGTCTGAAAACAACTGTATCTTTCCTTCATATGCGATGCTTAGTTTCACTGGATGCAAAATTCTTGGCTGATAATTGTTTTGTTTCAGGAGGCTGAAGATAGGGCCCCAACCCCTTCTAGCTTGTAGGGTCTCTGCTGAGAAATCTGCTGTTAATCAGATAGGTTTTCCTTATAGGTTACCTGGTGCTTCTGTCTCACAGCTCTTAAGATTCTTTCCTTGGTCTTAACTTTGTATAACCTGATAACAATGTGCCTAGGCGAATATCTTTTTGTATCCATCGCCCAGGCTGGAGTGCAGTGTCTCGATCTCGGCTCACTGCAACCTCTGCCTCCCGGGTTTAAGCAATTCTCCTGCCTCAGCCTCCCAAGGAGCTGGGATTACAGGCTCCCGCCACCACACCCAGCTAATTTTTTTTTTTTTTTTTGTATTTTTAGTAGAGACAGGGTTTTGCCATGTTGGCCAGCCTGGTCTCAAACTCCTGACCTCAGGTGATCCACCTGCCTCGGCCTCCAAAAGTGCTAGGATTACAGGCATGAGCCACCACACCCGAGCCCTGATATTAATTTTTAAATTAAAAGACTTTATTTTTAAAAGCAGTTTGAGGTTTACAGAAAAACTGAGCAGAAAGTACAGTCTCTATATATCCCCTACTCCCTGCCCCCAGTTTTCCCTGTTATTAACATTTGTGTTAATGTGGCATATTTGTTACAATCAGTGAATCAATATTGAGAAATTAAAGTCCATATGTTAGTGTTCACTCTGTGTGTTATACATTTCTATGGGTTTTGCCAAATGTATTAATATGTCATGTATCCATCATTACAGTATCATCCAGCATAATTTCACTGTCCTGAAAATGCCCTGTGCTCCACTTATTCATCTTTTCCCCACTTGCCATGACCACACCAAAGCCCTCACAACCACTTATCTTTTTAATATATCTATAGTTTTGCCTTTTGCAGAACATCATATCATTAGAATCCCAATAATATGTGGCTTTTCAGACTGGTTTCTTTCACTCAGCAACATGCATTTAAGGGTCCTCCGGGTCTTTTGTGGCTTGACAGCTCATTTCTTTTTATCACTGAATAACATTGCATTGTATAGATATACCACAGTTTTTTTTAAATTTACTCATCATTAAAGGACATCTTGATTACTTCTAATTTCTGGCAATAATGAATAATGTTGATATAAAAATTTTTGTGTAGGATTTTGTGTGGACATATGTTTTCAACTCATTGAGGTCAATGCCTAGGTATATTTAGTTTTGTAAGAAACTGCTAAACTATCTTCCAAAGTATCTGTACCATTTTGCATTCCCACCAGCTATGAAAGAGTTTCTGTTCTACATCTTCACAAACATTGGTGTTATCAGTGTTTTGGATTTTAGCCATTCTAATTGGTGTGGAGTGGTATCTCATTGTTGTTTTAATTTTGCAATTCCCTAATGACATATATGTTGAGCATCTTTTCATATACATATTTACCATCTGTATATCTTCTTTGGGCAGATGTCCATTCAGGTCTTTTGCACATCTTTTCATTGGGTTGCTCATTTTCTTATTGAGTTTTAAGAGTTCTTCATATATTTTTGATAACGTGCTTTATCAGATATGTCTTCTGCAAATATTTTCTCCCAGTCTTTGTCATGTCTTTTCATTTACTTAACAGTGTCTTTCATAAAACAGAAGGTTTTAACTTTGATGAAGTCTAACTTACCAATTTTTTCTTTTATGGATTGTGCTTTGTGTGTTGTATCTAAAAACTCATTGCCAAACACAAGGTCACCTCTATGTTCTCCTATGTTATCTTCTAGAAGCTTTGTAGTTTTCTGTTTTACATTTATAGGGGCTGTGAGAAGGTGACAGAGGTTAAATGAGGTAATAAGGATAGGGCCCTAGTTGAATAAGGCTAGTGCCCTTATAAGAGGAAGAGACGCCAGTTTTCTCTCTCTCTACCATATGAGGACACAGCAAGAAAGTGGCCATCTACAAGTCAAGAAGTGGGCCGTCACTAGAAACCAAATTACTGGCACCTTGATCTTGAACTTCCCAGCTTCCAAAACTGTGAGAAATAAATTTCTGCTGTTTAAGCCACGCAGCCTACAGTATAAGTTATAGCAGCCCAAGCAGACTAAGACAGAACCCTTAGCATATTAATCATAGTTACTTTAAATCTCTGGTCCCATAATTCCAAAATATCTGCCACATCTGAGTCTGGTTCTAGTGCTTGCTTTGTTTCTTCAAGACTGTGGTTTTTTTTTCTTTTTAGCATATCTTATAATTTTTCTGTTCAAAGCAAGGCATGATGTACTGAGTAAAAGGAACTGAACTGAGGTAGATAGGTGTTTAGAATGAAATTTAGAGGCAACTTAAGAAAGTACACAAAAAACAAAATTATGGGAGCATGCCAAATGGACACAGGAACCAGCTTGAAAGAGCTTGCAATGGACAAAGTTGGAACAATTTGAGCAACAAAATAAGTTATTCTTCCTTATAAAGGAATTCTAAATAATTTATATAGATACTTGCCTTCCAGGAAGTGGCACTTAATCCCCCTCAAACCCTTGTAAGTGTGGGCTGGACTTGGTAACTTCCTTCCAAAAAATAGAGTATGGAAAAGGGGTGAAGTAACTTTATAGTGGAAAAACCTGGCAAACACTACCTTGGTTAGCTGAGTAAAGCCTTGATATGGTGTGATGGCAATGGAATATTACCTTTGTGATCTTTCTCTCAAACACTTATAATCCCATTCTAATCATGAGGAAAGCATAAGACAAATCCCAATTGAGGGACATTCTACAAAATACCCGAGCAGTACTCCTCAATAGGTCATCAAAACAAGTCTGAGAAACTGTCACAGTCAAGAAAAGACTAAGGAAAAATGACAACTAAATGTAATGTGGTATCATGGACTGGCTCCTAGAACAGAAAAAGTCAGTAGATAAAAACTAAGAAAATCTGAATAAAGTATGGACTTTAGTGATAATAATGTATCAATATTGGTTTATTACTTGTAGCAAATGTACCACACTAATCTAAGATGATAATAAAAACAATAACTGTGTAGGGCCAAAGGAAGGGAAGTGGGCTGATACGAGAACTCTCTGCACTATCTTAGCAACTTTACGGCAAATCTAAAATTATTCCAAGATACTAAGTTTCTTTTTTTAAAAAAATCACAAAACCTGAAGAATTTTAAAGAAATACAAATTTAAAAATTAAAAAAAGAGTCAAATCGCAGCTGTATTTTTATTAATTATGTAATCTTGTACAAGTCACTCTCTGAGCTTTGATGTCCCTGTTTATAAAAGTGATAGAATACATTTTTGAGTGACATCTGAAAGATAGCAGAGTAGGAAGTTCCAGGCCCTCCTTTCCCCATGTAATCTTTGAAAGGAAATTCAATTCTGGGACGCCAAACTCATTTAGCGAAAGGGAAAAGTCAAACTGGGAACTGGGTCATGCAAACCTGCCTCCCCCTTTTGGGTCCTCAATAAGATGGCTACAAGATGAAAAGCTACATGCCTCCGCCATATTTTGCCCACAAGGAAATTCCTAGTGAGTTGTTAAAATTTCACCGTGGCAATGCAAATTGATAGCTTATCTTTACAGGTGCAGTCGCCCCCGGCGCACCAGACATAAATGCACATCTGAGTGTTCCCCTGCCCCATTTTGTCTATGTTATCTTATGTAAAACGCATACTCCCCACATTTTTCCTCTGCTTCTTTTATGTCATCTTATTAATGCAGATTCCCTGAGCCAGACAAAGGCATGAATGACTATTTTTCCCTACCCTCCTCTTACATGAAAATTGTGTACTTCTCAGTATCGCACCCTTTCCTCTTTAAATTTTGAGCCCTCAAAATCATCTTCGCAGACAGGCATAGACCTGTCTCCTGAGTGCATCCTTAACTTTGGCAAATAAATCCCCTAAAATGATTGAGACTTGTCATTTTTCTCAATTGACATCTGGTAACCATGAAGGGATCCTGAGTGAAAGTGACCCAGCCTGCAGTAGCTCACCTCTCAGTGCTTGTCACCGGCTTGGTCACCTTATAGCCCAAACTGAGAGGACAATTTGCCAAAGTCCAGGAACTCTTTCCAGGGATCTCTGATCTTCCAACATTCCAGTTGGGGGTCTGAGGTTTATTTGCTGTTAAAAACAAAACAAAACAACAACAACAAAAAAAATTCCTTTTTTTGTAGGCGTTTCCACTCACTTCCATCAAGGAAGGCGAGCCTGTCTGCTTCTGAATATGCAGAGAGCAATCTTCAGCTTGTGCCCCCATCACTAGGTAAGAAACTGGTTTGGGATTCTGTCTTGCAAATTCTTTTAAATGACTAGAATTAGCACTAACAACCAGCTGGTGTTAATTTCCTGCTTACACTTAGAGCGCTCAGAAATCATATAATTTGCGTGATCATTGTTAGTTTTGTTTAATTGTTTTGTTTGTTTCTGGGTTTGTGTGTGTGTGTGTGTGTATGTGTGTGTGTATGTGTGTGTGTGTGTGTGTGTGTGTGTTTTGGTCCTTTCCCCTATCGGATTTGACCAATTCTGAACCCTCAAGGTCATGAGTGTGAAATTTTCCACTCTGAAGAAACAGAACACATTGCTCCCCTCAGCCCTTTGGGGCATTCTCAGGCGACTGAGAATCACGTGAGGGTGTCTGGGAGAAATGCTCCCTAAGACATGCAGCAGCTCTAAATAGGTTTCCCCTCAAAAGAACATACTTAGGGTCTAATCTCAGCCAGCAGGTGCATATAAGGAACTGACCTCTCCCAAACTTTGAGCCCCTGACACATTGTGCCAGGTGGGCACAACACTGGTGGACCAAACTGGTTTAGGGTGTAATGGCCCTGTGAAAAGCTAGGTCTGCAAGCAGTACATTTTGGGTCCGACACACATCCCAACTTGGTCAAATCCAAAGGGGAACTCTAAATCATAGAGAACAAGGCCTCTAAGACCCCAGCAGCAGCAGAATATAAAGTTCCCCCTTTAGAAACTCCAGCAGGGTATATGCAAAATACTTATGGTGAATCATCATGCAAATATTTAACCAAGCGGACCACTATAACTAGAGCAGATTCTACGTTACAACGGCCTAAATGGGGATCTTTTGAAATGCCCAAATTAGTGTACCCGTGAACCAGGATGGACACAAAAACTAAACAACCAGAATGGGAGAGCTATTTTCAGTGGTAGCTGGAAACTAGCAAAAGTGGGGAAGACCACTGTCATGCGTGTCTGTGTGAAGAGACCACCAAACAGGCTTTGTGTGAGTAACAAGGCTGTTTATTTCACCTGGGTGCAGGTGGGCTGAGTCCGAAAAAGAAGTCAGCAAAGGGAGTTAGGGGTGGGGCAGTTTTACAGGATTTGAGTAGGTAGTATCAGGAGGCCTGACACTCCTGTCTTCTTATATTAATAAGAAAAACAAAACAAGATAGTGGCGAAGTGTTGGGGTGGCGAAAATTTTGGGGGGTGGTATAGAGAGATAATGGGCAATGTTTCTCAGGGCTGCTTCGAGCAGGATTAGGGGCAGCGTGGGAACCTAGAGTGGGAGAGGTTAAGCTGAAGGAAGATTTTGTGGTAAGGGGTGATATTGTGGGGCTGTTAGAAGCAACATTTGTTGTATAGAATGATTGGTGATGGTCTGGATACAGTTTTGTATGAATTGAGAAACTAAACAGAAGACACAAAGTCCGAATAAGAGAAGGAGAAAAACAGGTATTAAAGGACTAAGAATTGGGAGGACCCAGGACATCTAATTAGAGTGTCTAAGGGGGTTCAGTGTGATTATTTGCTTGGTTGGTCAGTTTTGGGGCTCTATCCTTGAGTTTTTTTTTGTTGTCACATACCAGGCCAGATTGATTTAGGTGAAAACAACACTCTTCATTTAAAAATATACAGAGTCCCCTTTTTCTAAGCAGTGAGTAAGCTGAAGTCTTGGTGATTTTGGAGGAAATAGAAATGCAAAGCCAGCAATTGTTTGTTAAAGAAGGATTAGAAATGGCTAGGAGAGAGTGAGATTGATAGTGTGGTGGAGATAGCTGGGGAGAGGTAGAGGGTGGCATAAGAATGGGAACGAGAATAAGACTGAGTATAAAAGTAAAGAATAGGACTTCATCAGGGTGAAAGTACTGGAGTGTGCCTTGCCACTGAAGATCTTTTATCCACTTCAAGAGAGACTTAAGGGTGGTGGTTTGAGGTAAAACCAGGAGATACCAGTTATGATGGTTTGGAGGAAAAGCGTAAACTGGCAGTGTAAACAAGGGCAGGGCATTTATGAGTAGTTGAGAATGGTGAATAGGAGTATGACTTGACAGAAGATAGTAGGGATGACAAGTTTTTGGGGTGCAGTCCAAGTTGGGCTGGTGTCTAATAAAAAGGAGTGTCCATACAGGAGCTCAAATGGGCTGTACCCTGTAGCATCCCGAGGACAGGCCCGAATTCTGGGAAGGGCAAGTGGTAAAAGTATTGTCCAGTCCTTTTTAAGTTGGAGGCTGAGCTTGGTGAGGTATGTTTTTAAAAGACCATTAGTCCATTTTACCTTTCCTGAAGATTGAGGACGGTAAGGGGTATTGAAGGTTCCACTGAATACCAGGAGCCTGAGAAACTGCTTGGGTGATTTGACTAATAAAGGCTGGTCTGTTATCGGACTGTATAGAGGTGGGAAGGCCAAACCAAGGAATTATGTCTGACAGAAGGGAAGAAATGACCGCAGTGGACTTCTCAGACCCTGTGGGAAAGGTCTCTACCCATCCAGTGAAAGTGTCTACCCAGACCAACAGGTATTTTAGTTTCCTGACTCAGGGCATGTGAGTAAAGTCAATTTGCCAGTCCTGGGCAGGGACTAATCCCTAAGCTTGATGTGTAGGGAAGGCAGGGGGCCTGAACAATCCCTGAGGAGTAGTAGAATAGCAGATGGAACACTGAGAAATGATTTCCTTGAGGATAGATTTCCACGATAGAAAGGAAATGAGAGGTTCTAAGAGGCGGGCTAGCGGCTTGTAACCTACATGGAAGAGGCTATGAAATGATGACAGAATAGAATGGGACTGTAAGGCTGGAAGGAGATATTTTCCTTGGTCCAAGAACCATTTGCCATGTGTGGGAAGAGATTGATAGGTGGAAGTTTCAGCGGGGAAGTAGGTGGGAGTGACCGATGAAAAGGAGAAAAACTGGCAGTGAGGGACAGAAGTTGGAATGCTAGCTGCTTTTTTAGTTATCTTATTAGCGTAAGTGTTGCCTTGAGCAATGGGATCTGATGCCTTTTGATGGCCCTTGCAGTGAATGACCCTAGCTTTTTTGGAAGTAGAGCAGCTTTAAGAAGAGTTTTTATTAAGGAGGCATTAATTATGGAGGACCTTTGTGTAGTGGGGAAATTTTTTTCTGCTCATATAACAGCATGGTGATGCAGGATATGGAAGGCATATTTAAAGTCAGTATAAATATTGACACATAGTCCCTTTGCAAGATTGAGGGCCTGAGTTAAGGCAATGAGTTTGGCTTGCTGAGAGGTAGTGGAGGGGGGCAGAGCAGTAGCCTCAAGGATAGATGTGGAAGACACTATAGCTTAGCCTGCCTTTGCCAGTGATTGGCGATTAGGCCTGGTGGAACTGCCATCAAGTGTGATCAGGGTGAAGAACAGGAAAGAAGGAAATATGGGGAAATGGAGTGAATGCCAGGTGGATCAGAGAGATACAGTCATGGGGGTCAGATGTGGTATCAGGAATAATGTGGGAGGCCGGATTGAAGTCCAGGCCAGGAACAATGGTAACTGTGGGAGACTCAACAAAGAGTAAGTACAGCTGAAGGAGCCAGGGGGCAGGAAGTGTGAGGAGGAAAATAGATTTTGAAAGTTATGGGAACTGTAGAGAGTAAGTGGAGCATAGCTTGTGATTTTGAGGGCCTCTAAAAGTATTAAAGCGGCAGCAATGAGGTGTGGCTGTAGCCTAGGAATAGTCAGGGAAGTGGATAATTTAGTTAAAATGTCTCAATCTAATAAGGGAGCTGGGTAGGTGGGGATAACTGAAAAAGAGTGCATAAAAGAATGTTGTCCAAGTTGGCACCAGAGTTGGGGAGTTTTAAGGGGTTTAGAAGCCTTGCTGTCAATACCCACAACAGTTATGGAGGAAAGGGAAACAGGCCCTTAAAAAGAAGGTAATGTGGAGTGGGTAGCCTCCATACTAATTAAGAAGGGGACGGACTTATCCTCCACTGTAAGAGTTACCCAAAGTGTCTGTGATGGTCCAGGAGGTTTCCGAGGCGATTAGGCAGCATCAGTCTTCAACAGCTAAGCCGAGAAGATCTGGGAAGGAGTCAGTCAGAGAGCCTTGGGCCAGAGTTCAGGGGATCTGGGAGTGGCTGCCCGGCGAGTTGGACAGTCCAATTTCCAGTGGGGTCCCGCACAGATGGGACATGGCTTAGGAGGAATCCCAGGCTGCGGGCATTCCTTGGCCCAGTGGCCAGATTTCCGGCACTTGAAGCAAGATCCTGGGGGAGGCAGTCCTGGAGGAACACCTGGCTGCTGCAGTTCAGGTGTTTTGAAGTTCTTGTGTGCTGGAGATGTGGCTGGGGTTTCTCTCACAGTGGAGGCAAGTAATTGCAACTCAGAAATACGTTGCTACTTGGCTGCCTCCACTCCATTATTGTACACATTGAAGGAGAGGTTAATTAAGTCCTGTTGTGGGGTTTGAGGGCCAGAATCTAATTTTTGGAGCTTTTTCTAATGTCAGGAGCAGGTTGGGTAATAAAATGCATATTGAGAATAAGACGGCCTTCTGGCCCTTCTGGGTCTAGGGCGGTAAAGCGTCTAAGGGTTGTTGCCAAACGGGCCATGAACTAGGCTGGATTTTTATATTTGATGAAAAAGAGCCTAACCACTAACTGATTTGGGAGAGGTCAGATAAAGAAAAAGGAGAATTAACCTTGGCTATGCCTTCAGCTCCAGCCACCTCTTTAAGAGGAAATTGTTGGGCAGGTGGGGGAGGGCTAGTCGCAGAACAAAACTATAAGCTGGACCAGGTGTGAGGAGGGGAGGTGATAAAAGGATTATAGAGTCGGGGAGCAGAGGCTGAGGAAGAATTGGGACCTGGCTCGGTGTGCGAGGAGCAGCCTGGGGAGGAGGGGAGAGGTCAGATAGGTCCATAGAAAAGGAGGATTCAAAGGACTCAGAGCTTGGGATGGAGACTGAAGGAACCGGAGAGAAAGAAGAAAGATTTGGGACAAGTCGCACTGGGTGCAGAGACTAAGGAGGGATCAACGTGTAAAAGAATGCCTGGACGTCAGGCACCTCAGACCCATTTGCCCATTTTTTGACCAAAATCATCCAGGTCTTATAAAATGAAGAAATCAAAAGTGCCGTTTTCTGGCTATTTAGAACCATTATAGAGTTTGTATTGGGGCCAAGCGGTGTTGCAGAAGAAAATAAGACGCTTATGTTTTAGGTCAGGCGAGAGTTGAAGAGGTTTTAAGTTTTTGAGAACACAGGCTAAGGGATAAGAAGAGGGAATGGAGGGTGGAAGGTTGCCCATAGTGAAGAAGGCAAGCCCAGAGAAAATAGAGGGTAGAGACATGGAGAAGGGGGGTGGTGAGCAGCCCTGGGCTGCAATGTGGGCGAGCAGCCACAGCCAAAGCAGGCGTCCCTGCAATTGACTTGCCACCAAGGGAATGTGGGTGAATGACCAAGGTAGGCATCCCCACGGTGATCAGACACCAATGGAGTGTGGGTGAATAATCAGGCAGGTGTCCCCGCAGTGATTAAACACCAAGGGAAGACTGTCTTCCCGAGTTCATGACTGGCGCCGGAGTTTTGGGTCCATGGATAAAATGTGTCTCCTTTGTCTCTACTAGAGAGGAAAAAGAACTGGAATTGGAAGGACAGGGAGATTGAAGGGTAGCGAGACAGGGAGACTGAAGGGTGGCAAGAGAGGCTGGAGAAGACAGTGAAAAGGCCACTTACCCAATTTGAAATTGGTGAGATGTTCCTTGGGCTGGTTGGTCTGAGGACCCGAGGTCATAGGTGGATCTCCTCATGGAGTGAGGGTGAGGACAGGGGACTGGTCTCCCAAAGGAGTCCTCCTGTCCCGGGTCTTTGGCACCAAATGTCACGTGCGTCCGTGTGAAGAGACCACCAAACAGGCTTTGTGTGAGCAACAAGGCTGTTTAT
Source organism: Pongo abelii (assembly GCF_028885655.2). NCBI lineage: Eukaryota > Metazoa > Chordata > Mammalia > Primates > Hominidae > Pongo > Pongo abelii. The sequence continues at coordinate 106,507,036 of NC_072008.2, forward strand.
TTCACCTGGACGCAGGCGGGCTGAGTCCAAAAAAGGAGTCAGCAAAGGGAGTTAGGGGTGGGGCAGTTTTACAGGATTTGGGTAGGTAGTGGAAAATTACAGTCAAAGGGGGTTGTTCTCTTGCGGGCAGGGGCTGGGGTCACAAGGTGCTCAGTGGGGGAGCTTCTGAGCCAGGAGAAGGAATTTCACAAGGTAATGTCATCAGTTAAGGCAGGAACAGGCCATTTTCACTTCTTTTGTGATTCTTCAGTTGCTTCAGGCCATCTGGATGTATACGTGCAGGCTTGGGGTCAGAGGCCTGACAACCACCTCATCTCCCTACAGGAGGCCAACAAACAACTTAGAAATGCTAATCAAGAACTCTCTAATCTTGTATCTCTCTTAAAGAAATCCTCAGAATTCCTTACTTCCCCCTTGGCACCTCCCCCTACACCCCTACTCTACCGTGACCAATCTGAACTTCCTGGACCAGATCTGTCCCCCGCCTCTACTGCATGTCTAACACTTGCTCAACAGAAGGCAGTTCAGAGTCTGACTGCAAAGACCCCACCCCCTCATGATTCCCTGACAGCTCCAATGGCAACATCTCATCTGGAAGATGTGGAAAAGGGGGACTGTGCAGGGACATCTCTCATGATCACCCTATTTTGGGAACAATTGCTAACAGGTAGGGGACCCCTGGTAATTGTCTACCAACACCCTGGTCAAAGGCTGAATTCTGAGGCATAAAGAATTTCCTGACCCCCATAAAGATCCAGTTGGGTTTGAGTATTTGAGCTCATTGTCAGAACCTATGACCCAGGTCATTCAGACTTTTATCAGCTAGTCCACATGTTGGTCTTAGAAGCTAAAGCTAAGGAATGGCTGGAAAAAGCATAATGGTCAGACTCTATAGCAGATTTGACCCCTGAAGGCCCAATGGAGCCACAACAACCAGCCCCCACAAATCCAGAAGACAGGCACAAAGATGTGCAGGAATGAGCAACCACTCTATTAAATATCATTCCTTCAGTGTTCCAAAGGGTTATGGATTGGAATAAAATCCAACAATGTCACCAGAACCCAAATAAATTAGTTTTAGGTTATTTAACACATTTTGATAAAACTTTAAAACAACATTGTGGGATGTCAGCTGATTGCTTTGAAAACAATAAAAATGATACATTATTAAATGCAAATTTCTTAAACGGACTAGATGATGATTTAGCCACCCTTGTAAAACACAAATTGGACCACAGCTAGAACTAATGAACTAGTTAACTTAGCTGACCAATTATCCCACACTATGATAAAACAAGGAAAAACAGAAGATTGCCGAAGTTATGCATTTACAGCTAAAGCAATTAACTTCTCAAGCCTCTTAGCCCCAGAAAGATTTTAAGCTCCCTCGGTCTGAGGACTCTTCCCTCCCAGTCTGTTACAACTGTAAATGACCGAGACACCTTATGATGGATTGCCTTAGGCTGAAACAAAAGAAAAGGAAGAATGCAACTCAGGAAGACAAGGGATGCTCCAAGGAAATACAGGGGTTTCACCTCTCCAAATATTCTACCCTGACAAACCAATTGGGGGAGATTAATATAATAATAAACCATGAGTTTTCAACTGCCTTAACTGACATAGGTGTGACTATCTCTGATAAATCCCACCTTATTTAGAAACCCCATTCCTCAGAGTAATGAAAGAATTAACATGGTGGGTGTGTCTAATAAAATGATCTCATGTTTTAAGTCCAAACCTGTACCTTAGGGTTCATCAGGTTCCACTACCGTGTTGCAGGCTCTAAGTGTGACTCACTCAGTAGGTCCCATATGTTTCTAATATGCACTGGGGCCCCTGTCAATCTTTTGGGCTGTGATCTCAACATCCATAATGCCCATATCTCTTTTTCATCAAAAGGTGAAACTTTTTTAGAATTGGAACCAGGAGACCAAAAATACCATATTTAAAAATGTCCTAACAATGTACAATTTAGTATTAGTAATGTTAAAACGTCATCTTGTGACCAGGAAAATAAAATGGAGACAGAGAAGGAAATATTAGGGAAGAAGAGAGAACATTGGAATACAGAGCAGGAAACAGTAAAACTCCTTCTAGTTTCCCCAATCTTCCTGTTAACACCAGAAGCAGAGCACTTGCTTCTGGTGTTCAAGAAGCAGAAGCTTCTTGCTTCTTGTGTTCAAGGATGTGTCCTCCCACTTATAGTCTCAGTCAAATACAGATACAGAGAAAGTATTCTCAGCCATTCCAATAAAGGTAGAGATAAATCCAAAGAAACCCCTATCCAACCTTAAACACTATCCTCTGCAAAAGGAAGCCATAGATGGAATTGCTCCTATCATACAAGATTATCTGAGAAACAGGCTCATTATTCCCTGCACAATCCCCTGAAACAGCCCTATATTCCCTGTAAAGAAACTAAGCGGGAGAGGATGGAAATTTGTGCAGGAATTGAGGGCAATAAACAATATCATAATTCTCAGGCACACAGTAGCCCCCAACCCACAAACCTTTCTATCACCTATATCCACTACCAGCCAGTATTTCTCAGTTGTGGATCTCTGCAGTGCCTTCTTTAGTATTCCTGTAGAACCAGCCAGCCAGTATTTGTTTGCCTTTATTTGGAAAGAATGGCAATATACGTGGACTGTAATGCCCCAAAGGTATACAGAAAGTCCCACTTAGTGTTCCCAAATATTAGAAGCTGATTTAGAGGATTAAATATTTTCCCAGGGCTCAACATTCATCTACTCTCCTTTGTTCAGACACACTCTCTTCCTCTCAGGAAGATAGTCTATATTTACTCAAACAGCCACCAAGGGACACAAATGTCTAAAGACAAACTTCAGCTATGCTTACCTGAAGTTAAGTATTTGGGACATATTATCTCGGCCAAAGGACTGAGTATTAACCCTGATAGAGTGAGGAATTTTAGCTTTCCCAATGCCCGTCACTAAGAAACAACTTAGAGTATTTTGGGGCCTGGCAGGCTATTGTAGAAACTGGACACCAAATTTCTCCCCTATGGCTCAACTTCAGTGTCCATACCTAAAAAATGAACAACCTGATCCCATCATGTGGACTCCAGAGGGACAATCAGCTGTACAACAAATAAAGGAAATTCTGACTAATGCCCCAGCCTTAGGGCACCCAAACTACAAACTGCCTTTCTCCCTTTTCATACACGAAGTTGGAGGTACTGCATCCGGAGTACTGACCCAGAAACATGGTGATCATCAGAGACCTATAGGCTGTTATAGCCAACAGCTGGACCCTGTGGCTCGAAGGCTGCCTCCCTGTGTGAGAGCAATAGCAGCCACGGCCCTTCTGTATAAGTCTGTTGAAGAAATAATTATAGGTTCCCCCCTTATCATTTTTGTGCCACATTCTCTTGAGATCCTTCTAAACTCTCATCATACACAACATCTGTCTGTCAACCGGTTAGCCTCTTATGAAATTTTGCTTTTATCATCTCCCAGTATTACTAGTTCCTGCTGTAATAATCTTACTCTGGCCACTCTCTTGCCAGGCCCTTCTGACAAAACCCCCTCATGACTGTGTTCTGATGACTGACTGACTTCTCACCCCCAGGACAGACCTACAAGAGATGCCACTGGATAATGCTGAGATAGAATGGTATACAGATGGGTCTTATTTAAGAGGAGAGGATGCAAATTTTATAGCAGGATATGCTGTGGTTTCCTTACTAGAGGTAATTGAAGCCAATCCTCTCCCCCAAGCCAGATCAGTTCAAGTGACCAAATTGGTTGCCTGACTGAAGCTTGTCAATTGGCAAAAGACAAGCCTGCAAACATTTACACTGACAGCCACTATGCTTTTGGGGTTGCTTATGACTGGGATGTTATGGAAAGAGAGAGGATATTTAACCCCTCAGGGCAACCAATAAAAATGGACAAGTATCAGAGTTGTTAGAAGCTGTTCTAACACCAAAACGCTTGGCAATTATAAAAATCCCAGGTTGGCCGGGCGCAGTGGCTCACACCTGTAATCCCAGCACTTTAGGAGGCCGAGGCAGGAGGATCATGAGGTCCGGAGATCGAGACCATCCTGGCTAACATGGTGAAACCCCATCTCTATTAAAAATACAAAAAGTTAGCCGGGCGTGGTGGCGGGCGCCTGTAGTCCCAGCTACTCGGGGGGCTGAGGCAGGAGAATGGCATGAACCCGGGAGGCAGAGCTTGCAGTGAGCCGAGATGGCGCCACTGCACTCCAGCCTGGGTGACACAGAGAGACTCCATCTCAAAAATAAATAAATAAAATTTTAAAAAAATCCCAGGTCACTCAAAATTAGACACCACAGTCAGTCAGGGTAACCAATTTGCTGAAGCCACAGCTAAAAGAGCAGCATTCAAGCCATCAGCCCCAAGTTGGAAAATGGCCATAAAACCCAAAACACTTAAATACATGTTGAAAGAAACCCAGAGCATAGCTCCTACAAAAGAGAAATCTACTTGGAAACAGGCTGGGGAATACTTGTCTCCCAAAACTGAAATATGGTGTGGACCTAATTATTCCATTCCAAGAAACCCATTATTCCAATGGAATGTCAGGTGTCCCTTATGAAATATGTTCATAATCTAACCCATTGGAATCCAGATAAAATAATATCCTGGTGTAAACAATATTACTGGAAACCATCCTTCACAGTGGCACAAAAAGTTTACTCTCAGCTGGGCACCATGGCTCACACCTGTAATCCCAGCACTTTGGGAGGCCCAGGCAGGTGGATCCCCTGAGGTCAGGAGTTTAAGACCAGCCTGGCTAACGTGGCAAAACCCTGTATCTACTAAAAATACAAAAATTAGCCAGGTGTGGTGGCACGTGCCTGTAATCCTGCTTCTTGGGAGGCTGAGGCAGAAGAATCGCCTGAACCCAGGAGGCAGAGGTTGCAGTGAGCTGAGATCATGCCATTGCACTCTAGCCCGGGCGACAAGAGCGAAACTCCATCTCAAAAAACCAAACAAAAAAGTTTACTCTCAATGTGTTATTTGTCCCAAACATAACCCAGGAAAACCCCTCCATGGGGCCCAAGGTCATTTTCCCCTTCTGGCTGACCTTTTGAGGTATGACAGCTTGACTTTATCCAGCTGCCATCATCTCAATGTGACAAGTATGTTTTAGTAATGGTCTGCATGTTTTACCATTGGGTTGAAGCTTTTCCCTGCAGGCAAGCAACAGCCACGACAGTTGGAAAAATCCTACTAGAAAAAATTGTCCCACTGTGGGGAGTCCCCTGTGAACTTCACAGTGACAGGGGAACACACTTTACTGGCCAGGTTACTCAAAATATTTGTAAAATTTGGCCCATATTTCAACATTTCCATTGTGCCAACCATCCCCAGTCTTCAGGCCTGCTGGAGAGGACCAATGGAATAATTAAAACACAATTGGCTAAGTTCACAGAGGCATTTCACCTCCCCTGGCCCAAAGCACTACCCCTAGTGCTGCTTATACTCCGATCCACTCCTTTTGGAAAACATCAACTGTCTCCTTATGAAATTATAACAGGAAGGCCCATGTGTATGGGAACGAACATAACCAATACAACTTTTCTCAAGGGAGATATATTGCAATATTGTGAGGGACTCATTTATCATCTTAGAAAAAAACAAGATTTGTTAAAGAATTCCTTTCACAGTGCGCTCCCTGAAGATAAGGTGCCTGGTCACGATCTGCAACCTGGAGATTTCATCTATTGGAAAAGACATCCAATAAAGGATTCCCTTCAACCCTGATGGAAGGGCCCATACCAGGCACTACTGACTAATCCACGTACCGCAAAATTAAAGAGTATAGATTCATGGATTCACATCTCTCATCTTAAAAACGCATAACCTCCTGAGTGGACTGTAACTCCCACCAAAGACCTTCACCTCCGGTTCACTAAACATCAACCTGCAACCCAGGATTAGAAGCAGACAACAGCTGTTGTGGACTGCTTAAACCCAAGACACAGGACCAGGCCTGTATACAAAGGGAATGCCTCTGTTTATTGTACAGTAACCATTAAAATTATTGTCCTAGATATACTGGTAACTGCTGTCTTATAAATGACAGGGCACTTGCCTTGTCTGATTTAACAACATTTAGTAACTAAAATGAATTTCGCAACCTTGCTATTATTAATCCTATATCCCTACACCTTCTTGCCACTGCCACCCACTGATGCCCATGAAACAAACCTGTTTCTACAATGGGCTCAGCATTATGCAGACAGATTACAAAGAACACCTGCTGGATATGCAGACTCATGCCTCTTTCCAGTGGCTCCAGCCTGCCATGGTGGATATCCCCCTTCCAAGGTCAGGACTGGATAGAATACCAAAAATTTATCACATCACAGAAATGGTCTGGTATTCTTAGTGCTGGGATAACAAAAGACAATACATATAATTGGCCCATTAAAAACACTCTTAAGAACAAGGGACATGGGAAAAGATTTTGAATGGAAAGGACCAGGTCATTAGCTCTCACTTTAGCATCCCCAGCTAAAACAGAAGGTGGTAACCACACCCCAAACAACAGCCCATTTTCAAAATGGAATAATGCAAACTTGGGCTGGATTTATCTGGCTCACCCCTTTGTCTGGCCAACTCAGCCAAAATGCTGGGAGCAAAGAAACCATACCAAGGACCTACAGCCAAACAGTACGAGAGATACGGGGTGGACACCTGGAGAATGCTGTGACCACATTATCATATTACAAGACGCTGACTGTAATGCCACCGATTGGGTGCAGCAATCAGGTATTCATTGGATAGCTCCAAATGGGACATATTGGCTATGTGGCACTAACTTATGGCCGTGGTTACCTCTAGGGTAGTTAGGATGATGTTCCCTAGGTTATGCTTGGGCACAAGGACACGTAATCCAGACCCTGCCAAAACCAGCAAACCTTTTTCATTTACAATTTCATTGGACATGTTAGGTATTCCAATGGTATGATCACTTAGCTTTAATCTTTGTACCACAGACAGGTATTGAAGATGTTATATGGCATATAGAGGCCTTACCCAATTACACCCAAAAGGCCCTGAATGATAGCCGCATGAGTATTGCCTTGCTAAGCAATGAGGTCATGCTTATGAGGAAAGTTGTGCTATACAACCATATGGCTTTAGATACACTCATCGCAGCACAAGGGGGCACCTGTGCCGTCATAAAAACTGAATGTTGTGTGTATATTCCAGATGAACCAAAGAACATAACTCGATTTATGACTGATATGAAAACCCAGATAACCAACCTGTCAGATCCAAAACCCTCATTAATCAATTGGTTGAGTAGTTGGTTTGAACCCTGGGGAACTTGGTGGCAGAAGCTACTGCTTATGATAGGAATAATAATAATTTGTGTTCTGTCCTGTTTCTGCTTACAATGTTGTTACGGTATGTGCTTGCAAATAAGTTAATGCACAACTGAAAGGGCTGGGGTAATAATTGCCCAGAGAATTGCTTTAATTGAGGAAGCAGTAATATAGCCTGACCCAGCTTCCAGGTTTGCTTTCCTTTTGTTGCTATAAACCTGACCTAGGTCCCTATATATATATATTTTTTTCTCTTTCTTTTTTCCTTTCCTTTTTCCTTTTTTCCTCTCCCTTTTTTTTTAAAAAAAATCTTCGTGGGACACAATTTCCTACGAATGAGCCTTCTTAGCGACAATGGACGTGACTTCCTAGGAATGAGCCTTCCTGGCGATGTGGGACCTAAACTTCTAGAAATAAACTATCCCAGCAACAGGAAACCAGCTCAAAAAAGGGAGGAAAAAGCAACCTGTAGCCAAGAACCCATATTCCTTTTAAAATGCTTCCTCCAAAAGATTTTAAATAAAAAAGAGGGGAAACCTGAAAGGAAATTAAATTTTGGGACCCCCCCCCCAAACTCATTTAGCAAAAGGCAAGAGTCAAAATGGGAACTGGGTCATGCAAACCTGCCTCCCCCTTTTGGTTCCTCAATAAAATGGTTACAAGATGAAAAGCTACATGTCTACTCCATATTTTGCCCACAAGGAAATTCCTAGTGAGTTGTTAAAATTTCACCATGGCAATGCAAATTGATAGCTTATCTTTACAGGTGCAGTCGCCCCCGGCCCACCAGACATAAATGCATATCTGAGTGTTCCCCTGCCTCATTTTGTCTATGTTATCTTATGTAAAATGCAGATTCCCCAGATTCTTCCTCTGCCCCTTTTGCTTATATCATCTTTTTTTATTGTTATTTATTTATTTATTTATTTATTTATTTTTTTTTTTTATTTTGAGATGGAGTTTCGCTCTTGTTGCCCAGGCTGGAGTGCAATGGCGCGATCTCGGCTCACAGCAATCTCCGCCTCCTGGGTTCAAGCAATTCTCCTGCCTCAGCCTCCAGAGTAGCTGGGATTACAGGCATGCGCCACCACGCCCGGCTAATTTTGTATTTTTAGTAGAGATGGAGTTTCTCCATGTTGGTCAGGCTGGTCTCGAACTCCAGACCTCAGGTGATCTGCCTGCTTAGGCCTCCCAAAGTGCTGGGATTACAGGCGTGAGCCACCACGCCTGGCCTTTTTGTTGTTATTTAGTTTTATTTCATATCATAAACTTAACTCTGCAATCCAGCTAGACATGGAAAGGAACAAGGAAAACATGGAACCCAAAGGGAACTGCAATGAGAGCACAAAGATTATAGGCTATTGCCAGCAAATGGGGTGGAGGGGTGCTCTCCTGAGCTACAGAAGGAGTGGTCTGGTGGTTAAGATAAAACACAAGTCAAACTTTAATAAGTTGTCCACAATCAGCAATGGTGATCTTCTTGCTGGTCTTGCCATTCCAGGACCCAAAGCATTCCATGGCCCCCACAATACTCATGCCTTCTTTTACCCTGCCAAAGACCATATGTTTGTCATCCAACCACTCAGTCTTGGCAGTGCAGATGAAAAACTGGGAACTGTTTGTGTCCACCATTTGCATGGACAAGATGCCAGGACCTGTATGCTTTAGGATGAAGTTCTTGTCATTAAATTTCTCCCTGTAGATGGGCTTGCCACCAGTGCCATTATGGCAATGTGAAGTCACCACCCTGACACATAAACCCTGGAATAATTCTGTGAACGCAGGAACCCTTATAACCAAATCCTTTCTCTCCAGTGTGCACAGCATGAAATTTTTCTGGTGTCTTTGGAAACTTGTCTGCAAACAGCTTGAAGGAGATGTGGCCCAAGAGCTCACCATCTATGGTGATGTTGAAGAACAAGGTGGGGTTGACCATGGCTGATAGTACGGGGCTCCTGGAAGCAGCAGCATCTGCGAAGCGGCCATTCTATGTTATCTTATATTTAAAAAATGCAGATTCACTGAACCAGACAAAGGCATGAATGACTATTTTTCCCTACCCCCTCTTACATGAAAATTGTTTACTTCTCAATATCCTACCCTTTCCCCTTTAAATTTGGAGCCCTCAAAATCACCTTCGGAGAAAGGCATAGACCTGTCTCCCGGGCATGTCCTTAACTTTGGCAAATAAATCTAAAATGATTGGGACTTATTTCATCATTTTTCTCAATTGACAAAACATTTAAAAAATAATACAGACTGGACCCAGCCCACCCAACTGCCAGTGGAGAGCAAGGTTTCCTTCTATTTTCATAGCCAACCAGAACAATGTTCTATGCACATTTTGTCCTCAGTAAGAGGGCCTCGGGCCAAAATTTGGCTAGCGGCCCATTGGGATAAGAAGCTAACCAAAGCCCCTGTGTTACAGTGTAATTTAGAGAGCAGCATGGAGAGTATCATCTCACCAAAGGTGAAGATAGCATTACAGACATCAGGACATCTCTTACTGGGAGTAATTTGAATCTATCACAGGAAAGCCAAATATCTTCTTGCAGACTGTAATGAAGCATTCATTAAGATAAAGATGGCTTTTTGACCAGGTGTTGACCTGCCTGAGGAAAATCAGGAAGCAGCTTATAACACCATTACTTTACTTGAATAATTTCATGACTTTTATCAGCCACTGCCTGAGTTAGATGACATCGATGTGGCCCAGAAGTTCAGCCTGGGTCAGAGTAGAGTGGAAGAAATAACCGTGAGAGAAGAAGTTGGGAATATCAGTATTTTACAAGAAAATGGTTTTGGCGATTTTGGAATGGATGATCGTGAGATAATGAGAGAAGGCAGTGCTTTTGAGGATGATGACATGTTAGTAGGCACTACTGCTTCTAATCTCCTATTAGAGTCTGAACAGAGCACCAGCAATCTGAATGAGAAAATTAACCATTTAGAATATGAAGACCAATATAAAGATAAGAATTTTGGAGAAGGAAATGATGGTGGAATATTAGATGACAAACTTATTAGTAATAATGATGGTAGTATCTTTGATGATCCCCCTGCCCTCTCTGAGGCAGAGGTGATGTTGCCAGAGCAGCCTGCACATGATGATATATGGGTAAGGATGATAATACATCAATGGGTGGGCCTGATAGTCCTGCTTCAGTGAATCCTGTTGAACCAGCCAACTATGACTGATCAAACAACACTTGTTCCAAATGAGGAAGAAGCATTTGTATTTGGAACCTATTGATATAACTGTTAAAGAAACAAACGCCAAGAGGAAGAGGAAGCTAATTGTTGACAGTGTCAAAAACTTGGATAGCAAGACAATTAGAGCCCATCTTAATGATTATTCTGATATTGTTACTACTTTCGACCTGGCACCACCCACCAAGAAATAGGTGATGTGGAAAGAGACAGGAGGAGTAGAAAAACTGTTTTCTTTACCTGCTCAGCCTTTGTGGAATAACAGACTACTGAAGCTCTTTACATGCTGTCTTACATCACTTGTACCAGAAGACCTTAGAAAAAGGGGGAAAGGAGGGGCAGATAATTTGGATGAGTTCCTCAAAGAACTTGAAAATCCAGAGGTTCCTAGAGAGGACCAGCAACAGCTACACCAGTAGCATGATGTTATTGATAAGCCCATTTTGGAAGAGCCAAGCCATCTCCAGAAGTCAGTGATGAGGCCAGCAGAACAAACCTGGATGAGTCAGCTATGCCTCCACCACCACCTCAGGGAGTTAAGTGAAAAGCTGGACAAATTAACCCAGAGCCTGTGATGCCTCCTCAGCAGGTTGAGCAGATGGAAATACTGCCTGTAGAGCTTCCCCAAGAACCACATCCAAATATCTGTCAGCTAATACCAGAGTTAGAACTTCTGCCAGAAAAAGAGAATGAGAAAGAAAAGGGGAAAAAAAGATGATGAAGGAGAAAAGGATGAAGATGTTTCAGGGGGTGATCAAGATCAGGAAGAAAGAAGATGGAAGAAAAGGACTCAGCAGATGCTTCATGGTCTTCAGTGAGCTCTTGCTAAAACTGGAGCTGAATCTATCAGTTTGCTTGAGTTATATCAAAACACAAACAGAAAACAAGCTGCTGCAAAGTTCTACAGCTTCTTGGTTCTTAAAAAGCAGCAAGCTATTGAGCTGACACAGGAAGAACTGTACAGTAACATCATCGCAACACCCGGGCCAAAGTTCCATATTTTATGAGGAGCTAGAAGCATTATAGCTAGTGTTCAGTTCACTAGTGCTTACAAATTGCCCCCATGTGTAGGAGACACAGAACCCTTTGAGAAAACTTAGATTTTTGTCTGTACAAAGTCTTTGCCTTTTTCTTTCTCATTTTTTCCCAGTATATTAAATTTGTCAGTTTCATCTTTGAGGGAAACTGATTAGATGGATGTGTTTGTGTTCTGATGGAGAAAACAGCACCCTAAGGACTCAGACGATTAACAGTTCAGAACAGATGTGTGCAATATTGGTGCATGCAATGATGTTGAGTGGCAGTTGAAAGTCATGATTTTTATCTTAGTTCTTCATTACTGCATTGAAAAGGAAAACCTGTCTGGGAAAATGCCTGACAGTTTAATTTAAAACTATGGTATGAGTCTTTCACAAGAAAAAAAAAAAGCCTTTCCATCAGTAGTAACACTGGTAATATTCTTGTTAACCACTCTCCTTAGGGATGGTACCTGAAATAACAAAGGTTACCCTTTTGAGATTCGTTTTAAGTGTAATTCCCTAATGAGCAAAGGTGTACGTGAAATTGTGTTGTGACTGATACCCTTCAGCTACAAACAGATAGGACTGACTTGGTTTAAAGTGTTCTATTTTGTAAATCATTCCATTTGAGTCTTTCTGATGAACTTGGCTATCTTGAAATCTGTCATTTTAGTGAGGCTCCAAAATGAGCAGAAATAGGCCTGATTAGAATAGAGTGACTATCAAAAAGCATAACTTTCTAGGAGCTATAAATCGAAGTTTTAAAAAGATGTTTGGATATATTTGAGTATTCAGATCATGAAAACAGAAATTGACCTGCCTACTACAAGGACAGACTGATGGGAAATTATACACCAGGTCAACTTAACCTTTAAGCAGACAATGCTGTAAAAACTAATGGCTTCTCTGATATTTATTGTAAGTTTTAGTACTGATCTCCTTTTCCAGTGCTGCACACTCCTGTGTTTGGAACTTTAATAGCTTTGCAACGAAATCCTATATCCAGTTTCCTATAATTTAACTGAAGAAAAACACATCCAAATAAAGGTCTATATTAACAGACCAGATAGCATCAGAAATCATGTGACTATTATGATTATCAGAATATGTCTTAACTTTTTAGGGCAAAATTAACACTGAAAGTTCTAGCTTAAGTGTTGACACTTTCGTGGGAAAAAAATCACTTTTGAAACTCAGACTTCAGTGTATACCCAATAATTTAAAATTACGTGAAATGTTTTAAATTTGTGAACTCATTACTGTTTTAATGATTCTGTTTCTTGAGAGTTTAACTGTAAAAAATTGCTATTGCAGATTTATTTTCAGTATGCTGTGCCTGTAAACCATGGAGTTTTCCCTGTTTGTAAAAAGACATTGTAGATAATTGAATGTTTGATTTTAGAAAGGTCATTGGTTTCTTGTTACACATTTTGTTAGTCTGTTTTTTCTGCTTATTGGGTTTAATATTGTTCTTGAAAATAGCTGATGCTATGTTATGTATAACTTTTCTAATAAAAGTTGTGTTATAAGTTGAAACAAATTACAGTATTACAGACTGGCTACAATAACTTTATAGGAAGTCTGAAAAATACTCAGAGTTCTATAGCAACCAAGCAAACACGTAGTCAAGAAAAAGATACAGTCAAAATGGTTAGAAATTTTGTGACATTTTTACTTGCCTGTACCCCATCCTTCCCTCCTGGCACACCTGGGGAAGCAGCAGCCCTGCTGCCAATTCCCTCCCTGGAACCCCAGAGAGAGGAGAGTGGACTTTATTTGCTACATTCTAACCTGTCAAGGGGCTGCCTGAGGTACTGGTCTCTGTTTCACCTAATTCGGAGGTCAGACAGGGAAAAGCAACATGGCTGGATACTTAGGCTCAGGAAAAGCCACAGGAAATGGTGGGCACTACTCATGAACACTGCAGGGGGCCTACAAACTCACAGATACCTGGAGCAAGAGATCAGAAGTAGAGGAATACAATAGAACATCTAAGCCCACCCTCCGAGAAGCAGGGGTGAGACTCTTTAGGAAATTGAGACATTTGTAAGCAGTCATGCATTCACGGGAACTGGAAAACAACAACAACAACAGATACCCAGGCCAAGGCAAAATGCATAGCCAGAAGAGGTCTAAGAAGACCTTAAGACCTCACATGGGGCTGATCCCAAAGCTGACAGCATGCCCTGCTAATTAGTGAAGGTCTTCCCTGGCACAGAACCTACTTGTAATGACTAGCAGAGGTGGCTGTTTTTTTGAATGATCAATTTTAAAAATGAACAAAAAAATAACAAACCGTGCAAAGAAACAGGAAAATATGGCCCGTTCAAAGGAAGAAAATAAACTGTCAGAAACTGTCCCTGAAGAAACACAAGCATCAGAAGTACTAGACAAAGACAAAATGTCTTAAATATGCTCAAAGAGCTAAATGAAAACTCAAAGAACTAAAGGAAATCAGAAAAACAATACATAAACAAAAGAGACTATTAACAAAGAGAAACTATAAAAAGGAACCAAACAGAAATTCTGGAGCTGAAAATACAGTATCTGAATTGAAAAACGCCTAGAGGGATTCAACAGTAGATTCAAACAGGAAGAAAAAAGAATCAGTGAACTTGAAGATAAGTCCTTTGAAATTATTGAATCTGAAGACCAAATAATAGTAATAATAATTAAGAAAAGTGGACAGAGACTAAGAGACCTATGGGATACCATCAAGCTGACCAATATATGCATTACAGAAATCTCAGATGGTGAAGGGATAAAGAAAGGAGCAGAGGAACTATTTGAAAAAATAATGGCTGAAAACTTCCCAAATTTGAGGAAAGGCATTGATTCACAAATCCAAAAATCTTGATGATCTGCAGGTAGGATAAACCCAAAGCAGTACATACCAAGACACGTTATATTCTAACAAAAGCCAAAGACATGGAACACTGCAGGGTTACTACAGACTCACAGAAACCGGGGGCAAGAGATCAGAGGTAAAGGAATACAATACAAAGTCTAAGGCCCCCTCAAGAATCTTGAAGGAAGCAAGAGAAAAGTAACTCATCATGCACAATGAATCTTCAATAAGATTATCAGTGGATTTCTCAGTAAAAACCTTGAAGGCCACAAGGAATTGAATACCATATTTAAAGGAAATTTTTTAATTGTTATTTTATTTTTCCATAAGTTATTGGAGTTCAGGTGGTATTTGGTTACATCAGTAAGTTATTTAATGGTGATTTGTGAGATTTTGGTGACCTGTCACCGAAGCAGTATACACTGAACTATATTTGTAGTCTTTCATCCCTCACCCACTTCCCACTCTTCCCCTCAAGTCCCCAAAGTCCATTGTATCATTTTTATGCTTTTGTGTCCTCATAGCTTAGCTCCCGCATATCAGTGAGAACACATGATGTTTGGTTTTCCATTCCTGAGTTACTTCACTTAGAATAATAGTCTCCAATCTCATCCAGGTCACTGCAAATGCTGCTAATTCATTCCTTTTTATGGCTGCATAGTATTCCATCATATATATATATACCACAGTTTATTTATCCACTTGTTGATTGCTGGGCATTTGGGTTGGTTCCATGATTTTGCAGTTGTGAATTGTGCTGCTATAAACATACATATGCAAGTTCTCTTTTTTGAATAATGACTTCTTTTCCTCTGGGTAGGTACCCAGTAGTGGGATTGCTGGATCAAATGGTAGTTCTACTTTTAGTTCTTTAAGGAATCTCCATGCTATTTTCCATAGTTGCTGTAGCAGTTTACTTTCCACCAGCAGTGTGGAAGTGTTCCCTGTTTACCACATCCACACCAACGTCTACTGTTTTTTTTTATTATGGCCATTCTTGCAGGAGTAAGGAGGTATTGCATTGTGGTTTTGATTTGCATTTCCCTGATCATTAGTGATGTTGAGCATTTTTTCGCCATTTGTGTACCTTTTGAGAATTGTATATTCATCTCCTTAGTCCACTTTTTGATGGGATTGTGGGTTTTTCTTTCTTATTGATTTGTTTGAGTTCGTTGTAGATTCTGGATATTAGTCCCTTGTCAGATGTATAGATTCTGAAGCTTTTCTCCCACTCTGTGGGTTGTCTGTTTACTCTGCTGATTGTTCCTTTTCTGTGCAAAAGCTCTTTAGTTTAATTAGGTCCCAGCTATTTATCTTTTTATTGCATTTGCTTTTGGGTTCTTGGTCATGAAATCCTTGCTGAAGCCAATGTCTAGAAGGGTTTTTCCAATGTTATCTTCTAGAATTTTTATAGTTTCAGGTCTTAGGTTTAAGTCCTTAATCCATCTTGAGTTGATTCTTGTATAAGGTGAGAGATGAGGATCCAGTGTCATTCTCCTACATGTGGCTAGCCAATTACCCCAGCACCATTTGTTGAAAAAAGTGTCCTTTTCCCACTTTATGTTTTTGTTTGCTTTGTTGAAGATCAGTTGGCTCTAAGTATTTGGGTTTATTTCTGGGTTCTGTATTCTGTTCCATTGGTCTACGTGCCTATTTTTATACCAGTACCATGTTGTTTTGGTGAATATGGCCTTATAGTATAGTTTGAAATCAGCTAGTGTGATGCCTCCAGATTTGTCTTTTTTGCTTAGTCTTGCTTTGGCTATGCGGGCTCTTTTTTGGTTCCATATGATTTTGGGAATTGTTTTTTCTAATTCTGTGAAGAATGATGGTGGTATTCTGATAGAGATTGCAATAAATTTGTAGATGGCTTTTGGCAGTATGGTCATTTTCACAATATTAATTCTACCCATCCATGAGCATGGGAGATGTTTCCATTTGTTTGTGTCATATATGATTTCTTACAGCAGTGTTTGTAGTTTTCCTTGTAAAGGTCTTTTAACTCATTGGTTAGGTATATTCCTAAGTGTTTTTTTTTGTTTTTTTTTTTTTTTTTTTTTTTTTTGCAACTATTGCAAAAGGGTTGAGTTCTTGATTTGATTCTCTGCTTGGTCACTTTTGGTGTACAGAAGAGCTACTTATTTGTGTACATTAATCTTGTATGCAGAAATTTTGCTGAATTATTTTATCAGTTCTAGGAGCTTTCTGGAGGAGTCTTTAGGGGTTTCAAGGTCAATGACTGCTATATATAAAGTTTTAGTGGCACAAAAGAAATAGCACTCAAATATAAAATTTTCTTTTAAATTCTCAGCAAGGCTAGTTACTTCTCTATAGAAGGGTGTGCCCTTACAGATGGAACAATGGTGAGCGCACACTTGGACGAGGGGAAGGGGTTCTTATCCCTGACGCACATGGCCCCTGCTGCTGTGTTGTTCCCCTATTGGCTAGGGTTAGACCGAACAGACTAAACTAATTCCGACTGGCTAATTTAAAGAGAATGACGGGGTGAGTGCTTTGGAGGGAGTCAGGGCAGAGTACGTAGCAGGTAATTGGAATGAGTTAGGGTGGAGCAGGTGATTGGAATGTAGGGTGGAGCAGGTGATCAGAATGAGTCAGGGTGGAGTAGGTAACCGAAAAAGGTTGCTTTATGAGGAAGTTAAGTTTAAAAGTAGAAGGCAAAGAATTGAACATACTGACATATTAATTCTTTGAAAAGAAATTTAGAACTCATATCTAACATGATCATATCATCAGCAAACAGTGACAGTTTGACTTCCTCTTTACCAATTGGATGACCTTTATTTCTTTCTCTTGTCTGATTGCTTTGGCTAGGACTTCCAGTACTATGTTGAAGAGGAGTGGTGAGAGTGGGCATGCTTATCTTGTTCCAGTTCTCAGAGGGAATGGTTTCAACTTTTCCTCATTCAGTATTATGTTGGCTGTGGGTTTGTCATAGATGGATTTTATTACATTAAGGTATGTCCCTTGTATGCCGATTTTACTGAGAGTTTTAATCATATAGGAATGCTGGGTTTTGTCAAATGCTTTTTCTGCATGTATTGTGATGATCACATGATTTTTGTTTTTAATTCTGTTTATGTGGTGTATAACATTTATTGACTTGTGTATGTAAAACCATCCCTGCATCCCTGGTACAAAATTTACTTGATCATGGTGGATTATCTTTTTGATACGTTGTTAGAACTGGTTAGCTAGTATTTTGTTGAGGATTTTAGCATCTGTGTTCATCAAAAATATTGGTCTGTAATTGTCTTTTTTGGTTATGTTCTTTGCTGGTTTTGGTATTAGGATGATGCTGGTTTCATAGAACGAATTAGGGAGGGTTCCTTCTTTCTCTGTCTTGTAAAATAGTGTCAAAAGGATTGATACCAATTATTTGAATGTCTGCTAGAAGTCTGCTGTGAATCCGTCTGGTCCTGGACTTTTTTTGTTGGTAATTTTCTTAATTACCATTTCAATCTCACTGCTTGTTGTTGTTCTGTTCAGGGTATCTAATCCTTCCTGATTTAAACTAGGAGGGTTGTATTTTTCCAGGAATTTATCCATCTCTTCTAGGTTTTCTAGTTTATGTGCATAAAGGTATTCATAGCAGCCTTGAATGATCTTCTGTATTTCTGTGGTGTCAGTTGTAATATCTCCCATTTCATTTCTTTCTTTTTTTTTTTTTGAGATGGAGTCTCGCTCTGTCCCCCAGGCTGGAGTGCAGTGGCGCCATCTCGGCTCACTGCAACCTCCACTCCTGGGTTCATGCCATTCTCCTGCCTCAGCCTCCTGAGTAGCTGGGACTACGGGCACCTGCCACCACGCCCAGCTAATTTTTTTTCTATTTTTAGTAGAGACGGGGTTTCACTGTGTTAGCCAGGATGGTCTCGATCTCCTGACCTCATGATCTGCCCACCTTGGCCTCCCAAAGTGCTGGGATTACAGGCGTGAGCCACCGCACCCGGCCCTCTCCCATCTCATTTCTTACTGAGCTTATTTGGATTTTCTCTCTTCTTTACTTGGTTAATCTTGCTAATGGTCTATCAATTTTATTTGGCTTTCAAAGAACCAGCTTTTCATTTCATTTACCTTCTGTATTTTTGTTTGTTTCAATTTCACTTAGTTCTGCTCTGATCTTGGTGATTTCCTTTCTTCTGCTGGGTTTGGGTTTGGTTTGTTCTTGTTTCTCTAGTTCCTTGAGGTATGACCTTAGATTGTCTGTTTGTGCTCTTTCAGACTTTGATGTAGGCATTTAGGGCTATGAACTTTCCTCTTAGCACTGCCTTTGCTGAATCCCAGAGGTTTTGATAGTTGTGGCATTACTGTCATTCAGTTTGAAGAGTTTTTTAATTTCCATCTTGATTTCATTTTTGACCCAATGCTCATTCAGTACCAGGTTATTTACTTTTCATGTATTTGCATGGTTTTGAAGGTTCCCTTTGAAGTTGATTTCCAGTTTTATTCCACTGTGGTCTGAGAGAGTGTTTGATATAATTTCAATTTTCTTAAATTTATTGAAGCTCATTTTATGGCCTATCATATAGTCTATCTTGGAGAAAGTTCCATGTATTGTTGAATAGAATGTTTTATTCTGCAGTTGTTGGATGAAATGTTCTATATATATCTGTTAAGTCCAATTGTTCCAACGTATAGTTTAAATCCATTGTTTCTTTGTTGACTTTCTGCCTTAATGAACTGTCCATGGCTGTCAGTGGAGTAATGAAGTCACCCATGATTATTGTGTTGCTATCTATCTCATTTCTTAGGTGTATTAATAACTGTTTTATTAATTTGGGAGTTCCAGTGTTAGGTGCCTATATGTTTAGGATTGTGATATTTTCCTGTTGGAAAGGGCTTTTACCATTATATACTGTCCCTCTTTGTCTTTTTTAACTGCTGTTGCTTTGCTCGTTTTTGGTGTCCATTTGCATGAAATGCCTTTTTCCACCCCTTTACTTTAAGTTTATGTGAGTCCTTATGTGTTAGGTGAGTCTCCTGAAGGCAGCAGATGGTTGGTTGGTGAGTTCTTATTCACTCTGCAGTTCTGTATCTTTTAAGCGGAGCATTTAGACCATTTATATTCAATGTTAGTATTGAAATGTGAGGTACTGTTGCTTTCATCATGCTCTTTGTTGCTTGTGTACTTTGGTTTTTGTTGTTTTTGCTTTTTAACTTATATTTTTGTTTTATAGGTCCTCTACGATTTATGCTTTAAAGAAGTTCTGTTTTTATGTGTTTTCAGGATTTGTTTCAAGATTTCGAGATCCTTTTAGCAGTTCTTGTAATGGTGGTTTCGTAATGGCGAATTCTCTCAGCATTTGTTTGTCTGAAAATGACTGTATCTTTCCTTCATATATGATACTTAGTTTCTCTGGATACAAAATTCTTGGCTGATAATTATTTTGTTTGAGGAGGCTGAAGATAGGTCCCCAATCCCTTCTTGCTTGTAGGGTTTCTGCTGATAAATCTGCTGCTAATCTGATAGGCTTTCCTTTATAGGTAACCTGGTGCTTCTGTCTCACAGCTCTTAAGATTCTTTCCTTGGTCTTAAGTTTGGATAACCTGATGACGAAGTGCCTAGGTGAATATCTTTTTGCGATGAATTTCCCAGGTGTTCTTTGTGCTTCTTGTATTTGGACATCTAGGTCTCTCGCAAGGCCAGGAAAGGTTTCCTTGATTATTCCCCTAAATATGTTTTCCAGGCTTTTAGAATTCTCTTCTTCCTCAGGTACACTGATTATTCTTAAGTTTGGTCATTTAACATAATTCCAGATTTCTTGGAGGCTTTGTTCATATTTCCTTATTCTTTTTTCTTTGTCTTTGCTGGATTGGGTTAATTCATAGACCTTATCTTAAAGCTCTGAATTTCTTTATTCTACTTGTTTAGTTCTATTGCTGAGACTTTCCAGAGAATTTCACATTTCTAAAAGTGTGTCCAAAGTTTCCTGAGTTTTTGACTGTGGTTTCTTTAAGCTCTCTATTTCCATGAATATTTCTCCCTTCACTTCTTGTATCATTTTTTGAACTTCCTTGTATTGGGCTTCGCCTTTCTCTGGTCCCTCCCTGATTAGCTTAATAACTAACCTCCTGAATTCTTTTTCAGGTAAACCAGGTATTTCTTCTTGGTTTGGGTCCATTGCTGGTGAAGTAGTGTAATTTTTGGGGGGTGTAGAAGAGCCTTGTATTGTCATATTACTGGGTATCTCAGCCGTGGATACCAGCACCTGTTCCGGTGGAGGTGGCGGAGGGTGCAATGGACTCCATGAGGGTCTTTAGCTTTGGTGATTTAATGCTCTATTTTTGTGCTGGTTGGTCTCCTGCCAGGAAGTGGTGCTTTCCAGAAAGCATCAGCTGTAGTAGCGTGGAGAGGGACTGGTGGTGTGCAGGGCCCTAGAATTCCCAAGATTATATGCCCTTTGTTTTCCACTACGAGGGTGGATAGGGAAGGACCATCAGATGGGGGAAGGGCTAGGCGTGTCTGAACTCAGACTCTCCTTGGGTGGGTCTTGCTGAGGCTGCTGTGGAGGATGTGGGTGAGATTCCCAGGTCACTGGAGTTGTGTACCTAGGAGGATTATGGCTGTTTCTGCTGAGTCATGCAGGTTGTCAGGGAAGTGGGGGAAAGCCGGCAGTCACAGGCCTCACCCAGCTCCCACACAAACTGAAGGGCAGGTCTCATTCCCACCATGCCCTGACCAACAGCCCCAAGTCTGTTTCCAGGCCGAGAGTGAGAAGGGCTTGAAAACTTGCTCAAGGCTATCCGCCTCCCAGCTGTGAGAGAAAAGGGCTTTAATTCTTCTCCCTGCCTGTGAAGTATGCATGCCCAGTTCACGCCCTCCGCTGAGTTCTGGCCAGGAGGCTTCTCGCCACATTCAAATTGTTACAAAGTTCAGCTAGAGAATTCCTTCTCCCTGTGGAGTTTCACCCCCTGCTCCTCTGGCTGCCCTCCAGATGGATCCCTGTGGTGCCAGGCAGGAATGGGCTGCTTGGGTCCCAGCAAGTTCCTGGGTCCTCTACCTCTGTATTTCACTCGGCTCTCTAACTTGACTCAGCTCCAGGTAAAGCTGGAAACTTCACCTGCAAACAGACCTTCAGCCTCTCCAGTGGGGGTGTGTCTTCAGGAGAGGAGGGTCTACCTTTCCCACTTCCGCAGTTGGGAAACTCACAGGAATGTTTTTTTAATGTCAACAGATAATTCTACATCTTGCAAAACTGCCCTTCAGAAATGAGGGACAAATTAAGACATTCCCAGATAAATAGTCAACATTGCATGGGAATTTTTAGCCAGAACAATTAGGCAAGACAGAAACAAAAGGCATCCAAATTGGAAAGGAAGAAGTAATATTATCTCTGTTTGCAGAGGATATGATCTTACAGGTAGAACACTGTAAATATGTCCCCAAAATAACTGTTAGAACTAGTAAATGAATTCAGCAAAGTTGCAGAATACAAAATCAACACACAAAAATGAGTTATGTATCTATATTGACATTAAACAATCTGAAGAGGAAATTAAGAAAACAATTCCATTTACAGTAGCATCAAAAATATTAATATTCTTAGAAATAAACTTAACCAAAGAAGTGAAAGACTTGTACACAGAAAACTACAAAATGTTGCTGAAAGAAGCTAAAGAAGACACAAATAGATGGAAATACATCCCATATTAATGAGTTGGAAGACTTAAAATTGTTAAGATGTCAATATTACCCAAAGTGATCTACAAATTCAATGCAATCCCTATTATTAAATAAAATCCTAATTATGTTTTTGCAGAAATAGAAAAATCAACCCTAAAATTCATATGGAAATTCAAGGAATCGCAAAGAACCAAAACAATTTTGAAAAAAAAAATTTTTTTTAAACTTGGTGGTCTCTCACTTCCTGATTTCAAAACTACAAGCTACAGTAATCAAAACCATGTGGCATAAAGACAGACATACAGACTAATGGAATAATAAAGAGCCTAGAAATAAACCCTCGCATATACGGTCAAATAATTCTCAACAAGGGTGCCAAGACCATCCAATGGGGAAAAGAAAGTCTTTTCAACAAATGGTGCTGGGAAAACTGTAGGTCCACATAGAAAAAAATGAAGTTGGACCCTTACCTTGCACCATGCAAAAATTAATTCAAATTCAAATTAGATTAAAGACCTAAATGTAAGAGCTAAAACTATAAAACTCTTAGAAGAAAACATAGAGGGAAAGTTTCATAACAAGATTTAGCAAAGATTTCTTGTATCTGATATCAAAAGTACAGGCAACAATTTAAAATTATATGAGTTGGACTCCATCAAAATTAAAAACTTTTGTATATCAAAGGACACTATCAGCAGAGTGAAAAGGCAACCCACAGAATAGGAGAAAATATTTGCAAATCATATATGTGATAAGGGACTAATATCCAGAATATATAAAGAACTGCTATGACTCAACAACAACAAAAAAATCTGATTTAAAAATGGGCAAAGAATCTGAACTTCAAAGAAGTTATACAAATGACCAGTAAACATATGAAAAGATGTTCAACATCACTAACCACTAGAGAAATACAAATCAAAACCACAATGAAATACCATTTCACACCCCTTAGGATGGCTATTATAAAAAACAGAAAATAACAAATGTTGGCAAGGATATGGAGAAATTGGAACTCTTGGGCATTGCTGTAGGAACGTAAAATGGTGCAACCACTGTCAAAAAGAGTATGACAGTTTCTCAACAAATCAAACATAGAATTACCATGTATATTAGTCAAGGTTCTCCACAGAGACAAAGCCAATAGGCTATATATAGAGAGAAAGATACAAGAGGGGATCTATTAGGGGAATTGGCTCATGTGATTATGGAGGCTAAGTCCCACAACAGGCTTTCTGCAAATTGGAGACCTTAGAATGCCAGTAGCATGACCCCATTCAAGTCTGAAGGCATGAGAACCCAGGGGGCTGCTAGAGTCCAAAGGATAAAGAGCCTGGAGTGCTGATGTCTAAGGGCAGGAGAAGAGTGTATCCTACCTGCAAGAGCAAGAAAAATCTTTCTGCTATTTTTATTCTATCCTGGCTCCAGCTGATTAGATGGTGCCTGCCCACATTGAGGGCAAATCTTCCCCACTTAGTCCACTCACACTCACATGTCAATATCCTCTGTAAACACACTCACAGAAACACCAAAAAATAATGCTTCACCTGTTCTCTAGTTATTCCTTAATCCAGACAAGTTGACACCTAAAACTAATCATCACACCATGGGACCTAGCAATTCCACTTCTGGGCACAAAAGAACTGAAAGCAGGGACTCAAAGAGATACTTGTATACCCACGTTCATAGCAGTATGATTCACAATAGGCAAAAGGTGAAAGCAACCCAAGTCTCCATTAACAGATGACTAAACAAAATGTGTATTTATATATAATATATATACAATAAAATATTCAGTCTTAAAAACTAAAGAAATTCTGACACATGGACAACATAGATGAACCTTAAAGACATTATGCTAAGTGAAATAAGTCAACCACAGAAGGACAAATATTGTATGATTCTACTTACATGATGTACCTAGAGTAGTCAAATTCATAGAGACAGAAAGTAGAACAGTGGTTGTTGGGGGCTACGAGGAGGGGATGGGCAGTTAGCATTTAATGGGTATGGAGTTTCATTTTGGGAAAGTAAAATTCTGGAGATGAATGGTGGAGACTGGCACACAACAATATGAATGTACTTAATGACCCTGAACTGTACACTTAAAAATGGCTAAAATGGTAAATTTTAAGTTATATATATTTTACTACAAAAAAAAGGTAACATACTAAAATGATCTCATGGGTTTTGTGAGAATCAAATGAGATCCATGTAGAAAAGCCTTGTAATCTATATAGCCCTTCGCAAATGTTAGCTCTTCTTAGTCATTATCACTCCATTTTCCCCAATCTGATACCATTATCCACACACTTTACCCAGCCACACTTACCCAACAGCACACTGTTTGAGTTTGAGTGCTATCTGGTGAATACTCACCTTCATTTTGCTAAACCCTGGATGCCATGTGCTAGCCAACAATATCCTATTGTTCTGGTTCTTAAACAAAACAAAATCTCAAAGACTTCTTCCTCTTACCTAGTTTTCGCCAATGATTGGCTTTGAAGCAGTCCTTATTCAGTAATAAGAGGTCACCATGCCATGGCCAAGAATAGGGCAAATCTTCCTCCAATTCAGTTGAACTTCCTGGCCTTCTAGCAAACAACATATCTCATAACACATCCTTTGAGCAGGTGAACAACTCTGAACCTTCTTTGAAGGAACAGGATTCTGGGAAAGGAATAAAAGAAATGCATGCAGTGTGTATTGAGAATAAAATCTATTGGCTAAGAAATAAAAAATGAAAATGCTAAAACATGACCAGTTTTGACGGACTAGACAACTCTCTGTAGAGTAGCCACAGGGCTAAACCCTCAAATATTCCCAGAAAGTATAGACATTGCTGTAGAACCAGCCTGATAATGTAGCAGTGCAGAACTTAAGAATGATATTTCTTTCTAGAAAGCAGGCCAATTGATATCTTCATCCTGATATTGATCAGGATCCACGTCAGCATTCAGGTGCTCTCTGGCTATAAGTTTCCTTAGCTCTTGCAGGCGCTGCTCATTGAAGATTTCTCTTAACACAGGTAATGCTACCAGTCTCATCTGGCACCTTTTTCATGCAATGACAACTATCCAGGAGTTGCTGCCTTTCCAGATATCCCCTGCGAGACCAATGAGGGATTTTATTCCATGACTCTTTGAAGAGGTTCAAACATGGATCAAACACGAAGTAGTAAGTACCCCAGCCTTAGAAATTTAATCTTTTATGACTCGGAGAAAGAACCCAAGTCCCTGTGCCTTCACAGTCTTGAATATCTTTGCTTGTTTCACTTACGTTTACCTCACTCAAGATTCTTAGTGTCATCGACATGACTGGTTAAGAACTCAGGACTTTTCAACAAAGTCTTCTGCCAGTGCCCCACAAATCATGACTGTGGTCTCTCAAATTCTTTGATTCTCCACTAGGTTCCCTTTCTCCTCCATTCAAAGCCCCAAATAACATTTACCCTATATATTTAGTCCCGTTTTTTTGTAGAAATGCTTCTTTGCTTGTGTTCCCCCTACCTTTTCATACCATACTTATATCGTTAATTGAGGCTCAGTCATAACATCAACAACAGCATGAAACATCCCACCTTCTGTCTTCATTTTGCTATAAACTGGAGGCAAAGGAAATGCTGTCACTCAGGGAGTATATCAATGAAGGGGAAGACTCTCACAAGACAGGCACTGAGGCAGGAGTCACTAGCACACAGTGTATAAGTGAAATCTAAATATAAAAAAGCAAGCACTTGGGATACATCGCTTGCACACACCTCCTCTTTTATAACCAGTAGAGTGAAGTTGGTTGCTGAAGTCACAGAACCAATCGTCTATTTTCCGCAGATGGCTGATGATAACAGAACAAGCCCTGGCTAAGTCCCCCACCCTTTTCTTGAGTAGCTCATTGTTATGAGCCACGGACCCACCATCACCAGGTCACATGTTCTGTACTCTTTCCTAAAAACAGTGACAAAATATGCTGAGCCATCCATATTTCCTCAGTTACATTGAGAGGCAGGAGATATAACAATTAAGCAGTCTCTGGAGCCAGAGCAACCTGAGCTCAAACCATACCTTAGCTTGCTTGTTGTGGGACCTAGGCAAAGTTACTGAAACTTCTTTAGACATGTTTATCAATAAAATGGGTATAGTTGACTGGCTCCAAGATTTCTTGACCGCTTGATGTATTTGCCCTGCATAATTCCTAAGACTGTGATTATAATGGATTTTACTCTCATGATTAGGTTTTCACATAGCACAGTTGACTTTAATACAGGGAGATTATCTGGGTAGGCCTTGCCTAAACACAAGAGCCATTTAAAAGCAGAGTTCTCCCCAGCTGGTCAAAAGAGAGAATCTCTGTTCAGAGATTCACAGCATAAGAAGGTTTCAATGCGCCATCACTGGCTCTGAGATGTAGAAACCCACATGTAAGGACCAAAAAGAAGCCCTTAGGAGCTAAGAGCTACAGCCCTCCAGCCAACCACCAGCAAAGAAACAAGGACCTCGGTCCTACAACCACAGCCAAACAAATTCTGCCAACAAGAAAAATGAGCTTGGAAGCTGATTCTTCTCCCAAAGATTCCAGATAAGAGTACAACACCTTGATTTTAACCTTGTGAGATCCTAAGCAAAGAACCCACTCATGTCCACCCAAACTTCTGACCTACAGAACTGTGAGCTAATAAATGAGTGTTGTAAGCCACTAAGTTTGTGGAAATTTGTTACACAGCAATAGAAAACTAATACAATGAGGACACAGCAAGTGCTTAATAAATGTTAGCTTTTATTATTACTAACTAATTGGGATCAGCTACACAGTTGTAAGAAGGCTAAAGTAAAAATTATTTATGCAAGGCTGGCAGTGCAACATAGCATTCAGATCCAGGGTCCATTTGGTCTAATATGGCTGATATTAAGTGTTTCTCAAGGGGAGAGACATTATTGGCATTCAATGGGGGGAGGGGTTCATCGTGTAGAACTGTCTTGGACATGGCAGTCCATTTATCATCTCTGGCTTCTCTTCCCCTAGCAGTAGTCATTGCAACAACTGAAAATGCCACTGTACATTTCCAAAAATGCTCCTCCACAAGGGTTGAGAACTTTGAGAACTACTTTAAGGGGAATTTCATAAGAAAGCATGCGTGTCTTAAATGCTGCCATAAAGCTACCTCAATAACTACAATGCTACTCAAATTACCTGACCCTAAGAATCGGCAGTGGCACTTGTTTAAATATAACGATTCCCAAGTTCTTTCCCTGGAGTCCCATTCCATGAGGCTGGGGTAGAGCCCCAGGAATCTATACTCTTAAAGACCCCAGGTGAATCTTTTGTTTATGTAAGTTTGCTAAACACTGAGTTAGAAATATACTCAGCCGTACATGCATTTAGCAAAAGTTCACCACAACGGAACAATGACACACACCAAAACTCTTTGAAACTTTGCCTTCTACAGAGCTGTAAATCTCCTTTTGGACCATTCCATTACACAAGGTGTCCTCTTGGTCACACAGTGATTGCAAATGGGACTCGAGTCATGGAAACGGGAATACTCTTCTCAAACTTTCCATCTTTACCAGAATTACTTCTTAAAGTGATATGCTGCACGGCGTAAACTAGCACTTATTAATTTTTTCTAAATATTTATCATATTTCATATACTTTTATTTTGGAGATGGAGTTTCGCTCTTGTTGCCCAGGCTGGAGTGCAATGGCGGATCTCAGATCACCATAACATCCATCTCCCGGGTTCAAGCGATTCTCTGGCCTCAGCCTCCTGAGCGGCTGGGATTACAGGCATGCGCCACCACGTCCGGCTAATTTTGTATTTTTAGTAGAAAAGGGGTTCTCCATGTTGGTCAGGCTGGTCTCGAACTCCCGACCTCAGGTGATCCGCCCGCCTAGGCCTCCCAAAGTGCTGGGATTACAGGTGTGAGCCACCGCGCCCGGCCCATATACTTTTAATACATGTGGAATTAATAAAAACGTCCATGCCTCCAATTCCGTGGCTATTTTACTGTCTTCCTTTTTCGGACAAGTCCCTCAAAGGTAGCGCTCTTGGCTCCTTCCTTTGCTTCTCCCCTAACCCTATCCTCCTGAGGTGCCCCCTGGATTTCCTCCAACCCCGGCAGGGTCTGCCTTTCCAGGCTGATACAACGACCTGCCCTGCATGCCATATCCCAGGCGCGTGGGCACCAAAGCGTGGAAAAACCGATGAATGACGTTTTCTGTTTCCGATACTCTGCCTGCCCGAATCCCCCGCCGCACCGCCCCACCACGAAGCACATGGAACCCACGGACTACACGAGGACAGAGGTCTGTTCTCCCTTTACCTCTCCCATTTCTTCAACTATGCTTCTCTCGGCTGGCATGCCCTTTCCTCATCTCACTCCATAGACGCACAAGTTTAGCAAATAATATGCACGCTCCTGGGACGGGCCCAAGCATTTCTCTCCCTTGATAGGGCGGAACTAAAGTGCAAGCGCCACAGTTGTCAGCTAAGGACTTCCCTGTTACCATGGTAAAGCCGCTGCGCCTTTATTGTGGTTGAGGAGTACTTGCATCAACCTAAGAGAAAATTAATAAGAAGGAAGTCTGCAGGCTGAAACCCTTCAAATTAGCCTGGACTCGCCTGCATCTGGCTCTGAACAGAGTTAATCTCAGGGGTGGGAGTTTAGCCCTCCGGTGGACTCAACTCGCGCCTGCGGCTAACATAATGTCGCCAGGGGAGGGGCTCTGCGTCCGTTCCGCCCAGGCACTTCCGGCTCACGCGCCGTACGGAAGCGTGCTCAGCGCTGGGCTTGTGCTCCGTACGGAAGTGTGCTTTGGCGCACCGGAAGCCGACTCAACAGAGCTATGGCGGGTTTGACTGTGAGAGACCCAGCGGTGGATCGTTCTCTACGTTCTGTGTTCGGTGAGAGGAATTCGTTGTAGTCAAGCTTCGGGGAAGGACTCCCCCCTCTGCACCTCCTATATCATGAATCGCTACCGGAGCCGCTGACGGTTCGGACGTGCAGTTCTCCCTGGCTATCCTGTAGGGCGTCCAACCTGGTGGACTCATGAGCAAAGAGATGTTCCCATTCTGCCGAGGTCTCGTAGGCTTTCCGCAATATCAGTGGGGAAGTTAGACTAGCGTTCAGCTTCTGTGCGTTTCTCCTTTCATGAGCTTCAATTATTCTCTAGAGGAGAAGGCGCACGGCAACAGCTCCTCACTGTCCCGTACTACTTCTCATCCTCTGTCCCAGAATACAGACTATATGCTGAGGGTATAGATCCTAGTGTCCACTTCTTGTCCTCTCCTAAGGACTTTCATCCTTTGCTTTTTATCTGTAACATTTTAGTTCATCAATAGTGGTAGCGGCCACCTGGTGTCCTGAGATGGCTTGTAAGTGAATGAATGAATGAACTATTAAGGTGTCTTCAGAGGAATTTTAAAAAGGATGGAAACGATTCTGAATTATCTTTTTGGCTGAAATAAGTTGTTTTTAAAAATACGTATGATTATTTTAGAGTACCATTTGAAAGGGACATGACAAAGTAGAATACTTTTTAAACATCTTTCACTACATTCATCGTCATTCTCCCTTAAATGTTGTATGTGTGGAAATACATAGGAACCTGTTTTAAAAATTATATTAAATAACATTGATATTTTTTGTAGTCACTGATGAGACTTGCAGATCTTTAGGTAAATACCAGTGCCGAAGTATTTATTTGCACCAAAGTTAAGGAAAATCTAACACTTGTCAGATCAGTCTGAGAGTACCTACACATTTTGTATTTAGTTTCAGTGGTATATTTCCTTTATTAAGAGGTCTGAAGAAATACAATGGAATTGGGATTGGAGAACACTATTTTGAGTCTTATATTTGATGATACAAGTTTACTTTCTCACTAAAGATCTATGTTATAAACAGAATTTTAATGTTACCTATTTTCTTCCTTAGTGGGGAACATTCCTTATGAAGCTACTGAAGAGCAGTTGAAGGACATCTTTTCTGAGGTTGGACCTGTTGTTAGTTTCAGGTGAGATCCCCTTTTCCTTCATGGTGGGAGCTTCTTAAAAATCACCACAGATTTGGCTCTTAGTAATAATGGCAGGTTTTCTTTACTGGTGACTTTTCACATACATTTTGTTCTTGTAACAGCTTTATTGAGATATAATTGATATACTATACAATTGACATTTATTCTTACCTAAAGTATGTTTTTTTCATTAAAAATGTTTTTTAGGCAGGGCATAGTGACTCACGCCTGTAATCCCAGCACTTTGGGAGGCCAAGGCAGGCGGATCACCTGGGGTCAGGAGTTCGAGACCATCCTGACCAATATGGTGAAACCTTGTCTCTACTAAAAATACAAAAATTAGCCGCCGTGGTGGCACATGCCTGTAGTCCCAGCTACTCGGGAGGCTGAGACAGGAGAATTGCTTGAACCCGGGAGGCAGAGATAGCAGTGAGCCAAGATCATGCCACTGCACTCCAGCCTGGGCAACAGAGCAAGACTCCATCTCAGGAAAAAAAAAAAAAAAGAAAAAGTTTTAAAAAATATTTCTGTGAGGCTGTCAGAGATATAAGGTTATTTATGTTACAGTGGGCCCAATTAAAGCATGGCAGTGTTAGCAGGAACCCTGTATGTATGTAACATTTGTTCCTGACACTTGGTTCTGCTCTCCAGATTGGTATACGATAGAGAGACAGGAAAGCCAAAGGGTTATGGCTTCTGTGAATACCAAGACCAAGAGACAGCACTTAGTGCCATGCGGAACCTGAATGGGCGCGAATTCAGTGGGAGAGCACTTCGAGTGGACAATGCTGCCAGTGAAAAGAACAAAGAAGAGCTGAAGAGTGAGTACAAATCCAACTTGGATGCAGTATGGGTTAGTAAAGATGTAACAGTGAAGATTTTCCATTTCTGATATGTTTTAGAATATGCTGAAATGGTTAGCCACACAGCTTGTTTATTACTTGACTGACCTGATGTGCCTGAGTTAGGCAAGTATTATATATATCTTTTTCAAAATTTTTTATAAATTTTTTTTCAAGTAATTGTCTGAAATTTCTATACCCTTGCTCTGGATGGAGCAGGGCAAGGCCTCAAACCGTTTCAAAACTGTTCTGGCAAGCACTGTAGGGATGCATAGGGTCACTGCAGACTTAAGCATGCTGGAGGCTTGCTAGTAAGTGTATATCTTTAAGAAACAGATAAAGTTGACATTAGAAATTCTTCAGTTGCTCCAGCCTGGGCGACAGAGCGAGACTCTGTCTCAAAAAAAAAAAAAAAAAAAAAGAATTTCCATTGCTAAGGAGTTATTTCCAGTTAAAGATGAATTCAAATTCATCAAGCCATTAGTAGTACTAACTATGGCATTAGTCATTCCTGTCACTGTTTTCAGGAATTTTTAAAGTTAGCATATTTTTCTCTTTTAACCTTTTGTTTCTGAAATGACTTGGCAAAAGAAGCCAATGTGCCTAGTTCTCTAACTTAGGTTAACATTGTCCTTCCATGTGATCATGATCCCCAGCTTTCCTCTGAGAACAGAAAATACACTCTCACTTTCCTCCACAGAAACAAGAGGCTTTCACATCATTTATTTCCCAGCTCTGGAGAATCTAAAATTATCAGCTGGTTCTTAGAGCAGCCCTGAAAAGTAGATATTTGAAATGATTTAGCTTTTTGTTTTGCCTCCCTAACTTTCTTGTACTTTCTTCTTGATTAGGCCTTGGCACTGGTGCCCCTGTCATTGAGTCACCTTATGGAGAGACCATCAGTCCTGAGGATGCCCCTGAGTCCATTAGCAAAGCAGTTGCCAGCCTTCCACCAGAGCAGATGTTTGAGCTGATGAAACAAATGAAGGTGGGAGGAGGCATTAGGTTATGAATAAAGCAAATCACATCAGGTTTTCAAGGAGTTACTTGAATTAGTTCCCTGAGCTCAAATAGAAATTGTCTGTAGACCACCATTTCTTGCACCTTCAATATTCTGTATGTACACAGTATATTTTACATTTTGTACGAAGAGCTTTCTAACAAACACAGCTATCCAAACAATCCAGCTGGAGTTTTGTGGCCCATAGATGTCAGATGTAGATATTAAAATTTGGCTTTTTTCCTAAATGATAGTATCACAGTACTTGAAATGCCTCTTTCTTCTCTTGCCTGCCATGACCAAGGCTTTTTTGTGCCATGCAGAAACTAATGGTGAAGAGCCTCTTGAATATTACATTTCTCAGAGGGGAATGGCTCTAAATCACTATCAGTTTCTAAGTCATAAGTATTAAACCTGAATCTGCTTATCTTCTCAGCTCTGTGTCCAGAATAGTCCCCAGGAGGCACGGAACATGTTGCTTCAGAACCCTCAGCTGGCTTATGCTTTGCTGCAAGCACAGGTAGTGATGAGAATTGTGGATCCGGAAATTGCCCTGGTGAGTGCTTCTGGTTCTTTTATGGAAATGGTCGGGTAAACCTTGAGTGGGATAGGAACTACCTGACTGCTTTGTTAAACAGACAGCTCATAGGTTTGTCTTTTCACTTTTTAGAAAATTCTGCATCGCCAGACAAATATCCCAACGCTGATTGCAGGCAACCCTCAGCCAGTCCATGGTGCTGGGCCTGGCTCAGGATCCAATGTGTCAATGAACCAGCAGAATCCTCAGGCCCCTCAGGCCCAGTCTTTGGTAGGGCTTTATCCCTTAACATTTTTTTGTATCTGTCTTAGAATGTCATTTTCTTTTTAGGAGAATATATTGAAAGAAGAATGGTCAGGAACCAGAGATGATAATTTCAATTTCCAGGCATAAAAGCAATTTCCAGGTTGCAGAGCACATGACATCTGAATGAATATAGATTCGATTCCAAGTTTGTAAAACAAAGAGATCCTTCCCGTATGCCCTTTTCTTATAAGCTAACTTTGTGTGTATGTGCATGCCTGGCACTGTGGTTGGCACTTCGGTATTCCATATGCATTATCTCATTTAATCCTCAAAGCAATTGTATGAGGTTGGCACTCTTATTATCTCCATTCTTACTGATGAAAAAAGTAAAGCTTGCTTTCAAAGCATGACACAAAACCCTAAAGCCATAAAAAATTGATACATTTGAAAACTAAAAAATTTCTATATAAAGAAAAAAATAAGTATCAAAGACATGACAAATTGAGAAAAAGTATTTACCACACATGTGATGGACAACAGACTAATAAAGAGCCCATAGTCATTCACAAGAATGTTTATTGCCTTAGAGTGAAAAATTGGAAATGTCCTAAATGTACATCAATGGAAGAATGGAGAAAATGTGTGGTACATTCATCCAGTGAAATACTGTACAACAGTTAAACTACATGTATCAACATGAATGACTTTGAAAAACATAATTCCATACAGCAGTTAAGATGAACTAGGATACATAATATCAACACAAATAATTCCAGTAACATACGGACATGAAACTAAGTGAATATGGATGCATTCCCGAAATGTAGGATATATGTTTCTGCATAAATCCCCAAAATATGTGGAGTGAGTTGCAAAATAATATATTGAGTATATAATGATTCATATAAAATTTTAAAACATTAAGAAGATGTCTTAGCGGTCATCTAAGGAGAAGAGAGCACAGGATGCGATTGGGGAAGACCATACAGGCCATTGGTTTATTTTATTTACTTATTTATTTCCTAAGCTGGGTGGCTATTTTATTTTCTATATGATTTGTATATCTGTAATTTTTCATAATAAATTTTAAAAGGCTTCCTATAAATTAGTAAGAAAATTTCCAATAACCCGGTAGAAAAATGGGAAATAGACATAAATATTTCACAAAAGTAGAAATATAAAGTAAATATATAAAAATGTATTCAACCTCAAAATAAGATAACGTAATAAGTTATCATTTATATATGTAATGTTATAAGATAAAGTAAATAGAAACTACAATAAGCTACCATTTTTCATTTCTCAGGTTGGCAGAGGTACAGGGCAGGGGCCAGCAAACATTTTTCTGTAAATGCTCAGACAGTAAATATTTTTGGCTTTGCAAGTCACAGGATCTGCCACAGCTACTCTGCCATGGTAGTATGAAATCAGCCATAGGCAATATGTGAACAAGTGTTTGTGGTTGTGTTCCATTAAAAGTTTGTTTATAAAACCAGGCAGTGAGCCCGATTTGGCCCATGGGTCATAGTTTGCCAACCCCTGCTCTAAATAAATAAATAAATACATTTTCAGAGGTAGAAAAAAAAACTAAGGCCCGGAGAGGTTAGCTGGTCCAAAAATTGACACAATTATAAGTGGCAGATCTAGTTCTGAACCTGGTTTTATCTGACCTCACAGCCAGTTTTCTCTTAACTACTTTCCTATACAGCTCTTCCTTTTCTGTTGTAGAGTTTTGTGTTCCTTAAACGTGTATGTAATTTTTTTTATATAACTTGGCTTTTATTCTTTATTTATTGAGCTGTTTCTAATTCAAGGGACTAAGTTTTTTGGGGAATGCACAGATGAAAAGATGACATTCTCTTTTTCTCAACGAGTTTTAATGTAGCATTAAAAAAAAAAAATTCACATTCCCCCAAAACCAGAATTATATCTAAGGACAGGAGTGAGAAAAAATTGGTTAAATTAAAAAAAAATTAATTTTAAAAATGTGGACTACCAGCAGTTGTTTTTTTTTAAAAAGAGTCCCAGTCTCCTTTTATGTTTCTTGGGTTTAGGGCTTTTTTTTTCTTTTTTTTTTTTTTTTTTTTTTTTACTCTTATTGGTAGCCCCAATCATGAAGTTAACAATAGGTGCTATGTGCTGCCTTGCCACACAGATAAGACTTGTCAATCTCTACATTGAGAATATGTTCCATCTTAACCATGTTCCATATAACCAGGCTCATGACGTGTATTGCAACTTGCTTCTGTGGAGTTTAAAGTGTGTGACAAATCTAATGCTGCATAAGACATGCCATACAAAAAGGATGTTTAGTAGTGTATTTGGGGCTGTTCATTTGAAGAGGACTTTTAAGGTCGTAGTATATTGAGTATCCACAGAGGCATGTACATACTCTGTTTTTTTTCTTGGTCAGGGTGGAATGCATGTCAATGGCGCACCTCCTCTGATGCAAGCTTCTATGCAGGGTGGAGTTCCAGCACCAGGGCAAATACCAGCTGCTGTCACAGGACCTGGCCCTGGTTCCTTAGCTCCTGGAGGTAAGTTTCATTTAGTCTTCACCATTTCAGTACTTGCTAAAGTTTTGTTATAGCCACTGTTGCAGTGCAGCCAAATATGATAATGGGATCCTTAGGTAAAATTAATACACAGCTAGAAAGTATATACCTTAGGTGGAGGAAATAGTAGATTTCTTACATTAAATCCTATATGTCTAATTATAAGAACAGGGAAAGGGACAGTAAAGTGAAAGAGCATAGTAAAACTTCCAAGTTAACAAGGGGGAAAATGGAATGAGTGGAAACGAAATCAAGCCAGCAAAAATAGAGAAAAGGATAAAAGGAAGAGACAGTGTAAAATAAGTAATAATAAATGTAGAGTAAGATGGAAGGAATAAAAACTAATGTAGTTGTTACTCTGCTAAATATGAATGAACTGTTAGATTAGGTTCAAAAGCTCATGAAGAAAACAGACAAAAAAATACAAGGTCACATTTGTTATAGCATATTAAACTGACGTAAAATTGTATTTTAACAAACATAATCAGAACAAACAACAAAAGGGAAAAAGAGAAATTTAAAAGCTATATACATTTATTGAAAGTATATAGATCGGCAATTAATAAGAGTATTGCTCATATACTTGTAACTGTTCCTTGTTCAACAATTGTAACTAAGAAGATTGAGTGAAATAATGATTCCCCATATGAAACATCTGTATGAACACATGATGTATTACCAATATTTAAAGTTTTTTTATGTAACAAACTTGCTTTTTGTTAATTTATCTTATCTAGGGTAGGTTGAGTACAACACTACTCATGGAGAGTGATTTAATTCTAAATTGTTCTGTTCTGTAGAGAATCCAGTCTGCAGAGCTAAGTTGATGAGGAATGGAAGAAGAGATTTTTTAAAGAAATTTCTGCAAACTCGGGAATTTTTTGTATCTACTTTAGGATTGTTATGTATCTACTTTATCCTAATAGAGTTATACTTGTATTTAAATTATCTTTCATGACAGGAGGTCCATGGGTAAGTGACATTGTTTTCCTGTATTATAGAAGAGCTTCCTGCCAAGAGTTTGATAACCAATGAGATGAATTATTCTTATTGAACTCACTATTCTGTCACTGAAACATAAAGTACAAGTTGTAAATATACTAACAAACCCCATCTTCTCTCTCATTGCATTGTTGAATATCTTCCTTTGTAGGTTTCTGCTTGTGGAGCAGAATGAGGAAATTTGTAAACTCAGCCACTGTTCTAATTTTTCTTTTCTGCTGTTCTAATTGGTGTTTTTTCTTGTCTGCCCTTTATCTTCTAGGAGGAATGCAGGCTCAGGTTGGAATGCCAGGAAGTGGACCAGTGTCCATGGAACGAGGGCAAGGTAAATAAATATTAATATCTGACTAATGTTAATTGGTCTTGGAAGTGTTCCACATCCACAGTATCTAATATGGCAGCCACTAACCACCCATGGCTATTTCAATATTAAATTAATTAAAATTAAGTAAAATTTAAAACTCAGTTCCTCAGTCGCAATAGCCACATTCCAAGTGCTCAGTGGCCACAGGTGACTAGTGGATACCACACAGGACATTGCAGATATAGAACATTTCTATCATCGTAAAAAGATCTATTGGACAGTGCTGGTCTAGACTTTCCACCTGGTGATTCAGAGTCCAGCTCTACAAGAATTGATAATGAAGCAAGTGGATCATTTGTTTCCTGATTCCTATTCTAATAATTCCACTGACATGTTCTCTCTCCCTGTGTGGATATCTGTTGACTGAGTAAGGAATTTTAATAATGAGCATGTAAATATGTGGCTGGGTATGTAGAAGACTAGATTTAAACCCCAGAGAAAACTGGGAGGGGATCATAGGTCTGTAAAGCCTACTTAATGAACATCTGTTGTGCCGTGGCTGTACTGCTATATACAACAGTAGCTGCTGCTCCAAAATCTCCATGTTATTTCTTCATGTTACTGGAGTTTGAAGGACAAGAAAGTGCAGTGGTTCCGTTGGAAACAATGTTAGGAGGAGAGATGGTAAGAAAAGAGAAGGAACTGAGTGCATACTATATGCCAGGCACTTTAATTTTCATAAATAATCTTGTGAGTTAGGTGGCAGCACCTCAGTTTTACAGGCAAAGAGTTGGAAGCTTAGAATAAGTTACTTTCTTAAGGGGACAAGGTAAGTAAATATTAATGTATGAGTAATGTGGACTGGATTTGGTGCTCTTATTCTCTCTTCCAACTAGTAAGTGGCAGAGCTAAGATTCAGAAGTCTTTGACTCCAGAATCTGTCCTCTTTCTGTCACTCCACACTGCCTCTGTTAACTTCCAAGTATATTCTTCAGTGTCTTCTACTCTTATTCCTTGGGAATAAGGTGATGGGAAAGACTGCTTTGGACAAGCATAGAGAAGCTTAAGGTTTTTTCTTTTGTAGCATATGGCTTATAAGTGGAACCCATTTAAAAAGCAAAATATTGGCTGGGCACAGTGGCTCATGCTTGTAATCCCAGCACTTTGAGAGGCTGAGGTGGGTGGATTGCTTGAGCTCAGAGGTTTGAAACTAGCCTAGACAACATGGCAAAACCCCATCTCTATAAAAAATACAAAAACTAGTTGGGCAATGGTGGTGTGCACTTGTGGTCCCAGCTACTTGGGAGGCCGAAGTGGAAGGATCACTTCAGCCCAACAGGTTGAGGCTGCAGTGAGCCATAATCGGGTACCACTGCACTCCAGCCTGGGCAACAGAGCAAGACCCTGTCTCAAAAAATATATATATATACACACACACACACGTATGTATACACACATACATACATAAACATTAATATACAAGCCTGTGGTTTTTACACTGGGGTTGGTTGCTGAAGTGACAGAATTGACTTTTTCTTGTTAGAAGTCTGACAGCAGGACAAGCTCCCTGGCCAAATATCTCATATTTTCTCTAAGCATCCCATGCTTTTGTGCTATTGTACGACCCCCTATCCCCACCGCACCACTGTCAATAGATCATATATGTTCCCCAGAGTATTTCTGCAGTAATGAGAAGGTATTAGGGTTTCAGTCATACTTCTGCCTGTCATGGGGCCAGCACTCAATCCATCAGGTTTTAGCTGTTTAACGCATACTTGCACAAGACATTTTCCTGTTATAGTTATCTTCACCTTTTTGTCAGAAATTGACAAAGGGAAATGACTCATATTTTGAGGGTATTTCCAGGATGTCTTCATGCAGAGACAAAGTGAAATGAGCTTTCTTTTATAGTTTCCTTCAGTACCCAGCAGAGGAAGCAAGAGTCTTTTCGTGTGTGCCTAGTTTGTCTTACTTTTCCTGAAATCCATGCTGCTTTTGTACATTTGTAATGCTAAAAGGAGATGGAGATGTTTGAGAAGATACTTCTTGCTTCCCTGCCATGTTTGTTTAGTGTTGGTACCCATGTCATCTCATTAGTCTTTGTTTGCTGTTGTCATGATGTTTATTATCAAAGACTTGCTGTGGCAGAGTATTTCTTGTGGAGTGATGTTCTCTTTCGTCATGTAAAGTTCATTCACTGCATTTCCCCATCTGATACATTTTTGACAGCAGAAATTTTTGTGCTTTAAAATGTGACAAAAATAGAATTGCCGTACTTCAGTTATGGCCGCTTCAGAATGAATCTTGCCTTCCAGATTCAGTGCAGTTTCTTTTATGTTTTGCTTCTGAAACTACATTTATGTTCTTTGCATAACTAGAAGATTCAAAACTATCCTTTTTATATATTTTTTTCCTAATGATTTCATAAGGAGACCTAAGGGAAAACTAGTAGCAGAGGTGAAAATCGAAAATGTCAGGTTATTCCCACCTAGATCAAACCAGTGCCCCCATGGGATTCTCTTTCAAAAGCTATCTGGTCAAAATGGAACTGTTTCAGAGACCCAAAGGAGCTAGTGTAGTTTAGAGAGATTTTGTAGCCTGGAGCAAGCCGATGAACTCTTGGCTTTTTAACTTATATATGTAAATCTCAGTCTCCGTGTGTGTATGTTTCTGCGTGTGTATGCAAGCTATTTTAAGTGTCTGCTCTTTCTCCTTTTGAACTTACTGCTTACCTAGGAACCCTACAGCACTCGCCCGTGGGACCCGCCGGGCCTGCATCAATTGAGCGAGTTCAAGGTACCCATTGTATCTGTGGGTTTCCTTTTGCTTGTGGTGTTCAGGGTGGGACGTTGAGAGGAAAAGAGCTGCGTGGCAGTCATCCTTGCGTTCAGAACCCAAAAGGGTAGTGTTTTTGGGTTTTTGTTTTTTTAATTTTTTCCTGTTGAGGCCACAAGCCTAAGATTGACCTCTTCACACAGGGCAGAGAACATGGATGATATGGGCATCTGTCCGAGGCTGTACTCCCTCCCTACTGGTGTCAGGAGGCTTGGATGGAATAGCAGTCTGTAAGGAGACAGCGGGTTCTTGCAGAGCCATGGCAGTGTTCACATATGCCAAGACTCTACCTCTCTTTTGTGACTCTGGTCCTTGAACTAAGATTGATTAGAAGGAAAACCAGGAGCATAAGTTTCTCCAGGTCGCAGTGCTAGTCCTTGGCAGGTTGCTCCCCAGTTTGCTCTTTATATAATTCCATCCATACCTCTGACATGGCACAGATTCTGCCTACACCCTGCTTCTGTTCTTGAGCTGCAAGAGGATTCTGCTGTGGTGAGGTTTCACCCACTCTAAGGTGTCTGAATTATGTTGTCAGTGGTATATAGAGTCATTTCTTGTTTGCTTATGTGTCTTTCACAGCAGTAACTCCCCGTTTGTTTCCCTGTCAGTGCCGATGCAAGACCCCAGAGCAGCTATGCAGCGGGGATCCTTGCCTGCCAACGTCCCAACCCCTCGAGGCTTGTTAGGAGATGCTCCGAATGATCCACGGGGAGGCACTTTACTTTCTGTAACTGGAGAGGTAGAGCCTAGGTAAGCACTAACATAGAAGGAAACAGTTGAAGAAATCAGAATTGTCCCTTCTTCCCTGAGAACAAAATCTTTCTCTACCAGTTGTACCTGTTTGCCTACTTCAAAAGATAGATCAATATTCATGGCCACTGTCCAAGGATAAGCACTTCTCCTAAGGCAGAACTATGTACTTGAGTATGTCATTTTGAGCTACTGTATTTTTAGAAATTGGAAATTTTAGTATACATACTTGAACAGGGAAATTTATAGTAGTGGAAATATTAATCATAGCAATAATAGGCCGGGTGCAATGGCTCACGCCTGTAATCCCAGTACTTTGGGAGGCCAAGGTGGGTGGATCACTTGAGGTCAGGAGTTCGAGACCTGCCTGGCCTACGTGGCGAAATCCCGTCTCTACTAAAAATAGAAAAATTAGCCAGGTGTGGTGGCGGGCACCTATAATTACAGCTACTCGGGAGGCTGAGGCAGGAGAATCACTTGAACCCAGGAGGTGGAGGTTGCAGTGAGCCGAGGTCATGCCACTGCACTCCAGCCTGGGCAACAAGAGTGAAACTCCATTTCAAAAGTAAATAAATAAATAAAATCATAATAGCAGTAATAATAATTGACATTAATGGGGATCATGCCTCTGACTTTGCTGTGAGTACTTTGCTTAGATCATCTTGTTAAATCCACAAGATCCTGTGAGATGGATACCATTATTAGTCCCATTTTACACATGAAACTGATGTGTGGAAAAGTTAAGTAATATGTCCAATATCACACAGCTAATAAGTGATAGAGCCTAGATTTGAACCCATACAGTCTGAATCCAGAGCTCATGTTCTTATGCATTGTTCTGCAAACTCATACGTATAATGAATATTCATTGATTCCTCCCTAATTATGAACCAAATACAAAATTCTAGAATACATGGATTCATATCTCTGTAGCTTTTCTTCCATCTATTTGGTGTTATTTTCTTGTTAGTGTTCATAGACTGTTTACATCAGCTCTTTGTTGGATGTTTACTTACTGATCTGGCTGGTACTTTGTTGTTGTTTTGTTCTATTTTAAAATATAACGTTTTTCTCCATCTCCAGAGGTTACTTGGGACCACCTCATCAGGGTCCACCCATGCACCATGTCCCTGGCCATGAGAGCCGAGGACCACCCCCACATGAACTGAGGGGAGGGCCATTACCCGAGCCCAGACCTCTAATGGCAGAACCAAGAGGACCCATGCTAGATCAGAGGGGTCCACCCTTGGATGGCAGAGGTAAGGGGAGATCACATTGCAAATGCCATAATGAACTCAGCTGTCTTGGGCTCTAATCTGGGATAAAGAATGCTGGAACAGTAGGTTTGCAAGCATCTTTAAGGTTTATCCACAAATCTGAGAAACTGGGGAGGAGAGAATAGTCTCATATGTTAATAGCTGAGGGGGCAAATGTGACTAGAAGAGATTTCTATCTTTCTTGGATTGTTCATCATTCTTGCAGTACATGCAAGTAGCTACATAATGGTTTTCTTACAATTTTCTTTATAGGTGGAAGGGATCCCCGAGGAATAGATGCACGAGGGATGGAGGCCCGAGCCATGGAGGCAAGAGGGTTAGATGCCAGAGGATTGGAGGCCCGTGCAATGGAGGCCCGTGCGA
Organism: Pongo abelii; assembly: GCF_028885655.2. Lineage (NCBI taxonomy): Eukaryota > Metazoa > Chordata > Mammalia > Primates > Hominidae > Pongo > Pongo abelii. The sequence continues at coordinate 106,548,807 of NC_072008.2, forward strand.
TGGAAGCTCGTGCGATGGAGGCCCGAGCGATGGAGGCCCGTGCGATGGAAGTCCGAGGGATGGAGGCCAGAGGCATGGATACCAGAGGCCCAGTGCCTGGCCCCAGAGGACCTATACCTAGTGGAATGCAGGGTCCCAGTCCAATTAACATGGGGGCGGTTGTCCCCCAGGGATCCAGACAGGTATGTGTAGCACTGACTTCTGGCATCCAAGTGAAATCTTGATCTATTCAGGAATTGATTATTGAGCCTAATTATTACTGCCTTCTGACTTGGGCTGTTTCTCAGCTTGTTAGAAAGGGAAGACTCGGATCTCCCTGTAGCTTCTCTATCCCTTAGGGTGGTGATTTTCTGGCTATCAGGATTGTAGTTCCAAAAAAAACAACCTTATCCCACAATAAGTAGCTATTCATTTGGAGCAGAGCCCCTGAAAATTTAGGGGTTAGAAAGTAGTCTTCATTGGGGTACAAACCAACATCATGTACACGGTTTTTTCCAAAATATACTTGCCCGGATCTCATCCCAGGTATAACTCAGAATCTCTTATCAGTAGGATCTGAGCATGGATAGTTTGAAAAACTTCCCCCAAATGATTCTAATGTGAACCCTGACTGGGAACCACGGGGTTAGAGTATATGAAGAGCTGTTAGTGGCCATTTAGATAATCTTAGGTTTACAGAGACCTGTGTTAATTTATTGTCATCACATAGCCTAAGTGAACAGTGGAATGTGAAAGGCAATTTATTAATAATCACCTTAAAAGGTGTGGAACTGAAGTCTTGTCTCCTCTCTTTTGTTTGGGTCTCTGCCTGTGTGTACATGCTCCCTCTTCATCTTCACTTTGTTGTGGAGAGGTGGTATGTGTGTTTCTTCTGTGAGTTTTTATATGCTGGCACCTTCATTTCCCTCTAACTGCTCCACCTTCCTTTTCCCCCCTTCCTCTATGTACTTCTCTCTTCTATTTTTTTATGTGTCTTCCTCCCCATGTCTGTGGGTATGAGAGAGAGAAAGATAATGGCAGAGCTGGAATGGAATACATCAGTCGTCTAATTCCCTCAGTTTATAGGTTTGGAAATTAAGGCCCAAGAACTCAGGTGACTTGACCAAATTCACATGACTAAAAAGTGGCAGAGCAAGGAACAGAAGCCACTACTTTTTCCACTTTACTACTGTGTCCTGTTATCTTCACATTTGTGTGTGTGTATATGTGTGGATATGTGTCTACCCCCTCCTCTGTAATATGAAATACAAATAGAGGGTTTTTTTGCTATGTGTAGAATAAAACTGTTCTCTATTGTGTTTGAAGTGTTTGTGGGCCTTGATTTTTATTGTACTCTCTATGGTCAGTAGCCTAGTAACAGAAATGGTTTTTATGCATTCATTCTGTCACTCAGCAAATATTTATTGAGCACCTACTATGTACCAAACATAGATCTAGATACGGGGGATACTGCAGTGTGAACAGAACAAAGCCCCTTCCCCCATGGGCTTACATTCTAGTTGGGAAGACAGATAACCAACAAATAACTGCATAATGCGCTTATGTAATTTTACTGGTAGTTCTATGGTGCAAGACATTGCAAGTAAGGGTTGGAAGAACATTTCTGGATAATATTTTGCTCCTTTCTCTCTGCTGGTACTTGAACTTATTACCCTAATACTAGGTTTATATCATTTTCATTAGTAGATTCGATAAAGCCAATTAGATCTGAGGCAAGAGAAAATACAAATTTTATCTTCAAACCTTTAAAAAAATTTTAAATATATTAACTTATAAATATATATATTCGTTCATCTATAAAAGATATATATATTAAGAACTTCAAGCCAGGCATGGTGACATGCACCTGTAGTGCCAGCACTCTGGAGGCTGGGGCGGGAAGACCATTTAAGCCTAGGAGCTTGAGGCTGTGGTGCATTCTAATCGCACCTGTGACTAGCCACTGCACTCCAGCCTGGGAAGCATATTAGACTCCCATCTTTAAAAAAAAAGAAAGCCAGGGTAGAATCCTGTAGTCCCAGCTACTCTGGAGGCTAAGGCAGGAGGATCAGTAGAGCCAAGGAGTTGGAGGCCAGCCTACACAAGATAGTGAGACCACATCTTAAACTAAAAGGAACCTTGCTTCCTCTCCTCTGCTTGTCTCCCCTGTGGCCCTCTAGGTCCTGTAGATAATCACTTTTATTAGATTTTTCATGTTACTTTCTGGAAAATATGAATATATATTATTTTTCCCCTTTCACTGTTCTGTACCTTTTTTTTTTAACTTAACAACATGTCCTTAATTCATACTTTTAAATTAGATTTTAAAATTAACTGTAGTCCACTTAGTTAGAAACTTGTGGGCAAAAGGCTTATTATTACTAGGGTGATTATACAATTTATCATCTAAAGGAGAACATGAAAGAAAGTGCTGTTACTTTACTTGGAGGCAAAAACATAAACTGGGACTATCTTAGGGAAACCAAGATGTATGGTCACTCTTGCTAGTACTTATCTGCCTAGAACAAGCACACCTAGAAACTTAAAATGGCCGTTATCAAGTGGTTAGATCACAGTTACAGTACCTCAGATTCAAGCTTCAAAAAGATTATACTCAATTCCGAATTGTGCTGCTATAAACTCATGTGACCAAACACCACCCGTTCCCCAATAACCTATGGAAATAAAAAATTTAAAAAAAAAGATTGTACTCATAGGTGTCTCAGACCCATAATAGCTCGTTAATGTTCAGATTGGTCTCTGGAAACTTGTCTCTGGTTTCAGTATTGATAATGAACACAACAGTGATAATATTCTAGCAGTCTGTACAAATCTGTACTAATGTTTCATCTATCCATTGTCTTTGGGAAATGAGTTAATGCATGTAAGTGAATGTTCCAGATAATAGAACTATTCTACCAAGTTTTTTAACTTTTTTAATAAAAAAATTATAAGATGTATTTGATATTTCCTTTCTTGAACAGGATACAAAAAAATAGTTTAATCAGTTTTGACTACTCAAGGTCATCATTAAATAGATTCATTATTGTCTATGCCGTAATATAAAACATAGTTATCTCCTGTTTGGTTTCTGGTCTCCTTCACTGTCAGGCTGTCGCCTGGCTCTTCATATTGCTGAAGTGGTATCTGCTCCTAACAGTTGTTTATCCATATTTCTTTTATGTTTTGCTGCTTCTAATCTGCTGGGTAAGCAGGTAACAAGTTTGTTAACAATATGTGTTTATTAAGAGAGTACCTAAGCCCTGGGTGAATGCCTGAGTGTGAACATAATGCTTATATAGGGACATTCTAACAGTTACATTTGGTACTCAAGAGATCTTTTCCTTGGGTTCTGGTAGTCTTGCAAAGGGTTGAACTCATTGAAGATCTTAAATACCAGTAAGTATGATATCACTGTACTTGCTTCTTTCACTTGAGTCAGTCATATTTTTTGGTCTACATTTAGCAGAAAGCATCTGCCATATGTTCTCTATGGAAAGCTATAAACAGCAAATGTTGGGCTAATAGCAGTCTTTTTCCTGGAGGCCTTCCCATTGCCTTTCTGCCTCTCTGACATTATGAACATCTCTGCCTCACTTGTGGGATAGGGCCCTTTGGGACAAACTACCTGTATCTGATTGAACTAGGGTAGGGGGTGGCCCTGTGAATGTAACTTCCCCAGTGGACCAGCATACATTTTCTCTAGACTCTGTTGGCTTTCATTTGTATTTCCAGTGAGCACTAGTTTCCAGGGTGCTCTCAGTTTTCACTGTGCTTATTTGGCTGAATTTTGATTAATTCAGTGGTATCCAGTTGTGCTGTGTGATATTTGTTGATGATGCTGGAGTGGTTGTAAGCAAGTATGTCGAACTTGCTAGTTGATCTCTGGCTAAACCCTGCCTTCTGCTATTGCTAACAGTAGAAAATGATCTTCAGAGTCATTGATTTGCTTTTTTTACTCATATCTGTATAGAGATCGTAATTTGTCACATTATTACTGAATTCAGGTTACCAATACATTAAAAATGCCAAAAATCTCTCTTTTTTCTTTGTACACATAGGTCCCAGTCATGCAGGGAACAGGAATGCAAGGAGCGAGTATACAGGGTGGAAGCCAGCCTGGCGGCTTTAGTCCTGGGCAGAACCAAGTCACTCCACAGGATCATGAGAAGGTAAGCAACACTGTCTGACTGCCTCCTTATGCACAATTCTAGCCTTTTTGATTCCTCTTTTCACAGTTACCATGTGACGATCCTGGGTCTTCAAAGTCCCTTTGGAGGTGATGTTTATTCTAACTTAGAACTCTTTTATGATCTTGTTACCTGAAAATTTGTGAGTCTGGTCCTGAAGTTCCGAATGGATGTGAAGTTCTTAAATGGATGTAAATGGCAGCTTATTTTATATTTCACACTCATCTGCCAATAGCAGGTTTTTCTTGTTCAGGCCAGATTGACCTGAAAATCCACACCCTTTTTCCTTCCCTTTCTACTTTATCCCTAAAAACAATAGTAGATTCTCCATGATTATATCTTTCTGTTTTTATATTTGACCATTGTGGGGAGCTTATGTCTGATGGAAAGGCTAAAATTTGTGAAAAAGAGAGACTTTCAAAACAGGATTAAAACTTGAAGGATTTCCAGGGCTCACAGATACCATCTTAGTCTCCGGGAACTTTGCGTTCATGAAGTTGTCTGTTTTGAATCGTCTAATCTTAGGTATTTTAATTTATACTTGTTCTTTTCATTGTACCTTTTCTCACCAGTTTTTTTTTATTTTTTATTTTTTTTGGAGGGGGGCTGTTGGTTTTTTTCTGTGTGAAATGTTCTTCCTTTTTCCATTTTGCTTCTTATCCCACTACAGTAGCTTTTTGGACAGAAGCTGGTGGTGGGTTTTTTGTTTTGTTTTGTATTTTTTAGCTGCCATCATTAAAACTCACTACCTTTTTTTTCCTCTGCACAGGCTGCTTTGATTATGCAGGTTCTACAACTGACTGCAGACCAGATTGCCATGTTGCCTCCTGAGCAAAGGCAGAGTATCCTGATTTTAAAGGAACAAATACAGAAATCCACTGGAGCACCTTGATAGGTGAGCAAACTTAATCCCCATCTGAGTAGGACTAGCTCCTTGTCTATTCTGGATATATACTTTTAACCTTAACCAACAAGATTGTTCTCTCAGCGGCCCTCAATCCACTCAGTTAGACTCTCCTTTACCCTTCAGTAGGTCAGCTCCTGTAGGGATAGAGTAAGGCTATACAATATTTGTTCAGTTGTTGAATTGCTTATAATCTTTCCTAATGACAAAGGTAATGTATGATCAGTTTAACAAAAGTAATCATATACAGAAATGTAGAAAGTGAAAGGTAAAAAGCCCTGTTTCCTCAATCTTACTCCCCAGACAAAACCTCTAAATATAGTTTGGTGTGTATCCTTTTACAATCAGTTGTATTATTTTATTCCAAACTGTCCTGTCAAAATGGAAAAAATACAAAGCATTTCAATAAAATGTGTAAATATTTTGTTTCCTGTATTTATTTTATAGTGAATATTTTGATGTTGAACTATAGTAGCACATAATTTAAGGTAGTAAATGTCCGTCATCACCATCAGTTTCTATATATTTTGGAGATCGCTGTACCCTGCTACCCTTATTTTTCTTGCTCATCATTTAGGCAGAAAGAATCCAGGGGCCAAGCACAGTGGCTTAGCCCTGAAATCTCAGCTTTGGCAGGCTGAGGTGGAAGGATTACTTGAGACCAGGAGTTCAAGACCAGCCTAAGCAACATAGTGAGACCCCATCTTTACAAAAATTTTAAAAAAAATTAGCCAGGCATGGTGAGATGCACCTATAGTTCCAGCTACTTGTGAGGCTGAGGTGGGAGGACTGCTTGAGTCCAGGAGGTCAAGGCTGCAGTGAGCCATGATTATGCCACTGCACTCTAGCCTGGGTCACAGAGTGAGGCCCTGTGTCAAAAAAAAAAAAAAAAAGGATCCAGGTAACCTGCTTCATAAATAATCATGTGACAGCTTGATTACACATACATGTATCAGTGTTTCTTTTAAAAAAAATTTCCCCAGCATTTTGTATTTTATAAACAATTCTTTTTTCTAAAAACAGTTTAAAATTCACGTTGCCCCACTATCAGGTAGGACAGCACAATTTAAATTTCTACTTTTTACCCCATCCATATTATAATTCCTATTCTTATGTTATATAATAGTGAACTCATTTAACTATTAATAATTACCACTCTTACAAAATATATCATTTTAATCCATACTTGTGATGTCTTTAAACATTTAAACTGCAACTATGCATCATATATGTATTTAGACTTTAAATGAATTAATGAGAAGCTGTCATAGATAGAAGGCTCAGTAGACTTTTGGTACCTTAACGTTTTATTCCACAAACCCCACATATTCTTTTTTTTTTTTTTTAGTAAAAGTATAGACTACCTATTACATTCAGAGGAAAAGATAAAAATTATTTCTTTTACTAATTTACTTAAGCCAGAGAAGGCATTCCCTACAATGTGAGAAAATTACTGCTTACTGTTTCTGGATAGTGGAGGTAGAAATGTTTCTGAAATTTCTTTCATTATATTTTTGCTTATAAGATGTTTAATTTAAGGCCTTGCATATTAACCACAAGGCAAAGTTTTTGTCTATTTTTTTTACCTTTTATTTTTAAATAGTCATAGACTCAAGGAAAGTTGGAAAAATAGTACAAGGAGTCTCATGTACCCTTCACCCAGTGTAGTACAAAACCAAGAAATTGACATTGGCACATTACTGTTAACTTGACTACAAACTCAGTTTTCACCATTTTAAAAAAACTATCATAATTTGTCTATATGTATGTGTGGTTCTATGCAATTTTATGTGGGCAAGATCTTATTGTGTGTCTACTGGTGTTTGTGCATACCATGGCTAAAGTGTTGGCTTTTCCTCCATCCTGTACCTAGCTAGTTGTGATCCATCTCTGCCATCATGGACAGGCTTCTATACTATTGTCATTAGAGATGAATGGTTCTCAAACAAGGGCAGTTTTGCCCCCTAGGGGACATTGTCTTGAGACATTTTTGGTCATCACAACTTTAGGGAGTATGGCATGCTACTGGCATTCAGTGGGTAGAGGCCAGAGATGCTGCTAAACATCCCATAATGCACAGGATGGTCCCCCTCACCCACTTCCCAATAGCAACTAGTACTCCAGCCCAAAATGTCAGTAGTGCTGAGGTTGAGAAACCCTGCTGCAAGGGCTGATTGCTTTGAGGAGGCAGGAGACAGACACCTTGCAGATCTGTCCTGGTGATTTGATTGTATGCCTGTCCTCCCTCCCCTAGCCTTTTTATTTTTTTTCCTGAAGTTTTTCCTGAAGAGAGCTTTGTCTTCACTTCTAATGGCTTTATCCTAACTTCTTCTTACAGGTTTTCAAAAATACCTGGCAAGAAATCTGGAAATTCTATAATTTTGTTGAAATATTGAAAAAAGATGACCTGCATCCTAACCCTTGAATGACTCAAATCAGTGCCAGGTGGAGGACTCCCATCACCTTCTCTCAGAACAAAATCACTTCATTTTATTGTCTTAGTTTGTATATTTTCTGTGACTTGAAATAAACTTTGAACACAATTTTAGTACACTGCAAATTGATACACATGACCTTTTTGCTTTTAAAAAGCTTAACACTAAGGGTGAAACCTTAGATGTGTTTTCTACCCTTACTGCAGTATTGTACTTTAACATATTGCCATAGTTTTGTTTTTATTTTAAGTTAACCATTTATTCTTCTTGATGATATTTGAGAATTTCTCAGAAGCAATGTTTTCTGGAACTAGGTTTTTGTTTAGTTTGCTTCCAGTAAGAATTATTATAAGGCTTTGCCCTCTGAAAATATTCTAGCACTTCTGAGTCTTCTGGGAGAAAATAGCACATGCTTAGAGCTATAAAATGGTCAGAAGGCTAACAGAGCAAAGAGCCTAGCACAGCCGTGTGTTTAGTTTAGAAAAATCCAAATATCAAAATGCATTTGTTTCAATAGCAGGTCTGAACATGTATAATTCAGAGTTAAGACAAAAATTGTTTTAGCACTGGTTTGAGTAGTGTCAGCAACACAAGAGACTGTTGACATTTACTTGTGTGTTCTTAAACTTATCAGTCTAGGCAGTCAACTTTGAAAGTTTAAAAAGCCACTGATTTTTCACATGTTCAAGATGAAATAAAAACAGAAATCAAATGAACAAAATACATTTCATCCTATCTTCCAGGCAGTCCCTAACCTGCAGCCCTACCCTGTAACTATGTTTATTCTGGGAACTTAAAACACAGAAAACCCTAAAACTTGTACATTCTTCTCATTTTAAGTGAACCAAATGTAGAGCACAGTCAGATTGCTCATTAGGTCTGCTCCTGCCTGCTTCCTTGCGGATAGGTTTGAACATAATTAGTGCCATTAGCTCTAATCTATGGGTCTTATTGCCTAGTATTTCTCTCTCTCTCTCGCTGCTGCCTCGTCCTCTCCCCCCACCCCAACCCCGTCTCTCTTGTAGTGGCATTAAGGAGGAACATGGTTTCTCTCCATCAGGCAAACCTCAAGAGGTTAAGAGTTGCCTTAATAATCAGTAAAGTTCTACTGGAACTACTTTTGAGCCAATTTTTCTTGGAATCCTATCCCCTGGGTTAGGATTATGGTCAGGTGAATTAAAAGCCTGGCATAGGCTTAGAGAATGTAATAGCATATTGCTTACATGTCTAGCAAAAGAATGCAAAGATAATCAACTTTTTGAGTGACAATGAAATTGAGGGATTTTCTACTCATATAAACATTTATAAGAAATTTGCTGATTAAGGTATTTCATATTACAACTTTGCAAGAAAAACTTGCTCAAAGCAGGTGAGGAGCTTTCTGTGTATCCTGCTCATCCCCAGTTCAACTTGGATGTTGGCTATGCATAGGATTTATTATATTCATTACCATGAATGTAATAAATCTTGAATTTATGCATACTCCCATAAATATTCAAGCCTTGGGATATTGATTTTGGCAGCCATCATATCTCGAAGTGAGTGTGTCAATATATTTAGACATGGAGACCAAGAGTGATGCCTTTCTCATTAGGAACTCGTTATAAGTTTCAAGATTCCAAATCAAGGTTATTGAAGATGAAGTTGTCATTTGGTCAGTAGTTGTCTAATAAGAATCATGTCTTCAAGGTTTCATTGTGCATTTTCCCAAAGCCTTATTAAACCTGAATTAGCTGAAATCCCGGTGAACAAATTGGCAACAGCAGTGGCATCCCTCCCTATGTAAACAACCATCAGTATTGTTTTACTGTTGTAATAAATGAAACATGATTAGCCACCATGAGTTCATGACCTACCTTTATTGTGCTCAGACTAGTGACAAAAAAAACAAGAAACAAAAACAGTTTTATCCCTCAAGCCATAGAGGTTCCTAAACTATTAGAAACAACCATTTGTTCATTCTTGGTCACTTAATGGTAGAAAAAATAGATAATATAATGCTAATTCAGTAGAACCATTCTTCTAATCTATAATGAGTTGAATTGTCTGGGCACAATGAAGTGTGAGGTTTCTCTCTTAAGAGCCCTGGCCTTCTCTCCTTCTAGTGATTCACTGTGACGACTAACATCCCAGAGCCAGTGTGGTCCTTGTAGGCCGAGGTTGGGTAGATGGCAGAAATAAAAAGCATTCTGATAGAGAATGAAGGCATTTTGCTTATGTTATTAGCTGAATGATTCCTTAGCGATATAGGTAGGAGTCCACAAAAATCTATGAAAATTATAAATTGTTATTTTTTAAACTAGACATTAATAAACTCCCTTAATAGTGATAAAGAGCTCCTCTTGACTAAATAAGTCATGCTAACATGGAGTTCAAGTTTTCACAATCGCTTTTAACAGAATAATACAAGATGACAGTATAGCTGACTTGCAATTATAATACAATTTCAATTACAATTAGCATACTTTCTAGATTTTCTTTCCCAAATGGAGAGCCCAAAAAGAAGTAACAAAAGACTCATTCATCAAGCAAAGAAGAAAATCCTTTATTTTTTGATGAGCAAAAATAAGAATAAATTGCTGTTCACACTGGAGAAGACCATATCAAAAGTGACAGTAAAAATGTACACTGTTGGTGTTATATGGGGATGGGGTTCTTGGTAATTTTGTTTATTATTTATGTTTATTGTTATGTTTTGTCATTAATTATTCAATAAATTTTTATTTAAAAAGTCACCCTACTTAGAAATCTTCTGTGGGGATGGGAGGGACAAAAGATTACAAACCAAAACTCAGGAGATGGTAACACTGGAATTGATAAAATCACCTGGGATTAGTTGTATAACTCTCAACAACCAAACCTCTGCTATCAAGCCTTGCTGCAGTCATGGCTGTCCAGAAAGATTTACAGTTATTTTTCCAAGAAAGGATCCAGGGGCTTTAAGAACTTCAGAACTTTAGGAACTTCAGAAGTTCTTAAGTTGCTGAAGCTCAGGTAACGAAGTTGAATGCAATCAAAAAAAGAATACCAGGGAGTCAAGGCTTGAGAGGCACATTCTTATCCTAAAGTGACTGCTCAAACCTGACCAGACCAAGTAAATTACTGAAGATACAAAGGAGAGACAAAATGCAGATTACCGTCCTTATTCCTATAACTCAAAAATTTTCTTTGTTGAAGTAGAATTGAACCTTTCTAGGATCCAGACTGGAATATCGGTGACAGCATTTGTGCAGGCTCTTTGCCAAAGTCTGAGGGCCACATAAGAAAACTCCCACTACAGACCTGTAGGAACAGAACAATAGCAAGGGCTAGAATGCAGCAATGATAGAATGGAGAAACTGCCTCTGTTAGGCCTCTACTACTTCCAAGAACCTTGAATAAAAATTCGGTTGTTAACTCCCACGTTCTTCATGGTAGTTTTTTAACCTTTTCTGCACACAAACCCCAAATATGCTCTCAGCCCTTAACACTCTCAGCACTCAGCCTTCCCTGTTTTGAGAACACAGATGAGAGACATAGGACAGTGCAGTGGCTAAGTGCCAGACTGTGCAGCCAGTCTGGGTTGTCTGGGCTCAAATCTCAGGTCTGACATTTATCCCACCTGTGGGACTTTGGGCACATTTCTTTTTTCTTTTTTCTTTTCTTTTCTTTCTTTTTTTTTTTTTTTTTGAGATGGAGTCTTGCTCTGTCCCCCAGGCTGGAGTGCAGTGGCACGATCTCGGTTCACTGCAACCTCCACCTCCCAGGTTCAAGCAATTTTCCTGCCTCAGCCTCCTGAGTAGCTGGGACTACAGGCACGCACCAGCATGCCCAGCTAAATTTTGTATTTTTATTAGAGACGGGGTTTCACCATGTTGGCCAGGCTGGTCTCGAACTCCTGGCCTCAAGTGATCCGCCTGCCTCAGCCTCCCTAAGTGCTGGGATTATAGGCGTGAGCCACAATGCCCGACAAGGGAAAATTTCTTAACCTCTCTCTGTTTCAGCTTTCCCACTTGCAAAATGGGGACAAAAATAGTACTCACCACGTAGGGTTGTTTTAAGGATTAAATAAGAACATGTAAATAAATTAGAAAAATGTCTGGCACATAGCAAGTACATACGTATTAGCTCCCATTAAACCCATCCACTGTGAGCTTATCCCTACCTCAAAATTTCTTCTACTGGAGAGGTAGTGTTCTTTCTTGCCAAAGCTAATCTTTCCAACTATGCTCTGGGTCTCACCATCTTCTTCCTTCTCTCATACCTTTCTCTCCCCCTCTTTTTTAAAACTCTAATTATGGTATGGTTTCTATACCATAAAATTCGCCCCTTTGAAGTGTGCAATTTGTGCTTTTTAGCATAGCCGCAAAGTTATGCAACCATCACCACTATCTAATTCCAGAACATTTTCATCATCCGCAAAGAAACCCCATCCACATTAGCAGTCCTCATTTCCTCCCAACTACCCTGTCCTACCCAAGACGATCACTTATCTACTTTCTGTCTCTGTGGGTATGCCTATCCTGAATGTTTCACATAAGTGGAATCATACAATACATGGCCTTTGGTGTCTGGTGTTTTTCAGCATGATGTTTTCAAGATTTGTCCATGTTGTAGCATGATTCAGTACTTTGTTTTTTTTAATAGCTAAATAATATTCCAGCATGTGAATATACTACATTTGCTTCATCCATTCATCTATTGATGGACGCTTGGCTTGTTTTCACTTTGGGGCTATTATGAGTAATGCTGCTATGTACATCATGTACAAGTTTTTGTGTAGACATATTTTCATTTCTCTTGGGTGTATAACAAGGAGTGGGATTGCTGGGTCATATGGAAACTATGTGTTTTTTTTTTTGTTTTTTTTTTTTTGAGACAGAGTCTTGCACTGTCACCCGGGCTGGAGTACAACGGTATGATCTGGGGTCACTGCAACCTCCGCCTCTCGGGTTCAAGCGATTCTCCTGCCTCAGCCTCCCGAGTAGCTGGGATTACAGGTGCCCGCCACCATGCCTGGCTAATTTTTTTCACCTTTTTTTTTTTTTTTTATGGAATCTCGCTGTCGCCCAGGCTGGAGTGCAGTGGCACGATCTGGGCTCACTGCAAGCTCCGCCTCCTGGGTTCACACCATTCTCCTGCCTCAGCTTCCCGAGTAGCTGGGACTACAGGCGCCTGCCACCGCACCCGGCTAATTTTTTTTTGTATGTTTAGTAAAGACAGCGTTTCACCGTGTTAGCCAGGATGGTCTCGATCTCCTAACCTCGTGATCCACCCGCCTCGTCCTCCCAAAGTGCTGGGATTGCAGGCATAAGCCACCACACCCGGCCTAATTTTTTTTATTTTTAGTAGAGACAAAGTTTCACTATGTTGGCCAGGCTGGTCTTGAACTCCTGACCTCGTGATCCACCCGCCTTGGCCTCCCAAAGTGCTGGGATTACAGGCTTGAGCCACCGTGCCCAGCTGGAAACTGTGTTTAACACTTTGAGGAACTGCCAAAGAGTTTTCCCCGAGTGTGGTATCATTTCACATTTCCACAAGCAATGTACTAGGTTTGCAGCTTCTCCACTTCCTTGCTAATACTATTGTCCATCTTTTATTATGACCATCTTAGTCCTCTCCCCTCTTTCATGTATTTATTTTATTTTATGTACTGGTCCCTGTTCTGTCTATAAATATGCTTAAGCTAAATCAATATTTCCTGACCCTGCTACTCTTCCAACACTATTGACCACGCTTCTGTAATATTTGCTCCCTTGGGTTCTGTGACACCACTTCTCTGTGTACTCCTATTTCTTCCCTGGTTTGTCTTTTTCCCTTCCCATATAACCTAGGCAGCATTCCTTGGTACTGTGTCCCTTGCTAGTCTGTCTGTCTCCCTCTCTCTCTTTCTCTCTCTCCTGACAACCTCATACTCTCTCAAAACTTCAGTTACATTCAACACAATAATTAGCATCTTTTATGCTTATATGCTGCTTTAAAATTTACAAAGCATTTTTTCATATATTGTCTCACTTAATTGTCATAACAACCCTGCAAGTGAGTAGAGCAGGCATTCACTAATATGACCCTTGTCTTACAGATGAGGAATCAAGATCAGAGGGTTCAGAAGTTCAAGGTCTCATAACTAGAAAGTGTCAGAACCAGAATAAGGGCCGGGCATGGTGTCTCATGCTTGTAATCCCAGCACTTTGGGAGGCCGAGGTGAGTGAATCACCTGAGGTCAGGAGTTCTTGACCAGCCTGGCCAACATGGCGAAACCCCGTCTCTACTAAAAATACAAAAAATTAGCTGGGTGTGGTGGCGGGCACTTGTAATCTCAGCTACTCGGGAGGCTGAGGCAGGAGACCTGCTTGAACCCAGGAGGTAGAGGTTGCAGTGAGCAACCATTGTACTCCAGCCTGGGTGACAAAGCAAGACTGTGTCTCAAAAAAAAAGAAAAAAGAAAAAAAAAAGAGAGAACCAGCATGAGGACCCAGGATCATCTGAATCCGAGTCACTAAGTGCTCTAGCCACTGCCTTCCTGAAGCCTTTCCTAATCACCCCATGTGGCCATAGACTTTTCTTCCCTCTAGCGTCCATGAACCTCTTTCACGGAGTGCATTATTCTGCTTTGAGGTGATTGTGTGCATCTCTTATTCAAATGTATGCTCCTTGAGGGCAAGAACCATATCCTATTTCTCTTTCAACCTCCAAAGCTTCTAGAACGGTGAGAGCTGAGCTTATAAAAGGTAACCAAGGCCGGGCTTGGTGGATCATGCCTGTAATCTCAGCACTTCTGGGGGCTGAGGCAGGTGGATCACCTGAGGTCAGGAGTTCGAGATCAGCCTGACCAACGTGGTGAAACACTATCTCTACTAAAAATACAAAAAATTAGCTGGGCATGGTGGTGGGCACCTGTAATCCCAGGTACGTGGGAGGCTGAGGCAGGAGAATCACTTGAACCCAGGATTCGGAGATTGCAGCGAGCAGAGATCGTGCCACTGCACTCCAGCCTGGGCGACAAGAGCGAAACTCCATCTCAAAAAAAAAAAAAAAGGTAATCAAGAATATTTGTAGCATTGAATTGATCATCACCTGCCTACTTGTTCAGGGAATCTCAGCTTCATCTCCTTCCCATTGGAATGGCTGATTTCATAGCACCAGGGTTTTTTGTGCTGTAACATGTCTCAAAACCCTCCAGAAAGATTGAGCTCAGGTGGCCAGTAAACTAGATAATAACTTTGTTACTTTAAGTAGAGATTATTGAGTCCCCTCCCCCCAAAAACACATTTGAATTGCTCCAGTTCTCTAGTCTGTTTGGTAGTATAGATCAGAAGTGGGTCCACTTGCCTCACTGTTTGAATGGAGTTTGCTGGGGCAAAAAAACCTCTTTTCATCAATTTCAAGATCATGACCCTATTTTTCTAAAACCCCAGATGAAATTTCCTCAGTCTTCACCAAGAATCTAAGAATGGCACAAAAGATTTCTGCCCCAGAGATCTTTTCTTAAGAGTGTTCAACATGTTGTAATACTTTCCTAAATCCTAACTTCGCATTCATCTTTTTTTTTTTTTTTTTTTTTTTTGAGACAGAGTTTCTCTCTTGTTGCCCAGGCTGGAGTGCAATGGCGCGATCTCAGCTCACTGCAACCCCTGCCTCCCAGGTTCAAGCGATTCTCCTTGCCTCAGCCTCCCAAGCAGCTGGGATTACAGGCATGTGCCACCACGCCTAGCTAATTTTTGTATTTTTAGTAGAGACGGGGTTTTGCCAAGTTGGCCAGACTGGTCTCGAACTCCTGACCCCAGGTGATCCACCCACCTTGGCCTCCCAAAGTGCTGAGATTACAGGCAGTAAGCCACCACGCATGGCCCCTGCAAACTCATCTTACTAGAGGAAAATATACTTACTTGGGGTGGGAGGTAGCTATTGTAGAAAACTCATTGTCCCACATTGGTCTCCCAAAGGAGGTTTTCTGTTTCAGACCTGTCACGATGTCAGTGGCCTTGTCAAAGTTTAATGCTGCATGACCAACCTGGATTCAGAGGAATAAAAGTTAGAAAAACCAAGTCCTAGGCTGGGCGCGTGGCTCATGCCTGTAATCCCAGTACTTTGGGGGGCCGAGGTGGGTGGATCACCTGAGGTCAGGAGTTCGAGACTAGCCTGACCAACATGGTGAAACCCCATCTCTATTAAAAATTCAAAATTAGCTGGGCGTGGTGGCGCATGCCTGTAATCCCAGTTACTCGGGAGGCTAAGGCAGGAGAATTGCTTAAACCCAGGAGGCAGAGGTTGTGGTGAGCCAAGATCGCACCATTGCACTCCAGCCTGGGCAACAAGAGTGAAACTCTGTCTCAAAAAGAAAAAAAAAAGAAGAAGAAAGAAAGAAAAGAAAAACCAAGTCCTGATAGCTGCCTCTTCTTTCCACCACTTTTAAACTTGTGTGTGAGTGTGAGGGCAGGTAGGAAATCATAAGAAATAACTTCTAATCCATATGCACTATCCTTTGTCTGACATTCGTCTTATGTTTAGTAGGGGAATTAGTGTGTTATTTGGACTCACAATATTGTTGTCCCATCCGGTGAGGAAGAGACGGTAGTTTAGAAAACCCACTTTGCCTAATTCCTCCATCTCCTGTTCCAGGGAAGTCAACAGGTTGTTGAACCAGGAAAAGGCACCTGTCTCCCTGCAGATCCAGTAGAAATAGATCTGAAATCAGCAAGAGAGAACATAGCCTTATTAGGTGACCTTAAAAGCCACATTTATAGAGCCGCAAACTTTAGGCAGCAGGAAAGTTCAGAGTTCTGACAATTTTCCTTAGGAACAAGCCTTCCAACATCTTTGGTCAGGGTGATCTTAAATTCCAAATTGAAAAGAAGACCCTGTTCTTATGATAAATCTGTAGAAGTGGATGTCCTGGCCAAGAGAAGTGATCACTTATTCTCATAACTCCAGGGATAGGTTGCTCCCTTATCAATTGTAAAGAGCTTAGCCCAAGAAGGCAATAGACTTGTCAGACTCAGGCCAGATGAAAAGTGATATACGGGATTATACCTTTTTTGTTTTGAGGTTGTGGTCTGCACACTGGAATTTGTACCAGATGGATTTCAAGATAGAAGCAAAGGGGGTGACCCCAATTCCTGCTCCAACCAGCACAGCCACTTCATACTGGAAAACATCCTCACTGGCTGTGCCAAAGGGACCATCCACTTCAATCCTGGCAAAGACAGAAGATAACGGGCAACTGAAGACTCCCCTCCACCTCCAACCTCAAACATCCTCCCAGAAATATAGTTGTTCCCATGGCTGACTTCTGCGTATTTATTATAATCCTATTCTATTGTACCAAACTTAAGGTTCAACGAAGAATTGCTTTCTCTTTTCTGCCAGTCTGCATCCTGGTCTGGGACTCTCCTGGTCTCAAGGACCTACCTGGGAATTGGTGAATATTGTTGTTCAAAAGCCCTTATGAGATTTTCTGTCCAGTCCCCTGCTGCTCGGATATGAATGGAGAAGAAATCTTCCTCTGGAGCAGAGGTCAAAGTAAAAGGATGCCATTCCAGGAGAGAGATTGAGGGGCAATTAACAAAGATATACTGCCCCACTTCCATGCTGAAGCCACGCTTGTTCATCTGCAATTCCAAAACTTTGGATGGGTGCATAACAACCTGTGAATGAAGCACATAGACCAAAGAAGGCAAACTCTAATGGCGACAGGGACAGGCACATAAAGCAAATGAGTGAAGCTGGAGGGCTGGTGACAGTGGTGAACTACAAACACAAGTCCTCTCTAAAGAGGGCAGCAGCTACTTAGCTCCAGACAGTGGTTGCGATATGGAACCATGACAGTGTTATCAGGTTTCCTGATTCTTCAAGAGAAGCAAGAAATAGCTTTTAAAAAGTCAAACAAAAGCTTCCATCCAGATTTTTAAATGTTGGCAACCAATTCAACTTTATAAACAAACACTGTGTGCACCAAACAAAACATATCTGTGGACTAGCTTTGGCCCAGGCTGCCTGTTTGCAACCTCTGACATAGACTCATCCTGATGATTTCGGCCAAGCCCCTCTTTCCCAGTTCTGTCCAGTGCTGGAGGAACTGAGGTATGCCAAACCCAAGTTCTTCTTTTTTTTTTTTTGAGACAGAGCCTCTCTCTGTCATCCAGGCTGGAGTGCAATGGCGCTATTTCGACTCACTGCAACCTCTGCCTCCCGGGTTCAAGTGATTCTCCTGCCTCAGCCTCCCAAGTAGCTGGAATTACAGGTGGGCACCACCACGCTCAGGTAATTTTTTTTTTTTTTTTTTAGAGACGGGGTTTCGCCATGTTGGCCAGGCTGGTCTCGAACTCCTGACCTCAACAGATCTGCCCTCCTCGGCCTCCCAAAGTGCTGGGACTACCATCCACTGTGCCCAGCTTCCAAGTTCCTCTTTATTCTTTTCAGGGTGACAACATAAAAATTGAGGTCTGTAGTCCGATAAAAGATAACTCTTATCACAGCAAGAGGAAAGTGCATATTCTTTACCTTGGTAATCACAACCTTCTGCTGGGAGCGGTAAAACCGGAGGATCCTTTCACAGATATAAAGAATGACCGGTGCAAGGATCCACTTCCAAGACTGCACAGAGACAGGGTTAAGAATGAGATTACACATTAATTTCTTGGCTAGGACTTATTTGTGTAGCAGTTCATCCTTTATTCTTTACTGAGTTCTCCAATGTGTATCATTTTTAAGCTACTAATTTCACCAAATCTGGAAGATGGAAATAGGAAAAATAAAGGACAATGGTTTCGTTTGCTAATCTGTTATTCATAAAACAGACCATTTCCTGAAAATTTACAAGTCTGACCAAGAAGCAGGAGAAAAGCACAGAAATGGGACACATGGTAAATATTCTTATTCTTAAATTACATATAAAATTTAATTTTAAGGCCTGGCACAGTGGCTTATCCTAGCACTTTAGGAGGCCGAGGCAGGCAGACTGCCTGATCTCAGGAGTTGGAGACCCAGCCTGGGCAACATAGCAAAACCCTGTCTCTACTAAAAATACAAAAAATTAGCTGCACGTGGTGGTGCATGCTTGTAATTCCAGCCACATGGGATGCTGAGGCATAAGAATCGCTTGAACCCAGGAGGCAGCAGAGGTTGCAGTGAGCTGAGATCATGCCACTGCACTCCAGCCTGGGCAACAGAGCAAGACACTGTCTCCAAAAAAATAAAATAAAATAAGATTTAATTTTAAGAATCTAAGACTGTCTTCGAGGACAGCTTGTCAAATCTAAAAAACCAACAGAGAAAGTAGATGTGAAATAGAAAGAAGCAGATGATTAAAAACAAAACAAACACAAAAAAGGGAAAGTATGTGACTGATGCTACTGGTACATAAAACTCAGTACTTATCCATCACCTCCTTTCTCAAGTGCTTAAACATTTAACATAGTAATTTTTTTTTACCTTGTGTACATTTTTTTTTAAGGCAGCTTTTTGGCCAGGCACGGTGGCTCACGCCTGTAATCCCAGCACCTTGGGAAGCCAAGGCAGGTGGATCACTTGAGGTCAGGAGTTCAAGACCAGCCTGGCCAACATGGTGAAATCCCATCTCTGCTAAAAACACAAAAATTAGCCGAGTGTGGTGGTGGGCGCCTGTAGTCCCAGCCACTCGGGAGATTGAGGAAGGAGAATCACTTGAACCCAGGAGGTCGCAGTGAGCCCAGGTTGCACCGCTGCATTCCAGCCTGGGTGACAGAGTGAGACTCTGTCTCAAAATTAAATAAATAAATAAATAAATAAAGCAGATTTTCTATCCCTGAGATCTTTGCAAAGCAGCAGTTTGCTTCTACCTGCACAGGAGCTACTAAAAATGTACTTCCTAGCAATACTAAATTATGTCCTTTCTTGCACAGTTGCTCAAGTATGATACATTGGGACTGTGTGAAGTGAGGTTTCTTAAGCTGGTGCAAGCAAATAACTTCCTTGAGTATCTCTAGGGAAGGAAGAGGCAGAGATGGACAAGTCAAACAGAGTGAACATTATGCAATTCAGTGCTATTTCTTATTTGAAGAAAATTCCCCAGCTGAATTTGAGGAAAAACATATTTAAGAAATGGATAATAACAATGTGAAAAAAATATTGACCTCAGAAATAGAGTAATAAATATTAAAACAACATACCATTTTAGTCTCTCAAATTGAAAAACAATTTTAAGTAATAATGCATTAACTGGGATTCAGGGAAATGGGAGTGTTCACGTGGGCATGCAAATTGAACATGCATTTCACATGGGTGAAAATGCAAATTGGCAACATCTTCCCAGAGAGCAATTGAGCAGTACATCTCAATAGCCTCAAAAGCATTCCTTCTCTTTTACCCTGGAACTTCACTTCTAGGAAATGAAGATAAATAATTAAGGTGTGAAAAAGTATTATACATGAGTAAAGTAATGGCCACAATGTTTACTTTAAAAAATGATTAAAATGGTATATATACCATACACATATTTTCTTTCTTTCTCTTTCTTTCCTTCTTTCTTTTTTCTTTCTTTCTTTCTTTCCTTCTTTCTTTCTTTCCTTTCTTTCCTTTCCCTTCCTTCCTTCCTTCCTTTCTTTCTTTCTTTTTTTTTTTTTGACAGAGTCTCACTCCATGCAGTCACACAGTCTCAGCTCACTGCAACCCCCGCCTCCTGGGTTCAAGCAACTCTCCTGCTTCAGCCTCCCAAGTAGCTAAAACTACAGGCATGCACCACCACACCTGGCGAAATTTTGCATTTTCAGTAGAGATGGGGATTCACCATGCTGGCCAGGCTGGTCTGGAACTGCTGGCCTCAAATGATCCACCTACCTCAGCCTCCCAAAGTGCTGGGATTACAGGCATGAGCCACCACTCCTGGCCAACTATTTTAAAACAAATGTTTCAATGCCGGGTGCGGTGGCTCACGCCTGTAATCCCAACACCTTGGGAAGCCGAGGCAGGTGGATCACCTGAGGTCAGGAGTTCGAGACCAGTCTGGTCAACATGGCAAAACCCCATCTCTACTAAAAATACAAAAATTAGCTAGGTGTGGTGGTGCATGCCTTTGGTCCCAGCTACTTGGGAAGCTGAGGCAGAAGAATCACTTAAACCCAGGAGGCGGAGGTTGCAGTGAGCCAAGATCACACCACTGCACTCTAGCCTGAGTAACAGAGGGAGACTGTCTCAAAACAAAAAAAAAATGTTTCAAAGGAAAGCATCCATGATATCAATCAAGGAAAAACATTATTTCCTCTAGGTGATAGAACTCTATGAAATTTTTTATTTACTTCTAATATTTTTTGTATTTTCCAAACTTTCTACAATAAATGTATATTATTTTTCTAATTTTTAAATGGGGTGTATATGGAGAGAGTATTTTTTAAATGTTTATGGAAGAAACAAAGCAATACATTCAGGTGGCAAAACTGGTGTTCTCTCTCTTAGAGTATTACATGACCAACCAAAGCAACCCCTAAGTTTTAAGGATACCAAATAGCCAACTATAACTTAACTCAGGTAATAGATGAGAAAAAGACAGAAGCTGATGTGCAAGATAAGACAAGGTATTAACCATCTTAGCTAGTAAGCTTTCCTAATAATCTTTAAATAGCTCCCTATCTTTTTTTTTCAAGAAAATTAAATTGTTTATTGATTACACATGATAATGGATGATACACAAGCTTCATTCCCATCTATAATTTTATCTGGTACCATTATTCAACTTAGATATATTGCATAGGATGTGCCAACAATCATTTTTATAACCAATAATCCCATGATTTTGCTTGGGTAGTCCCTTTTAATGGTGAACTTCAGGTCACAACAGTGACTATCAGTTCAATTACACCAAGGTTTCTGAAGACAATGGCTTCTCCACCCAAGCAGGTTGTATGTAAATTCCAAATAGAACCTGGCATCACCCTGAAGGAATTCTAACTTCACACTGCTGGGGAAATTTACCAAGATGGCTTCAGAGTAGACTAACTTTACACAGCACGTTAAAAAAAAAAGACATTTATTCAGCGTCACGATCAGACTATTACATTTAGCAATCAACAACATGGGTGCAAGGAAAAAAATCTACATTAAAATCCTTTGTTGGAATGCTTTACACTTTCCACAGAACAGAAACTAAAATAACCTGTTATACAATTAGTCACAAATACAGTCCTCAAGTTTTTTGCCCATACACATGAATATTTGTCTAAAATATGTCTTCTTTGTAGCAGCTAGGCCCTGTCACCACTGTGCTTGGCTGAGTTCACAAATCTGTTGTAACCTGCAGCTTCCCCGTCACTTCTCTGGCTCTCCTCTCCTGCTAAGCTTTGTTTCCTAATTAACATCTTCTGCCACTGCCATAGCTACTGCTGCTACTGGAACCACCACAGCCACTGTGGTTTGGTGGTTTGGCAAAGTATTGGCCTCCACCACCATAGGGGCCAGAGCTTCTGCCCCAAAATTTCCTCCCTTCACGGGTCCCAAATTTGAAGACTGACTGTTGTAATTGCCCAAATCATTGTAGCTTCCACCACCTCCAAAACTGCTTCCACTACCACTGCCAAAGCCGCCTCTGCCTCCCTTGTTACAGCTGTCATAGCTGCCACTCCCGCCATAGCCACTGTCCTGGTTTCCAAAACTCTGTCCACCACTTCCATAGCCTCTGCTTCCTCCAGAGTAACCAGGGCTGCCTCGATAACCACCATCGTTACCAAATCCATTATAGCCATCCCCACTGCCACCATATCCACCACCACCATGGCTACCACAAAAGCCACTATGACCACTGAAGTTTCCTCCACAACCAAAGTTGTCATTCCCACCGAAACCACCTCCACGACCACTTCGACCTCTTTGGCTGGGTGAAGCACTAGCCATCTCTTGCTTTGACAGGGCTTTCCTAACTTCACAGTTGTGGCCATTCACAGTATGGTATTTCGGAATGACAATCTTATCCACGGAGTCATGGTCATCAAAGGTTACAAAGGCAAAGCCCCTTTTCTTGCCACTGCCTCAGTCATTATTTCGATCACTTCCATTTTTCCAAACTGTTCAAAGTAATCTCTTAGGTGATGTTCTTCAGTGTCTTCTTTAATGCCACCAACAAATATCTTTTTCACAGTTAAGTGGGCACCTGGTCTTTGAGAATCTTCTCTTGAGACAGTTCTCTTTGGTTCCACAACTCTTCCATCCACCTTGTGTGGCCTTGCGTTCGTGGCTGCATCCGCCTCCTCCACAGTGGCGTATGTGACAAACCCACAGCCCCTGGAGCACTTGGTGTTTGGATCTATCATTACCACACAGTCTGTGAGCATTCCTCATCGCTCATAATGGCTCCTCAGGCTCTCGTCAGTTGTTTCAAAGCTCAAACCTCCAACGAAGAGCTTCCTCAGCTGTTTGAGCTCTTTAGGAGACTCTGACTTAGACATGATGGCAGGGAGAAGAGAGACTTTAACGATGCTTCTTCAGTGGCGTACACGGGCAGAAAGGCAATAGCTCCCTATCTTTAAGGTCCTTTTGTCTACTAGTCCACTAATACAGATCCCTGGTTATGATCTTGTAATTTCCTCTGACTTTAGAAACGAAATGTGCTATTAACATATCCCAAGTATGTCCTTCCAAAATTACTTTTTTTTTTTTTTGAGATGGGGTCTTTCTCTGTCAACCAGGCTGGAGTGCAGTGGTGCCATCACAGCTCACTGCAGCCTCAACCTCCTGGGCTCAAGTGATCCTCCCATCTCAGCCTCCCATGTAGCTGGAACCAGAGTCGTGTACCACCACGCCCGGCTAATTTTTTAATATTCTGTAGAGACAAGGTCTTCCTATGTTGCTCAGATTGGTCTCGAACTCTTGGGCTCAAGCAATCCTCCTGCCTCAGCCTCCCAAACTGCTGGGATTACAGGCATGAGCCACTGTGCCCCACCCAAAATTACTTTTTTTTTTTAACTTCTATTTTAGGTTCAGAGGTACATGTGCAGTTTTGTTATAGAGGTAAACTACATGTCACAGGGGTTTGGTGTACAGATTATTTCATCACCTAGGTAATAAGCCTAGTACCCATTAGATAGTTTTTTGATCCTCTCTCTCCACCCTTTCTTCATTCTCAAGTAGGCCCCAGTGTGTTATTCCCTTCTTTGTGTGCATATGTACTCAATGTTTAACTATCACTTATAAATGAGAACATATGATATTTGGTTTTCTGTTTCTACATTAGTTTGCTTAGGATAATGGCCTCCAGCTCCATCCATCTTGCTGCAAAGGACATGACCTTGTTATTTTTTATGGCTGCATAGTATTCCATGGTATATATGTACCACATTTTCTTTATCCAGTCTACCATTGATGGGCATTTAGGTGGATTCCATGTCTTTGCAATTTTGAATAGTGCTGCAATGAACACACAAGTGCATGTGTCTTTGTCATAGAATGATTTATATTTCTTTGGGTATATACTCAGTAATGGGATTGCTAGGTCAAACGGTAATCTGTTTTCAGTTCTTTGAGGAATTACCACACTGCTTTCCACAACGGCTGAACTAATTTACATTTCCACCAGCACTGTATAAGTGCTCCCTTTTCCCTGCAACCTCACCAGCATCTGTTATTTTTTGACTTTTTAATAATAGCCATTCTGACTGGTGTGAGATGGTGTGTCATTGTGGTTTGGATTTGCATTTCTCTAATGATCGGTGATGTTGAGCATTTTTTCATATGCTCGTTGGCTGCGTGTGTGTCTTCTTTTGAAAAGTGTTTCTTTATGTCCTTTGCCCACTTTTTTTTTTTTTGAGACTTTGCACACTTTGTTATGGGATAATTTGTTTTTTTTGTTGTTGTTGTTAATTTGTTTAGGTTCCTTATAGATGCTAGATATTAGACCTTTGTCAGATGTGTAGTTTGCAAATATGTTCTCCCATTCTGTAGGTTGTTTGTTTACTCTCTTGATAGTTGCTTTTGCTGTGCAGAAGCTCTTTAGTTTAATTAGATCCCATTCATCAATTTTCATTTTTGTTGCATTTGCTTTTGGTATCTTCATCATGAAATCTTTGCCAGGGCCTATGTCCTGAATGGTATTGCCTAGGTTGTCTTCCAGGGTGGTTGTCTTCTACGGTGTTTATAGTTTGGGGTTTTACATTTAAGTCTTTAATCCATTTTGAGTTGGTTTTTGTATATGGTGTAAGGAAAGAGTCCAGTTTCAATCTTCTTCATATGGCTAGCCGGTTATCCCAGCACCACCTATTGAACAGAGAGTCCTTTCCCCATTGCTTATTTTTGTTGACTTTGTTAAAGATCACATGGTCATGGGTATGCAACATTATTTCTGGGCTCTCCATTCTGTTCCATCAGTCTATATGTCTGTTTTTATACCAGTACTATGCTGTTTTGGTTGCTGTAGCCTTGTTGTATAGTTTGAAGTTGGGTAACATGATGCCTCCAGCTTTGTTCTTTTTGCTTAGGATTGCCTTGGCTATTTGGGCTCTTTTTTGGTTTCATATGAATTTTGAAATAGTTTTTCTTCTTATTCTGTGAAGAATGTCATTGGTAGTTTGGTAGGAATAGCGTTGAATCTGTAAATTGATTTGGGCAGTAGGGCCATTTTAATGATATTGATTCTTCCTATCCATTAGTATGGAATGCTTTTCCATTTGTTTGTGTCATCTCTAATTTCTTTGAGCAGTGTTTTGTAACTCTCATTGTAGAGATCTATCACCTCCCTGGTTGGCTGTATTCCTACGTATTTTATTTTATTTTTTTGTGGCTATTGTGAATGGGATTGCATTCTTGATTTGGCTCTCAGCTTGGGTGTTGTTGGGGTATAGCAATGCTACTGATTTTGTATATTGATTTTGTATCCTGAAACTTTGCTGAAGCTGTTTATTAGATCTAGGAGCTTTTGGACATAGACTATGGGGTTTTCTAGGTATAGAATCATATTGTCTGCAAACAGGGATAGTTTGACTTTTTGTCTTCCTATTTGGATGCCTTTTATTTCTTTCTCCTGCCTGATTGCTCTGTCCAGGACTTCTAGCACTATGTTAAATAGGAGTGGTAAGAGAGTGCATCCTTGTCTTGTTCCAGTTTTCAAGGGGAATGCCTCCAGCTTTTGCCCATTCAGTATGATGTTGGCTGTGGGTTTGTCACAGATGGCTCTTGTTATTTTGAAATATGTTCCTGCAATCCCTAGTTTGCTGAGAGTTTTTCATATGAAGGAATGTTGAATTTTATTGAAAGTCTTTTGTGTGTCTACTGAGATGATCACATGATTTTTGTCTTTAGTTCTCCTTATGTGATGAATCATATTTATTGATTTGCATATGTTGAACCAAACTTGCATCCCAGGGATAAAGCCTACTTGATTGTGGTGGATTAGCTTTTTGATGTGCTGCTGGATTCAGTTTGCCAGTATTTTGTTGAGGATTTTTTCATCGATGATTATCAAGGATATTGGCCTGAAGTTTTCTTTTTTCGTTGTATCTCTGCCACGTTTTGGTATCAGGATGATGCTGGCCTCATAGAGTGAGTTAGGAAGGAGACCCTCCTCCTCAATTTTTTTGCAATAGTTTCAGTAGGAATGGTACCAGATCTTCTTGATACATCTGGAAGAATTTGGCTGTGAATCTATCTGGTCCTGGGCATTTTTTGGTTGTAGGCTTTTTTATTACTGATTCAGTTTTGGAACTCAATATTAGTCTGCTCAGGGATTAAATTTTTTCGTGGTCTGGTCTTAGGAGGTTGTATGTGTCCAGGAATTTATCCATTTCTTCTAGGTTTTTTTTTTTTTTTTAGTTTGTGTGCATAGAGATGTTCATAATAGTCTCTGAGGGTTTTTTTTTTTTTAATTTCTGTGGGGTCAGTCGTAATGTCCTCTTTGTCATTTCTGATTGTGTTTTTTGGATTGTCTGTCTTTTTTCTTTATTAGTGTAGCTAGTGGTCTATTCTTTATTTGTGTAGCTAGCACTCTATCTTATTACACAATTACTTTCTGAATAGGTAATATATGTATACGGTACAAAATCTGAAAGTACAACAGTACAACAGTAAAAAGCAAATCCTCCTGCCCCTCCAGATCCCCAGAGGTAATGTTATTATTTTGTGAATTCTTCTGGAGAACATGCATTTAAATGATCTTTTCAATGCAAATGATAGGAGACTATACACACTGCCCTGCCTTTTACATTTAACATCTTAGAGACTGGTCCCTATTAGTGTCTATGGTGCTGTCTCTTTTGTTTTACTTGTTGCAGACTATTCCACTGCATGAAAGTCCCAAAATGTAAGTAGTTCCCCATTGATGGACACTTGTTTCCAATCTTTTTTCTATTAAACAATGCTGTAATGAATGACAATGCATGTAATTTAACACATATTTAAGTATATTTGTGGAAAAAATTGGAAGTCGAGTTTTAAAGCTTAATTGCTACTGCCAAATCACTCTCTACAAGCAGTTGTATAGGTTTACACTCTCACCAGCAATGCATAAGAGCATTTATCCATACTCTTGCCAACACCATACATTAGCAGGTTTTTTTATCTTTGCTAATCTGTTAGGTTAACAGATTCTTGTAGTTTTATTTGGCATTTTTTCCATTATGAATAACATTAAGCTTCATTTCATATATTTAAGATAAAGACATATGTCCATTTCTGAGATCATTCTGTTCATATCTTCTATCTCTTTTTATCATGTTATTAGGCTTTTTCTTATTGATTTCTAGGAGTTATTTATATATTAGAAAATTAGTCCAAGGCCTGTGAGTTGTAAATACTTTTCCTACTTGGTAATTTTTTGTCTATCTTTATTTACAATGGGAATCTTTGTTTGTTTGTTTGTTTGTTTTGACATAGGATCTCACTGTCACCCAGGTTGGAGTGCAGTGGCATGATTACAGCTCACTGCAGCCTCAACCTCCCAGGCTCAAGTAATCCTTTCACCTCACCCTCCACACCACCATGCCCAATAATTTTTGTGTTTTTTGTAGAGATGGGGTTTTGCCATGTTGCCCAGGCTGGTCTCAAACTCCTGGGCTCAAGCAATCCACCCACCTCAGCCTCCCAAATTGCTGGGATTACAGGAGTGAGCCACTGTGCCCGGCCCAATGGGGATTTCTTTTGCCATGCAAAATTATCTCTTCTTTTATGGCTTCAGGGTGGTTTATCTTATTTAGAAACATGTTCCTCCACTTCAGTATTAGAAAAAAAAACTTCCCATGTGGTCTTAAAGTGCTTTTATGGTTTTTTTGCTTCATGTATCCTCGATTCATATTTTAGTGCAAGGCGTGAAATGAAGATACAGCTTTTTTCCCAGATGATGATCTTATTGTGCTAAAAATTATTAATTTATCCCTTTCTTGCTGAATTAAAATGCTAACTTTAGAAGACTTTTTGTTTTATATATTTTTCCTGTTCCAGATGAGAACTAAGCTATTGCTCCTAATCCTGAATCTGATTTAAAGACCTTAATCATTCTCAGAGTACTTTGAGGCACCACAAATCAACCTTCCCCTTCCATTTACTCCTCAATATAACCTATTTTGTGAGCAAGCAAAGGTAAATAATAATATCCGCAAGAATTACCCTGGGGCACACCTTGAGTTCCCTAGAACACAGTTTCATAATCACCCAGTATCTAACAAAAATTTCCAAGCATATTCTTAGAACACCAAAGAAAGCCCACTTCAAGAATGCTTTATTTCCCCCCAGAATTTGACTGGAATATCACAGCTGAGCTTCGGGACAGTATAGTGGTCAAGAGTTCAAACCTTTGGAATCCAAAAGGCCTGGGCTTGTATTCAAGCTCCACTACTTACTTACTGTAAGAGCTTGTCAGTTTACTTAATCTCTTGGAATCCTGTCCTTTTGTTTCAAAATTTAGACAAAAAAGAAGTAATATCTCATAGGTTATTGCTATATATAAATGAAATAATCCATATTATGCAGCAAGGCTGGCAGATGATAAACACAATTAATAATGTGGGCTATCATTATTACCTTTGCAGAGGGTCTCACAATATGCAAGAACTATTAGTTTTTTCTCTTCAAGATCCCCTTGTAATTGCCTGTTGCCAGTGATATTGGAAGTTTCTTAAAGGTAGGAACCCCATGGATATCCTTCATAAGACCCAGCACAGGACTGAACTAATAATAATGATGATAATAACAATAAGAGTAATAATAAGAATAATAACAGTAACAGCTCCTAACAAGAGTCTGTCCTTGCCCATAGGGCTCTTACCTCAGGGGGGTGCCCTTCAAACTTAGGGCGCCTACAGTGGGAGTCATGATCATTCCACATCTCAAAAGACCCTGCACACTTGTGAGGATGACTCTCATTCATGCTCTCCTCTGTTTGACCCCGGACAATTCCACTGAAATAGACAAAGAAGGATGGTTTGGGACAAAGAATTATGCAAGGTCAGGGGCTGGGGCATGAGAATGAGGGTTTGAAGATCTTACCCAATGCCGTGAATCCCTAAGCCAAGGATATAGAAGATAAAAAGGTGGTGAGTATACCAGAAGACTTCAAAATAACTCCTCCGGATGAACTCAGTAGCTGAAGTTACCATGAGAATCAAGGCTATTGTCATGATCACTCCAGTGAGACCAGCAATGCTGGTGAATGTCACATACTCCACTGTCTGTGAAAGGAGAAATGTCAGCCTGACACAATGTCCACCTGTGCACTTCCTGCTCATGACCAGATCTCAGATGCTTTGCTAGAAAGTCAACTCACCATGTTTCGGGACTGGATGGGATTTAGCCAAGAACCCCCCTTTTGCTCATCATGAGATAGGCTGGAGAGAATGGAGGCAAGGGAGCCACTTGTGTCCTGTCGGCTTCTGCTATAGCGGTCAAAGTTAAACAGGTGTGCAATGATGTGAATAGCTAAATGGAAAGATGAAAAGAAATGTTAAGAGGCATCTCAGCAACATCATGGCAGATGTGCCCCACTAGATTAGAAGAATCCTACATTATAGTGCTTAGCAGAATGCTGAGTGCACAGAAGGTGCCCAATAAACCCTCGATTGCAGAGAGATCTTTTTTATACTTACTCTGTTCCCAAAGGAATAGAACTTAAGCTCCATGAAAACAGACCAAGAAAGTGCCTGACAAATAGTGCCCAGTGCTCAATAAATATTTTTTGAATGTGCATATGGATGGATGAATGAAGCAAGATTCTGAATGCCCTGGAGTCTGCAGATTCATGGATTGCCTGAGTTACCTGTATGTAGGCAGATCATATAGGCCACCAGCTTGTGGAAGGTGAGGTTGTGATCCAATTGCTTTCTCAGTGTGCGGCTGCAAAACTACAAATGTAAAGTGATCATGGTCAGATGTCTCCAGCCAGCTTTATTAAATTCACTAACCCATAATCAACATGTCTTGCACATAGCATGCCAATACTCACCCACCCTTACCCACACCCTTAGCTACCAAAGGAGATTTCTAACTTCCATTCTTAGGAGCATGGTGTTGGGCTGTCCTACTGAGGAGTCTGGGGTCTCCTTCTTTAATGTGAAAGTTGACTTAGGAATGGTTGGGACTCACTGAGCAGGTGCCCCTCAGGAAGGACAGCAGATTGCGACACACGGGAAGCAGGATCAGCATGCTGTTAAAATTCAAGCAGAGAGCAGACGCTCGGGCACAGGCCAATGTTGACTACAGCAGAGGAGAAAAAGAGACCATCAGCTGCTTCATTTCACCATCTAGCATGTGAGCAACTGACCCAGCCCACTCATCTGAGGCCTGCAAATGAACAGGGCTACAGCTGCCTCTCCTCTCTCTCAGTAGCTAACACCATCAGGCCAGGCTCTGTTTGCAAAATACATAAAACATACTGAATTTAATATTGAGTTGAGAAATTCCCATGACAGTAGTTTGGAAATGTTTGACTACATTTATTAACATGAAAGAGAATAGGATTTAATGATTACGTTAGCAAAACATTCTATGGATGTAACATTTTACTTAATACTCTTTATTATAATTTTGTTATTTGTCACTTGTAAAAGAGTCCTAAGGATCATATATATATATATATATATATATATATATATATATTTTTTTTTTTTTTTTTTTTTTTGAGACAAGGTCTGGCACTATTGCCCAGGCTGGAGTGCAGTGGCGAGATATTGGCTCACTGCATCCTCTGCCTCCTGGGCTCAAGCCATCCTCCCACCTCAGCCTCCTGAGTAGCTGGGACTACAGGCGTGCACCACCATACCCAGCTAATTTTTGTATTTTTGGTAGAGACAGCGTTTTGCCATGTTGCCCAGGCTGGTCTGGAACTCCTGAGCTCAAGAGATCTGCCTGCTTTGGCCTCCCAAAGTGCTGGGATTACAGATGTGAGCCACCGTGCCTGGCCAAGGATCATATAGACCTTTATTTGCATTTTAAATAAAGCTCATACTTAGAGGTACAATTACAGATGGTATTTTATTCTTTTCTGTATTTTCTAATATTGCAATTACAAGCACATAAGAGTTGTATAATAAAAACACTTAAAATTTTTAACCAATTCTATTTAAGATGTCTTTAAAAATTTAACAAAGTTAGTCAAGACTAGCAAACCTCTTAGAGTAAAATTTTTAAACAGATAGATACTTGAGAAGGGAGAACTTCAGAGGAGCAAAATTTTAAGCTGATTTCCTTGGGTGGCCAGGCAGCATAAATCAAGAACAACCTGATCCAGCAGTAGAAGCTGCTAGCAAAGGAGACAAGGAATCAATGCTTCAAAGAAGTATTTAGCCCAAAAAAACAGGCATTACTAGGTATAAGCTGGACAGAATATGCTTAACTCCATGGCAGCTAAATCTGACTTCTCTCCTTAACTCTGTACAACTGGTCTCTGAGTCTACTTCATGAACTTGGGACTGCTATGGAGTGTGGCAATGTTGTTGTAGCAGAGGAGCTGACAGCAGCAGCCAGGCAATTTTTGTTGCACTTCTGCTGACTGGCCAGCCTTACATTGTGTGCCTGTCAAAGACTTTCTAAAAGGAGGGGTATGGGTTAAGGTTAACAATTTCTTGGCCTTTTTGTAATTATCTATGAAGCACAAAATTGATTTTTCCTTACATCGTAAACCCAGGAACATGTGATATTAGTTTAATAAGCCAGGACAAGATCTGTCTAGTATCTATAATGGCTAAGAATGTCAGGCAATGTGGTGAACAAAAGCTGCCCTACTGTTTTCCATTTCTGGCTTTTCCACATGACCTGTGTTTTCTCCCTCTGCTGAGTCACGCTCCGACTGTTTTTGGTACAGACAGCCTGTTCCATTTCTGAGTAAATTTCCTCTGCTCATCTCAGAGATCCTGCATTTCCACATTGGTTCCCACTACTTGCTTATTTGAATCACAGAGATTTCTTAAAGCTAAAATTGGCAAGTGAATTGAAAATATAGGACTATAATTTCACAGTTCCATATTCTGTGGTGGCTATCTGTATAGGATGAATTCTTTTTAGAGAAAACATTTTTTCCTCATTGCAGCATATTTAAATACGCCAATGTATGTTCATTTCTCTAGATCCCCACTCACTGGTGTTATAATTGAACTCCTGCTGTCATTAATGCATAATTGACTATGGATTTAAACTTCTTCCTCTGCTGCTTATCTGCTCCACTTCGTAGTGAATCAAATTGTTCTCTGTATTTTCCCAAGGTGAGCAGAGCATGAGTTTAAGAAATAACCTGTGGAATGTTTAAATAAATTATGGCATATCAATGCAATGAATTGTTATTCTCTTAAAAGGCTCAGAGCTCTATGCAGTGATGCAGTGATGGTAAATGTTTTAATGACTAGCTTTTTGGGAGGAAGGGGATTCCTGATTTCCAGCATTTGCCAATTTTGATGATGTAAATACTCCCACCATGGCAGATTTCAAGACACTAACTTGATGTCATTGAACACCACTGAGTGCAGAGTTGGGAAGAGATGCACGCAACTGGCATTGCAACCTGGTATGAGCTGGTTTCAGCACACCACTGGTTAGGCACTCACATGGAAAGATATCTGAGGCTGGGAGCAGTGGCTTATGCCTGTAATCCTAGCACTTTGGGAGACCAAGGCGGGTGGATCACTTGAGGTCAGGAGTTTGAGATCAGCCTGGCCAACACGGTGAAACCCCGTCTCTACTAAAAATACAAACAATTAGCCAGGCGTGGAAGTGCGCACATGTAATCCCTGCTACTCGGGAGACTGAGGCAGGAAAATCGCTTGATCCCAGGAGGTGGAGGTTGCAGTGAGCAGAGATTGTGCCACTGTACTCCAGGCTGGGCGACACAGTGAGACTCCATCTCAAAAAAAAAAAAAAAAAAAAAAGAAAGAAAGATATCTGAGATATATTAACATAAGCAATTTCCAGCCAATATCTACAAAGTGATCCCTTTTTTGGTTAAAACAAAAAGCTGTGTGTCTTATTATATGTGTTTACCCAAACTCATAGAACTGTATACCAAAAAACAGCAAATTTTACTATATGAAAATGAAAAAGTGAATAAACAATAGCACCCACCTCAAAAACAAAACCTATGTGTCTGATACATTTGTGAGCATATGTCAGTGTGTGTGTGTGTGTGTGTGTGTGTGTGTGTATCTCTGGGGAGTAGGATGGGAGGGAGATTTTCACATTTTACTTATACACTTCTATTAGGTTGGTGCAAAAGTAATTGCGGTTTTTGCAAACAGTTTTAATAGCAATAACTTTTGCACCAACCTAATATATGGTTTGATCTCATTGGAAGCAGCATTATTGATAAATAAGTTTTTAAAATAGGGATTTAAAAAATGAAATGTCCTACAGAGTGGAATAATGGACATTGGAGACTACAAAAGGTGGGAGGGAGGGAGGGGAGTGAGGGTTGAAAAATGACCCACTGGGTACAGTGTTCACTATTCAGGTGATAGGTAACTAAAAACTCAGACTTCATCACTACGCAATATATGCATGTAAGAAACCTACACTTGTGGCTGGGCATGGTGGCTCACACCTGTAATACACGGCCTTTGGGAGGCCGAGGTGGGAATATTACTTGAGCCCAGGAGTTTTGAGACTAGCCTGAGCAACACGGAGACCCCATGTCTACAAAAAAAAATTATTTATTTATTTATTTATTTATTTATTGAGACAGAGTCTGGCTCTGTCGCCCAGGCTGGAGTGCAGTGGCGCAATCTCGGCTCACTGCAAGCTCCGCCTTCTGGGCTCACGCCATTCTTCTGCCTCAGCCTCCCGAGTAGCTGGGACTACAGGCGCCTGCCACCACGCCCGGCTAATTTTTTGTATTTTTAGTAGAGACGGCGTTTCACCGTGGTCTCGATCTCCTGACCTCGTGATCCGTCCACCTCAGCCTCCCAAAGTGCTGGGATTACAGGTGTGAGCCACAGCGCCTGGCAAAAAAAAATTTTTAATTATGGATTTAAACTTCTTCCTCTGCTGCTTATCTGCTCTACTTCATAGTGAATCAAATTGTTCCCTGTATTTTCCCAAGGTGAGCATGAATTTAAGAAATAACCTGTGGAATGTTTAAATAAATTATGGCATATCAATGCAATGAATTGTTATTCTCTTAAAAGGCTCAGAGCTCTATGCAGTGATGCAGTGATGGTAAATGTTTTAATGACTGTGGAATGTTTAAATAAATTATGGCATATTAATTAGCCAGGCTTAGTGGCACACACCTGTGGTCCCAGCTAATCAGGAGGCTGAGGTGGGAAGATAGCTGAAGCCTGGGAGAGTCAAGGCTGCAGTGAACCATGATCATGCCACTGCATGCCAGCCTGGGTAACAGAGAAAGACCCTGTCTCAAAATAAAGAGAATGAAAACAAAGAAAGAAAGAAGGAAGGAAGGAAGGAAGGAAGGAAGGAAGGAAAGAAAAGAAAAGAAAAGAAAGAAGAAAGAGAGAGAGAAAGAGAGAAGGAAAGAAGGAAGGAAGGAAGGAAGGAAAGAGAGAGAGAAGAAAGAAAGAGAAAGAAAAGGAAGGAAGGAAGGAAGGAAGGAAAAGGAAGGAAGAATAAAGAAAGGAAGAAAGAGAAAAAAGAAAGAAGGAAAGAAAGAGACCTGCACTTGTACCCCCTACATATATAAACAATTTTTAAATAATTTTGAAAAAACAAAATGTCCATTGGACATAAGCATAATTCATTTTTGTGCTGCTGACATTTTGGTCATGTAGTAATCAAGCTGTTAATAACTAGTCACATTTATTGCATCATTCTTTTAGTAAAAAGCTATTTTTAAAGCAAATTAATACCTCCTTTGGAGTTATAGTTTCTAAAGAAGGATCAAGGATGAACATTTAAAATGGAAAACAGCAGGGTGAAATAAACCATGAACAGAACGTTCAAATTAGTTGTGATCTCAACATGGATTCTTTGATTATGGAGAGAGAAAAAAGCATTTTTTAAAAGGACAAGCTGTCTTTAAACATGTACGTTGGGAGGATACCGAAAGCTACTGAAAAAATGACACCGTCAAGATGAAAGTGATTTAAAATCCTCTGTTATTGCATAATAGACTAGTGGTAGCAGTCAAATATGCTCTTCTAACCAGGCAGCATCCGGGTTCATCAGCCTGTGAGAGAACCATCCTCAACTCCGTGCTTCCTCCTGGTCACCTCCACACCCCTGTGCCCTACCCACTCCCTCCCTCCCTCTTCTGTTTTTGATCTGCCACTTCCCCAGGCTTCTCAGGTTCTGTAACCTTGACCTGAGCCCTCCTTTCTGAAGGCCTTGAATTCTGTAGCACCCATGAGACTCCCCTAAGTATCCCTCCTATTTGATAGAGAGGTATGTTTCCATGACAGCAGTGTTTTCAAGTTGTGTTTGTTTTTTCTTTTTCACTTTCCTTTAAAAAAAAAAAAAACAAAAAAAAAACTCTTTCTTAAAATTGTAAGCAGGTGTTCATAGATAGATATAGGCTGCTTTGGTTGAAACAGGGGCAGGAGCAGGAGCAGGAGCACTGCCCAGTTAGCCTTCCCCTCATACTCTGTAGGAACACCTGAGTTTCTGGAAACCAGTTTGAAAACCACTGCCTAATAGTTTTCTTTATTGCATGTTTCCTTTATTGGGTCTGGGTAGTGTGCCCTAGATGGGGTTATCAGATTTATTAAATAAAAATACAGGATACTAAGCTAAATTTTAACTTCAGACTTTTTAAAATAAATATTTTAGTATACCTGTGTTTCATACAGTATTTGGAGCATAGTTGTATCAAAAAATAATTTGTCATTTATCTGAAACTCAAAGTCAGTTGGGCATTCTGTACTTTTTCTGGCAACCCTAGCCCTAGAGAATATCAGGGCATTGGGTCACAAAGAAGCCGGAATCAGAGATAAGGAAAAAAATAGATTCTATCCGTGACAACCGTGATACTCACCCCAAGGATTTTTCTTGTGTAGTAGTATTTGTCAGCCTTCTCATATTTCAGGAAGGCATCCACAAACAGGAAAACATTCAACCCTAACCAAACAACCTAGATGAGAAAAAAAACATGCAAGGAATAAAGTGAAATTTGAGTATGGGAAGGAGTAAATGAGGGATAGGGATAGGAATAGTGTCGCCATTTTGGCTATTTTGTGTTTACCTGTTTTCATTTTAAATGAGTGCAATCCTGCCAGTATCTAACTGGCTTTCAGAGTGAGTTAGCACTTTGAGACATGCATTAGACTAGAGTAGGGTCAGCAAACTGAGGCCCATGGCCCATTACCTGTTTTGCCACAGCCTGCAAGCTCAGAATTGTTTTTTATATTTTATATTTTCAAATTTGCTAATGGTTGAGAAAATCAAAAGAAGAATATTTTGTGGCATGTGAAAGTTATATGAAATTCAAATTTCAGTGACCATAAATAAAGTGGTATTGGAACTTAGCCACTGCTACTCATTTCTGTATTGTTTATGGCTGTTTTTGTGATACAATGACGGAGTAGAGTAGTTGGGACAGAGACCATATGGCTTGCAAAGCCTAAAATATGTACTATCTAGATTTTTACAGAAACATTTGCCATTTCTTGGACTAGAGCATTCAAACTGTTGCACCTAAAAGATGGCAATAAGTGAATAAATGGATATCTGAAGAAACAAAGAACAAATTTAGCACCTATAACAATATCTAACTGAAAAGAACTAAACCATTCCAGATGGGCCTGCCTTTTTAATTACACCCTGACACACATTTTTCTGTTTTCAGATTGTGAGTCTTTTTTCAAATTAACCTGTTTTTCCTTGGGACTCGTTTGAGCTCTTAAGACTGCTTTTGCCTGTCCCAAGTTCTGTCTCTGCACTGGCTAAAGGTGAAATTTGGAACTCACTGCCCATTGCCTTGAGGACCAACCAGCTGGTCTCTAGCCCAAGTGTGGAGGTGCTAGTCTGTAATTCGACAGGTCTCCAGGGCACTAGTATATATCCCTCGACCCAGTATGAGTCAGAACCATCTCAGCACAACAGGCAAAGGGCCTTTAGCCTAGGACATGGCCTATTCAGACTCCCTAGATCTAGACCACTCACACACCTTTAGTACTATAATATAGTGATTTAAAGTGTGATATTGGAGTCAAGTTGTAGCATCACCAATTAATAGCTCTATAATCTCAGACAGACATGTGATTTAACTTTTCTAAATCTCAATTTCTTCACCTGTAAAATGAGCATAATAACAGGACCTACTTTATAGTAATGCTATGAGGCTTACGTCAGATAATGCGTGTAAAGTGATTAATGCAATGCTTGGGGCTTAGTAAGAGATCAATAAGTGCTAGCTACAGAGTTGTGTCACCACCGAACCTGCTTTACCAATCAATTTCTTCTTGCCTCCTTTGCTCAGTTACCCTTTTCCAGAGCTGAGTGTCTTCCAGAGAAACGTCTTTGAAAGAAAAGAAAGTCAACAGTCACAGATACCTCAAGAATTTGGAAGACAGAGGAGAGAAGTTTATTTGGAGGGAGCAGAAATATTTCTGGATCACAAAGAGACACAGGGGCAAATAACTGTGTCAGCCCATCATCAATTGTAGGCAAGGCAAATGATGAAATACAGTGATATCTAGGAGTAAGGCATTCCATTCCCCATCTTAGCTGTCATTTCCTCCACTATGAACGACAAAGAAGGTAAACTACAAGACCTGGGAGGAAGGAGGAATAAAACTATTTTTAAGTAATTTATTTTTTATTTAAAAATCAGTGCATAGGACTATATGTCAGAGATAATGAGAAGTCTAAGCTTGCCAGCTGGTTTGATGGGGGATGAAAATTCAAAGCTAGAGAGTTAAATGTGAGTCACCATCATAGCTGGTAAACTCTCCCGGCAAAAAATAAGAGAGGGGGATAAAAATGCAGGTAAACGTGGATTTTAGAGCTAGAAACACCCTTATATTTGTATCTAATCTAGTCACTTTATTAATCCCCTGCTCCCCTCCCCTGCCCAATTCCCCCCACCCACACACCCACAGGACCTGAAGTCTAGAGAGGATAAATAATTTGATCAAGGTCACCCAGTTAGTAGCAGAATTCAAAGTACTTGCCAGGTTCCCTTTCTCCTAAACTAGTGTTCTTTCCATTATAGTGCAAAAGGAACTCAATATAAGGCATTGAGCAATTAAAATATGTCATGGGATAACCTGACAAAATAAGCACTTTTGTTAAATGTAAAACAAACAACCCTCCAGGGAAACTCCACATACTTTTCCCTGGAGCACCTGGTGGGGGGTGGCGGGGGGGTAGACAGGAGAAAAAAGAAGCATCACACCTTCTCTCTTCTGTTTTACCTGTGGGACCCAAAAGCAAAACAGGAGAAAAGAGAAAGAGTAATGAATGAAGATCTAGGAAAGTGAGAAAGGACACAGGGAGCCCCAGGCTCAATTGCGGCTCAGAAATGGAAGAATGAGAGTGGAGAGAGGTGTTCGAGTGTTAAGAGAAAGGGATTGTGCATACAAAGGGAGATAAAGGGTGATAAAGTGACGTTCTGGCCTGAACATCACTGGGGAGCTGGCTTCGAGTGATGCCAATTCAGTCAATTCATTGTGTGACATCTAGGTCTTATTTTCCTTTGTACAATCAATAAGTTGGTTTACATCTGCACTATGCAATGCCACAGCCACTACCCACATGGGGCTGCTGAGCACTTGAAATGTGGCTAGTCCTCACTGAGATGTGCTGTGGGTATATATACACATCAGATTTGAAAGACTCAGTAAAAATAAAAATATGTGAATTACCTTATTAATATTTTCAATATTGAATACATACTGAAAGGATTTGTTGATATGTTGGGTTAAATGAATTATATTGTTAAATATTAACTTCACCTGTTTATTTTTACCTTTTCGGTGTAGGCATTAAAAAATTTAGGAATTACATTATGTGGTTTGCTATATTTCTAGTGGTCAGTGCTGGGCCAGATGATCTCTAAGATCACTTTCATCTCAAACATTCAGTGACTTCTTGAAATCTTGATGGGACCAGTATAGGAAAGATAGAGAGAAATCAGCACTCATGGTAGTAGTTAGAAGTGAGATGGAAGAGAAAGGGAGATGACAGAAAATGAAAACAGATTGAAATTCCAAATACTTGTGATTTGACAACATGAACAATTGCGTGTTATTTGCCTCTGTCCTCTCATCTGACCCACAGTTGTATTTTTTAACTAACTGGTCTTGATGAGCCCAATAATCGGCATGGAATCATCTTTCCCTTTGAAATTACAAATATTAAAAAACATGATTTCTCCTTAATCCTTCCTAATTAATAGGAAGTCAAACATCACTTACCAGAAACAAAACTGAAAACCAGTGGTTAACTACCCAGTTTCCCATTGTGAAGAGGTGGTTTGGAGCCCTTCTAGGCAGCAAAGAAGATTCAGCAATCCGGATTCTGGAGAGGTCCTTCAGGAATGGAACCTTTGTCCAGCGCAGGGTCTGTGAGTCTTTAAGATGTGAAAACACACACCTACCCCAAGAGTTCCCGGGAATGAATAAGTTTATTCTGCCTTCCTTCTCTGGACAGAACTGTGCTATCAGCTTAGATAGACCAGCCCTACCCATGAGAACCACGGGGGTTTTACCTGTGGGGATTTTACTCTTTCAGGAAATAGCAACATTCTTGGATGAAAATATTCTCTCTCATCATCTTATCAACATGACCTAATGTGAAGCATTGCCTTACTAGATAAAAGATTTGCTAAAGTTTCTCATAAAAAAGATTATTGGTCTGGGTCTATAAACAGATTACTTCAGGAGAAGTAGGGAGGGAAGCGTGTGTGGTAAGGAAGCTGTTTCAAAGTGCACTTTTCAAAGTGTTGCCACATCTGCCGGCTGCCATTTGGATTTCAGCCTGGCTAGCTCAGAAACTTTAGTATACCAGTTCCCCTGAAGGATGATCCGTGGTTGACATATATGATGATGGCTTTGGGGAGAGCTTGACTGGCTGGAAGGACAAGTGAAAAGAAGGGCCAAATAGAGCAAGAGAAAATTTAACAAGTATAAAAGTACCCTTTGGTT
Organism: Pongo abelii; assembly: GCF_028885655.2. Lineage (NCBI taxonomy): Eukaryota > Metazoa > Chordata > Mammalia > Primates > Hominidae > Pongo > Pongo abelii. The sequence goes on from NC_072008.2 coordinate 106,588,759, forward strand.
CAAAATAAACAGAGGCAGAGCACTCAAAAGAATGGAGATGATTGTCTTCTAGTATGATAGATTTACTAGAGTTGTATGTTCAGCTCTGGGCAGATTAACCAGAGTTGTATGTTCAGCTCTGGGCACTGATTTTTTTTCCCTTTTCTAAAATGGTGAAATATACACAGAAGAGTATATAAAACATACATATGTAACTTAAAGAATAATTTTAAGGAATAAGTATCAATGTGTTCACTACTCAGATTAAAGAAAATAGACTATTTTTCTCCAGTATCTTAAAGCTCTTTGTGTTTCCCTCCCTGATCACGTCTATCTTCTTCCCCTCCTCTACCCCACCAGAGGTAATCACTATCCTGAAATCTGGGATAATCATTGTGTTATTTTTCTCTATATTTTTACTAACTACAATTGCATCCCTAAGCAATATATTGTTTAGTTTTTCCTGTTTTTGAACTTTTTGTAAATGAAACCTGGCAGTGTGTATGTATGCTTCTGTGGTTTGCTTCTTTCAACATTGGGTTTTTGAGATTCATACATATACATGTAATTGCAGTTCACTTACACTGCTATCTAATATGCCATTGCATGAATGAATATACATTAATGTATTCATTCATCCTACTACTGATGGATATGATGATGGAACAATGTTGATCGAATGTCACACATATGCTAGTTTCTCTAAGGTATATACCCAGGAGTAAAATTCCAGGGTCCTGAGATTTGCACATATTCTACTTTGCTGTGTAATTCCAAACCCATTCCGAAGTGACCACCTAAATGTATACTACAGAGAGTTATGAATGAGAGTTCTACTTCCTCCACATGCTTACCAACCCTTGGTATTTTCCAGACTTTTTAATTTTTATGATTCAAGTAAGTGTGGAAAACTATTGTACTATGATTTTAATTTGCATTTCCCTGATTACTAATGAGTTTGAGCATATTTTAATTCAACTGCTGGCCATTTGAGTTTTCTCTTTTTAAAAGAACCTATTCTGAGCCTATTCTACTTTTTGGTCTATCTTTCTATTGGTTTTTCTTTTGCTTTTAGATTCTTAGGGTTCTGTTTATAATCTTATACTAACCTTTTATTGCTTATGTTTATGGCTTGTCTTTTCACTCTCTTAATAGTGTTTTCTGATAAATGGAAGTTCTTAATTTTAATGCACTCTGATTACCAGTCATTTCTTTTATGATTTATGCATTTTATGTCTTGTTTTAGAAATCCATCACTACCCAGATATCAAGATGATACTCTTTTATATTTTCTTCTAGAAATTTTATATTTTTGCATTTTACATTTATGTTTTGAATCCACCCGGAGCTGATTTTCATGTATGGTATCCAATTTACTACTTTTAAATATGGAAAACGAATTGCTCCAGCATCATTTTTGAAAAGTACTTTTTTTTTTAATTTTTATTTTTTTGAGGCAGGGTCTCACTCTGTCACCCAGGTTGGAGTACAGTGGTATGATCTCCCTTCACTGCAACCTTCACCTCCCGGGTTCAAGTGATTGTCATGCTTTAGCCACCTGAGTAGCTGGGATTACAGGCAAGTGCCATCATGCCTGGCTAATTTTTGTACTTTTAGTAGAGACAGGGTTTTGCTATGTTGGCCAGGCTGGTCTTGACCTCCTGGCCTCATGTGATCCACCCACGTGGGCCTCTCAAAGTGCTGGGATTACAGGCATGGGCCACCGCCCTCAGCCATTTTTGAAAAGTACTTTCAAAAATATACTTTCTTCACTGATCTAAAATGTCAGTTCTATTATATATGAAATGTCTATATACACGAGTTTGTTCCAGAGCTCTCCACTCAGTTCTTCCATGCCACTTCCTTAATTACTAAGTCTTGACATCTGATAAGACAAGTTTCCCCACCTTGTTCTTCAAGAGTGCTTTGACTATTCTTGGCTTTTTGTTTGTTTGTTTCTTTGTTTTAGGGGGGAGTGTTCTGTGTTTTGTGTTTATTCTTGGCCTTTTTCATTTTGATGTAAATTTTATAATCAAATTCTTGCATGTTTCCTTTGTTATATTCACTTCTTCTTTTTTTTTTTTTTTCCTTTGAGATGGAGTCTCGCTCTGTCGCCCAGGCGGAAGTACAGTGGTGCAATCTCGGCTCACTGCAAGCTCCGCCTCCCGGGTTCACACCATTCTCCTGCCTCAGCCTCCCAAGTAGCTGGGACCACAGGTGCCCACCACCATGCCTGGCTAATTTTTTCTATTTTTTAGTAGAGACGGGGTTTCACCATGCTAGCCAGGATGGTCTCGATCTCCTCACCTCGTGATCTGCCCGCCTCGGCCTCTCAAAGTGCTGGGATTACAGGCATGAGCCACCGTGCCCAGCCTGTTATATCCACTTCTAAGAACTTTATATGTTCTCATGAGGTTGTAAATTATATATTTTTATTTTAATTTTTAATGATGGCTGTTAAAGATACAATTTGTTTTTACATATTGATTTTTATGCCCAGCAACATTGCTAAACTCACTTATTAATTGTAATAATATTTCTGTATTTTGTCTTACATTATCTATAAACACAGTCACATTTTTCGCTCTAAACATAGTTTTATTTCTTTTTTCTAATTCTTTTTTTTTTTTTGAGATGGAGTTTCCCTCTTGTTGCCCAGGCTGGAGTGCAATGGCCCACTGCAACCTCTGCCTCCCGGGTTCAAGCGATTCTCCTGCCTCAGCCTCCTGAGTAGCTGGGACTACAGGTGCCCACCACCATGCTCGGCTAATTTTTCTATTTTTAGTAGAGACTGGGTTTCACCATGTTGGCCAGGCAGGTCTGAAACGCCTGACCTCAGGTGATACGCCTGCCTCGGCCTCCCAAAATGCTGGGATTACAGGCATGAGCCACCGTGCCCAACCTTCTTTTTTCTAATTCTTATAACTTTTATTTCTTTTTCTTCGCTTACTGCACTCACTAGAACTTCTAGTACAATGTTGCACAAAGGTAGAAGTAGTGATCCCCTTGCCTAATTCCCAATCTCAAAGGGGATTCTTCCATTTCACCCTTAAGTAGAATGTTTTGTATAGGTTTTGTAGATATCCTGCTACATATTTTTATTTTACTTTAGGCACAAAAGCAAATATTTATTTAAAATAAAAAAGAAAGCACAGCACAATTAACAGATTTATTGAGGTATAATTTATATGCCATGAAATGTTCCCATTATAAGGAGTATAGCTCAATGCACAGCACATTTTATATTTATTGTAAAAAGCTGAAAAATCTCTTCAACATCACAAAACCCATAAAAATAACATTTTCATTAGCTGCCGAACACTCCTGCAATTTAGCATCATAATGCCAGGTGAAATTGGCACAGTGGGTGGTAGGAGTTTTCCTGGAAGCCATTTCTACACTAAGGCAGCTATCAATCAGTTAACTAGATATAGAAGTGTCAGTGAACCACATAATATATATTCTCCTAAATCCAAACTAAATATACCACCAACACAACAACCTCTTATCTGTATTCCAGAAATGCTCATGGCCACTCCAGCATCACTTGACCTGAGGGGAAGTGTGACGGAGGGAAGTTGGAGTGGCAAGAGACAGTCAATCACTAGCGATGAAAATATTTTACATTTGTAAATTTTACAAAAACACTTGCCCGTGCCCAAGACCACACATTAAAAGAGAAACTAAAGCCTGTCCATGGAAGGGTGACCAGGATGATGTAATGAGTTGAAAGCATCCTATATTAGGAGGATTTAAAGAGTGTAGGGAATTTGGCCTGGAAAGAGGTTTATCGGGGACATGAGTTTATCTACATTTTTTAAAGAAGATTTAGATTGTTTTGTATGTGACCCAAGGAGTCAACCAAGAAATAGAGGCTCTAAAGTAACACACTTTAAGTTGGGCACGGTGGCTCACGCCTATAATCTCAGCACTTTGGGAGGCCGAGGCGGGCAGATCACCTGGGGTCAGGAGTTTGAGACAAGCCTGGCCAGCATGGCAAAACCCCATCTCTACCAAAAATACAAAAATTAGCCTGGCATGGTTGTGCATGCCTGTAGTCCCAGCTACTCGGGAGGCTGAGGCACTTGAATGGCTTGAATCCAGGAGGCGGGGGTTGTGGTGAGCCAAGGTCACGCCACTGCACTCCAGCCTGGGCGACAGAACAAGACTCTGTGTCAAAAAATAAAAATAAAAATAAATAAAGTAACACAACTTTTTTTCAATATAAAGCAGAATTTTCCAACATAGGTGTTCAGAGAAGTAAAGAGGTAATGAGTTTCCTATTACTTGAGACTCTCAAGGAAAAATGGACAACCCCTTGTCAGCTTTTTATAAGGGGAATATCAGCACCAGGTGGATGGTTAACTAAATGTCCTTTAAATATACTCCAACATTGAGATCCTGTGATTCATAAAAGAATGATCTATAATCTGGATGACAATTTATGTATTATCTAAAGAATTATATATGCCATGCTGATTGGACCCCTATGTCTGTGAGGTAGGACCCCCATTCCCAATATCAGAGTACTAGAAAGTCTGTTGATAAGCTGGTGATCACAGAATCTGAACTAAGATAGTCAGATGATCTTAATGGAATATTACTATTAAGCTGCAGCAGCAAACTCACTTGGCTCTTTTCAAGATAAGATTACACCAGCAAATTCAACTAAAATATCCATGTCCCAAATCTGAAACCTCCCTCTCTTGGGCAATGCAGGACACACTAAAAACTTCTCACCATCAAGACATTTATGTGGCCAACAAACATATGAAAAAAAGCTCATCATCACTGGTCATTAGAGAAATGCAAATCAAAACCACAATGAGATACCATCTCACGCCAGTTACAATGGTGATCATTAAAAAGTCTGGAAACAACAGATGCTGGTGAGGATGTGGAGAAATAGGAATGCTTTTACACTGTTGGTGGGAGTGTAAATTAGTTCAACCATTGTGAAAGACAGTGTGGTGATTCCTCAAGGATCTAAAACCAGAAATACCATTTGACCCAGCAATCCCATTACTGGGTATATACCCAAAGGATTAGAAATAATTCTACTATAAAGACACATGCACATGTATGTTTACTGCAGCACTATTTACAATAGCAAAGACTTGGAATAAACCCAAATGCCCATTAATAATAGACTAGATAAAGAAAATGTGGCACATATATACCATGGAATAGTATGCAGTCATAAAAAAGAATGAGTTCATGTCCTTTGCAGGGACATGGATGAAGCTGGAAACCATCATCCTCAGCAAACTAACACAGGAACAGAAAACCAAACACTGCATGTTCTCACTCATAAGTGGGAGTTGAACAATGAGAATACATGGGCACAGGGAGGGGAACATCACACACTGGGGCCTGTTGGGGGTGGCAGGCAAGGGGAGGGAGAGCATGAGGACAAATACCTAATGCATGCAGGGCTTAAAAACTAGATGATGGGTTGATAGGTGCAGCAAACCACCATGGCACATGTATACCTATGTAACAAACCTGCACGTTCAGCACATGTATCCCAGAACTTAAAGTAAAATAAAAATAAGTTAAAATAAATAAACAAAACTTCTCACCATCAACCTCCCTTTTTTGTAAATTCTCCCAGAATTGCTTTCCTTCTGTTGGCTCTAGACCTTATAATAGTCCCCTCCACCCTGTATCGCTTCATCTATCTTGATGTTTGCATTTCCCAGGTTTATGGATTATGCGGCATTGATTAAATTTGAGGTTGCTTCCTGGAGATCTCTAGGGAGTACTTAAATGTCATCAGTAACTTATTCACAGTTTTACCATAGACTGCAGTCTTTCGGAAAGATTTCCTGTAGACGGTTGATCCCACCCATGGTAGATGGATTCTTGCAAACTGTGAACACAAAGCCCTTACCTGAACTGCATGTTCTGTCTTCTCCCTGATCACTTGTGTCTGTCCTCATTTGTCCCAAATTTGCCTTTACAGTTACAACTCTTGTACACCTCTTCCAGGAATTAATATATAACAGAGAGTGTTGAATTACTTAACAGTTTAAACATGTGCTTAGGATATCAGAAAAAATTGTTTTGAGAATTATTTTAAGAATTTATAAAAGAATTTGATGGTTGGTTTTCAAAAACAAAAATTTAAGTAGTCATGGGGAAAATGATAGTTTGTTTTACTTATTTTATTGTTTATAATTACTTTTAATTTGAATCCATAGAGGATGGTGTTGGGAGGACATTCGTTTCTTTTCTTTTTTTCAATTTTTATTTATTTATTTATTTATTTATTTATTTATTTATTTTTATTTTTTATTTTTTAAGACGGAGTCTTGCTCTGTCGCCCAGGCTGGAGTGCAGTGGCGCGATCTCAGCTCACTGCAAGCTCCGCCTCCCAGGTTCACGCCATTCTGCTGCCTCAGCCTCCCGAGTAGCTGGGACTACAGGCGCCCGCCACCACGCCCAGCTAATTTTTTTGGTATTTTTAGTAGAGACGGGGTTTCACTGTGGTCTCGATCTCCTGACCTCGTGATCCACCCGCCTCGGCCTCCCAAAGTGCTGGGATTACAGGCGTGAGCCATCACTCCCAGCCCATTCGTTTCTTTTAAATGTTAGAGCCTTTAAAGGTATTAATCTGGTCTTGATTACAGCGTCCAAAAGTGAAACATCCCATAATGATAAGAGGGACTGATACATGTTGAATTATTTGAAATCAATTCTTTTTACTATGTTGGAGCAGAACCAGACCTCACCAAAATAGCACCTCGTAAAGGCAACATGGTATGATGGAGCTGGATTTGATCTCCAGCTCCCCACTCACTATTAATGCTGCCTTGGAAAAGTCTAACTTTGCTCAGCCTTAGTTTCTTCATCTGTAACCTAGCGTACTGATCCCTCATGGAGAAAGTGTTCAAATTGTAGCCTATATTGACAGGCAGAAGGCAAAGTGGTGGTATGGAAGAGATGGTAGAGCAATATGGTGTAGTGGTTAGAAATAGATTCCAGAGCCAGTCTACCTAGGTTTGAAGCCTGCTTCATTATCCATAAAATGGGTTGTTATAAGAATTAAATGAGTTAAAGTATGGAAAGCAATGAGAACACTGCCTGACATATAAAAAGCACTCCATAGTTGCTTGCTACAATAATGATGATGATGATGAGCCCTAAGAAAATATAGGCAGAGGACCTAAACTCAATGGTACTTTCTTTTGCCATTGAAAAGGGGAGCAGAAACTATAGATCAGAGACCATTATTATACAAACTTTGTAAGATTACGAAACTTTTGTCACTACCTTATGTCTGTCAGTTTTACCCTGTTTTCTCCAAAGTTTAGCAAATTTTAAATGAGCCTGTGTGCTTGGCTTCAATAGTAGCAAGAAACTGGGAAGGTGCAGAGTTTGTGTCTCATTCTGCAGCTAGGCTTGGGGAGTAATTACCAAAGGAGAAAACAGGTGGTATCCCCATGGCCACAAGGAAGAAAGAACACTGGGGGTGGCCCTAGGCCTGGAAAGGGGCCTGGGGACTCAATGATGGAAAGGTTTATGTAATTCCCTGTTCTCCCTACTTCCATCACAGGGCTGTGGTGAGCATCAAATGAGCTGGTATGTTTAACAGTGATTTTTAGACCAATAAGTATCATGGAGATATCACCAGAATAGCAATGAGTCCTTTCATGTTACATCTGCTACTTTGGAAATCTGCCCTCAAAAGTGTATATGTAAGACTTATTCAGCTCAGAAACAATATTCAACTCTTGCCTTTTCTTTAAGACGGATTAAGCTCTGCCTCTTCCAGGAAGTCTTCTCTGACCACCTCAGTCATCATACCACACTGTCTTCCAATTTTTATAGCATGACATAGCATGAGTTCCTCATCTTCTTACCTCTCTCATAGCCTGTGAAACCTCCCATTGTTATTTACCCTTTTCTGAACAAGTCCTATCTTATCCAGATTGCCCCTTAAGGCAGAGCACAAAGCTCTCTATGCACAGTAGATGTTCAATAAACATTTGTCATGTGGTGGTGTGGTAGGCAGAATAATAGCCCCCTAAAGATGTCCACATCCTAAGCCTGTGAATACGTTACCTTGCATGGCAAAGGGGAATGAAGGTGGAATTAAGATTGCTAATCAGCTGACCGCAAAGCAGGGAGATTATGATGGATTATATGAGTGGCCTAACGTAATCACAAGGATCCTTAAAAATGGAAGAGGGACACAGAAGTCAGAGTGACGAGATGTGAGAAGAACATGACCCACTATTACTGACTTTGAAGATGGAGAAAGGAAGCCAGGAGCCAAGGAATGTGGGCTGAAACTTCTCCCCCAGAGCCTCCAGAAAGGAATGCAGCCCTGTCAGCACCTTGATTTTAACCCAGTGAGACCCAATGCAGAATTACAACAACCAGAATCATAAGATAATGATAAGTGTGTGTTGCTTTAAGCCACCAAGTTTATAGTAATTTGTTATAGCAGCAATAGGAAAGTAATACAGATGGTAAAGAAAAGACTTTCCTGCAACCATATTTACTGGCTCTGAACTGACTACTCTGCCTGGGAAAGAAGATAGGCCAGGTGCAGTGGCTCACACCTGTAATCCCAGCATTTTGGGAGGCCGAGGCGGGCGGGTCACTTGAGCTCAGGAGTTTGAGACCAGCCTGGCCAACGTGGTGAAACCCCATCTCTACTAAAAATACAAAAAATTAGCCAGGCGTGGTGGCGGGCACCTGTAATCCCAGCTAACTACCTGGGAGGCTGAGGCAGGAGAATTGCTTGAGCCCTGGAGGCAGAGGTTGCAGTGAGCTGAGATCACGCCACTGCACCCCAGCCTGGGTGACAAACCGAGACGCCATCTCAAGAAAAAAAAAAAAAAAGAAGAAGAAGATAAAGTCACAAGTTTTCAGAGCTAAAGGTTGACAATGTACAGTCCCTACCATCAGCATAATGTGCTGTGGATAAATGCATTAGAACTATTTGGGTTGCAAGTAAAGCAGTGTGTAAATGATTGGCCTTTTAAATAAGGAAATGCAACTGCTTTAAAAAAAAAAATCCTTTTCCTTTGTTGTATTAGGAGCACTTAACACATTCTTAGCGGAAGGGACCTCTCCCAGAACAGAATGCAAATATTTGCCCTCCCTTCCGGAGAGTACAAGATGAGACAATTTGAATTTTGAAGACTGAGCCCTCTTTGCAGTTAAGAAAAATATTTTCATGGTTAAGACTTTGGACGCTGCTTTGAAGCTCTTAACCATGGGTCATCAAGGTCTCTCAGTAAAAAAAAAAAAAAAAAAAAAAAAAAGAAAAGAAAAAGATAAATTCGTTGCTTCCCTTACTTTGGAATTTCAACCACTTTGGACATAACCATGAAATAACTGGTCATTTAACAGTTTCGTGGTTCCATTTCTAAAATAAGACAATGTTGCTTTCAATGAGACCGGAGCAGATGAGAGGCAGAGCAGAGTGTAAGCAGGTCAGATTGGCAGTTACCTAGGTAGGTTGTATGGATTTTTTTTTCTGAGAAATTAGAAATTCTATTCCTCCTCTCCAAACCACTAAAAAATAGCCTTTTCATTAGTGTGTTATAAGGCAGAAAAATTTTACCATTTGGAATTTTTCCTTTGAGAAAAGCTTTGTTCCTGAAAGCTATAGTTAAATTCCATTGTTACCTTGTGGTGGTGGAGGGATGAGTGGACTTGGTCTTCTGTCCAAGGGAGAAAGAGAAATAACCCATCAACCCACGATCACCTGTTGCTCATTATATTTTCACTGAGAGTAGCGTCCAGAGAGAAACACACCTAAGAGAGGTAAACTTGAAGGTGAGGTAAAAACAGAAAGATTTGTAACAGGGGCATCTGACAAGAATTAATAGTTAGAATGGATACTGCAGCAGTGGACTTTGAAAAACAGGAGTGCATTGGGCATTTGGAGGTGGGCTGAAGCCAAAGTGGGTGCCCAAGTGGGGAAGCTTGGAGATGCATTTGATCCATCCAACAATGCCCTCCCCTGACCTACTGAATCAGAATTTTCATTTTAGCAGGACCACCAGGTGGTTCATACCCATATTAAATTTGAGATGCTTCGTCCTAAGGTGTCTGCAACCCACAAGGGCTTAAAAACTACTGACTTAAGGAGGTTTGGAAAAAGATTAAATAGAAAAAAGTTGGAACCTGATCTCAGAAAATTGTTAAATTAAATTCTTTCCTGTGTTCATTTAAAGATTTGTCTTTTAAGAAACAGTTTTTAAAAATCAACTTTTCTCTCCTCCCTTGCTTAAATCTTCACAAACCACAAACAAGCTTACTTTCTTTATTGCAGGAAAAAACTGAATTTACTTGGATAAACATCAAAGGTTCCTGTTAGAGTCCTCTTTTGATCATTCAGAAGATATGAAAGCAAACAATAATCAAAAATCCCCAAGAGACTTTGTTTATATATCAATTTGTCTTAGTAATTGTCATAAGTCATACAAGAGCTGGGAGGCAGCAGGCAGGAGGTCATTAGGTTCACCACTCAATTTTCAGGCAGGTCAGAACTCGAAGTGGACAATTCTTTTTTGAAAAACCTCTGAGGAACAAAACATAGCCATTGCTCTGACTTAAAGCTCTTACATTCAGAAATCTCAGCTAGAAGTCAGTTTAGGGCTGGGCGCGGTGGCTCACACCTGTAATCCCAGCACTTTGGGGGGCCAAGGTGGGCAGATCACGAGGTCAGGAGTTCAAGACCTGCCTGGCCAACATGGTGAAACCCCGCCTCTACTAAAAATACAAAAATTAGCTGGGCATGGTGGTGGCACGCCTGTGATCCCAGCTACTCAGGAGGCTGAGGCAGGAGAATCGCTTGAACCCAGGGGGCAGAGGTTGCAGTAAGCCGAGATCACTCCATTGCACTCCAGCCTGCGTGACAGAACAAGACTCCGTCTCAAAAAAAAAAGAAGAAGAAGAAATCAGCTTAGGCCGTGTGCAGTGGCTCACGCCTATAATTCCAGCACTTTGGGGAGGTCGAGGCGGGTGGATGACCTGAGGTCAGGAGTTCATGACCAGCCTGGCTAACATGGCGAAACCCCGTCTCTACTACAAATACAAAAATTAGCCAGACGTGGTTAATACCTGTAGTCCCTGTAGTCCCAGCTACTCAGGAGGCTGAGGCTCGAGAATTGCTTGAACCTGGGAGGTGGAAGGTGCAATGAGCCTGAGATCGCACCACTGCACTCCGGCCTGGGTGACAGAGCCAGACTCCACCTCAAAAAAAAAAAAAAAAAAAAAAAAAAAAAAAGAAGTCAGCTTAGTTCCCTAGTCTTTTCTGAGCCTGTTAATCTAATGGAAGGAATCACCCTTTTCTGTCTCATAGGTGGTCCAGCCAGGCCCATTAATGTGTGCCTATCGGGCCTGAAAAGAGCTAGCCAGGCTGGAGAGAGAGCAGGTGATGGATAATCTTTCAGTAAAGATTGACAATGTGTTTCTGTCTTGGAACTAACCTTTCTTCACTCTGATTTTTGCTACCATTAAGTAGTTCCCTGGTAGTACAAGAAGAGAGAAAAAAGGCAACTGTAGGAGAGAGGAGTATTTTATTGTTTTATAATTGGTCTCTTAGATAGGTGTAGTTTATTTCAAAGGGGGAAAATGAATGTCTTTAGGAGTTTGAAATAAGCTGTATTTTCTCAGTGGAAACTTGATTCTACTGGATTTTTTAGAGACTCAGTTGGAGAACAAAGTGAGTGTTCATTCAATGTTCATTCAACATTTATTAAATATTTAATTTTGAACAGGCATTATGTTAGGAGCTAATGATACAGAAGTAAGATGAACAAGTTTCTTATCCTCAAGGAACTTATATTCTGGTGGGAGGGACAGATAAAAACAACTGAAAATAAAAGTAGTTCAGGTAGTAATGAGTGCTATGAAGAAAACTGAAACAGGAAAGGGAGTAGGGAATGATGTGTGTGAGGTAGAGAGGCTATTTTATTTATTTTTTTTTCCTTTAATGGAAGCCTATCTTTATTTTCATTAAAATGCTTTCTGACATGGTCATTTTTAAAAGGCCGCCCAAACACTTCAAATCTGTGGGTTTATGGAGCAGCATTAGCCAGCAGCTAGTTTCTATTCCTGGCAGAGCTTTGAACTTGAACTGTGATAGAAGCACTCAACATAATCAGGGGTAGTGGGTAGGGAAAGTCCAAATCTCTGCCAGTCCCAAATCCATAGAGTTGTCATTTCATTCAAGAGAATTAAATTATTTATTGATTACACATGATAATGGATGATACATAAGCTTCATTCCCATCTATAATTTTATCTGGTACTATTATTCAATTTAGATATATTGTATAGGATATGCCAACAATCATTTTTATAACCAATAATCCCATGATTTTGCTTGGGTAGTCCCTTTTAATGGTGAACTTCAGGTCACAACAGTAACTATCAATTCAATTACACCAAGGTTTCTGAAGACAATGGCTTCTCCACCCAAGCAGGTTGTATGTAAATTCCAAATAGAACCTGGCATCACCCTGAAGGAATTCTAACTTCACACTGCTGGGGAAATTTACCAAGATGGCTTCAGAGTAGACTAACTTTACACAGCACGTTAAAAAAAAAAGACATTTATTCAGCGTCACGATCAGACTATTACATTTAGCAATCAACAACATGGGTGCAAGGAAAAAAATCTACATTAAAATCCTTTGTTGGAATGCTTTACACTTTCCACAGAACAGAAGCTAAAATAACCTGTTATACAATTAGTCACAAATACAGTCCTCAAGTTTTTTGCCCATACACATGAATATTTGTCTAAAATATGTCTTCTTTGTAGCAGCTAGGCCCTGTCACCACTGTGCTTGGCTGAGTTCACGAATCTGTTGTAACCTGCAGCTTCCCCGTCACTTCTCTGGCTCTCCTCTCCTGCTAAGCTTTGTTTCCTAATTAACATCTTCTGCCACTGCCATAGCTACTGCTGCTACTGGAACCACCATAGCCACTGTGGTTTGGTGGTTTGGCAAAATATTGGCCTCCACCAACATAGGGGCCAGAGCTTCTGCCCCAAAATTTCCTCCCTTCACGGGTCCAAAATTTGAAGACTGACTGTTGTAATTGCCCAAATCATTGTAGCTTCCACCACCTCCAAAACTGCTTCCATCATTACCAAATCCATTATAGCCATCCCCACTGCCACCATATCCACCACCACCATGGCTGCCACCAAAGCCACCATGACCACTGACGTTTCCTCCACGACCAAAGTTGTCATTCCCACCAAAACCACCTCCACAACCACCAACAAAGTTTCCAGAACCACTTTGACCTCTTTGGCTGGATGAAGCACTAGCCATCTCTCATTTTGACAGGGCTTTCCTAACTTCACAGTTGTGGCCATTCACAGTATGGTATTTCGGAATGACAATCTTATCCACGGAGTCATGGTCGTCAAAGGTTACAAAGGCAAAGCCCCTTTTCTTGCCACTGCCTCAGTCATGATTTCAATCACTTCCATTTTTCCATGCTGTTCAAAATAATCTCTTAGCTGATGTTTTTCAGTGTCTTCTTTAATGCCACCCACAAATATCTTTTTCACAGTTAAGTGGGCACCTGGTCTTTGATAATCTTCTCTTGAGACAGCTGTCTTTTGTTCCACAACTTTTCCATCCACCTTGTGTGGCCTTGCATTTGTGGCTGCATCCACCTCCTCCACAGTGGCATATGTGACAAACCCAAAGCCCCTGGAGCGCTTGGTGTTTGGATCTCTCATTACCACACAGTCTGTGAGCATTCCCCATCGCTCAAAATGGCTCCTCAGGCTCTCGTCAGTTGTTTCAAACCTCAACTCTCCAATGAAGAGCTTCCTCAGCTATTCGGGCTCTTTAGGAGACTCTGACTTAGACACGACAGAAGGGAGAAGAGAGACTTTAATGATGCTTCTTTGTTGGCATCCACAGGCAGAAAGGAGCAAGCTGACAAATGTATCTGGAGAGGCTATTTTAAATAGAGTGATCAGGGAAGGCCTTTTTGAGAAGGTGGCATATGAGATAACATGTGTATGCTGAGCAGGGAACAGCCAGGCTTCTTTAGGGTTCTAGACAGAAAGACTTGCCATGTACAAAGGACCTGAAATGAAAATCAGCTTAGTGTGCTAGAGGAACAGCAAGAAGGCAAGAGTTATGTGTTGAATTGTGTCTCCCCAAAAATTCATATGTTGAAGACATAACCTCTAGTGCCCTAGAATATGACCTTATTTGAAAATAGGGAACTGGCTGGGTGCGGTGGCTCATGCCTGTAATCCTAGCACTATGGGAGGTTGAGGTGGGCTGATCAAGTGAGGTCAGGAGTTCAAGACCAGTCATGGCCAACATGGTGAAACCCCATCTCTACTAAAAATACAAAAATTAGCCGGGCATGGTGGTGCGTGCCTGTAGTCCCAGCTACTCGGAAGGCTGAGACACAGGAATTGCTTGAACCCGGGAGGTGGAGGCTGCAGTGAGCTGAGATCGCACCACTGCACTCCAGCCTGGGTGACAGAGCAAGACTCTATCTCAAAAAAAAAAAAAAAAAAAAAGAAAAAGAAAAAAAGAAAATAGGTACCTTATAGATGTAATTAGTTAAGATGAGGTCATACTGGAGTAGGGTAGGCTGCTAATCCAATATGACCGTGTCCTTATAAAAAGGGAGCAAGTTTTTTTTTACTTATTTATTTATTTATTTTTTTAATTTTTTCAGAGACAGGGTCTTCCTAGATCATCCAGACTGGTCTCGAACTCCTAGCCTCAAGCAATCTTCCTGCGTCAGCCTTGCTAGTAGCCATGATTACAGGTGTGAGGCACTGTGCCTGGCTAAAAACAGGGGGAATATTTGAATGCAAACATGCACATGGGGAGAACACCACATAAAGATGAAGGCAGAGATCAGGGTGATGCTTCTATAAGCCAAGGAATGCCAAAGATAGCCAGCAAACCACCAGAAGATAGGAGACAGGCATGGAACAGATTCTTCCTCACAGCCCCCAAAAGGAAAAAACCCAAACAGATATGGTGGCTCACACCTATAATCCCAGGAATGTGAGAGGCTGACGTGAGTGGATAGCTTGAGCCCAGGAGTTTGGGACCAGCCTGGGCAACATGGTGAAACCCCATCTCTACAAAAAATACAAAAATTAGCCGGGCGTGGTGATGCATGCCTGTGGTCCCAGCTACCTCGGAGGCTGAGGTGGGAGGATCACCTGACTCCAGGAGGTCGAGACTGCAGTGAGCCATGATTGTGCCACTGCACTCCAGCCTGGGCGACAGAGTGAGACCCTGATAAGGAACAAACCCTGCCTCCAGAAGTATGAGGCAACACATTTCTGGTATTTAAACCACTCAATTTGTGATACTTTGCTATGGCATCGCAGCAAATGAATACAACCAGAGTTGCTGGACAGAAGTGAGGGTAGGTGGGGAGAGGTAAGTTCAGAGAGGTAGATAAAAGTCAGATTACCTAGGGCTTTGCAAATGGACCTAAACTCGTTGTTTTTGGTAGATTTAGGAAGCTTCTGAATATTAGAGGTAGGCGAGGGCCATAAGTCACCTCTCCTACAACCTCCTTACTAGGTAGAATATTAAAATGGAAGTAATTGTCAGACTGAATTCTACAACACATACAGTTATTAGCAATCAGGGACCAAAACAGTCACACAGTCTCTCCTTGTAAAGTGGGTCAAGTATAGGTTGGTGCAAAAGTAATTGCGGTTTTTGCCATTAAAAGCAATGACAAAAACTGCAGTTACTTTTGCACCAACCTAATACATGCTCTGATCTTTAGGAACTCCAGCAAGTCCTTTGCATAAAAAATCCACATGAAATAGTTGACCTAATATTATGGTAACAGGATCAACCTATCTTCTGGTTGGAACAGGAAAATCTTCTATTAAGTGACACTATTTATTTATTTTATTTATTTATTGCTGTGTTACAAATTACCCCCAACATGTAGTGGCTGAAAATAACACTTATTATTACTAGGGACATCTGGCAAACTGGCTCTATATAGGATCACACAAAGTCTGAGGCCTAGATGCCATTCCAGAACATGCTGAACTGTTGGGCTGGCTTGCCAAATTTTTATCTTTTATTCATGCAAGCATGTACCTTCATACATGGACAAAATTTCTAGCCATTGCACATATTTTTAACAGAATTCATTTCACAAATGAAATATTATTTCTTACATCCTTTATACTAATTAATGGACTCTCTGGTACAAGGTTTCCTCCCCTGAGGTTCTGTGAATAGAATTTAGGGGTGCTCTTTGGACTTTGATGGGAAAAATTACACCTTTATTTTTATTCATTTCTAATTGAATGTAATCAACCAATTACAGTCTTATTATCAGTGTCTACAACTTTCTCACCAACATATATCAAAGATATTTTCATATCACATTATAGCTGTTGCAAATATCTCATAAGATCAGTTATGCTCATCACTATTTAAAAATTGTGATGATTATAGACCTGCCCTAGATCGTGCTATTTGCTAGGTTAATAAAAAAGAACACACAATATTGTTAAAATGCCCATGCTACCCAAAGTGATCTATAGAGCCAATACAATCCCTATCAAAATTCCAAGGACATTTTTCACAGCAATAATAATAAAAAATACTAACATACACATGGAACCACAAAAGGCACAGAATAGCCAAAGCCATCCTGAACAAAAAGAACATAACTGGAGGAATTATGTTACCTGACTTCAAATTATACTGCAGAGAGATAGTAACCAAAACAGCATGGTAATGGCATAAAAACAGACATATAGACTAAGGAAACAGAATAAGAGCCCAGAAATAAATCTACACATTTATGGTCAGTTGATCTTTAACAAAGGTACCAATGGGGAAACAGCAGTCTCTTCAATAAATGATTTTGGGGGCCAGGTGTGGTGCTCATGCCTGTAATCCCAGCACTTTGGGAGCCCGAGGCAGGCAGATTACTTGAGCCCAGGAGTTTGAGACCAGCCTTGGCAATATAGTGAGACCCCATCTCTATTCATAAAAAAGGGAAAGAAGAAAAAAGAAAGAAAGAAAGAAAGAAAGAAAGAAAGAAAGAAAAGAAAGAAAGAAAGAAAGAAAGAAAGAAAGAAAGAAAGAAAGAAAGAAAGAAAGAAAGAAAGAAAGTTAAAATAATTAATGATGTTGGGAAAACTGGATATCCGCATGCAGAAGAATGAAATTGGACCCTTATACTATATTTAAACAAACTCAAAATGGATTAAATACTTAAACATAAGACCTGAAACTGCAAAACTACTAGAAGAAAACATAATTTAAAAGCTTCTTGACATTGGTCTAGACAATAAATTTTTGGATATGACCCCAAAAACATAAGCAAAACTAGACAAATAGAATTGCACTAAACTAAAAAGCTTCTGCACAGCAAAGGAAATAATCAACAAAGAGAGACAATCTACAGAATGGGAGAAAATATTTGCAAACAGTATATCTGATAAGGGGTTAATATCCAAAATATGTAAGGAACTCAAACAACTCACTAGAAAGAAAACAAATAACTCAATTAAAATAGCTTGAATGAATGAATAAGACCTAGTATTTGATAGCAAAACATGCTGACTATAGTCAATAATAATTTAATTGTATAAGCAAAAATAACTAAAAGAGTATAATGGGAATATTTGTAACACAAAGGTTTAATGCTTGAGGGGATGGATACCCCATTCTCCATGATGTGATTATTACACATTGCATGCCTGTATCAAAACATCTCATGTGCCCCACAAATATATATACCTACTATGTACCCATAAAAATTAAAACTAAAAAAACTTAAAATAAATGTAAAAAAACAATTAAAAATGAGCAAAGGATCTGAATAAATATTTTCAAAAGATGACAAACAAGTGGCCAACAGAGATTAAAAAAATAATGTCCAACATCGCTAATCATCACAGAAAGGCAAATCAAAACCACAATGAGATATCACCTCGTACTTGTTAGGATGGCTACTTTCAAAAACAGGAAAGATAACAAGTGTAGGTGAGGGTATAGAGAAAAGGGAATCCTTGCATACTGTTAATGGGAATGTAAATTAGTACAGCCATTATGAAAAACAGTAAGTGGTTCCTCAAAAAATTAAAAACAGAATTACCACATGATCTAGCAATCCCAATTCCAGGTATATATCCAAAGGAATTGAAATCAATATGTTGAAGGCATACCTTCACTCTCAAATTCATTGCAGCATTCTTCACATTAACCAAGATATGGAATCAACTAAGTGTCCACCAGTGGATGAATGGATAAAAAAAATGTGGTATGTATGCACAACAGAATACTATTCAGCTTTAAAAAAAGAAGGAAATCCTTTCATTTGTGACAACATGGACAAACCTAGAGGATATTACGCTAAGTGAAATAAGCTAGGCACAGAAAGATAAATACTGCATGATCTCACTTATGTGTGGAATCTTGAAAATTTGAACTGGTAGAAGCAGAGAGTAGAATAGTGACTACTAGGGACTGGGGTGGGAGAAATGGAAAGATGTTGGTCAACATGTACAAAGTTTCAGTGAGGATGAATCAGTTCTGGAGATATATTGTACAGCATGGTGACTATAGTAAATAATAATGTATTATATACTTGAAAATTGCTAAGAGAGTAGATCTTAAATGTTCTCACCACACAAAAATGATAAGTATACCACTGTTGGTGAGGATGTAAATTAGTACAACCTCTACAAAAAAACAGTATGGAGATATCTCCAAGAACTAAGAAGGGAACTACCATTCAATCTAGCTATCCCACTACTGTATATCTATCCAAAGGAAAAGAAATCATTGTATAAAAAAGACACCTGCACACATATGTTTGTCACAGCATTATGTGCAATAGCAAAGGCATGGAACCAACCTCCACCAACGGTTGTCCACCAACAGTGGACAGTGTCCACCTCCACCAACAGTGTCCACCAACGGTTGATTGAATAAAGAAAATGTGGTGGAGATACACCATGGAATACTACACAGTCACAATAAAGAACAAAGTAATGTCATTTGCAGCAACATGGATGCAGCTGAAGGCCATTATCCTAAGTGAACCAACACAGAAGCAGAATATCAAATAGCGCATGTTCTCACTTACAAGTGGAAGCTAAACAAATGGCACACATGGACATAAAGATGGGGAAAATAGACTCTGGGGACTCCAAAGGAGGGAGAGTGGGAGGGGAGGAAGGGGTGAAAAATTACCTACTGGGTACAATGTTCAATATTTGGGTGATGTGTACACTAGAAGCCCAGTCCTCACTATTACACATTTAATTCCCATGTAACAAACATACACATGTACTACTTCAATCTAAAATAAAAATTTTTTAAAAAGTAGGCCAGGTGCGGTGGCTCATGCCTGTAATCCCAGCCCTTTGGGAGGCCGAGGCAGGCAGATCACGAGGTCAGGAGTTTGAGACCAGACTGACCAACATGGTGAAACCCCATCTCTATTAAAAATACAAAAATTAGCCCGGCATGGTGGCGCATGCCTGTAGTCCCAGCTACTCAGGAGGCTGTGGCAGGAGAATTGCTTGAACCCGGCAGGGCGAGGTTGTAGTGAGCCGAGATTGCAGCACTGCACTCCAGCCTGGGCGACAGAGCGAGACTCTGTCTTAAAATAATAATAATAAGTATGTGAGATAATTATATTTAAATTAGCTTGACTTAGTCATTTCACAATACATACAGATATCAAAACATCATGCTGTACACCATAAATATATACAATTTTGTCAATCATACCTTAATAAAGCTGAGGGTGAAGAAGCACATGTTAATGTCATAAATTGTATCTTTAATATTTTGATAACTGCATTTGAATGCATTTATGTTTTTTTCAGCCTGTGGTGTAACCATAGCTCATTGCAGTCTCCACCCCTGGGGCTCAAGCGATAGCAGGGGAGTACTCAGCCTCCCAAGTAGATGGGACCACAGGTGCACAGCAACATGACCAGCTAATTTTTAAATGTTTTGTAGAGGCAGTGGGGAGGAGTGGGATGGGATGGGGGGGTGGTCTTCCAATGTTCCTCAGACTGGTCTCAAACTCCTAGCCTCAAGCCATCCCGCCGCCTCAGCCTCCAAAGTGCTATAATTACAGGCTTACGCAATTGGTTTTGATTGTAATCCTATGAATTTTATTTTGGGTATTAAAAGCATGACTCTGAAATGGGTTCACCAGTTGGCCAAAGGGGACCATGGCAAAAATAAAGTATAAGAATTTCTGAGTTAGTGCAAGTTCAGGTAGGAAAAAGTGAATATCCTGGGGTATAATTACTTCTGGGATGTAAACACCTGAGTAGGATATTTCTAATAATAACTAATCACTCCTGAGTATGTATTCCTGATTAGGATAATTCGAATGTTAACTAACCACCCCCAGAGGTGGATTAAAACTAATTAACAATGAATTGTAAAAATTGTTTATCAGTATGAATAAACATTACCGGTTTCTCCTCCACTTCAAAGTATATACTAAATCCGCCCCTTCTTCCTACCTCCACTGTCCCCAGCCTAGGCTGGTATTTCAAAAGATCATTTCATAGACAGACACAATATTTTGTTAAATAATAAATTCATGAATCCAAAATGTCATAGGTTGTAAGACTCATCATTCTTTTCTGCACCCAGAAAGAAAATTTGCTGTTAATTAAATTATGACATATTATTAATGGTAAAATTCATCCTAATTTCAGAGGTGATTAAAAGTGAAAAAGATATGCATTTTAGAATAGATGAAATAAGGTATATCACACAGCTGGTACTGAAGCATTTTGAAGCAAATTATAGACAGTATACATTGCACATATACAGTACAGCATGGTAAGGAGTTTGAATTTGATTTTCTTCACACTTAGGTAAAGTTGAAATTTCCGTTCTGAAGCCTGCTGACCTGCCACAAGATGGCGAGAGCTCCAAGGAGACACAGAGAGAGGCAGCGAATGGAAGTGAAGGCCAGCACCACAGGTGAAAGATCAACAACAAAAGCAATGATGGTTTTTTGTTCTTGCGATAGTTTACTGAGAATGATGATTTCCAATTTCATCCATGTCCCTACAAAGGACATGAACTCATCATTTTTTATGGCTGCATAGTATTCCATGGTGTATATGTGCCACATTTTCTTAATCCAGTCTATCATTGTTGGACATTTGGGTTGGTTCCAAGTCTTTGCTATTGTGAATAATGCTGCAGTAAACATACGTGTGCATGTGTCTTTATAGCAGCATGATTTATAGCCCTTTGGGTATATACCCAGTAATGGGATGGCTGGGTCAAATGGAATTTCTAGTTCTAGATCCCTGAGGAATCGCCACACTGACTTCCACAAGGGTTGAACTAGTTTACAGTCCCACCAACAGTGTAAAAGTGTTCCTATTTCTCCACATCCTCTCCAGCACCTGTTGTTTCCTGACTTTTTAATGATTGCCATTCTAACTGGTGTGACATGGTATCTCATTGTGGTTTTGATTTGCATTTCTCTGATGGCCAGTGATGGTGAGCATTTTTTCATGTGTTTTTTGGCTGCATAAATGTCTTCTTTTGAGAGGTGTCTGTTCATGTCCTTTGCCCACTTTTTGATGGGGTTGTTTGTTTTTTTCTTGTAAATTTGTTGGAGTTCATTGTAGATTCTGGATATCAGCCCTTTGTCAGATGAGTAGGTTGCAAAAATTTTCTCCCATTTTGTAGGTTGCCTGTTCACTCTGATGGTAGTTTCTTTTGCTGTGCAGAAGCTCTTGAGTTTAATTAGATCCCATTTGTCAATTTTGGCTTTTGTTGCCATTGCTTTTGGTGTTTTAGACATGAAGTCCTTGCCCATGCCTATGTCCTGAATGGTAATGCCTAGGTTTTCTTCTAGGCTTTTTATGGTTTTAGGTCTAACATTTAAGTCTTTAATCCATCTTGAATTAATTTTTGTATAAGGTGTAAGGAAGGGATCCAGTTTCAGCTTTCTGCATATGGCTAGCCAGTTTTCCCAGCACCATTTATTAAATAGGGAATCCTTTCCCCATTTCTTGTTTTTGTCAGGTTTGTCAAAGATCAGATAGTTGTAGATATGTGGCATTATTTCTGAGGGCTCTGTTCTGTTCCATTGATCTATATCTCTGTTTTGGTACCAGTACCATGCTGTTTTGGTTACTGTAGCCTTGTAGTATAGTTTGAAGTCAGGTAGTGTGATGCCTCCAGCTTTGTTCTTTTGGCTTAGGATTGACTTGGTGATGCGGGCTCTTTTTTGGTTCCATATGAACTTTAAAGTAGTTTTTTCCAATTCTGTGAAGAAAGTCATTGGTAACTTGATGGGGATGGCATTGAATCTGTAAATTACCTTGGGAAGGATGGCCATTTTCATGATATTGATTCTTCCTACCCATGAGCACCGCATATTCTCACTCATAGGTGGGAATTGAACAATGAGAACACATGGACACAGGAAGGGGAACATCACACTTCGGGGACTGTTGTGGGGTGGGGGGAGGGGGGAGGGATAGCATTGGGAGATATACCTAATGCTAGATGACGAGTTGGTGGGTGCAGCGCACCAGCATGGCACATGTATACATATGTAACTTACCTGCATGTTGCGCACATGTACCATAGAGCCTAAAGTAGAATAATAATAATAATAATAATAAAACAAAGAGTTTCTGTATTAGTTTTCTCTATTAAATCAGTTTGAAGTCATTTGTTTTTATCCTGAAAGATAAGTAAATAAAATAAGCTCTTGATAACATAATCAAAAGAATCACATTTCAATAAAGCAGTAAAAAATTCCAAAAAAAAAAAAAAAAGTATCAGGAAGGAGAGGGCATTGAAGATGTCCGGGACCAGAGTACCCAGAGGAATGGGGACAGAAAAGCAAGTTTGAGAATTGAAGACTTCAATCAAGTGATGGGACAATAGTCCCAGCAACTTCAAAGAATATAACAATAGCACTAAGTTGTTCACTTGCATTCTTTATATGATTCATATAAAGAATTCATAATAAGTGTTAAACTTATAAATAAATGTTCACTTACAAATATTCATAAAGAAGTGTTCACTTACAAATATTCATAAGTGTTCATTTATAAATATTCATAAATAAGTGTTAAACAAATAAAGTTACTACTTTACGACAAAAAAAAAAAGCAATGATGGGTCTGTCTTGCGGGGCCTCCATTGGGTCTATTTCAATGTTGGTAATAATGAACAGAAAGCAAGTACTTCAGAGAAGCAGAAAGATGAACATCTGATGTTCCATTCTGCCTTATGTATGCTGGGGTATACCCTCCAGACACAGGTTCATGGGCAAGATCACTTGGTTAGTGTAGGCAGCTGACAATGTAGACTCATTAGCAATCAGGCTGTCAGGGCTGTTTAACATGTTTCAGAACCTTCCTCAGCCACAGGCAGCCAGGCAAACTTGAGAAGTGGCTCATAACAAGACAAGGCTTGCCACAAAGGGTTGCTCATTCCTGCTAGGCAACCCATTTGTTTTAAGCACAGGGTATGTAATAGGGAAAATAATAGGATGTGAGCTGTGGTATATTTCTGTGGGATGAGTGGTGAGGGAGGTGAAGTCTCTCCCAGGCCATAAAACTCAGAGTTACCAATTTGGTCCACCCTGGCTCTGTGGAAAGACGTAAAGAGACCTGGATTCTCTCACACATTGCTGCTGGGAATGCAAAATGGTATAGCCCATTTGGAGGGGAACTTGTCAATACATAGAGCAATCTCACTTCCTGGAATCTATTCCAAAGACATACTGGAAAAAAATACAGAATGACATATTCCCAGTGCTATTTATTGGCATTATTTATAATATTAAAAGACTGAAAAAAAAACAATATAACCACATAATGGAGTAATACACAGTTGTAAAAAGGAAAATAATCCTCATATATTCACATGGAATGATCTCTGGATGTATGAAGTGAAAAAAATCAAGGTAAAGAACAGTTTTTATCATGTATCATCTTTGTGTACAAAAAGGGAAATACACACATGTGTGGTTATACATATATTTGCTTATATTTTTAAATAAGAAACATTAAAAGTATGAACCACAATCTTACAAAACTGGGGGAAGGAGGGAACAGGATGAAGTAATAGGAATGGAAGCTAAATTTCTCTGGATGTATCTTGTTAACTAGTTTCATCTTTGGAAGCATAATTTAAAATAAAATTAAGTGGCCAGGCACAGTGGCTCACGCCTGTAATACCAGCATTTTAGGAGGCTGTGGCAGGAGGATTGCTTGAGCCCGGGAGTTTGAGGCTGCAGTGAGCCATGATTGTGCCACTGTACTCTAGCCTGGGAGACAGAGTGACACCCTATGTAAAAAAAATTATTAGAAAAATGTTTTAATAATATTAACTCAAAAGGAAAATAAGAATCAATCCCAAAAAACTGAAAACAAACTGAAACAAATGAACTTCACTGTTTATCAAGTTGGTGACATAATCATACAAATAGAATACCTTCAGATTACTTTAAAACAATATTTTGACCGTACATCCTTAATGATATATGATCTAAGGACAAAATGAACCACAAAGAAATCTTAAACTGCTTTCCATAGTCTTAATGTTAATAGTAATATTGGTATTGTTATTTTTAAATTATTATTTGTTTGTTTAGAATTAAGCAAATAAGTATGAGGTTAATATACTTAGAAACAAAGATTGTCAGGGTAAGAGAAAAAGGACACAAGTACAAGATAAAGAAATTGGGTAAAACCCTGTACCATTAAATTTGAATTGGAAATAGCTTTATAAACTCATTATATTTTTCACATTTAAAAATATCTTTTTCAGCCAAATGTGGTGGCTCATACCTGTAATCCCAGCACTTTGAGAGGCCAAGGCAGGTGGACCACATGAGGTCAGGAGTTCGAGACTAGCCTGGCCAACATGGTGAAACCTGTCTCTGCCAAAAAATACAAAAATTAGCCCGGTATAGTGGCACATGCCTGTAGTCCTGGCTACTCGGGAGGCTGAGGCAAGAGAATCGCTTGAACCGGGGAGGTGGAGGTTGCAGTGAGCTGAAATCACATTACTGCACTCCAGCCTGGGCAACAGTGACAGAGCAAGACTCTGTCTTAAAAAAAAAAATCCCACAAATATATATATATGTATATGTTTTTCCTAGTTCTTTCTACTGAAAAGCCCAGAAGCAATGACAACTCAACAGCAAAAAAAAAAAAAAAAAAAAAAGACCTTTAGCACCCAGCTTTGGTCTTTCAATACCATTTCCCACTGAAGGAGTCAGAGTCCTTTGGAGAAATTGCTATCCAGGTCAGGGTCAGTAAATGTATGAGATGAGCCTAGGACATCTTGCAGCAGAAAGCAAGGAAGCTATCAAAGATTACTGGGATTCTGTCAAAAAAACAAGGAACCACTTTGAAGGGGATTCTACTGGCCAATGATAAGACAATTTGTGCATAAAAATAATGAAGGGACATCTGGTTGTGGCTCAGGCATGTTAAGAGTGGCATTGCTGTCCTTACACAAAAATTAAAAGCCAAGGTCACTAAAAATGGTGGAGTAGATAATTCCAGGGTTCTGTCCTCCATAAAGGTAACTAATAAGCTGTCAAACTGTCAGAAGCAACTTTCACAATACTCTGGAATCTAGTCAACAATTTACACTAACCAAGGGAAAGCTTAATGAATAAAGAAGCTGCTACATTGTAATAATTGAAGACTCTGGCATTTAAAATTGCCTGCCTGCTGTCCTCACTCAGCAGATCAGTGGCACCTATGAAAATGGCAGCCTACATTCTTGGTGCAAGTTGCTTTTGCCAGAGGAAACAATACAGACCTATTCTCATTGTGGATGTGTATTTTGCCTTTTTTTTTTTTTTTTTCAACTGACTTGAAATGTTCCAAGGTCTGGGGCAGCTTACTGGGAAGATTTGCCAAAAGCATTTCACAGCAGCCTTGGCAAGAGATAGCACTTAGGACAAGCAATAGACAGACTGAAAAGAATGGGAAGGAGGAGGCTGGGAAAGGAGATACCGAGGGGAATAATGGATTTCAAAAGCTCCCACCTAAACAACAACAACAAAAAAAAAAAACAAGAAGGCCATGCACATGCCCAGGGTTGGACACACGCTCTGTAAAGGTTTGAGAGAACCTTAAGTTTTCACGGGTGGCTGACCATCAGACTCCACACAAGCAGGACATGAAGTCTGAGGCACAGTTGCAAATGTGTTGGCTAAGCATTGAAGGACTACCCCGCAAAAAAGAGCCAATCTACAAGGCTTGGAAGAGCATTAGTTTCTTTTTCTCTTTTCTTTCTTTATTTTATTTTTTTTGACTCCTGGCATTAAGAAGAAAACTTCATCAAAACACTTGCTGACCACTAAGCTAATGGAACACAGACTTCATGGCCACATGTAGCAAAGAAATCAGACTTTAACAAGTAGTTTAGAAAAGTCACTAAACAAACAACAATCCACAATAAGCAGAAACAAAAATCCTGCAATAGAGAAGAATCCGAGTTCCAGAGTTCCAACTTTTAATACTCAAAGTATCCAGTTTTCTATAAAAAAATAATAAAACATGCAAAGAAACAAGAAAGCATGGCCCATATGTATACAAGAATAAAGAAATGAATGAAACTGCTCCTGAGGAAGCCCAGGTAGTGAAATTACTAGCAAAAGATTTTAAATAAACTGTCTTAAGAGAATACTAAGAACAGGCCGGGCATGGTGGCTCACGCCTGTAATCCCAGCAATTTGGGAGGCCAAGGCAGGCGGATCACTTGAGGTCAGGAGTTCCAGACCAGCCTGGCCAACATGGTGAAACTCCATCTCTACTAAAAATACAAAAGCTAGCTGGGTGTCGTGGCACGGGCCTGTAGTCCCAGCCTCTTGAGAGGCTGAGGTGGGAGGATCACTGGAGCCTGAGAGGCAAAGGATACAGTGAACCGAGATCATACCACTGCACTCCAGCCTGGGTGACAGAGTGTGACCCTGTCTCAAAAAAGAGAGAGAAATTGAGAAAGCCCATTCAAATGGAAAAGGAAGAAGTAAAATTATTCACAGATGACTTGATCTTATATATGGAAACTTCTAAAGAATCCACAAAAGCAATTCGAACTAATAAAGTTACAGGTTGCAACCTGTTGTGCTGTGTAAGATCAGCACAAAAATTCAGTTGTGTTTCTATGCACTAGAAGCAATGTAAAAGTGAAATTAAGAAAACAATTTCATTTCCAATAGCATAAAAAATAATACATAGGAGTAAATTAAACCAAGGAAGGGCAAGACTTGTACAATGAAAATTATAAAACGTTGTTGAAAGAAATTAAAGAAGACCTAAATAAATTGAAAAATATCCCATGTTTATGAATTGGAAGATTTAATATTAAGATGACAATACTACTCAAAGTGATCTATAGATTCAATGCAATCCCTATCAAAATCTCAGCCATCATTTTTGCAGAAATGGAAAACATGATTGTAAATTTTAAATGGAATTGCAAAAGACCCCAAATAGCCAAAATAATCTTGGAAAAGAAAAACAAAACTGAAAGACTTGGCCAGGTGCAGTGGCTCATGCTTGTAATCCCAGCACTTTGGGAGGCACAATCTCAGCTCACTGCAGCCTCAACCTCCTGTGCTCAAGTGATCCTCCTACCTCAGCCTCTGGAGTAGCTGGGACTACAGGTGTGCACCATTAGTCAGGGATAATTTTTTATTTTTTGTAGAGATGGGGTCTCACTATGTTGCCCAGGCTGGTCTCGAACTCCTGGGCTCAAGTGATCCTCCTGTCTTGGCCTCCCAAAGTTCTGGGATTACAGGTGTGAGCCATCACACCCAGCCCCAGTCTTTATTTTTTCACTAATATTACCTTTCCTCTCCAAGCTACCTGGACTCAAAATCTCAGTTGTCTTTGACAATTACTTTTTCTTGTCCTCAAGTAATAAAGAATGATCATATCCATAATTTAATATTTGATATCATTTTAAGAACGTATGTCCTGGCAGGGCACGGTGGCTCACACCTAAAATCCCAGCACTTTGCAGAGCCAAGGTGGGAGAATCATTTGAGCTAAGGAGTTCGAGACCAGCCTGGGCAAGATACCGAGACCTCGCTTCTATAAAATTAAAAAAAAAAGAAAAAAAAGAATGTATGTCCTACTGTTTTTCAAAGACTGAATCTATCGTATGTATAAAAACGCCTTAAGGGGAAGGGGGGTTTGAGAATGTAGGACCTCTGGCCCCATCCTCGAGACCCAGCTTCACAATCTCCTCTTTTTTTTTTTGAGACGGAGTCTCGCTCTGTCACCCAGGCTGGAGTGCAATGGCGCAATCTCGGCTCACTGCAACCTCTGCTTCCCGGATTCAAGCGATTCTCCTGCCTCAGCCTCTCGAGTAGCTGGGACTACAGGCACGTGCCACCATGCCCGGCTAATTTTTTTGTATTTTTAGTAGAGACGGGGTTTTACCATGTTAGCCAGGATGGTCTCGATCTCCTGACCTCGTGATCTGCCCGCCTTGGCCTCCCAAAGCGCTGGGATTACAGGCATGAGCCACCGCACCTGGCCCACAATCTCCATTTTTAACGAGCTCCTTAAGTAACTCTGATGTACACCAAAGTCGATGCCATTGGTTTGTGTGTATGTATCTATCTATATACATATGTGTGTATATATCATGTGTCATAAGTGTAAATAATAAAGAAAGAATAACGGGAGGAAAAGCCCCAAATGTAAGCAGTCTATAAGAAATTCACTTTACATATAAAGAATTAGGTTAAAAATTAAAGAATGAAGATATACCATGCAAACACTAAGCAAAATAAAACTGGAGTAGCCATATTAATTTCAGAAAAAAAGTCTTTGAACAAAAGAGGCATTACATAATAATAAAATGGTCAATTTTCCAGGAAGACATACCATCCTAAACATGCATGCAACAACAGAGCCTAAAAATCCATGAAAGAAAACTAGTAAAACTGATAGGAGAAACAGAAAAATCCACAAGTGAGAGATTTCAATACCCCTCTTTCAGTAATTTAAAGATCAGACAGAAAATTAGTAAGGATACAGATGACCTTAACAGTACTATCAACCAATTTGACCTAATGGACATTTACAAAACACTTCACCCAACAGCAGCAGAATACATTCTGCCTAAGTGCACATGGAACATTCATCAAGATATCACATTCTGAGGCCGGGCACGATGGCTCACACCTGTAATCCCAATGCTCTGGGAGGCTGAGGCGAGCAGATCACCTGAGGTCAGGAGTTCAAGACCAGCCTGACCAACATGGTGAAACCCTGTCTCTACCAAAAATACAAAATTAGCCGGGCGTGGTGGCACATGCCTGTAATCCCAGCTACTTGGGAGGCTGAGGCAGGAGAATTGCTTGAACCCGGGAGGTGGAGGTTGCAGTGAGCCGAGATTGCGACATTGCACTCCAGCCTGAGCAACAACAGCGAAACTCCAACTGAAAAAAAAAAAAGATATCACATTTTAGATGATAAAATACACTCAACACATTTAAAAGAATAGAAATCATACAAAATGCATTCTCAGACCAAAAAGAAATTAAGCTAGAAATCAGTAACAGAAAGATAGCTGAAAAGTTCCCAGATATTTGGAAATTAAACAATACAGTTCTAAATAACTCACAGGTCAAAGAATAAGTCTAGAAATTAAAACATATTTTGAACTAAATGAAAATTAAAACACGTCTTATCAAAATTTGTGGAATGCAGTGAAAGCCGTGCTGAGGGGGAAAATTATGGCATTATATGCATATATTAGAAATGAAAGATATAAAATGATACCAACTGCCTATAACCTTTCCCAGAAAGTGGAAAAGAATGAAACAATTCCCAACTTATTTTATGAGGCCAGCATTACCGTAATACCAAGTCCAGACAAAACATTACAAGAAAATGACAAATACCTCTCATGAACATAGATGCAAAAATTCTTAACAAAGTATTAGCAAATTTAATCCAACAATATAAAAAAGGATAATATATCAAGAACAAGTGGGATTCATCCCACGAATGGAAGTCTGTTCTATCATTTATAAATCAATTAATGTAATTCATCATATTAACAGACTAAATAGCAACCATATGATCCTATTAATAGATACAGAAAAAAGCTGACAAAATCTAACATCCATTCATGATAAAAATGCTTGACAAACTAGGAATGGAGGGGAATTTCCTCAACTTGATAAAGAACATCTTTTTTTTTTTTTTTTTGAGATGGAGTCTCGCTCTGTCACCCAGGCTGGAGTGCAGTGGCGCGATCTCGGCTCACTGCAAGCTCCGCCTCCAGGGTTCACGCCATTCTCCTGCCTCAGCCTCCCGAGTACCTGGAGTACAGGCGCCTGCTAGCATGCCTGGCTATTTTTTTGTATTTTTAGTAGAGACAAGGTTTCACCATGTTAGCCAGGATGGTCTCAATCTTCTGACCTCGTGATCCATCCACCTCAGCCTCCCAAAGTGCTGGGATTACAGTCGTGAGCCACCACGCCTGGCCAAGAACATACATTAAAAAAAAAAAAAAAACAAAAAAAAAAACCTACAACTAATATCATACTTCATGATGAGAAACTTGGAGCTTTCTGCTAAGATCAGAAACAAGGAAAAAAACAAAAAGACAACAACAAAAAAAGGCAAGAACATTTCATCTCAGCACTGCATTCCAACATATTGGAAGTCCTAGATAATGCAATAAAGCAAGAAAAGGAAATAAACTGTATATGGATTGGGAAGAAAGAAATAAAAGTGTCTTTGTAGTTAACATAATTTTCTATGCAGAAAATCTGAAATAATTGACAAAAAACTGCTGGAAATGGAACTAATAATTATAGCAGGGTTGCAGGATACAAAATTAATATACAAAAATTAATTGCTTTCCTATATACCAGCAATGAACAAGTAGAATTTGAAATTTATAACACATTATCAAGGAGCATGATTGCTGGATTGTATGGTAAGAGTATATTTAGTTTTGTAAGAAACTACCAAACTGTCTTCCAAACTGGCTGTACCATTTTTATTCCCACCTTCAATGAACTGGAGTTCCTGTTGCTCTACAGCATTTGGTATTATCAGTGTTTTGGATTTTGGACATTCTAACAGGTGTGTAGTAGTATCTTGTTTTTTTTTAATTTGCAATTCCTTAATGACATATGATGTCAAATATCTTTTCATATGCACATTTACATTAGCGCCCCCCAAAATAAAATACTTAAGTATAAATTTAACAAGATATGTACAAGTTCTATATAAAGAAAACTACAAAACTTTGATGGATGATATCAAATAATAACTAAATAAATGAAGAAATAGTCCATGTTCATGGATAAGAAGAATCAATATTGTCAAGCTGTCAGTTCTTCCCAAATTCTTCTATAGCTTGAATACAATCCCAATCAAAATCCCAGCAAATTATTTTGTGGATATCAATAAACTGATTCTAAAGTATTTATGGAGAGGCAAAAGGCCCAGAATAGCCAACTCGATATTGGAAAGGAAGAACAAAGAGGTTGACACTACCAAATTTCAAGACTTACTATAAAGCTACAGTAATCAAGACTGTGTGGTATTGGTGAAAGGGTAGACAAATAGATCAATGGGACAGTAGAGATAGCCCAGAAATAGACTCACGTAAATAGTCAACTGATGTTTGGTAAAGGAGCAAATGCAATACCATGGAGCAAAGATGGTCTCTTCAACAAATAGTACTGGAATAACCAGACATACACATGCAGAAACAAACAAACAAACAAACAAAAAACAAAAAAAAAACACCCAGACCTTACACTCTTCAAAAAATTAACTCGAAATAGATCAGAGACTTAGATGTAAAACACAAAATGATAAAACTCCTAGAAGATAACATAGGAGAAAATCTAGATGACATTGGATATGATGATGACCTTTTAGATACAACACCAAAGGTATGATCCATGGAATAACCGATAAGCTGGACTTCATTAAAATTAAAAAGCTTTCATCTTCATTCTTAATTAAATAAGTTCCTGCTTTCCTGCTCTGGTGCTGAATTCCTGGCTTGGCCCCCTAAGCACATGATTCTTCCATGCCACTCCCAGGGAAGTTCAAGTTTTCTGACCTGGCTATGCCTGTTTAATCCTACTCTCCTGGCTGGGAGACAGGGAAGCTTGTCCAGCGGGTGTTGATACCTGGGGGTTGAGGCTGGCAGAAGGAAGGTCTTATGGGTAAGTGAGCCAATCCAATGGAGAAGAGAAAGTTGGAAAATCAAGTGAGGCAGGTAGAAGTTGGTAAACCAGAGAAGCAGAGCCAAACGGGTCAGGAAAGGAAGAAGGGCTGGAGCCCAAAGCCAAGAATATAAGCACATGGAGGGCAGGGAACCATATACAGCAGGCTAAGCCATGAGCTGGTTTGGATAAATATTAGAAATAGAGGCCTTTTGCCTGTTTTCTGTGTGATGTATGACTAGATCTGCCCCAATTTAAAGAGCCAACAATGAGTATAAAATGCTCACTGACTTCAGTCCTACCCAGTCCAGACCATGGGTCCCAACATCTATGGGAGGTAGTACAGTAAAATGGAAAGAATATGAGCTTTGGAATAAGACCAGGGCTTAAATTCTGGCTCTTTGTCTTAGTAGCTGTGTGACCGTGGGCAAGTTACTCTCAGCTTCAGCTTTTTTATATGAAAAAGAGAGACAGAATCTGCCTCACAGAGTCATTGTGATGATAAAATGAACCTATATTAATGATCCAAGATGGCCCTTGGTATCTCACAGGCACTCAACAGATGATAGCCCCCTTCCTTCAAAGGCACCTATCATAACTGGCCTTGTATTTCTATTTAGTTGAATGAAGCACGTCTCTATCTTTAGCCAGATCTTAAACTTGTTGAGGGCGCACACTGTGTGTGAATCATTTTCATACATATTTACTTTTTAAAGCAATGTATTTTTCTGATTACAAATATCGTGTAAATTTATACAAAATCTAAATG
The DNA here is from genome assembly GCF_028885655.2 of Pongo abelii. Classification (NCBI taxonomy): domain Eukaryota; kingdom Metazoa; phylum Chordata; class Mammalia; order Primates; family Hominidae; genus Pongo; species Pongo abelii. The sequence goes on from NC_072008.2 coordinate 106,621,718, forward strand.
TTGCAAAACACTAAACACAGGAGAAATCTCTAGTATTCTCTCCCACCTTCCCAAACAGAACTGCTGAAAAAAGCTTGAAACATTTTCCTCTACCCCCCCGCCAATATTGTTGGTTTTGTATTTTACAAAAATGGGATCATTGTTAACATATGATTCTCAAAATAAATCTAAAACAAAGAAGTATAAGTTTCATACAAATAGAGAATTCATACGTATCAAAGATTTATTTAACTCATTGAGGAGGAAACCAGTAAGGCGGCAGCCAACTCAAAAGAGGATATGAAAACTGGTATTTTATATATAGTCAGTAAAAACACGAAAGGAATACTAAAATAAGATTGCTAAATTAGAATCAAAGCTGGTTAATGTTCTACAGGGCAATAAGAACCAAAATAGTGGTGTCTTTTAAAAAATAATTTAATGAACATATAGTTTAATATATAGTTTTATTTCTACAAAGATGCATTTAAAATTACAATTTTAGAGCCAAGACAGTTCTATTAAATCAATTGTCAATATTAACATAATTGATTGTCTGTTTCATCCAATAATGTTATAGTCCAGGTTTTTCTTTTAAAAAAGACTATTTTTTTATTTTATTATTATTATACTTTAAGTTTTAGGGTACATGTGCACAATGTGCAGGTTAGTTACATATGTATACATGTGCCATGCTGGTGTGCTGCACCCATTAACTCGTCACTTAGCATTAGGTTAGGTTCACAGCAAAACTGAAAGGAAGGTAGGAAGATTTTCCACATATACCCTCCCCCTACAAGTGCATAGCCTCCCTCTTCATCAACATCGCTCATCAGAGTAGTGCATTTGTTACAATTGATGAAGATACATTGACACATCATAATCACCCAAAGTTCATAGTTTACATTAAGGTTCATTCGATGTTGTACATTCTATGGGTTTGGACAAATATATAATGATATGTACCCACCAATGTAGTATCATACAGAGTAATTTCACTGCCCTAAAAAATCCTCTGTGCTCCACTTATTCATCCCTCCCCTTCTCCCTGTGGCGTCTTCTTTAGGTGGACAGAAAACAATGTCACTGCATCTTGCCAGTTTTACAGAATTGTAAATTGACTGGAATCTCATCAATTGTGTTAAATTGCAATTGTCTAGACGTAGAGAGTCAGATGACCCTCAGAGAGGCCTGTTAAAAAAAATTATCTTAACATGACATTAAAGCATCAAGTAGTCATCTTTCCTTTTGTATTAGTTTCCTAGTGCTGCTGTAACAAATTACGAAAAACTAGGTGGCTTAAAACAACACACATTTATTCTCTTAACAGTTCTGGAGATCAGAAGTTAGAAATCTGTTTCACAAGGCTGAAATCAACATGTCAGAAGGGCCATGTTCCTTTTGGAGGTTCTATGAGAGAATGTTTCCATGCTTTTTCCAGCTTCTGAAGCTGCTTTCTCGTACTCCTTGGTTCGTGGCCTCTTCCTCCATCTTTAAAACCAACAGCATAGCATCCTCAAATCTCTTTGCCTCCATCTTCGCATCACCTTCTCTCTTATAAGGATCCTTGTGATTACATCAAGCACACCTGGATAATTCAAGGTAACTCCCCTATTTCAAGGTAAACTGATTTGCAACCTTATTCCCCCAGCTATGTAACATAACATATTCACAGGTTCTGAGGAGCAGGACATGGAGATCTTAAGTGGGGGTAGTCATTATTCTTCCCATCTTACTCTTGCTTCCAAATTTTGAATGATTCTTTATAGCCTCATCTTACACATTTTATTCTTCAACTTGCTTTTGTCACTTAAAAATTTTTTTTTTAGTTTTTGAGACAGGATCTTGCTGTGTCACCCATTCTGGGGTGCAGTGGTGCGATCATGGCTCACTGCAGCCTCAATCTCCTGAGCTCAAGTGATCCTCCCACCTCAGCCTCCCAAGTAGCTGGGACTACAGATACACACCACTATGCCTGACTGATTTTTCTTTTTCTTTTTAGTAGAGTCGCGGTCTCACTCTGTTGCCCAGGCTGATCTCAGATTCCTAAGTTCAAGCAATCCTCCTGCCTTGGCCTCCCAAAGTGCTGGGATTACAGGCGTGAGCCACCACACCTGACCTGTCCCTTATCTTCTCATTCAGCACATGCTGTATGCAGCCACCCCATTCCTCTTAATGGGTAGATAGTATTCCAATTATGGAACTGTTACAGTTTAGTCATTTCCCCATAGATGAAAATTTAAGTTATCAGTTTTTCACCATTATAAACAGAGGGGCAATGAACACCCCTATGCATAACTCTTCGTGTAATTGTGACTATGTTTCCATAGGAAAATTTTCTGGTGGTTAAAATTCTGAGACACAATGTATGTCAATTTAATTTTCACAAATATTAACAAATCACTTTTCAAAATGTACATCAATATCTTACACTCATACCAATAACGTGTGAGAGTACCTGTTTATCTTCCACATCTCTTACACTAGGTATATGGAATTCATTTTTAAGTCTTTCAGGATCTACACAGCATTTTGAGATATCCATATAGGTTTTCTTGGCAAAAAATAAAAGCTTAATCCTTGGTGAATTGAATGTTAAAACAATGCAAATCCATGTGTATAACTCAGAGGGTTTATCCTAACAATGATGCATTGGTAACAGATAATGTGTGTAAATGTGCTTTTCATATTATAAAGTGCTATTCAGATATTATTTTCATGCATGGAGTGTGTGTGTGTGTGTGTGCGCACGTGTATGTAAGTGTGTGTGTGTGTGTTTGAAATGGAGTCTTACTCCATAGCCAAAGCTGGAGTGCAGTGGCATGATCTCGGCTCACTGCAACCTCCTGGGCTCAAGCGATTCTCATGCCTCAGCCTCCCAAGTAGCTGTGAGTACAGGTGCACGCCACGATGCCTGGCTAATTTTTTGTATTTTAGTAGAGACAGGGTTTCACCATGTTGCCCAGGATGGTCTCGAACTCCTGAGCTCAGGTGATCCACCTGCATTGGCCTCCCAAAGTGCTGAGATTACAGGTGTGAGCCACCGCGCCCGGCTGGAATGTGTGTTCTTTTCATACTTAGTTCACATATCTCACACAGGTTGGCCTCACTACTTGCCAGTTTCACACAGTGTACGTTCTTTTGCCAAGACTCAACATATTTCCGCTATGTACCCCAAGGGCTCTAAGGTCTAAAGTGTGTGACTGATTGCGCCAATCCTTCAGGAGGAAAGACGTGGTAAGATTATGGACATATGTGTCCTCTGAAGATAGTAAGACAGCCCAATAGCAAAGGCTTCAGAGAACAAGGGTTCCCACTCTTGAGTAGGTAAGTATTTCACAGGGTAGAGTCAGCTGATTATGTACTAAAGAATTTCCTAGATATAAAGCCCCATGGGCTTAGATGGAAAGTCCTGGTGAGTACCCTACCCCACAGATGCCCGCCCCACCCTCACCCTGGAACGTGACAATAAACTCTGTAATGTTAAGGACCATGACCATACGAGATGCAGGCATGAAGGGGCTAGCTGAAAGGGCACTGAAGGTTGACCTAGGCTCTAGGGAGGGGCATTATTCTCTACTGTCCACTTCCCTCGGCCTGCTCTAGAACTAGAAGTCAGCTTCCTAGCAGGAGTAAGAGCAGTGCTGGCAAGATGAAGTGGAAGGGAATGGGCTTCAGCACTGGCCTGATTGGTTGTTCCTGGAGTCAGAGTTCATACAACCCTTAGCAGGAACTGCTCTCTCCAGTTTTCTTCCCACAACCACAGTTTGAAAGGTGTGTAAGGAAGAGCATACAGGAGTTAATGTCCTGAAACTAGAAAGGAAATGGGCCCCTCTACCATCCTTCTCCTCACTATCCCAGTACAAATCTACAAGTACATGTGAGCATATGCTCAGCTTTCATCTCAGGCTTTTTAGGACTTCTCTCTCTAGAGAGAATTCAGTGGTGCCTCCTGATAAGGAGCGTTTAAGGGGAAAATATGTTTGGGATGAACCCAACCATAGCTCAGAAAATACTGCTGAAACCACTAACACATTAAAATGCTTTCATAAGGACCTAAGAGGACTTAGAGGCTTGTACCATGATTAAGAGCGTAAGCTCTGGAGCCTAAGGGCATAGGACTGAATCCTGTCTCTGACACTAGCTGTGACCTTGGACAAGCCTCTTAACTTTCCTATGCCTTAGAATCAACTGTAAAATGGGAGATAACAATACCTACCTCATAAGGGTTGTTGTGAGGATCGAATGAAATAATGCATATAGGCCTGGCACAGTGGCTCACGCCTGTGATCCCAACACTTTGGGAGGCCAAGGCAAGTGGATCACCTGAGGTCAGGAGTTCAAGACCAGCCTGGCCAACATGGTGAAACCCCGTCTCTACAAAAATACAAAAATCAGCTGGGCATGATGGCGGGTCCCTGTAATTCCAGCTACTTGGGAGGCTGAGGCGGGAGAATCACTTGAACCCACAAGGCGGATGTTGTAGTGAGCCGAGATCGCACCACTGCACTCCAGCCTGGGTGACAGATCGAGACTCCAACTCAAAAAAAAAAAAAAAAAAAAAAAAAAGCATATAAAACACCTAGTACCATGCCAGGAATATAGTAAGTGCTCATAAATATAAGCTATTATTTAGTTCTCCCACAGTGCCTCACAGTCCTACGCCCATAGTCTTTTAAGTTCTTGTGGAGCAAATGAAATTGAAAACTATTAGTTTATTTCTTTTCCTAACATGCAAATTTGCCCATACTTAGCCTACCAAATTTCCAATAATATGAGAATAGCTGTTGTTACAATGGCCTACTTTTCTTTTCCCCAAACTTCATAGTTCTGTCTGCCTTTTCCAGAAACTATTTGCTGGCTCTGTCTCTGCCTCCTCTCCACTCAGCAAGACTTGTCCCTACACATGTACCCTATGTTGCTTTAAGATTTCAGAGAGTAGGCCAGGTGTGGTGGCTCACGCCTGTAATCCCAGCACTTTGGGAGGCCGAGGCAGGCGGATCACCTGAGGTCGGGAGTTCAAGACCAGCCTGACCAACATGGAGAAACCCCGTCTCTACTAAAAATACAAAATTAGCCAGGCATGGTGGCACATACCTGTAATCCCAGCTACTTGGGAGGCTGAGGCAGGAGAATCACTTGAACCTGGGAGGTGGAGGTGGTGGTGAGCCAAGATCATGCCACTGCACTCCAGCCTGGGCAACAAGAGCAAAATTCCGTCTTAAAAAAAAAAAAAAAGATTTCAGAGAGGACTGCGTGGCCTCGGCTCGTGGGTCTCTGAGACCTGAAAATTGAGAGCATTTTCGCACCCCAGAGGCTGCTACTGGCGGCCCTGCGGCCTTCACCATGCCACAGAACGAATATATTGAATTACACTGTAAACGCTATGGATATCGTTTGGATTACCATGAGAAAAAGAGAAAGAAGGAAAGTCGAGAGGCTCACGAATGTTCAAAGAAGGCAAAGAAAATGATGGTCTGAAGGCTAAGCTTTACCATAAACCACGCCATGCTGAGAAAATACGAATGAAAAAGACTATCAAGATGCATGGAAAGAGAAACACCAAACAAAAGAATAATGAAAAGACTCCCTAACTGCCCTGGCCAGAACTTCCAACACTATGTTGAATAGGAGTGGTGAGAGAAGGCATCCCTGTCTTGTGCCAGTTTTCAAAGGGAATGCTTCCAGTTTTTGCCCATTCAGTATGATATTGGCTGTGGGTTTGTCATAGATAGCTCTTATTGAGATACGTCCCATCAATACCTAATTTATTGAGAGTTTTTAGCATGAAGTGTTGTTGAATTTTGTCAAAGGCCTTTTCTGCATCTATTTAGATAATCATGTGGTTTTTGTCTTTGGTTCTGTTTATATGCTGGATTACATTTATTGATTTGCGTATATTGAACCAGCCTTGCAGCCCAGGGATGAAGCCCACTTGATCATGGTGGATAAGTTTTTTGATGTGCTGCTGGATTCGGTTTGCCAGTACTTTATTGAGGATTTTTGCATCAATGTTCATCAAGGATATTGGTCTAAAATTCTCTTTTTTGGTTGTGTCTCTGCCCGGCTTTGGTATCAGGATGATGCTGGCCTCATAAATCAGGCAGGAGAAGGAAATAAAGGGTATTCAATTAGGAAAAGAGGAAGTCAAATTGTCCCTGTTTGCAGACGACATGATTGTATATCTAGAAAACCCCATTGTCTCAGCCCAAAATCTCCTTAAGCTGATAAGCAACTTCAGCAAAGTTTCAGGATACAAAATCAATGTACAAAAATCACAAGCATTCTTATACACCAATAACAGACAAACAGAGAGCCAAACCATGAGTGAACTCCCATTCACAATCACTTCAAAGAGAGTAAAATACTTAGGAATCCAACTTACAAGGGACGTGAAGGACCTCTTCAAGGAGAACTACAAACCACTGCTCAATGAAATAAAAGAGGATACAAACAAATGGAAGAACATTCCATGCTCATGGGTAGGAATAATCAATATCATGAAAATGGCCACACTACCCAAGGTAATTTATAGATTCAATGCCATCCCCATCAAGCTACCAATGACTTTCTTCACAGAACTGGAAACAACTACTTTAAAGTTCATATGGAACCAAAAAAGAGCCCGCATCGCCAAGTCAATCCTAAGCCAAAAGAACAAAGCTGGAGGCATCATGCTACCTGACTTCAAACTATACTACAAGGCTACAGTAACAAAAACAGCATGGTACTGGTACCAAAGCAGAGATATAGATCAATGGAACACAACAGAGCCCTCAGAAATAACGCTGCATATCTACAACTATCCGATCTTTGACAAACCTGAGAAAAACAAGCAATGGGGAAAGGAGTCCCTATTTAATAAATGGTGCTGGGTAGCCATATGTAGAAAGCTGAAACTGGATCCCTTCCTTACACCTTATACAAAAATTAATTCAAGATGGATTAAAGACTTAAACGTTAGACCTAAAACCATAAAAACCCGAGAAGAAAACCTAGGCATTACCATTCAGGACATAGGCATGGGCAAGGACTTCATGTCTAAAACACCAAAAGCAATGGCAACAAAAGCCAAAATTGACAAATGGGATCTAATTAAACTAAAGAGCTTCTGCACAGCAAAAGAAACTACCATCAGAGTGAACAGGCAACCTACAACATGGGAGAAAATTTTCACAACCTACTCATCTGACAAAGGGCCAATATCCAGAATCTACAATGAACTCCAACAAATTTACAAGAAAAAAACAAACAACCCCATCAAAAAGTGGGCAAAGGATATGAACAGACACTTCTCGAAAGAAGACATTTATGCTGCCAAAAGACACATGAAAAAATGCTCATCATCACTGGCCATCAGAGAAATGCAAATGAAAACCACAATGAGATACCATGTCACACCAGTTAGAATGGCAATCATTAAAAAGTCAGGAAACAACAGGTGCTGGAGAGGATGTAGAGAAATAGGAACACTTTTACACTGTTGGTGGGACTGTAAACTAGTTCAACCCCTGTGGAAGTCAGTGTGGCAATTCCTCAGGGATCTAGAGCTAGAAATACCATTTGACCCAGCCATCCCATTACCGGGTATATACCCAAAGGACTATAAATCATGCTGCTATAAAGACACATGCACACGTATGTTTATTGTGGCACTTTTCACAATAGCAAAGACTTGGAACCAACCCAAATGTCCAACAATGATAGACTGGATTAAGAAAATGTGGCACATATACACCATGGAATACTATGCAGCCATAAAAAATGATGAGTTCATGTCCTTTGTAGGGACATGGATGAAATTGGAAATCATCATTCTCAGTAAACTATCGCAAAGACAAAAACCCAAACACCGCATGTTCTCACTCATAGATGGGAATTGAACAATGAGAACACATGGACACAGGAAGGGGAACATCACACTCTGGGGACTGTTGTGGGGTGGGGGGATGGGGGAGGGATAGCATTAGAAGATATACCTAATGCTAAGTGATGAGTTAATGGGTGCAGCACACCAGCATGGCACATGTATACGTATGTAACTAACCTGCACATTGTGCACATGTACCCTAAAACTTAAAGCATAATTAAAAAAAAGAAAGAAAGAAAAGACTCCACAGGGATCAGTACCTGCCTATTTGCTGGACAGAGAGGGACAATCTCGAGCTACAGTACTTTCCAATATGATTAAACAGAAATGAAAAGAGAAGGTGGGAAAATGGGAAGTCCCTCTGCCTGAAGTATGTGTCCAAGGAGAAACAAAAGTATGAAAAGTTATTTGAACAGGAAAGAGAAAGAAGAAGGCATGGAAGAGGATGGTTACTAAAGTCTGCTTTGTTGGAGATGGCTTTACAAGAAAACCACCTAAATATGAAAGACTCATCAGGCCAATGGGCTTGTGTTTCAAGAAAGCCCATGTAACACATCCTGAACTGAAAGCCACCTTTTGCCTACCAATACTTGGTGTAAAGAAGAATCCCTCATCCCCACTGTATACAACTTTGGGTGTTATTACCAAAGGTACTGTCATTGAGGTAAATGTGAGCAAACTGGGACTTGTGACGCAAGGAGGCAAAGTTATTTGGGGAAAATATGCCCAGGTTACCAACAATCCTGAAAATGATGGATGCATAAATGCAGTCTTACTGGTTTGACAGCAATTTAATATATAATTATTGAGGACTACAAACCAATTGAAAAAACTGCCATTACTGTGATGTTTCTGAATACCACCAAACAGCCTTACATGTCTGCAATCATCAAGAGATTTATTTATTAAATTGCAAACATTAAAATGGTTAAAAAAAGATTTCAGAAAGTAAAAAGAGAGTAGTCAATTTTAAAAGTGTTTGCAAGTGGAAGGGAGCATGTTCCCTGCCCCACTACCATATTTCACAATTCCATCTTCTGTGTATCTGGAGGATTTTTACAGAACCAAAAGGCCACCATCTGTAGGAAGTTCTAAGGGTTCATTTACATAATGTATCACTACAGTCTTTTCTCCTTGGGTGAGGGCAGCAGGTTTTTCAGGTCAGAAGCTGCTCCACACCCCTAAACTCTCTGCATTCCCAGGATGTTAGGTCACTGAGGAAGCTGGGGAGGATACACGGAAGGAAAATTCTGCCTGGTCTAGTACTGAGGCACACTTTTTGCCCTGTGTAGCATCATTTTATCTCCAATTGACTTGCTTAGATCAGTATGTGTCTATATGTTTCCATAGCACCCACTCCTTAAGTAGCTGATTCACATGGCTTTTATGGACCAAATTATTGTTCCATGCTGCTCTTGATTTTACTTGAGGGTACGGTGACTATTGGGGAGAAATTCTTGCTTGAATTCCAAAGAAGTAATGTGTTCTTCTGGAGGTCTGATAGATTAGTTCTTTCAAGGTCACCTTGAATAACATAGTTAGAAGACAGCAGGTGAGCTTTATATGACTATAACCTAAGTCTCTTCATCATGAAAAATGGAATGAGGGAGTTGGGGTTGAAGAAAGGAGCTCTCCACTGTTCCAAAGCAAGTCCATACAGTCTCTCCCAAATTAAGTATATAATCCTTTTAGTCCCAAACAGTGGCTGATGAAGGGAAAACCATGCTAGCCATGCCAAGAAATAAGATACTTTGGTTAACAGCCCTGCTACTTAGAAGAGAGGGCTCCCTCGACATAATGTCCTGGCATTGGATAAGAGGAGAGGAAATGACTAAAGATAAATTCTTAGCATGCTACCAAGAGTAAAATTGGATGAGGACGGGAAGCCCTAGGTCAGACTGTTCACAATTTCTTGAAGTGTTGTGGTGGCCACGACTGGTATACATTACTAGGAGTTCTTTTAATTGTCCTGGTCTGTGAGGGGCAAGCATTTGTTAGGTAAATGCTGGGATATTTGGTCCCAATAGGCAGTGGCTATAGTAACTTCAATCCCTTGGTTACCTCAGAGGTAGCTGGCTGACATTCCTATCAAAATACCCAACTGATATGAGATGTAAACATTGAGATATAGGAGAAAAGGAGACATGCATTCGTCCACTGGGGGTATAGGAATGAACAGACGGTTGATAAACATATGTTCCTTGTTATAAAGTAAAATCCTGGCTGGGTGAGGTGGCTCATGCCTGTAATCCCAGTGCTTTGGGAGACCGAGGCGGGTGGATCACTTGAGGTCAGGAGTTCGAGATCAGCCTGGCCAACATGGTGAAACCCCATCTCTACTAAAAATACAAAAATTAGCCAGGTGTGGTGGCTAGCGGCTGTAATCCCAGCTACTCGGGAGGCTGAGGCAGGAGAACTGCTTGAACCCAGGAGGCAGAGGCTGCAGTGAGCCAAGATCACACCACTGCACTCCAGCCTAGAAAACAGAGCGAGACTCCATCTCAAAAAAGAAAAAAAAAAAAAAAAGTAAACTCCTGTAGGCAGAAACCAGTACTGATGATGATTTAATGTGATCTTGTTTCCCTCCTCTGCCTTCACTCTACCTTGGAGTGTTAGTCACCCATCCCAATCCCAAACAACATGAAGGTGATGTCTCAGCCATTATTACTTTCTGTCTCCCCTACACACATATACATACACACACACACACACACACACACACACATTAATGAAATACTCAGGACAACAGCAGACACAAAGTAGTCTTCATTTCTTCCACACATTGGAAACATTTTCAATTACAGTTCAGCTTCTCTGAGGTCCACATCAAGTAGTAAAATACCAACAGCACAGAAAAGCTGGGTTGGAGGAAATCGCTGCTAATGAGGCACTAAGCGAGAGGCTTCACTTAACAATTCCAATAGACAAGCCGGAGGCCCATGCAAGTCCCTAAGAAAAAGAGTCATTTTGGCTTATGCCCTGAAGGACTTCTACTCTGCACTTTCTCCTCAGAGTGTGCCTATGAAGTGCCACTGTAAAGAGAGGTCCTTGCTTAATGGCCACTAGTAAAATCCTAACAGAGAGCTAATCTGTTTGGGGAGCAGCTTTTTTAATAGTGGTGATTTTCTTCTCAGCCAGAGCTTCTCACTGGAATTAAAAAGACCCCAGCCACACTGACAGTTGCAGGTTCCACATATTCCTACTATATTCTAGTAGGATTCTGGGCCTTCAGCTCAGCCCAGGAAAGCTCAGAAATGCATCAGGCAAATGAGCAGAGCTAGAAGGTCACTTTAGAGAGCCTAAAGTGTTTGAAGGCAAGTTATTCCAATTGACCTGGGTAAGAAGGGTGTGAATGGTATTTCTGACCCTTTCAACTATATAGTGGATACCCCCGTTTCCAAACATAGTGGTAACTCTTAAGAAAATAAAATCTATTTGGGAGTTGCTCTTTCTTCTGATAGGCTTAACAGAAAAGTCAAGAAAATGTACTGATGGGTATCTCACCCATGAGCCTCATCCTTTCCTTCAATTTCATGGTTACTCTTGGCAACTCCCAACTCATCCTAAAATACCCAGAAAATAGAATCAGACAACACTTTGCCTTGCTTCAGTCTCAAAGGGTGGCTCTGAGTTCTCAACCCTGGTCTGAGGGTGCCGGTGGCAGCAGACACAGTGGAGGTAGTCTACTACATTATGGGTGAAGAGTGAGCGCAATGGATGCAAGTACTGGAAGAAAAGGAGCATGAAGCCAATGGAAATCAGATAAGCAATAATGAGCTGCAAGGCAATCAAGGAATGACAGTAATTCAGTAACACTTTAACTCCAAAGAACTTAAAAACCAAGACCATGATCACATTCTCTACCAACCTAACACTATAGTGCAGGCCCATATGTCCCCAGTTCTGCCCTTTGTCGACGAGATCTCTGTCTGCCAACCTCAACTGCAAAGCTGACCAGCAAGAGAAGTTGATGCCAGCATAGAGGATGGTGACTGAAATCAGGACCACCAGAGTGCCGACCCGGCTGAAGTTTTTCTCAATGTTATTGGGCATCTGGGCACCACTCCTCCAGAACTTAATCCAGGGCTCAAAGAGGATGATCAGGAAGTTGAGCACTAGGAAGGGCACAGCCTTCAATTTCAAAGTGGCTGAGAAGAGCACCAGAATCAGGAGGCGGGAAGTGATCTCCAATGTCCGCCAGATGGTGATGCAGAGGACTTCTAGTGGCCCAAGGCGAATCTTGTAGTCATCGTACTTGATCTGGATAGCCAACATATTGCAAAGGGTGGCCCCATAGGTGACAGATACCAGGGAAAATACCATTAGCACAACTGTTAAGAAAAACAAAAACAAAAACAAAAACAGGCAATCAGTCAATGTTGGTAATGAAGGCTGTACTTATAACCCAGAGGTCCAGAGAGATGACAGATGAGACTTGAGAGCTCCAGTTAAGAGCAAATACAAATATGATCACAGCTATGTAAACAAATAGCATGCATTTGAATAGACTTTCTCCAAAGGCGGTATATAAACGGCCAACAGGTATATGAAAAGGTGTTCAACATCACTAATCATCACAAAAATGCAAATCAAAGCCACAATGAGATATCACCTCACACCTGTTAGAATGGCTATTATTAAAAAAAAATAAGTGGTGGTGGGGATGTGAGAAAAAGGACCCTTGTACACTGTTTGTGGGAACATAAATTGATACAGCCATTATGGAAAACAGCATGGAGGTTCTCCAAAAAATTAAAAACAGAACGACCAAACGATCAAATAATCCCACTGCTGGGTGTATACCTAAAGGAAATCAGTATCTCAAAGAGATATCTGCACTCCCATGCTCATTGTAGTATTATTCTCAATAGCCAAGATATGGAAACAAACTCAGTATCTGTTGACAGATGAATGGATAAAGAAAATCTGGTATGTGTGTGTGTGTGTGTGTGTGTGTGTGTGTATGAATATTATTCAATCATAAAATTAGGGAAACCCTGCCATCTGTGACACACAGATGAACCTAGAGGACATTATGCTAAGTGAAATGAGCTAGACACATAAAGAAAAATACTGCATTGTCTTACTTATATGTGGAATCTAAAAAAGTTGAACACCTAGAAACAGAGAATGGGTGGTTACCAGGGGATGGGGATTTAGGGAAATGGAAGGATTTTGATCAAAGGCTACAAACTTAGAGTTATAAGATAAAATTCAGAGCTCTAATGTACAACATGATGACTATAGTTGACAATAATGTATTGTGTACTTGAAATTTTTAAAGAGAGTAGATTTTAAGTTTTACCACACACACACACACACGTACAAAAATGGTAACTATGTGAGGTGATGAATGTGTTAATTAGTTTGGTTGTGGTAATCATTTCACAATGTGTACATACATCAAAACATCGCATTGTACACCTTGAATATATACAATAAAACAAAATAGATGCACAAAAAATTGAAAGAATGAACCAAAATATTTTTTTGTGTGTGATAGTCTTATATCAGTTTTAGAAATCTTTTTCTCTGCATTTCTCTATTTTCTAAATTTCTCGTGATGAACATATACTGTAACACTTTAATAATCATATAAATATACAAAATAAACTTCCTTAAAAAGCATGGGTCTTAGAACATTGAGAAGTCACTAACATGAGAAGAGTACATAAAAGGTATCAGGCAGACTTTGCTGATGAAGCAGGCTTTGGAGCAAACATTAAATAAGGCAGGAAGAACTCTATCTGAAAAAATCCAGTCTTAGGAGACTCACAGAGAATGCCCTTGCTAATAGAAGTCCCTTCTTTGATGTATATCTTCTTCAAGGAACTAACATTGTTTGTGTGTTTCTAGAACACTTAACTTCAGTGATGTGTCAAAACGTGTATTGAAAATTCCATGAAGGCAGGAGGGACCATGTCTATTTTCTTCACTGCTGTATTCCCAGAGCCTAACATATTACCTGGAACATAGCAGGTGCTCAATAAATGTTTGTGGAATTAATGAAGACTTCTGAGATTAGAGAGGTGCATAAAATACCTAATTAGGCTGGGCGCGGTGACTCATGCCTGTAATCCCAGCACGTTGGGAGGCCAAGGCGGATGGATCACCTGAGGTCAGGAGTTCGAGACCAGCCTGGCCAACATGATGAAACTCCATCTCCGCTAAAAATACAAATATTAGTCAGGTGTGGTGGCGTGCACCTGTAATCCCAGCTACCTGGGATGCTGAGGCAGGAGAATTGCTTGAACCTGGGAGGCAGAGGTTATAGTGGGCCGAGATTGCACCACTGCGATCCAGCCTGGGCAACAGAGTGAGACTCTGTCTCAAAAAGAAAAAAAAAATTAGCCAGGCATGATGGCATGCCTGTAATCCCAGCTTCTCAGGAGGCTGAGGCACGAGAATCACTTGAACCCAGGAGGCAGAGGTTGCAGTGAGTTGAGATCGCCCCACTGCACTCCAGCCTGGGTGACAGAGTGAGACTCCTTCTCAAAAAGAAAAAAAATTAAAAATAAAACTAATTAGAAGTCCTTGGTTCTGGCCGTGCACACGGTGGCTCACACCTGTAATCCCAAGCACTTTGGGGGGCTGAGGTGGGTGGATCACCTGAGGTCAGGAGTTCAAGACCAGCCTGTCCAACATGGTGAAACCTGGTCTCTACTAAAAATACAAAAATTAGCTGGGCGTGGTGGTGCATGCCTGTAAGGAGGAAGGGAAGAAAGGGAGAAAGAGAGGAAGGGAGGAAGGGAGGAAGGGAGGAAGAGAGAGAGAGAGAGGAGAGAGAGAGAGAGAGAGAGGAGAGAGAGAGAGAGAGAGAGAGAGAGAGGGAGGGAGGGAGGGAGAGAGAGAGAGGGAGGGAGGGAGGGAGAGAGAGAGAGAGAGAGAGAGAGAAAGAAAGAAAGAAAGAAAGAGAAAGAAATCCTTGGTTCAGCGGTTCAGCTGTATGGGAACTTTTGGAAGTCACTGAATATCTGTGTACCTCAGTTCTCAATTCACTGAGATACTCAAGAGTTGTTTATATTTGTCATCAGCAATGTCAATTCATTACCCCCATATGTTAGGAATCTCTGAGTTTGCAGCAGAGTGGTTCAAAAATTTCCAAACCCTGTTGCCTCACCCATGACATCCATGGAACCATATGTTAGAGTAGTGTCCCTAAAGAGCCAGGATGCTCCCTAACCTACCTAAGCATCAACTATAGATGACACAGGTGGCCCTTTCCTTTTCTTCCTTTATGTCAGAGGATGCTGATCACTAAGAAAAATCCAGTGCTCTCAAGAGAAGTGGGAGGGCTGAGGAATACTCATCCAAAAGGAAAGCTGGAGCTTTCTGTTCCTATTAAAACACTTGATCTAGGGAAAAGGTGGCCATAGAGATGTCAACTTAATCTTTTACTTTTCATGGAGGAAAAGTTAAGATTTCCCCCATGTAAACCCAAAAGGAAGCACAGCTCTGAGTTCTTCAGCTTTAAGTAGAGTGCTGGAATCTCAGAGACTGGAATTGGAGACTCTTGAAGTGGTGACTCTTGTCTTTCTCAACCATTCTCAGTCCCATCCTCAAGAGCTGATGCACCTTATGTAACTGGGAATGTGAGAGCATACATCCAACTGTGTGGCGATGCTTTCCCTTACATTAGAACTGATTTATTGATTAGTAGTGTAACAGAAGGAAAAAAACCTGATGCTTCCAATAAATGTCAAAACATTTTCAGTCTGTGTCCCTACAAATACACTCATGCCATAAGAGAACAAAATACACAGGCTCTGGAGGCAAACACCCTGAATTACAATCCAATCTTTGCTTATGGGACCTTGGGGGAACATACTTAAATTCTCAGTGCATCTGTTTCTTCGTCTGTAAAATGAGAATAATAATTATCTCATAGGGTTGTGGTAAAGATTAAATAAACATTTACATGTAAAGGGCTTAGAGAAATGCCTAGAACCTAGTAAATTCTTTTAGCTGTGTTCTTCTTTCTTTTTCTTCCTTCTTCCCTTCTTTCTTGTCCTTTTTCTCCTCCTCCCCCTCCTCCTCTTTCTTCCTATTCTTTGTCATCTTCATCATCCCCCTATTTCCAAAGGTATGGTAGGTGGGTTTACTTTACCTGGATACTATCCTGGTACTTAGAAAATCAGGTCATTTTAAAACTGATAGAACATCTGAAAGTAAGCCTTATAAAAATGTAAGACTCATAGCAAGAAAACTATACAACTTTACTGAAGAAAACTATACAATTTTACTGAGATACATTTTAAAATATTTAATAAAATGGAGAGATTTATCATTTCACAATATGAAATCCAACAATCCTATAAAGATGTAAATTCTCCCAAAATAACCTAAGTAATTTGATGCAAATCTCAATCAGAATCTCAATGAAATGTTTTTTTTTTTTTTTGCTGTTATTATTTTGCTTTTTCTGTAGGATGAATTAAAAAATTATCTTGAAAATTAATCTACTTAAAAGATTGGGGAAAATTGTTCTACCAGATGAGAGATGTGATAGGCCTTTGTAAGAAAGGCACAAAATCTAAAAGCAATAAAGAATCTGAATACATAAAAATGTAATACTTCAGAATGCCAGAAGATACTACAAAGTGTATTGTGGATATTAAATATATCACACACATATTACATGTATGACATGTATATACATATTTAAAACGCGTGTATGTACAAGCTAAAAATTATACAAATATATGCATACATACTCATTCATAGCAGAGAAAGGATTAATAACAAGAATAAGTAAATAGCTCCTAAAAATTAATATGAAAAAGACAACCCACTAGAAAAAGCGAGTAAAATATATAAACAAACAATTCACAGAACACACAATGACCAAACACAAAAAGATGCTCAGCTTCATTCATAACCAAAGAAAGCCAATTATTTTAAAAGCCAATTATTTTATAATTATACAAATAAAGAATATTGAGTTTAGGATATGAAGAAACAGAAACAGGCACATTTGTATACTGTTGGTGAGAGTATAAATTCATATATCTTTTTGGGAGAGTTATTTGGCAATATCAATAAAATTTTAAACATACATATCCTTCCACCCAGCAATTCTACTGCTATAAATTTATCCTACAAAGTCTCATTCATGTACACAGGCATTTATAAAAATGTTTACTGTGGCATAATTTGCAATCAGAAAACAACTTTTTTGCGAAAAATTAAAATTTGTGAGGCCGACATAGGGCTCCTGCCGCCCCTCTTTCTTCCACAGTGTGAGGTCCTTAATCATGGCCTCCAAACATCTGCAGAAGTAAAGCATCATGGGAACTTAACTAAAGCTGTCCTGAGAAGGGAAGTTGTAATGAGGGGAAAAAATAACTTGGGGAGGTTGTGCTACCTTTTTCTTTTCTTTTTTGAGACAATCAATAGAATCCTATCAATAGAAAATTAGGAGAATAAAAATAATCTAATTCATATAAAAGAAATCTATATTATATGTTTATTATTGTTATACATGTATATATAAATAACTTGAGAAAAGACATACTAGCATACTGTACTTTTGAAAAAGACTTTGTTGACAGAATGTTTCATACAGTCCATTTTGGGGCAAAAACATGTACAATATATATTGTATGTATGTTTATGTTTATATAGTAAAAATAAGTCCAGAAGGATATATACTGGATGATTAACAGAGGTTATCTTTGGGGAGTGAGATTACGTTTCCTATTTTATATCTATTCTGTATGGTTTTTAATTTTTACTATAACCATGTCTGACTTTTTTAATTAAAAAAAGATAAAGACCAAAACTGGTAATGCATGATCACGAAAAAAATTTTCAAACCATACAGAAGAATTTAAAAAAGTAAGACTGCTGACTTTTCATTCCCACTCCGCAGAGGTAGTTTCTTGCATAGTTTCCAGAAATTTTCTGTGCAAATACAATTACTTATATGTCAGTTTGTGCATGTATTACTTTTGTTATTTATTTATTTATTTATGAGATGGGAGTCTCCCTCTGTCGCCCAGGCTGGAGTGCAGTGGTGCAGTCTCGGCTCACTGCAACCTCCACCTCCCAGGTTCAAGCAATTCTCCTGCTTCAGCCTCCCAAGTAGCTGGGATTACAGGCACCCACCACCACGCCTGGCTGAATTTTCTTTTGAGACAGAGTCTCGCTCTTTTGCCCAGGCTGGAGTGCAATGGTGAGATCTCAGCTCCCAGGTTCAAGTGATTCTCATGCATCAGCCTCCCAAGTAGCTGGGATTATAAGCATCCACCACCATACCCGGCTAATTTTTGTATTTTTAGTAGAGACAGAGTTTCGCCAGGCCAGGCTGGTCTCAACCTCCTGACCTCAGGTGATCCACCTGCCTTGGCTTCCCAAAGTGCTGGGATTACAGGCATCAGCCACCATGCTCATCCTTAATTTTTTTTTGTATTTTTAGTAGAGACGGGGTTTCACCATGTTGGCCAGGCTGGTTTTAAACTCCCAACTTCAAGTGATCCACTTGCCTTGGCCTCTCAAAGTGCTAGGATTACAGGCGTGAGCCACCATGCCCAGCCGTAATGTACACCTATTTTTATTAGATGATTTAAAGGAAAAGCATCATCATTTCCAAAGAGTTTTCTCCTCAAACTACTATGTATGTATGTGAACAGCTTCAAGACCAATAGAACTTCAAGAACAATTCTTAGTGGGGAAAGAAGACAAAAGAGGGCAAATTTTCTCCTTACCTTATTTGAGACATGGGACTTTGCCAAACAGGGTTAGAATCTAATAGGAAATGGTCCAAACCTGTACCCACACCTATACCAGTGCCTGCCCAAGCAGATGAAGCAAATCTCAGGCTGTTACAATTCATTAACAACAATTTATCTCAACTTTGAAAACACTGACTCACATTTCATCCTCTGCTAGAGGTCTTACTCATTTCAGGATCCCTCTTCTACAAGTGGGAAATTAGGTCAGTGATTGCTTTGTAACTTCCTCCAAAGATCACAGTGAAGGTCAGAACTTGGTCCAGGCCTGACTCTCATTAGTATTAACCCCACGCTTTTTTTTTTTTTTTTTTTTTTTTTTTGAGAGTCTTGCTCTGTCGCCCAGGCTGGAGTGCAGTGACGTGATCTCGGCTCACTGCAAGCTCTGCCTCCCGGGTTCACGCCATTCTCCGGCCTCAGCCTCCCGAGTAGCTGGGACTACAGGCGCCTGCCACCACGCTCGGCTAATTTTTTGTATTTTTAGTAGAGACGGATTTTCACCATGTTAGCCAGGATGATCTCGATCTCCTGACCTTGTGATCCACCCGCCTCGGCCTCCCAAAGTGCTGGGATTACAGGCTTGAGCCACCGTGCCCGGCCCACGCTCCTTTTCTTTCTCTCCACTGGCATTAGCAGAAATTATTAAATCATTGGTTCCCAAATGTGGCTGATCAAAATCAACTGGGGTACCTTTTAGAAATATATATTAAGATTGATTCAAGTCTGGGGAGTGAATATAATTTCAAAAAGAAGCTCATCACATGATTCTGATGATCAGTACTATTTGGGAACCTCTTATTAAAGACTGCCATCCTTAAACAAACAAAACAACTAACAGCATAATTTAAACATTTTGGGCAAGGGAAAATATCCTACTGACTGCTGGTATTACTAGCTTCTTCTGGGCCCAGAGAAGGTTTATCTGTGACATTTTTAGTCTAAACAGCTTACCTGTTTAAGAAATCTGGCAGGCTTGAGATGTCTGACTCCACAAGTTCTTTAACTATCTCCCAGTGCTGTCCGATAGAACTTTCTGTGATGATGGAAATGTTTATACCTGTGCCATCCAATACAGTAGCTGCTAGCAACACACGGCTGCTGAGAACTTGAAATGTAGCTAGTATTAATTAACACGTTTTTAATTTTATTTAATTTTAAGTTAAATAGCCACATGAAGCTAGTGGCCAGTATATTAGACAGCTTGGGTCTAGACTTCTAAGACCCTTGATTTAACTGGAGCCCTCCCCTCTTCTGGCCCCACTCACCTCTACCCAGGGGGACCTCTGCAGAGATCAGGCTCACATAGAGCTGATAGGTCAGCTGGGGCACTGAGCCCAGGAAGGCTTGGATCTGTGACATACGTTTGTAGGCATTGCGGTGCATAGCCAGGGTCCGGATGGAGTGGCCCACCTCCCATTCTATCAGCACCTCCTCGCCATCTATTAGCATCTTCTTTCGGGTGAGGCTGACATAGGGCTCCTCCTGCTCCTCTTTCTTCCACAGTGTGAGGTACTTAATCATGGCCTCCAAACATCTGTAGAAGTAAAGCATCATGCAAACTTAACTAAAGCTATCCTGGGAAGGGAGGTTGTAACGAGGGAAAAAAATAACTTGGGGAGGTTGTGCTACTTTATTTTTGAGACAAGGTCTTACTCCGTCACCCTGGCTGGAGTGCAGTGGCACAATCATAATTCATTGCAGCCTTGACCTCCTAGACTCAAATGATCCTCCCACCTCAGCCTTCTGAGCAGCTAGTACTACAGGCGCATGCCACCATGCCAGCTATTTTTAATTTGTGTAGAGAGGAGATCTAGACATGTTGCCCAGACTGGTCTCAAACTCCTGGGCTCAAGCAATCCTACTGCCTTGACCCAAAGTGCTGGGATCCTAAAGTGCTGGGATCACACGTGTGAGACACCATGACCAGCCTGCACTACTTTTTGTCTTTTTCTGTCTTCTGTTCTGATCATTTCTCATAAGTCAAAAGGTGGATCATGCCTTCTACAAGTTACATGAATCTAAATCCTTTTTTGTTCAGTAATAGACTGACCTAAGAACACTATTTCAGAAGTACTTGTTTGAGGACTTGAGGAATTGTTTTGTCTTTTTAAGAATAGGCCTGTGGCAGGTAGAAAAGTGCCTTGAACACAAAGGTATTAAGTCGATACTGTTTTCCTAGCAGAATAATGAAGGTTCCAAAAGGCCCTGTTTTCTTACCTCAAATTCGTGAGGTAAAGCATTCCTCACTCAAAGCATTCAGCTCCATAACCAAAGTTTTAGATTCTGCTTTTTCTTTTTCTTTCTTTTTTTTTTGAGACAGAGTCTTGCTCTGTCACCCAGGCTGGAGTGCAGTGGCGCAATCTCGGCTCACTGTAACCTCCGCCTCCTGGGTTCAAGCGATTCTCCTGCCTCAGCCTCCTGAGTAGCTGGGATTACAGGCATGTGCCACCACGTCCGGCTAAGTTATTGTTGTGTTTTTTTTTTTTTTTGTATTTTTAGTAGAGATGCGTTTTCACCATGTTGGCCAGGCTGGTCTTGAACCCCTGACCTCAGGTGATCCACCCACCTCAGCTTCCCAAAGTGCTGAGATTACAGGCATGAGCCACTGCACCTGGCCAGATTCTGCTTTTTCAAGAAAGGGCTCACAACCATATCTCAGCCAAAAAGTCTTGGGACAGATCAGAGAAAAAAAAATCTTTCATATACACAGGAAGCCATGAAAGCAACAAAAGTACTTAAAAAACGACAACTCAAACCTGAATGAACTACATAACTAGGCCCTCGAAAGATCACTGTAATAGTTACTTTTTGTGCCTCTTGACCCGTTTGTGGACAAAAGCCTTTTAAACTGGATTCTTTCTTTACAAAGAGAAAAACATCCTTATGAAAGCCTATCATCCTTGGAATAAGGGTAAGATGACATTTCCTGCTATGCCCCTCCCACCTCCCCCATACAAATCAGAAGTCTTTAGCAGTTCTGATGTGGTAAGTGGAAGAGAAGCAACTAGAACATCTTGTTCTGGAACACCTGAGTTACCACTTCCCCACTCACCTTGAATGAATAAAAACTGTGGACTACTTATGACTAGTAAGAACATTTGTAGTGGACATTAAGACATTTTGCCCAAGAGACTGAGGTCAAGGGTTGTATTTATCTTGTTTACAGCTCTTATCACTTAGTAGGTATTTGAGAAATATTTGCTGAGTAAATGAAAGAATAAGAAGGAAGAAAATAATACAGGGTAAGCAATTACGGGAGGAGAGGATAATAATAACAGCAATGAAATTTAACAGAAAAGTAGACCAAAGACAAGCCCAGAGGTTGATATGCTCTCTAGCCTTTAGCTCCTGATAGGAAAATTTGGAACATATGCTGGCTGCCAGTCTCCATAGATCACCCTAAGACTGATGCATGTGTACCACTCTGAAGCATGCAGTTTGAAATTTTCACCTTCTAGGGACAAACTCTAAGACCTGGGAAAGAAAAAGATGCAAAGAAAGAACAGAGAAGAAAAAGCAACACTTTATCCTATTCTTGTTCTGCATAAGTGCATTTTCAAAGAAAAATTTTAGATTTTAACCCCAACCCGTCAGTACTATTGCTAAATTGGAGAACAGTATTGGAGAAGGTGGCGGCATGAAATGTTCCGTTTACATTTACATAAATGTTCCGTTTCTATTCTCAGGGCTATTTTCTGGTTTAAGTAAGGGTGTTTGCCCATTTATAAGCTTCAGTAAATTAGAGTACATTTTCATTTCAGAAGTATGCTTGCATTTCATGTAAGACACCCGGACTCTACAAGCACCTTCATGTGCCTGATAACACTAATCAAGTTCCTACCTATCTAACAAGTAATTGGCCTTGAAAATAAGCGAATCCAGAGTATAATTTATGAGTTTTTAATTATCTTTTCTCTGCTGTGGGCTTAGCGGCCTGAGGTTATAAATGCTTCCCAATCATTTCTAGTGGAAGCTAAACAACAAAAATGAAAAACAGTACTCAACACTCCACACAGAGGGTTCACAAAGCAAACAAGAAGTCAAAAAGAGGGGAGGGTGCAGCTAGGTACTTTCTGAAATTTGCATCTTGAGAGTTTTCGATTGGTTAACTCAGTATATTGTATTTGAAAAAGGAGGGACGAATGGTTTATTTGCTCCTCTAGTGACAACTTTAAATTTCTTGGTTTTAAGGTCAAGATGAGGTTTTCCTTTTACAGCTTAACTTCAAAGATTTAGAACCATAAAGGACCTTTTAGATCACCCAGTCCAAAGATGAATATAGGCCAGCTGAGTTATATCTGACCAATAGATATGGTTTGGTCCATCCTGTGTTGTTGTTGTTGTTGTTGTTTTAGTCAGCTGTGAAAATTTAAAATGATGACATTTCATATAAAAATCCTGTCTTTGGAGCATCTTCTGAAAAGTTAGTGGATCTGGCAATACTGGGTCTGAATTCCAACATGGAAACGATGGGCCAGGGCTCTAGAGGGGCTACCTCCTTCAGGCAGGTCATGAAGATTTCAGATTACCATGGTACTCACTACTCCTCAGTATTTCTCTGAGACTTTGTTTTCATTTATCATCTCACACAAGGCTACTGTTTTTTCTTATACTAGGCCTGCTTCATTCATTTATGATACCTGCCTGGTCCCTGCAAGTGTTTGAATTTGAGACCCATGATTTAGACTAACCCATTTGCTTTACAGATGAGGGAACTCTATATGCCTTCCTGTGAAGGTATCTTCAGAGATTTTACCAAGAACACACAACAGTCAATGAGAGAGGGAAGACTAGACTCCAAATCTCCTGAATTTCAGGCCACTGTTTCTGTTGATATCCCATATTCTCTCTGATAGAGCCTAATCGAGTCCTCCCCACTTTAAAATTTATTGATAAAATTTCTTTTCTGGCTTTATTGAGGTATAAGTGACAAATAAAAATTATACATGTGTACAGATATGAAATTTTATAAAGGAGTGAGTTCCATCCTTAATCAGTTTCACAGACTGTTTTTAGTTGTCTAATGATGAGGTATCTTCCCATTGCAACACTCTGACCCATATTCCTCGGCTGACTGCAGTTGTCTGCCTCTCTTGCAATCAAGACAAACTTGGTCCATTCCTTACTCCTGAACTCATAAGTTTTGCAACATCTCTCTACCTTGAACACCCCATAGCATCCAGATGAGACTGTTGACACAGGTGCCTATCTCCCTAGGATTAAGTGCATTCTTTCCACTTCAAGGCAATCTGAATGGAAATACTTGATACTACTAAATTGTGCTACTGCATCCACATAGAGTGATGAACTGTCTTCCTTTGCCCCCTCCCAACTTCGTATCTTTACTGCAGAAATATACAAAGAGATAAACAGGAAACTGATAAACCGACAGAGAACTGAACTATATTGGGTTGGGGTACCAGATTACCACAGATGGTTTAAAATATTTTCCAGATGTCAAATTACTCTGGAAAATTTGAAAATGGCAGTAGCACCAGCCCAAGCATCTCAGGGTAAAGAAACTTTTATCCAATTTACAAAGCATCCAAAAGGTAGAGTCAAAATTACACACTCAGACCAGGCGCAATGGCTCACTTTGGGAGGCTGAGGCAGGAAGATCACTTGAGCCCAGTCTACATAACGAGATCCCGTCTCTACAAATTTTTTTTTTTTTTTGAGATGGAGTCTCACTCTACCGCCCAGGCTGGAGTGCAGTGGCACCGATCTTGGCTCACTGCAACCTCTACCTTCCGGGTTCAAGTGATTCTCCTGCCTCAGCCACCAGAGTAGCTGGGATTACAGATGTGTGCCACCACACCCAGCTGATTTTTAGTAGAGACAGGGGTTTCACCATGTTGGCCAGCTGGTCTTGAACTCCTGACCTCAGGTGATCCACCCGCCTCGGCCTCCCAAAGTGCTGGGATTACAGGTGTGAGCCACCACACCCGGCCTATAAAATTTTTTTTTAAATTAACCAGGCATGGTGACACGTGCCTTTGGTCCCAGCTACTTGGAGGCTGAGGTGGGAGGTTCGCTTGATCCCAGGAGATCAAGGCTGCAGTGAGCCATGATCGCACCACTGCACTGTAGCCTGGGAGGCAGAGCAAGACCTTGTCTTAGAAAAAAAAAATTTTTTTTAATAAAATTACACACTCTGCAGCTATGGCCTTCATGCACAGGGTGATCACGTCTTGTTGTTCCCATTCTAGTTTACACAGCCCAAATAGCATCGTTCATTGTTTTGGAACACAGGTACATACCACGTGTTCATCATGGTGGCATTTAAGATTTCAGGTAAGTTTTTTGAATGGTAGACAGGGAAGCCGAGAGTGGGAGGAAATGAGAGAATTGATTAGAGCCATAGTATCCATCTTGTAAATCTTTCATCTTTCTCTGCCCAAGTCTGAGCGGGGGGGTTGGTGGGGTAAGGAAAAGATTTAAAAGTTGCTCACCTGATAACAGGTCCCAAGAGGATTAGATGCATAAATAATGATAGCGGTTTATCTTTGGCTAGATCTCTGTGGACAAAAATGAGGGTCAACTGGACCATAATGGATGAAAACATAAAGAAAGAAAAGGTGTATGTCATCCAGTAAGTTTCACTATTCTTTCGATAGATTCTAACCATGTACAAAGCAGACGCAGCCTCCCCACAGTACAAAAAGGTGGAGAAAAGGATGCTAAATGGAAAAGTAAATCGGGGGTTGGCTCCACGGATGACATCTTCCTCCAGAGATGAAACCGGATCCACATTTGGCTCCTCAGGAATTTCATAAACTCTGTCCATTGTCGAGGTTCTTTCTGAATGTTGTGGTCTGGTGTTCATAGCACCCTCCCATCCATCCCCAAGAGAACCCTATAGCCGCTACAGTCCAAGTATAGGTGAGGAGAGCTCTGTCAAGTCCAGTTTGGGAACAGAGATTCACTAGTTAGAGCAAGAAACCGCTCTCTTCTAGATTCAGATTCAACTTGGAGTCTGGGATGGAAAGCCCAGGAGTACCACTTTGAACTTGACTCTTGATTGGCCCTGGATTCCAATCGTCAACATACTTGCTGTGAAACATGAACAAGACAAAAGCAAGCATCCCAGCGCCCCATCCAGAGTCCAACTCCGGGGACGTGAAGAGTCATGAGAACAGCGGCTTCCGTGGCGGCTCCTTTCGCAGACCCTCAGGCAGGGAGTAGCCGATCTGTCGGGGGCACCGACACTCAGCAGCTCCTCACAAAGAGTCCTGACCAGTGTGTCCTCTCAAGTCAGCGGAGAGCTGAGCCAGGGCAGAAGAGGGGGCGCAGAAGAAGGGGGGCAGAAGAGGGGATTCAGTTCAGTGCCTAGGTATCCTAGCTATTGCTAGGCTGTAGCTATCAGCTCGTCCGCTCACCTGCGCGCTCTCAGGACCTTTGCTGAGTCCAGGGTTCTCAGGATAGCTCCTCGGATTCCCCCAAGCCCCGCCCCCAAGACCGCCTGGCCCGGGAGTGGAGTATTGTCACCACCCTGTCTCCGAATGCAGTGTTGAGGGAGAGAAGCAGAGCGCGCTCGCTCTACAGGATCAAGAAAAGGCTGGAGGGGCTGCTTCTCCTCGGAGAAACTTTGCTAGTGAGAGGCACGACGTGCGGGGCGCCAACCTGGCTGGACGGATGTCGCCAAACTCTTGGACGCCGTCTGCTGCCAGGGTCCTGCCTGATCTGCGATTCCAGCTGCAAGAGGTCGGCAGCTTCAAAAACTAAGGCACCGGGACGGCGGGGGCGGGCGAGATGGGCGGGACGGCTGGGGCCAAACAAAACCAGCCGGAGAGTTCCCGGGCAGGCGGCCAGCCGAGGGATGCTCGTTGTGGAGTGGCGGGACAAAAAGGGGCTTGGGCCGCTCTTCAGAAGCACTTCTGACCACGACCTCCAGACCCAGGCAGGAGCCACAGCTTTACTCTTCCCTAAGAGCAGCAGGCGCCCACTTCTGCCCCGTCCTCCCTAACTAGTTAAGTGACTTGCTCCAACACTCACACTACCCACGCGGTTAAGCAGGTGTGTCTCCCTCCGCCGCAGGGTTGAACCTCCCTAGGTCCTATTGCCCTCCAGATAATATCATGAGGGGGGAACCTGAGAGGAATAGGGTCAGAGTTTTCGGCGGAGGGAAGATAGAACAGGATAAAGGTCAAGACTCAAGGTCAGCCCACAGACACTGAAAGCTCATATTTTATGCCTTGATTTCTCCACTTGCAAAATGAGGCCAGGATAGGAGCTTTAGAATGAACTTACAGGTCTTTGGTTGAAAGGTTATGAAGAGGTGTCAAATTCTAAACAGACTGGTAAAGAGCCGAGAGAGCTGTTAGTAAAAACTGAGAGAGGTGTCTTAAAGAGCTTTGAAAATTACCTGTATTCTTAAGTGTAATCCTCCCCCACCTCACTGAGCTTTTGTTTTCATATCTTCATTTGCATAATTCTAAACCTCAGAGAAAAAGAGAACACATCTGCCTCCTGGTAATAATATAGATGTAGGCCAGGCACAGTGGTTCACGCCTGTAATCCCAGCACTTTGGGAGGCTGAGGCAGGCAGATCACTCGAGGTCAGGACTTCGAGACCAGCCTAGCCAACGTGGTGAAACCCCATCACTACTAAAAATACAAAAATCAGCTGGTCGTGGTGGTTCGTGAGTGTAATCCCAGCTACTCAGGAGGCTGAGGCAGGAGAATCACTTGAACCCGGGAGGCAGAGGTTGCAGTGAGCTGAGATCACGCCACTGCACTCCAGCCTGGGCAACAGAGCAAGATTACATCTTAATAATAATAATAATAATAATAATAATAATGTAGCAGAGCCTGTGCCAATCTCCTTTTGCTGCAGGAAGTCAGTAAAACAAATCTACGTGAGGAGTGGCCAAGTAGCAGCCCCCAAAATGATGGCCTCCAGGTCGTCCTGTCATTATGTTGTTTTTTGTTTTTTTAAGGTTTCCATGATTGCTGCCTCCTTTCCCCAGGGCTGATTCAGGGACAGATTCAACATCTAAAGGTTGTCACCTTCTGAAGAAGACTCCGCATCTTGGTCTGCACCTATGCTAGCAGTTGGGCTAGGAGGCTGCTCCTTTCTCCTTTCCATTTCATAAAGGAGGTCAACATTATTGAGAACAACTTCAGAGAGTGTTCTTTTTCTTATTAGTTGGGACATTCCAACTGGGACAAGGTTCTCCACCACCAGTATATGGTGCAGAACCTCTTGGGGCTGCTCTAGGTACCTGTTCACAAGGTGAATCTCAGGCAAGGTGACCAATTAATCCCATTTCACTGGGATAGGGTGAGTTGATCCCCCTAACATGGGAGAGTCAGCTGGGCGCGGTAGCTCATGCCTGTAATCCCAGCATTTTGGGAGGCCAAGGTGGGTGAATCGCCTGAGGTCAGGAGTTTGAGACCAGCCTGACCAACATGGTGAAATCCTGTCTCTACTAAAAATTCAAAAATTAGCTGGGTGTGGTGGTGGGCACCTGTAATCCCAGCTACTCGGGAGGCTGAGGCAGGAGAACCCTTTGAACCCAGGAGGCAGAAGTTGCAGTGAGCCAAGATAGCACCATTGCACTCCAACCTGGGTGACAAGAGTGAAACTCCATCTCAAAAAAATAAAAATTAAAAAAAAACAAAACAAAACATGGGAGAGTAAAGCTAAGAAGAAGAATGTAGAATCCCAACGTTTACCTTTTAGCCTTTCTTCCTTCTTCTCCATGGCCTTGTCTCTCCCCAAATACAAAAATTTACAATGCCTTCCTACTTTGTTCCAAAATGACTCCTTCTGTCTGACATTCAAGGCTCTGTATAATCATCACACTACTTCCCTCTCAGATTTTGTTGCCCACACTACTCCTACCACAAGGCCAGCCGGTTTTCTCACTTCTCCTATTTGCCTTGCTCACTCCCACCTCTGCCTTGTTGATGCGATTTACAACCCCCTTCACCCTTTTCTCCATTAGTCCAAACCATAACTTTCTTTCAAGGGTCAGCCCAAGTGCTCCCACCTCCAAGAAGCCTTCTGTCACCTCCCCAACCCTCACTTTTCTCTCTTCGTGCTACTGGCACATGCTCTCTCATACTAGTCCTTCAACTATTTCTGTGTTTGTCCTGCCTCCCCTCAAAAAGTGTAAAGTTAGTGAGGGAAGGATGCTCAATGACTGTTTATTGTGGCACTTATTGATGACAATGGTGATTGACAAATGGTGATGATGATGACGCTTCCTCCCCCATACTTCCTCCATGAAACCATGCAAGACTCAGACACACTCATCTCTAAAAGCTGTGGCCACTGTAGCTGGGGCATAAACTCCTCTGGCTGAATAAGCACTGTCTCATTCAGCCATCAGCTCACAGAGGTTCCCAGACCACATGATCTGTCCCTTCTCAAGGATTTCTATAGCATTCTTTTGTTTATACCACAGTGTAGCACCAAAATTATTTCAAGTGTATTAATTTTTATTCCCCAACTAAATTATCAGGGGCTCCTTGAGGGCAGAGCCCTTATTACTGTACTTTTGTTGGACTCCCCCGTGACTGGTATAGACCTGTAAAGTTCCTGTCATCTGATCCCCCTCACCCACCAACTTCTCTATTTTCAGCCCTAGGACTCTCTGGCACTTTAGGTCACTAAATCCTCTGGTCTCTTATTTCCCCGTTCCTTTGCCCTGCTGGGAGTAGCTAACTGAGAATTTGCTGTTTCTGTCCAAACACTCTTTGCTCTCTCAGGCCATCTCAAGATTCCAGCTCTTTACTCTTCTTGGGACTAAAGATGCTGGAAATGTTGGCAGTCATAAGGCTGCTGAGGCTCTAGGAACCCCTGTCCCATTAAGAGCACTGATCTCCCACAGACTAGTCATCTGAGGTGACACCTAGGCTGCCTCCTGAATGCCAGGTAGTGTTCAAGCATAAATTTCTCCTCCTGAGAAGCACTAGAATTCTGCAAGAAAGGGGAAGACGAAGATCTGACTCCTTACCACTCTACTTCCAACCACTGACTCCACAGGAACAAAGAGCGCATCTAAAAGCCATGTGGTCTAAAAGCTCTTGGCATCTTTATCAGCATTCAGAATCCCTCTATAAGTCTCAGGGATGGGGTTGAGCTTTCCAAGCCTCTGCAGCCTGAAGACTGCCCAAAAGCCTCCAAGGAATGGATGTGTAAGAGGTGCGTGGCATCCATAAGGAAAGAGGAGA
Organism: Pongo abelii; assembly: GCF_028885655.2. Taxonomy (NCBI): domain Eukaryota; kingdom Metazoa; phylum Chordata; class Mammalia; order Primates; family Hominidae; genus Pongo; species Pongo abelii. Next base: position 106,651,478 of record NC_072008.2, read on the forward strand.
GGAAGGACAGAGATGTGCAGCAAGTGGCTGACAGTCCAGTCACAGAACACTCATTGGTGGTGTTGGGCAAGGCCCAGAGAATCAATAGCCAGAATGGAAGATGGCTTCCCTCTAAAGAATGCTCAGTTTGGGCTGTTAGAATGCTTAAAAGATATCTAGAGGCCAGGCATGGTGGCTCACACCTGTAAACCCAACGCTTTGGGAGGCTGAGGTGGGAGGATTGCTTGAGCCCAGGAGTTTGAGACCAACCTGGGCAACAAAGTGAGACCCTGTCTCTACAAAAAAGTAAAAACAAAATTAGCTACTCTGTAGTCCTAGCTACTCTGGCGGCTGAAGTGGGGAGGATCGCTTGAGCCCAGGAGGTTGAAGCTGCAGTGAGTTGTGACTGTGCCACTGCACTCCAACCTGGGCAACAGAGCAACTCTGTCTCAAAAAAAAAAAAAAAAAAAAAAAGAAAAGAAAAAGAAAAAAAGCCAGGCGCAGTGGTTCACACCTGTTAATCCCAGCACTTTAGGAGGCCGAGGTGGGTAGATCACCTGAGGTCAGCAGTTCAAGACCAGACTGGGCAACATGGTGAAACCCCATTTCTACTAAAAATACAAAAATTAGCCAGGCGTGGTGGCACACATCTGTAATCCTAGCAACTCCGGAGGCTGAGGTACGAGAATCGCTTGAACCCAGGAGGTGGAGGTTGCAGTGAACCGAGATTGTGCCATTGCACTCCAACCTAGGTGACAGTGAGATTCCGTCTAAAAAAAAAAAAAAAAAAAAAACACCGAATGCAAAATCAGTTGTATCATCTAGGTCTTATTTTTCTTTTTGCTATAAACTCCCTGAGAACAAAGACACTTGCCTGTTAGTTCTGAGCCACTCCCTCATCAGTATCATCCATAGCTGGGATTTGGGCCTGGAGTTAAAACAGAAGTAACTTCCCTGCAGCCCTCACCCCTAGCATTTTTCTTCAACAAATCTGGTTAGAAATGACATCTAAATTAGTCTTGAAGGGAAAGAAGTGCTGCCACATAATGCAGCATGGCATTTGGGATGTTGGGTGTTGCCAGGCAGCTGGTGAGCTCTATTTACATTGCCTGGTGGAAGAGAAGGGTCAGGGAGGGGAATATAATGATATTATTTAATTTTTTAAATAATACCCTTTATTTAGAAATAACTCATATGCCATACAATTCACCCATTTAAAGTGTACAATTTAGTAGTTTTAGTACAAAGTCATGCAGCCATTACCACGACCTAGTGCCGGAACATTTCATCACCCCAAGAAACCCATACTCATTAAGCACTCAGTCCCCATTCCCCACTCCTCGCAGCACTAGGCAACCATGAATCCACTTTCCATCTCAATAGATTTGTCTATTCTGGATGGAATCATACAATATATGATCATATATGACCTTTTGTATCTGGTTTCTTTCACTTAGCATGATGTTTTCAAGGTTCATTCATGTCGTAGCATGTATTAGTACTTCATTCCTTTTTATGGTAATACTACACTGTATGGATCTATCACAGAGAAACAGAACCAATTGGCACAAGGGGATGGGTGGAGATATATTTTAAGAAATTAGCTTATGCAATTTAGGGGATTGGCAGGTCTGAAACTTGGGGCAGGCTGGCAGGCTGGAAATTCAGAAAAGAGATGGTGTTGCAGTCTTGGATCCAAAGGCTTGAAATGCAGGCAGAATTTCTATATCGCAGCCTGAAGGCAGAATTCCTTCTTCTTCAGGAGACCTCGGCTTTTGCTCTTATTGCCTTAAACTGATTGGATGAAGCCCACTGACATTATGGAGGGTAATCTGTCTACTGATTTTGTTAATCCCCTCTGAAAAATACCTTCACTACAACATCCAGACTGGTGTGTGACCAAACAACTGGGCACAATAGCCTAGCCAAGTTGACACATAATATTAACCACAACAGGATTGTCTCCACTTCTTGGCTCTTATGAGGATCATTTGCAGGAATATGTGTTTTCAGTTCACTTGGGTACATACTTAGGAGTAAAATGCTAGATCATATGGTAACTATGTTTTGAGGGATCGCCAGACTCTTCTAAAGTGGCTGCACCATTTTACATTTCCATCAGCCGTGTTCAGCCGTGTATGATGGTTCCAATTTCTCCACATACTTGACAACAATTTTTATCTGTCTTTTTAATTATAGTCATCCTAGTGGATTTGGTTTGCATTTCCCTGAGAGCTAAATGGATTGACTGAGAGAGTGTGTGTGTGAGAGAGACAGAGAGAGAGAGAGAGAGAGTATGTAAGGGCATTTGAACACCAGCTGGTTACGTTCATTCAGTTATTTCACTTTTCTTCTTTTTTACTTAGTCAGATATAGCATTGTGGGGCATTCAGTTACTTCAATAAACAATTATTTGTAAATATTTATAATTGCAATCAGCAAGACAAAGATCTTTGCTCTTAAGGAGGTCACACAGTATAGTGGACATTTGTCCTTTGTGGGGGTTGCTGTCCAGCATATGAACCCCTTTATTTGGGAGAGAGGGCTTAGGAATCTTGGTGGGAAGCAGGTACCCCTTGCAGTCAGAACACAGGCACATGACCTTGGCTCACCCAATCCAAGGATCCATGCCTTGGACTGGGAGCCAGCGACCCAAAGCAGTGGAAAATCTCTGATTGAGACAGCTATGAAAATGTGCCTTTCAGTTCTCCCAGCATGGGGAATGTAAATGACCTTGGCCCTAGCTGCTAGGTTCTAAGTTCACCCCAATATTTGCAACTTTTCTTTGAGGCCACATTGCTCCCAGCCAATGACTGAGCACAGCAGTGATACTAAGTCAGATCCATTTCTGGAAGACAGAACTATTCCAATAAGCAGCTTTGGCTAAAGGACTACCATCAGCTAGGGCAAATTTTATTAGAACTGCTCTTCAGGCCAAGACTCTTCTTTCCCAACCTTCTTCTTGCCTTCTCTTATCCATAAAGGTCAGATTTACATTGCAGTCTGACAGTTCTTCCAGCATCTTCCAGTTCTCACCCTCTCTGTCATGGGCATTTCCCTCAATCAATCTCTTGCATACCTAATTCCATCTTAGTATCTGCTCCTTGGAGAATCTGAGTTAACACTGATGGCAGTTAGAGTGGTGGTGGTAGGCACTCACTAGTGCTAGGGAGGTGATCTGGTAATGGCCCAAGATTCATGATCTTTCCTGTTGCTTTCTACTCTTAGCTTGTCCATTGAGTCATCATGTAGTCTAGGGAGATTCCCTTTCTCCTCTTGGTGGTAGTAACAGTGGCAGCTGTGATGTTGGCTATATAGGCCTGAGTCTAGTTCTCCAGTCCAGCTGGTAATTTTGTGAGCTATTCAATATGATTTCAATATATACGTTTTCTGCCTAAATTAGACAGTCAATTTCTGTTGCTCACAACTGAAAACCCTCTGGATTATACAGGGAAGTGACAAAAACATTCAATCACAATACAGCATGATAAAGGTTGTGTATTAGTCCATTCTCACACTGCTATAAAGAAATACCCATGGCCAGGCATGGTGGCTCACACCTGTAATCCCAGCACTTTGGGAGGCTGAGGCGGGCGGATCACTTGAGGCCAGGAGTACAAGACCAGCCTGGCCAAAATGGTGAAACCCTATCTCTACTAAAAATACAAAAATTAGCCAGGCATGGTGGCATGCACCTGTGGTCCCAGCTACTTGGGAGGCTGAGGCAGGAGAATCAATTGAACCCAGGAGGCAGAGGCTGCAGTGAGCCGCGATCACGCCACTGCACTCCAGCCTGGGCAACAGTGTGAGACTCTGTCTCAAAAAAAAAAAGAAAAAAGAAAAAAAAAAGAAAAGAAAAAGAAGGAAGGAAGGCAGGCAGGCAGGCCGGCTGGCCCAAGACTGAGTGATTTATAAAGGAACGAGGTTTAATTGACTCACAGTTCCACATGGCTGGGGAGGCCTCAGGAAACTTACAATAATGGCAGAAGGGGAAGCAGGCACCTTCATCACGAGGCGGCAGGAAAGAGTGAGTGCAGGAACGAGGAAGTGCCACACTTTAAAACCATCAGCTCTCATGAGAACTCACTATCACAAGAACGGCATGGGGAACTCACTATCACAAGAACACCCCCATGAACACCCCCATGATCCAATCCCCTCTCACCTGGTCCCCCCACCCCTCACACGTGGAAATTACAATTCGAGATAAGATTTGGGTGGAGACACAGAGCCAAACCATGTCAGGTTGTAACAGAAGCACAGGGTCTGTGGGAGCACATGGGGCACCTAACACAGCCTTTTTTTTTTTTTTTTTTTTTTTGAGACAGGTTCTCACTCTCTTGCCCAGAATGGAGTGCAGTGGCGAGATCTCTGCTCACCACAGCCTCTGCCTCCCAGGGTCAAGCGATTCTCTGCCTCAGCCTCCTGAGTAGCTGGAATTATGGGCACGTGCCACCATGTCCAGCTAATTTTTGTATTTTTAGTAGAGACGAGGTTTCACCATGTTGGCCACGCTGGTCTCGAACTCCTGACCTCAAATGATCCACCCACCTTGGCCTCCCGAAGTGCTAGGATTACAGGCATAAGCCACCGCACCCAGCCACCTAATGTAGTATTTACATCTCCCCAAATGACATTAACTGTACACGACCTGGAATTGCTAGTCAGCTCTTATCACTAATTTTATAAGCTGCTTCAAATTGAAAGACTTGTGACCATCTCCCCAGTTTACTACTTCTTAGGCAGTAGTTTTCATAGTTAAGTTCATATAAGAATAACTTGAGGGCAGAGAAGGACTACTTGCAGACTCCAGAGTGCCAACTTTTGAACAATGCAGGTGGTCAGAGGACTATACTTCGAGAAAAACTGTCCCAGGGATAGCTCTACAGTCTATTCCTAGTACAGTTTTATCCATCATCCTAGTGTTGATTTCAAAAACGTTTGTAGCAGTTTACACCTCTGTGGCCTGGGCCAGAGTTAAGGTCAACTTCAGAGTCATTCGCACACAAGGGTCTGTCCCTGACACCAAGGCTCTTGATTTCCTTGGGCTGCAAACAAAGAATATTACTTCCCTAATATAATTCAGCAATAATGAAACTATGTGCACACATTTTCATATTCTTCCTTATTGGTTACATTAAGCACTTGTTGGACCTTAAGGTGCTCAATCTTATGGTCAAGAAAAGGAGATATTCCAGCAGTGCCAAGAGGAGAAAAGGACTCTCCCTAGACTACATCATGATGACTCAATGGACGAGCTAAGAGTAGAAAGCAACGGGAAAGATCATGAATCTTGGGCCATTACCAGATCACCTCCCTAGCACTCCTGCCTCACTTATTTGCCTTTACTACTAAAGAAAGGATCCCGAAACCATAAAGGACTTTGGTTTTAATTTTAAAAGAAAAAAGTAGTTATTATTAGAGTAGTTATTAGTAGTGTCCAGAGCAGCAGAGAAAGTAGGGAAAGTCAGGCTGACAGAGTCAGACCCTAGAAAGAGAAATCAGGTAGACAGGATAGTGACATCACAGTGGGCCGGAACAGAAATCAGGCCATGCGAAATCTCTCTCACAAACAGCAGTGTGGTATAGTACAAAGAGCTACATTATGGACTGGAGTAAAAAACTGTGGGATTGGCCGGGTGCGGTGGCTCATGCCTGCAATCCCAGCACTTTGGGAGGCTGAGGGGGGTGGATCACCTGAGGTCAGGAGTTTGGGACCAGCCTGGCCAACATGGTGAAATCCCGTCTCTACTAAAAATGTAAAAATTAGCCGGGCGTGGTGGCATGCTCCTGTAATCCCAACTACTCGGGAGGCTGAGGCAGGAGAATCGCTTGAACCCGGGAGGCAGAGGTTGCAGTGAGCCAAGATCATGCCACTGCACTCCAGCCTGGGCAACAGAGCAAGACTCTGTCTCAAAACAAAACAAAACAAAACAAAACAAAAACAACAAACAACTGTGGGATTTAGTCTTGAATCTGCCTCTAAGTCTTCATGTAATCTTGGGTTTCTCTGGAATCTCTAAGATCTCTTCTAGCTCTAACACCTTGTGACCCCCTATTTAAGCATGGCAAATTGATTCTACACACAGCACTGTGGTTATACAGCCACTTGAAGAGGTCAATCACCAAAGTGTCCTAACCATTTTCTCCTAAAGATATACTCTCACATGTGAAATATGTATAATCATGTTGATAATCACCAAAGATGAGGTGCAATGCAAATATCCATCAATAAAGAACTGCTAAAATACATTCTGGTACATCTGCAGTAATTATGAAATACTTAGATTCCACACAGTGCTGCCCTATGGCCATAAAGAAGCTCTGTATGTGCTGATATGAAACAGGCTCCAGTATATATTAAAGGAAAAAAGCAAGGTGCAGGATATCATTTATGGTATGCTACAATTTGTATAAAACTTAAGAATATAAAGAAAAAAATATAAGGTTATACATATACATACATGTACAGAAGATCTCTGAAAGGATACACAAGAAACTGGTAACTGATTGCCTCCGGGGAAGGGAAATGGAAAACTAGGGAGATGGCAGGGAATATATGTATTAATCTTGTCAAAACATTAAAAAAAGAATCTTAACCAACTGTATCATAGACCTCTCTTTTTCAACTATCTAACAACCTAAGAGATCAAAGTTAGGAGTGAATTTGTTTCTGAAAGCAGAAAGAAGATTTTGAGGCAACGTTTTGGCTCAGTCTGGCTCAGAAGTGTGTAGGTAGCTATCGTGGGTCTTAGCTGTTTCCTTCCCTCCCCGCCCTTGACTTGCAGGTGCATCTTGAGAGTTGCTTCAGGCAGCTGACAATGCAAAGGAAACTGGAGAGGCTAGAAGCCTCTGTGTCAGTGAGGCCTGGAAGAAGAGTGAAGCAGCAACCAGAAGTTCACATATTCCCAAGTAAGGCACCTGAAGAGACTTTCTCACTCCTTCAGAAACCTATTGCCGCACCTCCAGGGTAAGTCATGGGATCAGCTGACACCAGGCCACATGCCCAGATAACAAATCAAATTTTATTTCCACTATCAGTCCCCCTGAAGAGCAAAAGAGTGTCCATTCTTTTCTTCAGAAATAAATGTCACAAATAGCATCCACTGAAAGCTAGTAGCAATCTAAAAAGGACAAAGTTTAAAAAGATATATCATTCATAGCCAAGAACTAATCACAGATTAACACAATCAGTGGGAAAAACAATTCATCCTGTTTAGACTTATTTTATGAAGGATAATCATATATAAAATTAACTGAAGCATTATGCTTTGAAATACAATTCATTCAGCAAAAAGCCTAGAACTCAGTTTTAACCTACCAAATGGGCACATTTAACATGTTTTTGTGTGTGTGAAAGGTAATTGACTGGTTTTAACTATTATACAAATTGTAATAAACTAAGGAGATCTTTAGTTTAAATAATATTAATACCAACATTTATTGAGTGCTTACTATGTGCCAAGTACTGTTGTGAGCCCTTTATGATCTAATTTAACACCTGCAATGCCCTTATGAGGTAGGAGCTATAATCATCTCCAGTTTATAGAAAAGAAAGTTGAAACACAGAAAAGCTATGAAAACTTGTCTAAGCTAAAATCACTTAGGTAGTAGAGCTCGGATTTGAACCAAGGAAGTCAGGCTTTGGTCCCTGGGCCCTAGTCATTTAAAACAGCAAACAAATTATGTTGAAAATTAAAATATGGCCTGCAGGGAAATTTTAGGAGTCAATTTGACAATTCCGAGGGTACCAGCCAGAAAGAAAATCTGAATTTGTGAAGTTCATATCTGAACTACTTTAACAGTCACCTAACTGGTTTCCTTACTCTAGTTTCTACATCCTACACTGTCCCACCCTATTGAGCTTCCTAAGATACTGCTATTATCACATCACTCCCTTCACCAAAAGCTCCCATGGGCTCCTTTCTGTCTATCTAATAGATCTCAAACTTGAATGTGCATCATCAACATCTGGGGAGCTTGCTCAAAATACTGATTTCTTAGGCTCCAACCCAGAAAATTTGATGTAGTAGGTCAAGGTGGGGCCTGAGAATCTATGTTTTAAGCAAGCCTGGCAAAACATCGGCCTATGTGGACAGCCCAAACTGTGTGCTAGCATTCAAGACTGTCCATGACCTGGCCCAAACATGCCTAACTCCCAATATAAGTGCTCTATTTTAGAATAGTCATTGTCCTCAAACTTCTCATGTAGGAGATATTTTTTAACTGCAAACATTTGCCCACCCCCTCCAACCCATCAGAATAACCTCTTGCCTTCTTTCCTCCTATCCACTGTACATCCCTCTAGCTCGAGCCCAAGTTTCACTTACTTTATAAGACTCTCTTTAAATTCTCTGGCCCAGTGGATATCATTTGTTTTCTGAATAATTAAGTCTCTACTGTCTGACCCCAATTCTTTTGGTATTTAACTGGTCTCAAGAGTATATGCCTTGCTCCCCTAATAACAATGATGGCTTTTTCAGGGCAGTTAGAGCTGTCCATTAGGGTAGCCACAAGCTACATATGGCTATTTAAACTTAAGCTAATTAAGATTAAATAAAATTAAAATTTCAGGCCTGGCATGGTGGCTCATGCCTGTAATCCTACCACTTTGGGAGGCCAAGGTGGGTGGATCACCTGAGGTCAAGAGTTCGAGACGAGCCTGGCCAACATATAGTGAAACCCCGTCTCTACTAAAAATACAAAAATTAGCTAGGCGTGGTGGTGCACACTTATAATCCCAGCTACTTGGGAGGCTGAGGCAGGAGAATTGCTTGAACCCAGGAGGCAGAGGTTGCAGTGAGCCGAGATTGCGCCATTGCACTCCAGCCTGGGTGATAGAGCCAGACTCTGTCTCAAAAAAAAAAAAAAAAAATTAAAAGTTCATCAGTCACACTAGAGCACTAGCATATTTCAAGTGCTCAATAGCCCCACATATATGGATAGCACAGATATAGAAGATGTCCACATCACAGAAAGTTCTAATGGACAAGCATAAAGAGTCTGCTGTGGCTGTCACAGCTGCAGCTACCTTCTTACATATTCTCCCTATAAATATTGCTTCCTGTGAACTTAACTAAATATGTACCCTGAGAACAGAAAGTGATGGAATTTCTTTTTAAACTCTGATTCCCATTTCCAATAAAATTAAGGAGCTCAGAAGATGGGTTTCAAATGTAAATATCACTCAGCATTTCTTTTCTTTTTTTTTTTTTTTTTTTTTTGAGACGTGGTCTTGGTTCACTGCAACCTCTGCCTCCTGGGTTCAAGTGATTCTCCTGCCTCAGCCTCCCAAGTAGCTGGGATTACAGGCACACGCCACCACGCCCGGCTAATTTTTGTATTTTTAGTAGAGACGGGGTTTCACCATGTTGGCCAGGCTGGTCTTGAACTCCTGACCTCAGGTGATCTACCAGCCTTGGCTTCACAAAGTCCTGGGATTACAGGCATGAGCCACTGCGCCCAGCCTATCACTCAGCATTTCTAATCAAGCCTCAAAACCCTTGCCTTCTCTCAATTCTCATCCTTCTGGACGTCTCTGCTGCATTTGGCATTCTGTAGACCAGACTTCCCTCTCCCACTCAAAATGCTCTCCTCCTTTGCTTCTCTGATACTGTAACAACAACAGGAAGAAAGATCATCACTAATTTATTAATTATTTACTTACCTTGTGCCAGGCACCATGCCAAGCACTTTACATGCCTTAACAACCATATTAGGTAAATACTATTATTATCTCCATTTTACAGATGACGTATATGAAGTTCAAAGACGTTAACTGATCTGCTCAAGGTCACTGAAATAGAGGTATTAGGACTAGAACCCAAACATCTTCCGAGGCTCTCCTCATGAGTCATTACTAGATCAAATGCATTAAAAAAAAGCAGGTGAGATCATCAAAAAACAGAAACAACCCATTCAAGAGAGTCTCCTCTTTTATTTTCCTCCTTTTTGCCTGCCCTTCTAAAACTCTATCTCACATACTTTCTTACTCTATCTCACATACCCCTCTGGTAGATTTTCCAGGTCTTAACAGCCTGGGGAATTTAAAGGCAATTATTAGGTAATTGAGAAAAAAGTAACCACAGTCGATCCAGGAGAGCAGGGGCCATATACTGCCTTTCATTTTCCAGAATTTTATCTTATCCTATACCCTGTAGACCCTGTACATGAAAACCTATGTTGTTCAGAACTTAGAATTTTGATCCAACTACTATGCCAATAGTCCATTTTAATCACACTGGAGGCCATTTATAGGTTTTTGGTTCTCTGGGTTTGCCTCTGTATCCAGCAGCTCCTGCCAGAGCTAGTCAAACATGACTGAGAAGTGCTAGAGGAGTTCAGCTTTAGGTTCGAACAGTCACCAGCTTACTAGTGTTTCACATTACCTTGTTTACTGATACCCTTAATCAGGTCAAACTCAGCACTCCTGGCCAGCAGACAGGGGGTCTGAACGTGGAAAAAAAAGTTTATAGCAACCTTGCCCCCTGCCTTCATGTAAAAGAGATACTAACTCCACTCCCCTCAAACTCACCAGGCTCCCATAACATGTTCTGAGCTATACAAAGCCTAGCTACAGGAGACAAGAAGCCAAGTTAATGACCATGCAGACCATTTAGATTTTGAAGCCTCTATTACTTAGACTAAGGAAGAATAAGGGCCCTCTCCCTCCCCCTCCCCCTCTCCCTCCCCCTCCCCCTCCCCCCTCCCTCCCCTTTCTTCGGTCTCCCTCTCCTTCTTTTTTTGGTCTCCCGCTGTTATCGAAGCTGGACTGTACTGCCATGATCTCGGCTCGCTGCAACCTCCCTGCCTCGGGCTCCTGTGACTCTCCTGCCTCGGCCTGCCGAGTGCCTGGGATTGCAGGCGCGCGCCGCCACGCCTGAATGGTTTTTGTATTTTTGGTGGAGACGGGGTTTCACCGTGTTGACCGGGCTGGTCTCCAGCTCCTGGCCTCGAGTGATCTGCCTGCCTCGGCCTCCCGAGGTGCTGGGATTGCAGACGGAGTCTCGCTAACTCAATGCTCAATGGTGCTCAGGCTGGAGTGCAGTGGTGTGATCTCGGCTCGCTGCAACCTCCACCTACCAGCCTCCTGCCTTGGCCTCTTAAAGTGCTAAGATTACAGCCTCTGCCCCGCCGCCACCCCGTCTAGGAAGTGAGGAGCATCTCTGCCTGGCCGCCCATCGTCTGGGATGTGAGGAGCCCCTCTGCCCGGCCGCCCTATCTGGGAAGTGAGGAGCGCCTCTGCCCGGCTGCCCATCGTCTGAGATGTGAGGAGCACCTCTGCCCGGCTGCCACCCCGTCTGGGAGGAAGTGAGGAGCGCCTCTGCCTGGCTGCCCCATCTGGGAAGGGAGGAGCGCCTCTGCCCAGCCGCCACACCGTCTGGGAAGTGAGGAGCGCCTCTGCCCGGCCGCCCAGTCTGGGAAGTGAGGAGCGCCTCTGCCCGGCCGCCCTGTCTGGGAGGTGAGGAGCGCCTCTGCCTGGCCGCCACCCCGTCTGGGAGGAAGTGAGGAGCGTCTCTGCCCGGCCGCCCCGTCTGGGAAGTGAGGAGCGCCTCTGCCCGGCCGCCCCGTCTGGGAAGTGAGGAGCGCCTCTGCCCGGCCGCCCCGTCTGGGAGGTGAGGAGCGCCTCTGCCCGGCTGCCACCCGGTCTGGGAGGAAGTGAGGAGCGCCTCTGCCTGGGCGGCCCCGTCTGGGAAGTGAGGAGCGCCTCTGCCTGGGCGGCCCCGTCTGGGAAGCGAGGAGCGCCTCTGCCCGGGCGGCCCCGTCTGGGAAGCGAGGAGGGCCTCTGCCCGGCCGCCCTGTCTGGGAGGTGAGGAGCGCCTCTGCCCGGCTGCCCTGTCTGGGAGGTGTACCCAACAGCTCCGAAGAGACAGCGACCATCGGGAGCGGGCCATGAGGACGATGGCGGTTTTGTTGAAAGGAAGGGGGTGGGGGAAGTGTGGGGAAAGGAAGGAGAGATCAGATTGTTGCTGTGTCTGTGTAGAAAGGGGTGGGCATAGGAGACTCCATTTTGTTCTGACTAGGAGAAATTCTTCTGCCTTGGGATGCTGTTGATCTATGGCCTTTCTCCCAGCCCCATGCTCTCTGAAACATATGCTGTGTCAACTCAGGGTTAAATGGATTAAGGGCGGTGCAAGATGTGCTTTGTTAAACAGATGCTTGAAGGCAGCATGCTCTTTAAGAGTCATCACCACTCCCTAATCTCAAGTACCCAGGGGCACAAACACTGCAGAAGGCCGCAGGGTCCTCTGCCTAGGAAAACGAGAGACCTTTGTTCATGTGTTTATCTCCTGACCTTCTCTCCACTATTATCCTATGACCCTCCCATATCCCCCTCTCCGAGAAACACCCAAGAATGATCAATAAATACTTCATAAATTAAAAAAAAAAAAAAAAAAAAAAAAAGAAAAAAAAGGAAGAATAAGGAAAACTGGCTTCTCATCCTAGTTATGCAACTAACTGTGTGTGTGTGTGTGTGTGTGTGTACGTGTGTGTGTATTTAGTGAGAGCTGTTTTCCTTTTACTCTCTATGTACATACCATAAACATTAAATCTATGCATGTACCATAAACATAAATATTTTTCTTAACTTTCCTTTTACTATCTATGCATGTACCACAAATAATATAACCTATAACATAATAGGATACTGTTTTATGTTTTTATACTTTACATTAATACTATTATACAGAATTTTCTATAACTTTTTAACCTTTTTTCCTCAACAGTATGTTTCTGTGTTTTTGTGTGTTTTGTTTTGTTTTGTTTTGTTTAAGATGGAGTTTTGCTCTTGTCTCCCAGGCTGGAGTGCAATGGCACAATCTCGGCTCACTGCAACCTCCGCCACCTGGGTTCAAGCGATTCTCCTGCCTCAGCCTCCTGAGTAGCTGGGATTACAGGTGCCTGCCACCATGCCCAGCTAATTTTTGTATTTTTAGTAGAGACAGGGTTTCACCATGTTGGCCAGCCTGGTCTCGAACTCCTGGCCTCAGGTGATCCACCCGCCTTGGCCTCCCAAAGTGCTGGGATTACAGGCGTGAGCCACCGTGCCTGGCCAATAGTATGGTTTTCATATATTTTGCTATAGTTCTGTGTTGCTACATACAGCTATAATTCATTCATTTTAACTGCTGTATGGAATCCCATCAGATGAATACATCATAGTTGATGTATTCATTCTGTTGATGATCATTTAGGTTGCTTTTCATTTCTTACTGTCTCAAACAAAATCCTTCAATGGACATCTACATATATACGTGTATCCTTATGTACATGTGGGAGATTATCTCTTGGTTAAATATCTAGGACTGGTATTACTTGGTCATTGGGGTATACCTAAGTTCAGTTTTGGTAGACACTACCAAATAGCTTTTTGGAGTAGTTGTACCAATTTATATAACCACCAATAGTGTACAAAAGTTCCAATAAATCCCCATCTTCACCAATACATGGTAATGTCAGTCTTTTTTCATTTGAGCTCTTCTGATGGGTGTACAGTAGTATCTCATTGTGGTTTTAGTTTGAATTTCCCTCATTACTAGTGAGATAGAGCACTTTTCATAGATTTATCATCTGATATGCTTTCTTAAAGCAGGTATCAACAGAAACAAGAAAAGGGTGGCATGATGGACATGGAGGAGAGGTAGTGACTATGAAATGAGGGTGGGAAGTGAACACTGTAGAAAGGAGAGTCTAAGGACATTAAATCAAAGTTTTTGTTTTGTTTTGTTTTTTGAGGCTGAGTTTCACTCTTGTCACCCAGGCTGGAGTGCAATGGCGTGATCTCGGCTCACTGCAACCTCCGCCTCCTGGGTTCAAGCGGGTCTCCTGCCTCAGCCTCCCAAGTGGCTGGAATTACAGATGCCCGCCACCATACCCAGCTAATTATTGTATTTTTAGTAGAGACGGGGTTTCACCATGTTGGCCAGGCTGGTCTCGAACTCCTGACCTCAGGTGATCCACCTACCTCAGCCTCCCCAAGTGCTGGGATTATAGGCGTGAGCCACCATGCCCAGCCAAATCAAACTTTTTGAAGGCACCAGTTTTTCTGAGAACTAACCAAGTATACATGAATTTGGGAGTTTCTAAGCACAGCAGTTAATGGTGCATCCTTGAACTCCAACCACAAAAAATTCCTCGCAGTGACCTGAGGCCAAGCTCTCCTTTCCACAACAGCAGCAGTTCATGCTGTTTCCTGGCATCTCTCACCATGTTAGTTTCCCAACTGAATCTCAATGCCCTTGTCTCAAAAATGGCAGCACTGGCTTGTCAGATTCCAGCTAGAAAGCAATATGACATCAGTGTTAAAGAGCATAGAAGGGTAAATGCTCTTTGTACCCAGCATCAATCAAACAGAACTTTCTATAGCAGTCTGTAATAGGCAGACTGTAATAACAACATGGTTTATAGTATTGCTTCTCAAATTTTCTTTTGTTTTTCTTTTTTTTTTTTTAAGACTAGGTCTCGCTCTGTCACCCAGACTGGAGTGCAGTGGTGTGAACGTGGCTCACTGCAGCCTCGACCTTCCTGGGCTCAGGTGATCCTCCTGCCTCAGCCTCCCAAGTAGCTAGGACTACAGATTATGCACCACCATGCCTGGGTGAGATATATATATATATATATATATGTATATAGTTTATTTTGTAGAGACAGGGTTTTGCCATTTTGCCCAGGCTGGTCTCAAACTTCCGAACTCAAGTGATCTGCCTGTCTTGGCCTCCCCAAGTGCTGGGATTATGGGCATGAGCTACCGTGCCCAGCCCTGCTTCTCAAATTTTAATATGAATGTGAATCACCTAGGATCTTTCTAAAATGCAGATTCTAATTTAGTAGGCATGAGGTAAAGCCTGAGACTCTACATTTCTAACAAGCTCTCCAATGCTGCTAATCTGAAGACCACATTTTTATTTTAGAACATGAGCTATGCAGTCAGGCAGACCTGAATTTCAGTCCCAGTTCCACTGTTTTTTAGCTATGAAATCTCAGCAGGCTATTTAATCTCTCTGAGCCTTAGTTTCCTCGCCCATAAAAAGGAGATAAACAGGGAGGCTGAGGCAGGAGAATTGCTTGAACCTGGGAGGCAGAGGTTGCAGTGAGCCGAGATCGTGCCACTGCACTCCAGCCTGGCAACAGAGCGAGATTCTGTCTCAAAAAAAAAAAAGAGAGAGAGAAAATTACCACTTCCTAGGGTTGCTGCGGAGATTAAGTGAAACGACACACATAAAAACATGCCTAGCAGCCAGGCACGGTGGCTCACGCCTGTAATCCCAGCACTTTGGGAGGCCTGGCGGACGAATCACCTGAGGTCAGGAGTTTGAGACCAGCCTGGCCAACATGGTGAAACCCTGTCTCTACTAAAAATACAAAAAATTAGCTGGGCATGGTGGCAGGCGCCTATAAGCCTAGCTACTCGGGAGGCTGAGGCAGGAGAATTGCTTGAACCCGGGAGGCAGAGGTTGCAGTGAGCCGAGTTGGCGCCATGCACTCCAGCCCGGGCAACAGTGTGAGACTCTGTCTAAAAACAAAGAAAAAAAAAAAAAGCCTAGCATGGTGCATGGAAAGAGTAATTAATAAATGCTACTTATTATTAATATTCCATGAACTGTCACTCTCAACACATCTATACGCTAAAGACTGCAGTTCAGAATGATTATCTGAAAGCACTGCAAGAGCCTACATTAATCAGAGACAGATTGAATCACATTTAGTCATATTTTGTTAGGCTTATTTCATTGGATTCTAATTCTTTGAAAATTGAGACCTCATCTGTATCAGTCAGGGTCCCAGCAGGAAACAGATGGCACATTCAAATTAGCATAATTGGTGGAAAGTTTAACAAAAGGACTATCTACAAAGGTGTGGGCAGGGTATAGGAAAACCAGCAGAGAGAGAGAATGCATAACTTGGGGCCATTACTACCCTATGCACAAGAGGATGAGGGGAGAAACACATAGAAAAAAAAAGAAGAATGTGATACAGAGAGTCCCCATGAGAAAGCTGTGACCTTTAGTTAAGGGACAGTAGCTAGCCTGAGGCAATCCTGCAAGGAGGAAGCCAGAAATACACACCCTGACCTCAATTTCTTCCCTTCCTGTGATGTCCTGCCAGGGATCTCCACTGCTCAAACCCTACCAGAAGCCAAAATGGGAAAGGAACTCACTGATGTAATCCACATAGTTTGTCCTCCGGCAGCACAAAGCAGGGTATAAAAGGGTGAGGAATAGATCAGAAGGGTTAAGTAGAAGATACCTGGTACACCACCTGTGACACATATATTCAACTAAAATACATCCAAACCAGAACACTGCATTCCTCTGACCAAGCCAAGAGAGAACAGACTACTGTTTTGGACAAGGTTAAGCTCAACTAATTTATCACGAAATGGGGATCAATAATTTCCAGAGTATCTCCCCATTACATGTCCTATATCATCTAAAATCCAACACAACTAAAACTGAATTCATCTTCCACTACCAACCTAATTTAGCTTTCCCATTTCCCTACCATGGTAGCCTTTGAATATGCCAGTTTCTCAGCCAGCAACATCCTTTCATTTCCTCTGTGCGTATTTACATCTTACTTACCCTTTAAGGTCCAACTCAAATACTTCTCCCTCCTCCAACAGGTCTTTCCCCCAATTACTTTAGCCGCCACTGATTTTCCTTGTGTATGAACTCCCGTGGTGAGTAATTAGGCACTATTGTCAAGTACTGCTATTTAACTGCTTTGTGTATACATATCATCACGCTAATTAAATACTACACTTCTGAAGGGTGGGAACTATGTATTAACTTTCTTTTCCTCCTCATCAAAGGAAAGCAACTTAGACTTATTGCATATAATGAGTATACAATAAACACCTGAAGAATAAAGATAGGGAAAAAAATAGCAGGGAACCAAATTTCCAATCTCGTTTGTACATGAAAGCTTTTCAGAAAAACCCTAGCTCTCTGAGGGCCTGCCTGGCCTTATGTGGAAAGCTACAGGCACAAAGGGCAGCTCTGCTTATCATCTATCCACTTGGCATTTGAAAAAGTCTTCTAAATAACCCTTGAGTTAAACAGAGAATCAAAACAGAAATTACAAACTGTAAAAATAATCAGCAGGAAAATCAGAACCCATCAAAACCTATACTATGCAGCTACAGTGGTACTCATAAGAAAGTTGCAGCATTACATTCACTTATTTATTCCAATATATTCAAATGTATTTCAACTGATAATACATGAATTTTTTTTTTTTTTGAGACAGGGTCTGGCTCTGTTGCCCAGGCTGGAGTGCAGTGGCATGATCTTGGCTCATTGCAACCTCCTCCTCCTGGGCTCAATCCATCCTCTTACCTCAGCCTCCCAAGTAGCTGGGACTACAAGCACAAGCCACCATGCCCAGCTAATTTTTGTATTTTTTTTTGGAGGGACAGGGTTTCACCATGTTGCCCAGGCTGGTCTTCAACTCCTGAACTCAAGTAATCCAACCACCTCAGCCTACCAAAGTGTTGGGATTACAGACGTGAGTGACCACGACCAGCCAATACATGAATTATTTTGATTGACAATAAATGCACTAAACAGTTACCTCAAAAATACAGGTAAGTAACAAAATAGCATAACCAAAGAAAGTAGAAAGAAATAATTAAGTATCTTTTTAAAAAAATCAATGACCCATTTCTCACTACTCCTCCCTCTTACAATGAAACAGAAAATCTTGATGTAAAAACAATCAAGCATGGGAAGACTTTGAAAGGTGGAAAGGACGAGGTGGATTACCTAGAGACCTTAGGACCTAAACAACACTACAGTAATGAGCTGTCTACCATAAATCCCAGATGGGGCGCTGGAGAAGCCTGCAACCTGAAACTGCCAATAGGCCCAGACCCAAAAAAGAGCCCCTTTCTGTTCCCTTTAGTTAAATGACTAGGAAAAGGGTGGCCTAGCAGAAGAGAAAATCTTTTTGATAATATCCACTCTACCCTAATCAAACATCAAAGGAAAATTTCCCCCTTCCCTGTGGTGTCAGCTGTGCCAAACAGAGATACCCATGTCTGCCTCCACGTGGCAGCAGTTAGGCAGGGCAACTAAGCCTTGTGCCTCCCCCACAGGGGTGGTATCAGCAGGACCAAACAGGAGTGAACTTCCACCCTATCTCCCCAGTAGCAAAGAGGTGGAACCAGGCTATGAGAAGTGGTGCTAGATGGCCCTCCACTTTCCCCACTGGGGTAGTATTAGTGGGGCCATCCCTACCTGACAGCAATGAGTTGGTGCAAGTCATCCCTCCATTCCCCATTCCCCCACCTGGAAGGGGTCCGGCAGTGAGCTGAACTTCCCTCCTTCCCCACAGTGCCAACAAGCTAGAACAAAACAGTGTGGCAGTATTCTGCTTCTCCCTAATCCCTGTGTCAACAAGGCCCGACAGGGAGCAGAACTTACAATCTCACCCAGCAGCAACAAAGTGATGTGAGTCAGTTCTATGCTTTTGCCAGGGAGGTATCTGCAAGGCTGAGTGGGGAACTAAACTTTGACTTCCATCCATTGGCAACAAGATGGGGCAAGGTGGCTTCACTTTTGCCAGCGTTAGCAGGGTCCAGCAGAGAGCTAGATATCCACTCCAACACAGACCTGCACACCACATTTAACCCAGGGTGACTGCATGCAAAAAAGGAAAAAGAAACAGGATGTTTTTGGTTGTTTTTCTTTTGAGAGACGGAGTCTCGCTCTGTCACCCAGGCAGGAGTAGAGTGGTGCAATCTCAGCTCACTGAAACCTCTGCCTTCCTGGTTCAAGTGATTCTCCTGTCTCAGTTTCCCAAGTAGCTGGGACTATAATGCATGCACCACCATGCCCAGCTAATTTTTGTATTTTTAGTAGGACGGGGTTTCACTAGATGTTGGCCAGGCTGGTCCCAAACTCCTGACCTCAGGTGATCCGCCCACCTCGGCCTCCCAAAGTGCTGGGATTACTGGCGTGAGCCACCATGCCCAGCCAGAAATAAGATGTTTAGTCTCACAACACAATACATAAAATGTCAAAAATACAATAGAAAATCACTTATACCAAGAATCAGAAAAATCTCAACATGAATGAGAAAATAAAATCCACAGACTCCAGTGCTGAGCTGACACAGATGTTGGAATGATCTGACAAGGATTTTAAAGCAATCATTATAAAAATGCTTCAACAAGCAATTTAAAGTATGCTTGAAACAAATGAAAAGAAGTCTCAGCAAAGAAACAGAACATATAAAAAAGAACCAAATGAAAATTTTAGAATTAAAAAATAAAACAATAAAAATTTTAAAACTCACTGGATGGGCTATAGCCGAATGAATATGACAGAAGAAAAAATCAGTGAACTTGAATATAGAACAACAAAAATTACCCAATCTGAACAAGAGAGAAAATAGACTAAAAAGAAATGAACAGAGCCTCAGCGTCCTAAAGGACAATGAAGAAAAACAGAACATTCATATCACTGGAGTTCCAGCAGAAAAATAGAAAGACTAGGGGGCTGAAAAAGTTCTGAAAAAGTAATAGCTGAAAACTTCCCAAAGATTAAAATGTTGACAGTAGAAGACTGTGGTAAATTACTTATGTATAATGCAATAATTAGAACAACCACTTAAATATCCTTATAAAATATATATTCATAACCTATATAAATAAATGAAAATGGAATTATATGCACCAAACAACAGAGCTGCAAAATACATGAAGCAAAAACTAATAGATAGGAAAGTGCAAATAGATAAGTCCACAATTGTATTTAAAACTTGTAACATTTCTCTCTCAACAAATAACAAGTCAAAATCAAAAAGGATATAGAAGGACTGAACACCACCATCAACCATCAAGGTCTAATTGACATTTACAGAACATTTCACCCACCAACAGCAGAGCAGATGTTCTTTTAAAGAGCACATGCAATCTTCACCAAAACAGATCATATCCTGGGTCATAAAATAAACCTAAACAAAAGGACTGAAACCATGTTAAAAGAACTAAAGCCATAGAGTATATTTTCTGAGCACAAGTTAAACTAGAAATTAATAACTAAAAGACAATGGGAAAATCTCCAAACATTTGAAAATTAAGCAACACACATAAATATACCATAGGTCAAAGAAGAAGTCTCAAGGGAAATTTAAAAAATATATAAAACTGAATGAAAATAAAAATACAATTCTGTGAAGAAAGTCATTGGTAGCTTGATGGGGATGGCATTGAATCTGTAAATTACCTTGGGAAGGATGGCCATTTTCACGATATTGATTCTTCCTACCCATGAGCATGGAATGTTCTTCCATTTGTTTGTATCCTCTTTTATTTCCTTGAGCAGTGGTTTGTAGTTCTCCTTGAAGAGGTCCTTCACATCCCTTGTACGTTGGATTCCTAGGTATTTTATTCTCTTTGAAGCAATTGTGAATGGGAGTTCACTCATGATTTGGCTCTCTGTTTGTCTGTTATTGATGTATAAGAATGCTTGTGATTTTTGTACATTGATTTTGTATCCTGAGAGTTTGCTGAAGTTGCTTACCAGCTTAAGGAGATTTTGGGCTGAGACAATGGGGTTTTCTAGATATACAATCATGTCATCTGCAAACAGGGAGAATTTGACTTCCTCTTTTCCTAATTGAATACCCTTGATTTCCTTCTCCTGCCTAATTGCCCTGGCCAGAACTTCCAACACTATGTTGAATAGAAGTGGTGAGAGAGGGCATCCCTGTCTTGTGCCAGTTTTCAAAGGAAATGCTTCCAGTTTTTACCCATTCAGTATGATATTGGCTGTGGGTTTGTCATAGATAGCTCTTATTATTTGAGCTTATTATTTTGACGTCCCATCAATACCTAATTTATTGAGAGTTTTTAGCATGAAGCGTTGTTGAATTTTGTCAAAGGCCTTTTCTGCATCTATTGAGATAATCATGTGGTTTTTGTCTTTGGTTCTGTTTATATGCTGGATTACATTCATTGATTTGCGTATATTGAACCAGCCTTGCATCCCAGGGATGAAGCCCACTTGATCATGGTGGATAAGCTTTTTGATGTGCTGCTGGATTCTGTTTGCCAGTATTTTATTGAGGATTTTTGCATCAATGTTCATCAAGGATATTGGTCTAAAATTCTCTTTTTTTGTTGTATCTCTGCCAGGCTTTGATATCAGGATGATGCTGGCCTCATAAAATGAGTTAGGGAGGATTCCCTCTTTTTCTATTGATTGGAATAGTTTCAGAAGGAATGGTACCAGTTCCTCCTTGTACCTCTGGTAGAATTCGGCTGTGAACCCATCTGGTCCTGGACTTTTTTTGGTTGGTAAGCTATTGATTATTGCCACAAAAAAGAGCGCGCATCGCCAAGTCAATCCTAAGCCAAAAGAACAAAGCTGGAGGCATCACACTACCTGACTTCAAACTATACTACAAGGCTACAGTAACCAAAACAGCATGGTACTGGTACCAAAACAGAGATATAGATCAATGGAACAGAACAGAGCCATCAGAAATAATGCCACATATCTACAACTATCTGATCTTTGTCAAACCTGAGAAAAACAAGAAATGGGGAAAGGATTCCCTATTTAATAAATGGTGCTAGGAAAACTGGCTAGCCATATGTAGAAAACTGAAACTGGATCCCTTCCTTACACCTTATACAAAAATCAATTCAAGATGGATTAAAGACTTAAATGTTAGACCTAAAACCATAAAAAGCCTAGAAGAAAACCTAGGCATTACCATTCAGGACATAGGCATGGGCAAGGACTTCATGTCTAAAACACCAAAAGCAATGGCAACAAAAGCCAAAATTGACAAATGGGATCTAATTAAACTCAAGAGCTTCTGCACAGCAAAAGAAACTACCATCAGAGTGAACAGGCAACCTACAAAATGGGAGAAAATTTTCGCAACCTACTCATCTGACAAAGGGCTAATATCCAGAATCTACAATGAACTCCAACAAATTTACAAGAAAAAAACAAACAACCCCATCAAAAAGTGGGCAAAGGACATGAACAGACACTTCTCAAAAGAAGACATTTATGCAGCCAAAAAACACATGAAAAAATGCTCACCATCACTGGCCATCAGAGAAATGCAAATCAAAACCACAATGAGATACCATCTCACACCAGTTAGAATGGCATAAATCTAATGATTTGGCAATCTAAATCATTAGAATGGCAATCTCACACCAGTTAGAAAGTCAGGAAACAACAGGTGCTGGAGAGGATGTGGAGAAATAGGAACACTTTTACACTGTTGGTGGGACTGTAAACTAGTTCAACCATTGTGGAAGTCAGTGTGGTGATTCCTCAGGGATCTAGAGCTAGAAATTCCATTCGACCCAGCCATCCCATTACTGGGTATATACCCAAAGGACTATAAATCATGCTGCTATAAAGACACATGCACACGTATGTTTACTGCAGCATTATTCACAATAGCAAAGACTTGGAACCAACCCAAATGTCCAACAATGATAGACTGGATTAAGAAAATGTGGCACATATACACCATGGAATACTATGCAGCCATAAAAAATGATGAGTTCATGTCCTTTGTAGGGACATGGATGAAATTGGAAATCATCATTCTCAGTAAACTATCGCAAGAACAAAAAACCAAACACTGCATATTCTCACTCATAGGTGGGAATTGAACAATGAGAACACATGGACACAGGAAGGGGAACATCACACTTTGGGGTCTGTTGTGGGGTGGGGGGAAGGGGGAGGGATAGCATTGGGAGATATACCTAATGCTAGATGACGAGTTAGTGGGTGCAGCGCACCAGCATGGCACATGTATACATATGTAACTTACCTGCTCATTGCGCACATGTACCATAAAACCTACAGTATAATAATAATAAAATAAAATAAAATAAAATAAAAAAATACAATATATCAAAATGTACAGAATGCAGCTAAAGCAGTGGTGACAACAAAATTTATAGGACTAAACACTTACATTAGAAAAAAGGAGGACAGGGCTGGGTGCAGGGGCTCACGCCTGTAATCCCATCATTTTGGGAGGCCAAGGTGGGCAGATCACCTGAAGTCAGGAGTTCGAGAGCAGCCTGACCAACATAGTGAAACTGTGTCTCTACTAAAAATACGAAAAATTAGCCAGGCATGGTGGTGGGTGCCTGTAATCCCAACTACTAGGGAGGCTAGGGCAGGAGAATCGCTTGAACCCAGGAGGTGAAGGTTGCAGTGAGCCGAGATCGCATCATTGCACTCCAGCTTGGGCGACAAGAGCGAGGCTCCATTGCAAAAAAAAGAAAAAAGGAGGACAGAGGGAGGGAGGGGGACAAAGGTTGAAAAACTACCTATTGGGTACTACATTTGCCACTTGGGCAATAGAATCATTAGAAGCCCAAACCTCAGCATCATGCAATATGCCCATGTAACAAACCTGTACATGTACCCCTGATTCTAAAATAAAAAATTAAATTAAATTAAAGAGAATCCCCCGGGGGTGGGGGGGGGGAAGCAAAAGAAAAAAAGGAAAACACTCAAACAAATAATCTAAATACCCATCTCACCTTAAGAAACTAGAACAACAATAGCAAGGCAAACAGAAGAAAGGACGTAACAATGTTAAGAGCATAAATCAAGGAAGTTGAAAACAGAAAAACCATACAGATGATGACTGAAACAAACAGGTGATTCTTTGGGGAAAAAAATCAATAAAATTGATAAACCTCTAGAAAGACTGACAAAGAAAAAACAGAGAAGACACAATTCACCAATATCAGGAATAAAAGAGGATAATAAGAGAATACTATGAACAACTCTGCGTGGATAGATTTGATAACTTAGATTAAATAGACCAATTTCTCAAAAAGCACAAACTACCACAACTCATCCAATACAAAATAGATAATTTGTGAATAGCTTTATAACCATTAAAGAAGTTAAACTTATAGTTTAAAAATTCCTAAAAGAAAAATCTCCAGGCCCAGATGGTTTCACTAAGAATTATACCAAACATTCAAAGAATTAACACAAATTCTTCATAATTTTTGCCAGAAAAAGGGAGGGAATTCCAACTGATTTTATGAGGCCAGGATTACCCTGAGACCAAAATCAGACAAAGATAGTACAAAAAATAATAATTATTATTATTATACCTCACAACTAATTGTGGTTTATTCTAGGTATACAAATCTGGTTAAATATTTGAAAATCAATGTAATCCACCTATCAACAGGCTTAAAAATAAAAACCACATGATCATATCAACCAATGTAGAAAAAGCATTTGACTAAATTCAACATCCATTCATGATAAAAGCTCTTAGCAAACTAGGAATACAAGGTAACTTCATTGACCTAGTAAAGAATATCCACCAGAAAACTAGAGCTAACATCATACTTAAGGTTAGGGGTGGCAATGGCAGTGGCACGGGGGCCGCTGGCCTCCATTAAAAAAAAAAATGTTGAAAGACAGTGCTTTCTCCTTAAGATCAGAAAAAAGGCACGGATGTGTGCTTCTCACCACGGTGATTCAACATAGTACTGGAAGTTCTAACTTGCTCAATAAGGCAAGAAAAATGAAATAAAGGAATAAATATTGGAAAGGAAGAAATAAAATCATCCCTATCCTCAGATGCATGACTGTTTATGTAGAAACTCTCAAAGAATCAACAGGAAAAAAACCCTACTGATACACACAACAAATTAGATGGATCTAAAGGGAATTACGTGGAGTGGAAAAGCCAATCTCAAAAGATTCCATTTATATAACATCCTTAATGATGAAATTACAAAGATGGAGAACAGATTAATGGTTACCAAGTTTAGGGACATGGGAGGAGAAAAGGTGAGTGTGACTATACAGAGGTAGGAGGATCTTTGTGGTTACAAAAAGTCCTATATCTTTATTTTGATGGTGGTTACACAAATCTATGCACGTGTTAAAACTGCACAGAATTTTGGGACAACTGGATATCCACCTGCAAAATAACTAAGTTGGACTCTTACTTCACACCACATACAAAAATTAATTGAAAATGGATGACAGGGCTGGGCATGGTGTCTCACACCTGTAATCTCAGCACTTTGGGAGGCCAAGGGGAGGATCACTTGAGGCCAGCTGGGCAACATCGTGAGATCCTGTCTCTACAAAAAATGTTTTAAAAATCAGCCGGGTATAGTGGCACATGCTTGTAGTCCCAGCTACTCTGGAGGCTGAGGTCAGGGGATCACTTGAGCCCAGGCGTTCAAGGCTGCAGTGAGCTATGACTGCACCAGTGCACTCCAGCCTGTGCGACAAAGTGGGACACTGTCTAAAAAAACAAAAAACAAAACAAACAAACAAACAAAAAACACTAAACTAAACTAAAATGGATGAAAGACTCAAGTGTAAGAGATAAAATTTTAAGACTCTAAGAAGAAACAGGCATAAATCTTCATGAACTTGAATTAAGCAGTGGTTTCTTAGATATGAGACCAAAGGCACAAGCAAAAAAAAAAAAAAAAGATAAATTGGACTTTATCAGAATTAAAAACTTTTGTGCTGCAAATAATACTATCAAGAAAGTGAAAATACAACCCACATAATGGGAGAAAATTTTTGCAAATCATATATCTGATAAGGGACTTGAATATACAGAATAAATAAATACCTCTTAAGGCCAGGTGTTGTGGCTCATGCCTGTAATCCCAGCACTTTGGGAGGCTGAGGTGGGCGGATCACCTGAGGTCAGGAGTTCAAGAACAGCCTGGCCAACATGGCAAAGCCCTGTCTCTACTAAAAATAGAAAAATTAGCTAGGCATGGTGGCATGCGCCTGTAATCCCAGCTACTCGGGAGGCTGAGACAGGAAAATCACTTGAACCCGGGAGGTGGGGGTTGCAGTGAGCCAAGATCTCACCACTGCACTCCAGTCTGGGCAACAGAGTGACTCTGTCAAAAAAAAAAAAAAAAAAAAAAAAAAACCCTCTTAAAATTCAAAAATAAAAAGACAAATTACCAAATTTCAAATGAACAAAAGGCTGAAATAGACATTTCTCCAAAGAAGATATACAAATGGCCAATAAACACATGAAAAGATGTACAATATCATATTAAACATCAGAAACACGCAAATCAAAACCACAGTTAGATGCCACTTCATGCCCATTAGGATTGCTAAAATCAAAATGACAGCCGGGCGCAGTGGCTCACGCCTGTAATCCCAGCACTTTGGGAGGCCAAGGTGGGCGGATCATCTGATGTTAGGAGTTTGAGACCAGCCTCGCCAACATGGTGAAACCCCATCTCTACTAAAAATACAAAACTTAGCCAGGTGTGGTGGCAGGCCCCTGTAATCCCAGCTACTTGGGAGTCTGAGGCAGGAGAATCGCTTGAATCTGGGAGGCAGAGGTTGCAGTGAGCCAAGATCGTGCCACTGCACTCCAGCCTGGGCAACAGAGTGAGACTCTGTCTCAAACAAAAAAAACAAACATGTGGCAAAATTGGAACCTACATACATTGCTGGTGGGATTGTAAAATAATACAGCTGCTTTGAAACTGATCTGGCAGTTCTGCAAAAGGTTAAGTATGGAGTTAACATATGACCTAGCAATTCCACTCCTAGGTATATAATAAAGAGAAATGAAAATATATGCCCATAAAAAACTTGTACATGGACATTCACCACAGCATTATTCATAATAGCCAAAAATGAAAGCAGCCCAAATGTCCATCAACTAATAAATGAATAAACATAATGTGGTATATCTATACAATGGAACATTATTCAGCATTAAAAAAAAATTACTGAAACACGCCACAACATGGATGAATTTTCAAAACACTGGCAAGTGAAAAGTGCCTGTCACAAAAGATTACATATTGTATGATTCCATTTATATGATATATCCAAAATAGGCAATCCATAGAAACAGAAAGTAGATTCCTTTTGTCTATGGCAAGGGTAGGGAAAAAAGGCTAGTGGCTGTTAAGTGATACAGAGTTTGGGGCACGGGGGGAGTGATAAAATGTTTTTAAATTAATGGCAGCGATAGAGGCAAAATTCTTTAATATACTAAAAAACAATGAACTGCACATTTTAAATGGGAGAATTGTATGATATGTGAATTATGTCTCAATAAAACTGTTATTTTAAAAAATGCGGCCTGCGTCCTGGCCACTGGTGCGGGCGTGAACAGGAAAATAAAAAAAATTGTTTTAAAATAATAAAAATGCATAGGCCTATATACACACAAATGAGTACATGCAAAACTGGTGAAATCTGAATACAGTTTGTACATTTTATCAACACCAATTTCATAGTTCTGATATTGTACTATAGTTATACAAGTGATTACCATTAGCTAAAACTGGGTGAAGGGTACATAGGACTTCCTTATACTATTTTTACAACTTTCTGTGAATCTATAATTATTTGAGAACAAAGAGTGGCTGGGTTCAGTGGCTCATGCCTGTACTCCCAGCACTTTGGGAGGCCAAGGCGGGCGGATCATCTGAGGCCAGGAGTTCAAGACCAGCCTGGCCAACATGGTGAAACCCTGTCTCTACTAAAAATATAAAAATTAGCCAGGCATGGTGGTGGGTGCCTATAATCCCAGCTACTCAGGAGGCTGAGGCAGGAGAATAGCTTGAACATGGGAGGCGGAGGTTGCAGGGAGCTGAGATAATGCTATTGCACTCCAGCCTGGGTGACAGAGCAAGACTCTGTCTCAAAAATAAATAAATAAAATAAAGTTTTCTTTTTAAAAAAGCAAAAACAAAAATCCTCGATATGAATGTTTATAGCAGCTCTATTTATAATTGACAAACATTGGGAAACAATCCAAATGCCCTTCAAAGAACAGAATAAACTGTGGGTATATCCATACAATGGAATACTGTTCAGCAATAAAAACAAACCATGTATACACACAACAGCTTGGATGAATTTCAAAGCCATTATGATGAATGAAAAAAGCCAGCCTCAAAAGTGATTGCACCAAGTCATGAAATCAACCTAAATGCCCATCAATAATAGACTGGATAAAGAAAATTTGGTACATATGCACCATGGAATATTATGCAGCCACAAAAAGGAATGAGATCATGTCCTTTGCAAGGACATGGATGGAGTTGGAAGGCATTATTCTCAGCAAACTAATGTAGGAACAGAAAACCAAATACCACGTGTTCTCACTTATAAGTGGGAGCTAAATGATGAGAGATGGACTCATGGTAAGGACAACATACACTGGGCACATGTGGGAGGAGGTGGGGGGAGGAGTTGCATCAGGAAGAATAGCTAATGCATGCTGGGCTTAATACCTAGGTGATGGGATGATCTGTGCAGCAAATCACCACGGCACATGTTTACCTACATAACAAACCTGCACATCCTGCATGTATACCTCTGTACTTCACATAAAAGTTTTAAAAAATTATGAATTTTTTTAAGTTATTGCCCTACTGCACTCCAGCCTGTGCAACAGAGTGAGACCCTGTCTCTAAAGCAAAAACCAAACCAAACCAAAACTAAACTAAAATGGATGGTTCCATTTATATGACAGTCTTGAAATGACAACACTGTCATTAGAGAACAGATTATTGGTTTTCAGAAGTTAGAGGTGAGGGGAGTGGATAGGAGGGTTAGACTGGAGATAAGGGCATGCAGTATGAACTCTTTTTTAAGAAAGCAGATTTTATGGAATATAGACATGTGACCCTCTTCTGCCCTTTTGGACCTCTCATGAAAGTGAAGAGCGAGATGATTGACATCATCAGATCAATTATTATTAATATCATTATGCCACTTGCTGAAAGAACTGAAGCACTTGTACAGTTTATGCAGAACTTCAGGGAGGTTTGTATTCATCAAGACAAGATTCATCTCACAGTGGTGTATTTTGGTAACGAAGGACTGTCTAAAGTCAAGTCTAGCCTAGAATCTGTCACAAGTGAGTCTAATTTTTCACAATTACACCGTGGTCTCATTGAATGAAGAATTTAATCATGGATGAGGACTAAATGTGGGTGCCCAAGCTTGGGACAAGGGAGAGGTCTTTATGTTTTTCTGTGATGTTGATATCTATTTCTCAGCCGAATTCCTTAACAGCTGACAGTTAAATGCTGAGCCTGGTAAGAAAGTGTTTTACCCTGTGGTGTTCAGTCTTTACAATCCTTCCATTGTTTATGCCAACCAGGAAGTGCCATCACCTGTGGAGCAGCAGCTGGTTCACAAAAAGGATTCTGGCTTTTGGAGAGATTTTGGCTTTGGAATGACTTGTCAGTATCGATCTGATTTCCTGATCATTGGTGGATTTGACATGGAAGTGAAAGGTTGGGGTGGAGAAGATGTTCATCTTTATCAAAAATACTTACATGGTGACCTCATTGTGATTTGGACTCCGATTCCTGGTCTTTTCCACCTCTGGCCTGAAAAACGCTGTGCTGATGAGCTGACCCCTGAGCAGTACCGCATGTGCATCCAGTCTAAAGCCATAATTGAGGCCTCTCACTCCCACCTGAGAATGCTGGTATTCAGGGAGGAAATAGAGACGTATCTTCATAAACAGGCATACAGGACAAACAGCAAAGCTGTTGGTTGAAATAATAATTAATGCATTACTGTGTGAACTGCAAACCAGCACTATTTATTTAGCCTTAATTCCACTTCCGGATGCAGTGCCTCTTTTGGAGAAGACATGTTTACTTTTCCTTTCTGACATTACTTTAGCAGTTCAACTTGATGAGAGATGAAAAAAACAAATGTTTCAACACAAAGTCTCTGTTTTGTGAGAATACTGCACTATGGAATAATTGACAAATTGAAATCTGGTATTTGTCCCAAAAGTTGTTTTGAGTTAGTTCTACCTGGTGCCCATGTTCTGATTGTGTGTGGGATTGCATGGTGTCCTGATTGCATCTAGGTGGAGCGGATGGAATGTGCTGGGCCGCTGTTGGGTGGAGAGCAACACATTCTTACAGAGGAGATGAAGTGCTATGAGCATAGTGTGTGGACAGGTATCTTCATCTGCCCACCCCTGAGTCAGCACGCTTGATTTGATAGCTTGAAGAATCCTTTTCCACTGAAGCAGAGGATAATTATTTGACACATCTGAAATCCCCAATCAATCAACCAAGAGAAAGGTAGAAATAAAAACTCCTTAACTTACTGTTGCTTAGCCTCCTGAAAGTCTGTTTTTAAGCAAATGGGTAATAGTAGAAAACAGGTTAGAATCTATGGCTTGATTAAAAATATAATGTTATTACATTATCATCATGCTCAGGATTAGTAGTCAGAGTTGCTGTAGACTATTTTGCACAAACAGAAAAGAACATGGAAACCTTTTTAACAGAACATTTAATTATGTTGGAGTAAAGGATCCTAGCTGTGTCTGGGAACACTAGTTTATGTGTGCTAGCTACATCAGGATCTTCCCATGGTGGTTCAGAATAGATGAGCATAGCAAGGTTTTGTTTTTGCTTTCGATTTTCTCATTTGGCATGGACCCATATGTATTTGCTTTCCTTTTTTCTAATATATTAATATATGCTACATTTGTATTTGCGTTACTATAATACTTTGAGTTGAAAAAAGAGTTTCATTGTGGGGAGAAAAAGCAAATGGTATACCACAAGATCACACTGATTTGAGAAAAGGGAGGAGGAGAGGAAGATAGTCTGAATGGAAATCTGAAATATGGAATGTTTTAGAGAAATATATCACTTGCATATAGAATGTTTTGAGGTATAAATTAATGAGACAAAGTGAAGAAGAAATTATATTCAGATAGGACTGCACTACATTATTTGTCACACATGGATCTGTTACCATCAGGTCAATTCCTAGCATGCATAAATTTTTTAACTTTTGGCTTTTAAAAGAGACCTATGTTGAATTCTATTAGTATGTAAACCCCTGAAAATTCACTGAAGAAAAATCATTACTCTTTTTCTCAGTAAATCATATCATCTGAAATATTACAAATTTCAAATTTCTAGGTGCTATATTAATTCAATATTATAATAACTCTTACCTAATTATTCTTACAAGTTTTAAGTTGTGGTAGTGTTTAGGGATTTTTTTAAAGATGTGTGAAATGTTCTCTGCAAAATCAGGCCACTGTCTCCTTTTATATATTAATACAATTATGTATTATGAAGACCAGTGAATTATAATATTTAAAGTGAGATAACGTAATTATTTGCAAAGGTAAGTTACAGCTTGTTTTTTGAGAGAATCAAATGAGTTTACTTTTCCTCCTGTTGTTTTTAAACTGGCTTTTAGTTTAAAGATGGAAGCTAACCAATGGAAATGTTACTATGTTTTCGACGTTTATTAAACAGTACCAATAAAGTATTTTATTACCAGAAAAAATAAATTTTTAAAAATGGTATAGATGTGTTTTTAAAAAGTCAATTTTAATATGTGATAATTTTTAAAGAGAAAGAAAAGATAAAAGAGATAGGAAACCAGATTAAGAGAGATATTGAAATATCAAGTTTTTAAAAAATGGGCAATACTATAGTATATAGGGGAGTGACATCAGCAAAATAGCAGATTAGGTAGCTCTAAACTCCTATTCCTCCACAGAAACATAGCAAAACAAACAGAAACCGTCAAAGCCAACTTTTTCAGGACTTTGAAAAACAGTCAAATGTGAACACTGAAGCAACAACAAAAAAAGAAACTAAAATGGCAGGAGAGCTTTGTGGCATTTTTACTCATCCTTGCCCCACTCCTCTGGCTTGATGGTGGTTTAGAAGATGGCAGCCTGCATTCCCAGTTTAAGACCCTGTTCTCTGGTTCCAGAGACAGCAGAGCAAATCTTATTCACAAATTATTGTGTAGGTCTGTGTATTAGTCCATTCTCACACTGCTATTAATATAAAGAAATGACTGAGACTGGGTAATTTACAAAGAAAAGAGGTTTAGGCCAGGCACGGTGGCTCATGCCTGTAATCCCAGCACTTTGGGAGGCTGAGGTGGGCGGATCACTTGAGGTCAGGAGTTCAAGACCACCCTGGCCAATATGGTGAAACTCCGGCCCGACTAAAAATACAAAAATTAACCAGGCATAGTGGCGCAGGCCTATAATCCCAGCCACCTGAGAGGCTGAGGCAGGAGAATCACTTGAACCTGGGAGGCAGAGTTTGCAGTGAGCAGAGATCATGCCAGTGTACTTCAGCCTGGGCGACAGAGCAAGACTCCATCTCAAAAAATATAAATAAATAAAAATAAAAATAAAAATAAAAATAAAAATAAACTGCTTCAAAAGAGGCTGAGCATAGTGGTGGACACCTGTAATCCCAGGCCGAGGTGGGTGGATTGCTTGAGCTCAGGAGTTCAAAACCAGCCTGGGCAACATGGCAAAACCCTGTCTCTATTAAAAAATAAATAATAAAGTGCTGAAAGAAAACAAAATATTATCAACAAAGAATTCTATATCCAGCAAAACTGCCCTTCAAAAATGGAGTAATAAAACATTCCCAGGCAAACAAAAGTTAGGGGAGCTCGTTACCTGTAGACCTGCCCTGTGAGAAATGCTAAAGGGAAGCCTTCAAGTTGAAACAAAATGACACTAGATAGTAATTTGAAGCCATATGAAGAAATGAAGATCTCCGGTAAAAGTAACTGCATACAAATAAAAGCCAGTAATACTGCAAGTCTGGTTTGTAACTCCATTTTATTTCCTACATGATTTAAAAAGCAAATGCTTAAAAATAATTTTAAATTTATATTACTGGGCATACAACGTACAAAAATGTAAGCTGTGACAACAAAGTGGGGTGGAGCTACAAAGGAACAGAATTTTTATATGCTATTAAAACTATGCTGGTATCAATTTAAACTAGAGGGTTATAAATTCAAGATGCTGACTGTAGTCCCCATAGTAACCACTAAGAAAATATATTTTTTAAAACCCTATACTGTCTAGAAATACATACATAGATGATAAAAACCATAAAGAAACACAAGGAAATAATTAGCAAAAAAAAAAAAAAAAAAGAATCATGGCTACTTTTGCAGGGAAGGAGGGAGCTGTGATTTGAATGTGGCAAATGGAGGAGCCTCTGGGATGGCTCACAACATTCTACTTCTTGACCTGGGTGGTGGTTCCAAGGGTGTTCACTTTAAAATAACTCCTCAAGCTTTGTTTTGTGTAGTTTTCTCTAACTGTGCTTTATTTTATATTTAAAAACTTGTTAAAAATAGCAGAGATAGAAAGGGGAGATGAACCAAGATGAGTCAGGGAAGGCTTCTTTGAGGAGGTAACATTTAAATCGAGCACTGAAAGATAAGAAACGGCTACTAAAGTAAAGGGTGGGGCCGGGCACGGTGGCTCACGCCTGTAATCCCAGCACTTTAGGAGGCTGAGGCAGGTGGATCACCTGAGCTCAGGAGTTCAAGACCAGCCTGGCCAACATGGTAAAGCCCTGTCTCTACTACTAATAAAAAATTAGCCGGGCATGGTGATGCACACCTGTAATCCCAGCTACTCTGGAGGCTGAGGCAGGAGAATCCCTTGAACCCAGGAGACGGAGGTTGCAGTGAGCCAAGATCGGGCCATTGCATTCCAGCCTGGGCAACAAGAATGAAACTCCGTCTCAAAAAAAAAAAATTTTTTTTAAATAAAGGGTGGGAAGAGAGTATCTGAGGCAGAGAACAGGTGGCAGAATATAAGGAGTAGGATATAAGGAGGCCCTGAGGCAAGACTATGTA
Organism: Pongo abelii; assembly: GCF_028885655.2. Lineage (NCBI taxonomy): Eukaryota > Metazoa > Chordata > Mammalia > Primates > Hominidae > Pongo > Pongo abelii. The sequence goes on from NC_072008.2 coordinate 106,685,131, forward strand.
GTTGTTCCTACTCCAGTAGCTAACAGTTGGGGCTGGAGTCCAGTGGGCATGGGGAAAGCTGGAACAAAGAGGAGGAACTTGAGAGGTGGGTAGGTGTAGATTGCTCAGGGCATTTTAGCATGAGAAAGGAAGTTTGAAATTTATTCAAAGTATAAGGAAAGCCATTGAAGGTATTTATTTATTTATTTGAGACAGAGTCTCACTCAGTCACCCATCCTGAAGTGCAGTGGCACAATCTTGGCTCACTGCAACCTCCACCTCCTAGGTTCAAGCAAGCACGTCCAGCTAATTTTTGTATTTTTAGTAGAGGCAGGGTTTCACCATGTTGGCCAGGCTGGTCTCGAACTCCTGATCTCAAGTGATCCACCTGCTTTGGCCTCCCAAAGTGCTGGGATTACAGGCATGAGCCACCATGCCCGGCCACTGAAGGTTTTTAACCAAGAGAGTGCCATGTTCTCATTTCGGTTTCCAAAGAATTATCTTGCCTATTAGATGGGAAAATATTTGGAAAAGGGCAAAAATAGAAATGCAATGAGGCTATTGCAGAAACGCAGGGAAGAGGTGATAGGAACTTGCAGGTAGATGAGAGCCATAGATCTGAGAGATACGGGTAGTTTCTAAATTCTCTTTTTTATAATATTACACAACAATCCACAGTTATCAACTATTAAAAATAACCACTAGAACAAAACAAAGAAAATAATAATAATCTTCCTCACTATTCCACTTTGCTTTCCCACCTCTGCCCCTCCAAGGTAACAAATGTTGTTCTGATGTTGTCAAATCATTTCTCCATGCTCATACAGACATAAACAAATATATATACATGTTTATAGATTAGAAGGGTTAATTATGTTTTGCAGAAATATAACTATCCCATAAAAATAGCCGAGCTTGCTGATGCATGCCTGTAGTCGCAGCTACTCAGGAGGTTGAGGTGGAAGGATGACTTTGAGCCCAGGAGTTTGAAGCCAACTGGTGCAACATAGCAAGACCTCATTTCTAAATAAATAAATAAATAAATGAATATTACAAAAACAAAATAAATTATGAAATAGAAAGTAAATTGTCAAAAAATCCCAGCAGAATTGATCAATAAAACTAAAAGACCAATAAATCAGAGACCTAGAGATACTGTGACAGGCAGTACTACTAGGTTGGTGGTAAATATAAGAAAATAAAATAAAAACATTTGAAAAAAGGTGCAAAAGAAAAATAGCTGGGCCAGGTGTGGTGGCTCACACCTGTAATCCCAGCACTTTGGGAGGCTGAGGCAGACGGATCACAAGGTCAGGAGATGGAGACCATCCTGGCTAACACGGTGAAACCCTGTCTCTACCAAAAAAAAAAAAAAATTAGCCGGGCGTGGTGGTGGGTGCCTGTAGTCCCAGCTACTCGGGAGGCTGAGGCAGGAGAATGGAGTGAACCCATGGGGTGGAGCTTGCAGTGAGCTGAGATCACGCCACTGCACTCCAGCCTGGGTGACAGAGCGAGACTCCATCTCAAAAAAAAAAAAAAAAAAGAAAAATAGCTTTGTTTTCTGAGTCATGAAAGAACCCTAATAGGTAACTCAGGTTGGGTTAAAAGGGAAGTGTCATACCAGGGTCAGATCAGTAGAATCCCACAACCAACAAAACTATACCCACTGGGGGAACTGCTGTATTTACTTATGCCCCTCTAATATTTCAGTTTAAAAGCTATAATTTATTCCTGATGACACATAACACTAGGCAATTCTGTTCACTCTTCGCTGATTCTATCTCTACTAATTGTCAAGATAATATTAAATAATACCATATATGCTCATCTGCTTAGATCCAATCTCGTCATAAGCCTGCTCTTCACCAATCCTCATGTTAACCAATCTAATGTTAGCCAATTAGTAACAAGAAAATGATCCCAGTTATTGCTAATATTTTACCTTGCATGAGGTCTGATATGGTTTGGATGTTATCCCCTCTAAATCGCATGTTAAAATATAATCCCCATGTTGAAGGTGGGGCCTGGTATGAGGTGTTTGGGTCATAGGGGTGGATCCCTCATGGTTCGGTGCTGTCCTTGCAATAGTGAGTGAATTCTCGTGAGATCTGGTTGTTTAAAAGTGTGTGGCATCTCCCTCCCTACTCTCACCATGTGATGTGCAAGCTCCCACTCACCTCCTGCCATGAGCAAAAGCTCCCTGAGGTCTCCTCCAGAGCCAAACAGATGTTGGTGCCATGCTTCCTGTACAGCTGGTAGAACTGTGAGCCAATTAAAACTCTTTTCTTTATAAATTACCCAGTCTTGAGTATTCCTTTATAGCAACACAAGAACGGCCTAACACAAAAAATTGGTACCGGATGTGAGGCACTGCTATAAAGAAAACGTGGAAACAACTTTGAAACTGGGTAATGGGTTGAGTTTGGAAGAGTTCAGAGGGCTCAGAAAAAAGACAGGAAAATGAAGGAAAGTTTGGAACTTCTTAGAGACCAGTTAAATTGTTGTGACCAAATCGTTGATAGTGATATGGACAGTGAAGTACAGGCGGCCAAGATTTCAGATGGAAATAAGGAACTTGTTGGGAACTGGACAAAGGTCACCCTTGTTATGCCTTAGCAAAGAACTTAGCTGTATTGTGTTCATGCCCTAGGGATCTGTGGAAGTTTGAACTTAAGAGTGATGACTTAAGGTATCTAGCAGAAGAAATTTCTAAGCAGCAAAGCATTTAAGATGTGATCTGCCTGTTTCTAATAACTTATGCTCAGAGGCAGGAGCAAACAAATAACTTACAGTTGGAATTTATAATTAAAAGGGAAGCAGAGTGTAAACATTTGGAAAATTTGCAGCCTGGCCACGTGCAAAGAAAGAAAAAGCTTTTTTGGAGGAAGGATCCAAGCAGGCGGCAGAGATCCAACCACTTGTTACAGAGTTCTGCATGACTAAAAATGAGCCAGGTGCTGATAGCCAAGACAATGGGAAAAGGACTTTGAAGGCATTTCAGAAATATTTGAGGCAGCCCTTCCCATCACCGGCCTGCAGGCCTAAGAGAAAATAACGTTCCCTGGGCCAGCCCAGGGCCCTGCTGCCCTGCACAGCCTCGGGACACTGCTCCCTGCATCCAGGCTGCTCCAGCTCCAGCCTTGGCTCAAAGGGCCCCAGATACGGTGTGGGCCACCACTCTGGAAGGTGCAAGCCATAAGCCTTGGTGGCTTCCATGTGGTGTTAAGTCTGTGGGCACATAGAGTGCAAGAGTGAAGGAGACTTGGCAACCTCTGCCAAGATTTCAGAAGATGTATGAGAAAGCCTGGGTGCCTAAGTAGAAGCCTGCTGCAGGGGCAGAGCCCTCAGACAACCTCTACTATAGTGGGCAGTGCAGAGCAGAAATGTGGGGTGGGAGGGCCCATACAGAATCCCCAATGGGGTACTGCCTAGTGGAGCTGTGGGAAGGTGGTCACTATCCTCCAGATCCTGGCATGGTAGATCCATCAGCAACTTGGACCTTGAGCCTGGAAAAGCTACAGGCACTCAACTTCAACCCATGAGAGCAGCCACAGAGGCTGTCCCCTGCAAAGCCATGGGTATGGATTGCCCAAGGCCTTGGGAGCCCACTCCTCACACCAGAGTGCCCTGGATGTGGGCCATGGAGTCAAAGGAGACTATTTTGGAGCTTTAATATTTAATGACTGCCCTGCTGGGTTTTGGACTTGCTTAGGGCCTGTAGCCCCTTTCTTTTGGCTGATTTCTTCCTTTTGGAACAGGAATGTTTAGCCAATGCCTGTACCTCCACTGTATCTTGGAAGTAAATAACTTGTTTTAATTTTATAGGCTCATTGGTGGAAGAAACTTATCTCCAAATGAGGCTTTGGACTTGAAATTGAGACTTTTGAGTTAATACTGGGATGAGTTAAGACTTTGCAGGACTATTGAGTAGGGATGGCTGTATTTTGAAATGGGAGAAGAACATAAGAATTGAGGGGGCAGGGCAGAATTATATGGTTTGGATATATTCGTACACCCAAATCTTATGTTGAAATGTAATCCCTGGCTGGGCGCAGTGGCTCACGCCTGTAATCCCAGCACTTTGGGAGACCAAGGTGGGCGGATCACCTGAGGTCAGGAGTTTGAGACCAGCCTGGCCAACATGGTGAAACCACGTCTCTACTAAAATATAAGAATTAGCTGGGCATGGTGGCAGGTGCTGGTAATCCCAGCTACTTGGGAGGCTGAGGCGGGAGAATTGCTTGAACCCAGGAGGCGGAGGTTTCAGTGAGCTGAGATTACGCCACTGCACTCCAGCTTGGGTGACGAGAGTGAAACTCCGTTTCAAAAAAAAAAAAAGAAATGTAATCCCTAATGTTGGAAGTGTGCCTGCTGGGAGGCATTTGGGTCGTGGGGCTGGATCCCTCATGGCTTGGCCTCATGACAGTGAGTGAATTCTCCTAAGATCTGGTTTTTTAAAAGTGTGTGGCACATCCCCCCAACTCTCTTGCTCTTGCTTTCACCATGTGATGTGCCTGCTCCAGCTTCACCTTTTGCCACGAGTAAAAGCTCCCTGAGGTCTCCCCAAAAGCCGAGCAAATGTTGGTGCCATGCTTCCTGTACAGCCACTAGAATTGAGAGCCAATTAAAACTCTTTTCAGGTATTCCTTTATAGCAGTGTGAGAATGGCCTAATACAAGGTCTAATCAGAATTTAGCCTGTCTCAGTCACGTTTCCTGTCTCAGTCACATTTCCATTCACCTTCTTCAGTCAAAACTTTTCCTCCATACTTCTAAGCAGGTACCAAAGAAAATAACATGAATTCAGAGTCATCTATAAAATAAGAAAACAACTAAATCAAGATGGGGGAAAGGCACAGTAAATTATTCCTCTACCTAACACATTTCTGGGCATGACAGAAAAACAGCGGTATCAACTGGGTTACTTCCCTTGATGGCTAGCACAAGATCTCAGCTATAGACAGCTCCCCTTGGATGGCAAGTATGGAGAAAAGAAGGGGAAAACGCAACCTCCAGTTGGCCAAAAATCAATCTACATATTTAGAAAAGCCTTCAGCTGAGACCTTTCAAAGGACTGTAAAGTGCCTCATTCAGATAAAGATAAGTGTTCATATAGAGTATCATCCAAGCCTGGACACTTTTGTGAATGAAAGGAGGCACTATTAGTAATGATTCTGGGATGGAGGTTGGCAAATTTTTCCTAAAAATGGCCAGATAGTAAATATTTTAGGTTTTAGAGGACACATACGATCTGTGTCATATATTCTTTTTCTTTTTAACCCTTTAAGAATGTAAAAACCATTCTAAGCCCAGACACCATAAGAAAACAGGCCAGGAGGCCAGGCACAGTGGCTCACGCCTGTAATCTCAGCACTTTGGGAGGCCAACGGGGGAGTCACCAGAGGTCAGGAGTTCAAGACCAGCCTGGTCAACATGGCAAAACCCCATTTCTACTAAAAATACAGAAAAATTAGCCAGGCTTGGTGGCACATGCCTGTAATCCCAGCTACTCAGAAGGCTGAAGCAGGAGAATCGCTTGAACCTGGGAGGTGGAGGTTGCAGTGAGCCGAGATCGCACCATTGCACTTCAGCCTGGGTGACAAGAGCAAAACTTGGTCTAAAAAAAAAAAGAAAGAAAGAAAGAAAACAGGCTAGGATACAAGTCTGGCCATGGGCTTGGGGGAAAACACACATCAAGTCTGTTCTGGTCAAATAGATACATAAGTCACCCTAGCTGAAGGCCTGGTCTGTGATCCAATTCAAAATTTAGAATTAAGAGTAAGTATGTAGGCCAGATGTGGTGGCTAACACCTGTAATCCAAGCACTTGGGATGCCAAGTGGGTGGATCACCTGAGGTAGGAGTTCAAGACAAGCCTGGCCAACATGGTGAAACCCTATCTCTACTAAAAATACAATAATTAGCCGGGCGTGGTGGTGTGCGCCTGTAGTCCCAGCTATTCGGGAGGCTGAGACAGTAGAATTGCTTGAACCCGGGAGACAGAGGTTGCAGTGGTCTGAGATCATGCCACTACACTCCAGCCTGGGTGACAGAGCAAGACTCCGTCTCAAAAAAAAAAAATAATAATAATAAAAATTTTTAAAAACCTACAATGATGAGAGTATGTCAGAGGGAGGAGTCAACTGAAAGAGCTCCCCAGGCGAAAGTTGGAACAATTTGAGCAAGAAAATAAAGAGGTATTGATTATAATCAGAGGATAAAATAAATATATGTGAGCCCGTACTGTATAAATGAATGATTTAATAAACAAATGTATAAGAATAGACAGACCCCCCCCCCCATACAGAAGAATTCCAAACAACTTTTGTAGATACTCCACCTCAAGGAGGTGGAGGATAACTCCCCATTCTATAAGTGTGGCCAATGCATACTGATTTCCTTCTAAAGAGTACAGGATAGAAAGTAGGGGGAGTATCTTTACAGTGGAGAAATCCGATAAACACTGCCTCGGCCAGGTGATCAAGGTTAACATCATCAGTGATAAGTCATGTTGACAGCATGTATCCTTGATATGATATGATGAGGATGGCACGTTACCTCTGTGGCCTTCCTCCCAAGAACACATAACTTCAGTCTAATCATGAGAAGAACATCAGATAAACACCAAGTGAGGGGTATTCTACAAAATACCTGATGAACACTCCTGTCAAGGTCATCAAAGACAAATACAGTGGCTGGATGTGGTATCTCATGCCTATAATTCCACCCCTTTGGGAGGCCATGGTGGGAGGATCACTTGAGGCCAGGCGTTCAAGACCAGCCTGGGCAATATAGCAAGACCCTTCTCTAAAAAGAATAAAAAATAAATCAGCCAAGGATGGTGGTGCATGCCTGCAGTCCTAGGTACTTGGGAGGCTGAGGCAGGAGGATTGCTTGAGCCCAGGAGTTTGAGGCTGCAGTTAGCTATAATCACACTACTGCACTCCAGCCTGGGCCACAGAACCAGACCTTGTCTCCAAAAAACAAAACAAAACAAAACAAAATCTGAGAAGCTTAAGTTAAAAACTAAGGAAATCTGAATGAAGTATGGACTTTAGTTAATAACAATGTATTAATACTGGTTCATTAATTGTAACAAATACAGCATCGTAAGATGTTAACAATGAGGGAAATTGGGTGTTAGGGATGGTTACTCACTGTACTGTCTTAGCAATTTTTCTGTATATCTAAAACCATTCTGAAAAATAAAGCATTTTATAAAAAGTTCACTAAGTATGATACAGTTTGGCTAGAAGAGATAGAGATACGCAGAGCAGAGGCAGTTTCTCTGGTACCTGAGGTCTGCAAGACCTTTGACCTAATACAGACCCTGAAGCCAGAATGCCTAGGTTTGAATTCTGGCTTTACCATTTATTAGCTAGGTAACCTTTGGCAAGTTATGTAACCCCTTTGTGAACAACTTCATCTCTGAAAAGTAGGAATGATAGCCCCTACTTTGTCATGCTGTAGTAAGGATTAAATGAATTAATGTGTATAAAGTGCTTTAATGAGCCCTGGCACAAAGTAAATTCTATATAAATATTTTGTAAAATGAATAAAAACTATGATGACTAAAAGTTCCTTTAGTAATTATCTATAATCATACAAGGTAAGGAGATATGAGTTTGGTTGCTATGAACCAGGTAGTGGTTGCCACAGACATGTCAGTACCTTGACAACCATTATTAGGACATTGCCATAGCTTTTATAAGTGGACAACCTGAGCTGTGTTAATCTGACAAGAAGGCTAGAAAGCTCAATGCATCTTCCTATTACTCTGCATATCTTATGTCTTCCATCCAAAAAGAATCAACTTATCAGATAAATAACCACCTCATGGTAAGCAAAACATGTCACTATCTTCATTTTATAGATAAGATAAGAAATTTGGAAATGAGGTTTAGTTGAGGTGATTTCACTTCAGGCTACCCAGAAGAGGCACTAGAAATAAAGGATCAGTCCAGCAATCCCTAATTCAATCATTTTCCCAGTTGGGTTATCATACCTACCTTTCCTTATAAAGGAAGAACTTGTCTGATGCCAATTTGACACTTCTTGGTGGCACTGACAAACACAGAGAGCCTGACATCAAGTTAGAAGGCTCTGCCAATTATTAGGAAACAGACATGAAGCGGTTACTGGCCTCTTCTCCAAGGGAGATGGCTATTAAGGAACCCAGACAATTAGGCTCTGATGTTTCAGGCTCCTGGTCATATCAGCTTCATGGCAAAACTGGAGTAAGGCTGGTTTTGATCACAGGCCATATATAAGGTTTCTCTTTTGTCTGGCATAAGCCAGAGCCATTCTCCAGGAGGTCCTTATGGGAAACCTAATGATCTCCTAGGGTCTGAGCTGTGCTATAAGAAATGCTATGAAATGTTAGTATTTTGGAATGGCAACTCTCCAAAACAGTAAATGACTGGATGACTCTGCAGAATCCTGATAAATCCATTAATAAGCTGGCACATAAACTGTGCTCATCAGATAGCTAAGCAAAGCCCATCGAAGCATTAACTGAAGTACTTTGCTAACCCAACCAGGGCTTCCTCCAGTTTTGGGCTTCAACATACAGTCGTCCCTCAGTAAACTCGGGGGAAATGGGTTCCTGAACCCCCTCATATACCAAAATCTGTGCATTCTCAAATCCTGCAGTTGGCACTGCGAAACCCATGTATATGAAAAGTTAGCCCTGCATATACGTGGGTTTCACAATCACAAATATGCTCATTTGGTTGAAAAAAAAAAGCCTGGTATAAGTAGACTCATGCAGTTCAAACCCATGTTGTTCAAGGGTCAACCATAATTAGTCATTAGGAAAATGTAAATCAAAACCACAATGAAATACCTACCTCACACCCACTAGGATAGCTGTAAACAAAAAACAAGCATTACTGGTGGGAATGTAAGATGTTGTAGCCACTTTGCAAAACAGTCTGGCAATTCTTCAAGAGGTTAAATATAGATTTATTATATAACCCAGCAGTAACACTCCTAGGTATATACCCAAGAGAAAAGAAAACATATCCACACAAAAACTTATATACAAATGTTTATAGCAGCATTATTCATAAGAGCCAAAAAGTGGAAATAATCCACTTTCCAAGGATGAACCTTGAAGTGATTGCCTAAATTATTCTTCCAAATCCAGCTGCGCATTGACATCACCTGGGAAGCTTATGCAGCTCCCTGGCAATCTTTGGGGATGGGACACCTGGATTAATGTTTGAATCCAGACTAGACGATCTCTACGGTCCCTGACAGATCCAAAACTTGTATAAAATCTCTAATAGTGGGTCACCAATGCCCACATCTTTGAAGAAGAGACATTATTGGTACTTGGAACAGGTCTCCCAATAGGTCCTTCTAGAAGCCTAAGTTGGTTCTTCTCTTAGGCATCATCCCAACCTCCACAAGGTTGAATACAGATATTCTTAACAAGGATGAACTATGGCTGAAGGGATACGCCACATCTGATTATGTCTGTGTAGGCTGCTATACTAAGAAATCACCCCATTTTGAAGAAAGCTACTCATTAGCACAGAACTTGTCACTGCAGTTGAGAATAACCAGTTCCTCCTTCTATGACATTTATAGACACAGTTGGATAGAATGAAGTAATAGACTTCTAACAATCCCAGGCTTTCTGTTTATCAGCACCTGTTTAGTCATAAGCTGACTAAAGGCTCAGTGTTTATAATGGGACTTATTTCTTATTTTCTTTCTTCTCTTAATATTTAAGAACTAAGATGAATCATGTTCCGGCTTTTGTCCTCCTGCTGCTCTTGGCTAAAGACAACAGAAGAGAAAAGAAGGTAATATTACAATTATTTCCCTAGGCCTATTCCACTATTTCCTCCCACAAATCTGCCCATAGTCCCTCAAGGGACAAATCTTCATAATATATATTGTTAGGTGAAGTGACTAAGCAGTGTTTGTAAGATTGGGGGCAAGGTTGAGGAGGGATGGCCAATTGTACAAGGTTAAGTGAATCAGGCAAGAAAAGCATCCTTGGCGGCTTTGGTGAGGGGCTCCCATACCACCTTCTACTGCTTTGGCTGGGCCTTTTATGGTACATACATTGAGATTACTGCAGGCAGAATCCCAAACAATAAGGAAGAGTATAACTCTCTGTTTAGCCTAAAACCTACCTGTTTTAAGACTTTGGGCTCATTTTTCTTTTTCATTTACAGGAATGTGGCCATCCCTATCATTGGCTTGAACAACTCAGGCAATACTGTTCTTGTGGAGGCATTCCAAAAATGTAAGGAACTAAGAGCATTAGATACTGGCGTGGGTCTCCCATGGACCCCAGAATCCAGTGAAATAATCATTCCTTCTTAGCATTACTTCATGGCCCTCAGTTTCCCTCTTTTTGTGCATAAACACCTCCTAACACACACACACACACACACACTCTATCTCTCTCTCTCCCTCCCTCCCTTCCCCACATTACATAAACAGCCTGTTTATGTAATGTCTGTCACCTGCTTCCTTTACAAGATATCCTAATTGAAAGTCCTTTCATAGGGTCAGTAGGCATGAGTTCAAACTATGTAAAGCATTGCAGTCAATTATGAAGGATAGCATGTTTGAAATGATGTCTAGTTTCAGGGCTCAATTAAAGTGGAATTTGGTCTAGATAAGAGAGACAAGTGTGGGACGATAAAGAAGTTTAATAACATGAAATTCTGTGACAGCTAATATAGAGAGTTGGAGGTTGAGAAATGTTGTCAGTTCCGATATGTGCAAGTTTAATACCAGGTCTCTAGTTCAGTATCTTGACATTTCAAGAAGCAGTTACACAGAATTTCAGAAAGCTACTATACTACTTATTAAGGACCAATCAAAGAAGCCAGCACTGTCTGTCACAGGATGCCCTCCATCCATGTTCATTGGATAAATGAAGCAGTATGATGACGTGGTTGAGTTTTATCTAACCTGGCATCCCTGAACAAAAAAGCCTAACCTGACTCCTCTGCCACTGACCTACCTGAAGTGCTCATCAATTTCCCTGAACTACAGCAACAGCCTTCTGGCTGATCTTGTCATCTCCAGTTGTCCCCCCAGTATTCAATCCACATAGCTACCAGAAGGACTTAATACAAAAGCTGATCATGGCACTTCCCTGCTCAAAACTGTTCAATGCCATTATCTCCAAGATAAAACTTAAGTTTCTTAGCAGTACACAAAACCCTCTATGAGTTGGTCCTTGAGTCCTTCTCCAACTTCATTTCCCATGCTCTCTGCACATGCCCTCTGATACAGTCACAACAAATGACTTGCCATCCCCCTTTTCTAGTTCTGTACATGCTGTCCCACTACCTAGCATTTTACCTCCACCATTATCTACCTGCTAAATCAAAAGCCTCAAGTCACAGCCCAGCTTGACCTCAGGAATGCCTTCCCTATCAGTGCCCTCCTTCCTCAGCTCCCACTCTATTCCATGCATCGCTCTGGCATGCACTTATTACAACATCATCAGGCAATTGCAAGTCCATCCCCTAAATTGTGAGCCTCTTGAGGAGAAATAATGGATTTTTTCCTCTCTGTATCTTTAGCCTGTGGCCTTTTAGCATTTTCAGGTAGGTATTCAATAAATATTCATGGAATGGATATTCTCCCCCATTCCACCATTCACCTGAGACAACATGTTGCCATTTTCTTTGCTTTTTTTTTTTTTCTCTCTGAGACAGAGTCTTGTTCTGTCACCCAGGCTGGAGTGCAGTGGTGTGATCTCAGCTCACTGCAACCTCCACCTCCCAAGTTCAAGCGATTCACATGCCTCAGCCTCCCGAGTAGCTGGGATTACAGGTGTGCACCACCACACCTGGCGATTTTTTTTTTATTTTAGTAGAGATGGGGTTTCACCATGTTGGCCAGGCTGGTCTGGAACTCCTGGGCTCAAGCAATCCTCCTGCCTCGGCCTCCCAAAGTGCTGGAATTACAGGTGTGAGCCACTGTCCCTGGCCCACTTGTTATTTTTGAGTAGTCTAATACAGATATAGCAAATGTCACATCAAAGTTTTGGCTGAAAATTATTTTATCTGAAAACTATAATTTAAAAGTTCATTGCCTAACATGAAATCAGAAGAGATGTTATGAAAATCACATTTAAACATAATAATAATATATACATATACACACATACATATGTATTCTCATTTCCAAAGACCCAAAAGCATATTACTAACTTTTCACGTTAATGACTCATTTTAGCAATGCTATGGAAAATGTCACAAGCAGATCTAAGACTTCAAATAAGAAGTTATGAATTCTAGTCTTAGTGCTCCCAGGTATGGGTGCAGAGAATGTATAAAGTCATTTTGCTACTAATGTGGGAAGAGAGCTAGGCTAGAATGGTCAGTTCAACAGACTGGAATGCATATAAAGGCTGCCGTTTTCCATTTTCCTTCTTTTTTTTGTTAGTTTTTTATTGTTTTTTTTTTTTTTTTTTGAGATGGAGCTTCACTCTTGTCCCCCATGCTGGAGTGCAGTGGCATAATCTCAGCTCACCGCAACCTCTGTCTCCAGGGCTCAAGTGATTCTCCTGCCTCAGCCTCTCAGGTAGCTGGGATTACAGGCGTGTGCCACCGCACCCAGCTAAGTTTTTTTTTTTTTTTTTTGTATTTTTAGTAAAGATGGGGTTTTGCCATGTTGGCCAGGCTGGTCTTGAACTCCTAACCTCAGGTGATCCGCCCGCCTCAGCCTCCCAAAGTGCTGGGATTACAGGCGCAAGCCACCGTGCCCGGCCAAGACTACTGTTTTCAACTCCATTTCTATGGGAGCTGAATGAGGTATGGAATTCCCTATGAGATTTTGTGTTCTGGCTATAGCTTTTCAAAGGAAAATGTGTCTAAGTCTAGCATGGTTTCTTGGAAGAGATATGTGGGAGACAACTTCATACCCTCATCTACAGTAACAACCACCATAAACATTTATTGAACACCTACTGTGTGTAAGGTAATACAGACATCCTCCCTCATATAGCTTATGTTTTAGTTGGAGAGACAAAGCAAGCACAAAAAGAGGTGAAGGACCAGCTCAGCAGACCATGTGCTCAACAAGAAAGAGAGAGAGAAGTGAGAAGTGGACAGGCCAGAGAAGTCTTCCTAAACAGTACTTGAGCTGGGTATTGAAGGGTGGGAGAGAAGAACCTCCTGTTCATTCATTCATTTATCAGATTAATTCAATAATGAATGTGCTTGGCATCATGAATGTAATGGTGAATAAATTTCAATAAAATTGAAAGGGTTCCTGTCCTGTTGCAGTTTATAACCTAGATAAATAAACCATAGAATTTATAACACTGTAATATGTGCTATGACAATAGTAAACTCAGAAGAAAGGTACCTTACCCAGATGGCCGGTGTGTGGGAAAACTCTAGAATAAACAAGATCAGAATTGACATTTAAAAAAATAGGCATTAACTGAGCAAAGAGTAGAAGTGTTCTAGGCAGAGAGAATGGCATCTTGTAACATCCCAGGGCAAGACAGAGCAAGACATTGATGTACAGTGGGAGAAGTAAGGGCAAAGGAGCCAAGGGAAGAACAGATTGGGTATGTACTAGGGACAGTGTGGACACTCGTTAGGTTACAGCACTAGGAGACAGGTCTGGCAGGTTAGGAGGTGAAGGAGTCTGTATTATATCAGGAAGCAGTGGACACTCACTAAAGGTTACTGAGCCAGAAGAGGATAGCATGGGTAAAGCGATGATTTAGGAAGATAGCCCCCAAGTATGGGCAGGTTGGCAGGATGCTTCAGTCGGATTTCTCAGAGCAGGCTCTAGTCAGGGTTCAACAAATTATTTGATCTAACTATATTTCCCTACTTTGTGATTGCTTTTCCTCTCTTCCCCTCTGCATAGTACTTCCCAGTAGGATAGACAACTGCATGAAATCGGAACCGACTCTACTCCTGTTAGATGAGTATGGAGTTTCAATCTAAGTGATTGCTTCTCCTCTTTTCCCCTATGCATAGTACTTCCCAGTAAGACAGACCATTGCATGAAATCGGAACTGACTACACTTTTGTTAGATGAGTATGAACTTTCCATCTATGACCTGAATGGAGACCTGAAGGGCTGGGAAGCATGGCCAAACTACTATGCACAGGCCCATGGGCTTGTTTTTGTCCTGGATTCCAGTGACATAAGACGCATGCAGGAAGTGAAGATCATCTTAACACATCTGCTGTCTGATAAAAGAGTGGCAGGGAAACCCATCTTACTGTAAGATTCTGCCTTTCTGTCCTATTTCTGCTTCCCAATTTGTACCCTTAAATGTATAGAAATGAAGGGTGGGGTGGTCCCTTTGTCACACCCAGCTAGGCCTCCTGTTCCCTTAGGCTCAGTGAGGTAGAGTGGCCCAATTTTCTGGGGTCTGTTCTCAAGAGCTACTTTCTACCACACACTGCCATGGGGGACATGTTACCTGACTGTACAAACGTAATTTTGAAGGGAAGCATCAAAGGGAAATGAAAAGTGGTATCCACCACCTCCACCCCTTGACTCTTCCTGAAGACTACCTTCCTGAATTTGCTTATCATCTTTTCTGGTTTCGGTCTCTGATCCTGAAACCTCATGATAGCAAAGAACTCCTATCTTGTATAATTGATGCCAATGACCTCCTCTCTGATCAGATTGCTCAAAAGTTACATAACTAGCACTTATTCCAGGGCGATAATGCAGGTGGCCAGTCAATTCTCATCCCCGCCCCCAACTCCCTTTATGCTTCTTTCATTCCTCATTAGCAACCCCAACTAGAGCATGAACAGAGTTTGGGAAAGGATGTAAAAACTCCAAATCTGTTCATAGCCCAGTTAGCAATTCTAATTAAAGTTTGATAGCATAATGTAGGGGAAGTGAGAAATGAGCCCTGGGGGGACTATCTTGGATTCAAATGATTTGTGCTATACTTTCCATCATTGAAAGTTGGCTAGAAAAATGTCTAGCTCATCTCATTAGGTATGTCTTTAAACCTAATTCCTGGATATGTAGCAGTTATAGTAGAATTTGTTCTCCTCCTCTTTCCCTTCTTTTCTCGCCTTTTGCTTCTATTTTGGTTTCACTCTTCCACTCTTTTTTCCTCCCTCTCTCATATGCTCTGTTTTAGCTTAGCAAACAAACAAGACAAGAAGAAAGCCCTCATGCCTTGTGATATTATTGACTATCTACCTCTAAAGAAGCTAGTGAAAGAGAGTAAGTGCCCATGCCGAGTAGTAAGTGTCAACCTCTTCCTTCCCTCTTCCTCTGGAGCCCAGCTGATGCAGCCCTTGGCCCATTCTATAATCAGTCCCATATGTTGGGTTTGGGGCAAAGTCTCTCCCTGTCAGGCAACACCCACAGTGATTCCTGACTTGATGGTGATAATAAATATTGCATTCTGCCTTCAAAATAGTTCTGTAAAGTGGACACATGAATATCCCCATTTTATGGATAAAAAAGCCAAGGCTCAGAGACTCTATGTGACTTGCTCAAGGTCACACACCCAAGACACCATAACCACTTTATTAAAGGACCTCAGATTTTATGTCTGTCATTTGCCTTCTCAGATGTGAATGCTGAGTGTCTCCTAGAAGTCTCAGAGCCTCTCTAGGCATAGCAGAGTTTATGTGTTCCTTCACTCTTTGAATGAGAGTGACTGGTTCTACAGGCCCCAGGGGCCCCAGGCTCCAGGTCTGCAGCCTTCTCTTCTCTTTTGTCACAGGAGCCATGTTCAGCCATCAGAAACCTTGAGAGAAGAAACCATCAACCCATAGTTGAAGGACTGCGCTGGCTATTAGCTGTCATTGATACTTGCCAACTACCACCTACCTCGAGCATCTCAATCTCCAAGAATAACATAGGCTCTGGAGAAAGATGCTCATCACACAGGTACTGAGATGCCTCTATGAGATTTACTGATAAGAAAAGCTGCAGGGATCAGTCTTTCTTACGAGCAAGGAGTTCTGGGAGGTGTTTGGATTCTGGGTGGCATTGAGCAAGCCTCTTGATATCATTGGCTCAAATGGGGCTAGGGCAGTGCCCACCAACACTTCAACATTGTTAGGTATACCCCATCCCTGGCATAACTTGAGTGGTCATATGAGGGGAATGATTTTCATAAAGGTAAGCCAACCTATCAGCATTAGAGCTTCCCCAAAACAGGGTTTCTAATATCTGATTTGCCATGTGGAGGAGAAAAGGAACATGAGCCCCTTAAGGAGCCTACTGGCATTATTCTACGGATGAATGCCATGAACCTACTCAATATTCTCAGCCTCTAGTTCTATAATCCTCCCAATAATGAGGAATGATGGGAGAGGACAGAAATGTTGAAAAGAGGAAAAAGAAAAAGAAAATAGGAGCTGATCAGAGTTTTGAGGAGCAAAAGGCCTAAACATCCTCTTGCTCTGTTGTCACTTTCATTGCCCAAAGGCATATGGCAGGGATGGGGTAGTAGCCTGCATTAGATAAAGAAGCTTGAAGTGTGTCTGTTTCTACTACTGCTGTCCTTTCCATCTTCCCCCAGCTTCTCCACCAGAACAGGAATGTCAAAGGAGAAAAGACAGCATCTGGAACAATGCTCAATCGAAGCTAAGCCTCTAAAGTCAATCCTACAGGTAAATGGCCCTTTAAATGTTAATACTCAGTGACCAATCCCTGAACATGTGGGCACCAACTAACTTTCCCCCCACCATCTTCTTGCTGTACAGAAAGAAGGTACAAGATTACGGTCTAAAAAGAATATGTCAGTAACATTTGCTTTAGATGAACCCATGAAAGAAGGTGAATGTTCTAGGAGAACTAGAGCTCAGAATACTACAAAGCTTCACTACAATTGAAGGAGTGGCTTATAGACTCCAGCTCCATATGTTGATGACAATATTTTTGAAGGTAATGCTGGATCAGTGGTTAGAGAAGAAAATTTACAATTTCTACAATAGTATTCCAATTTTGAGCCTGAATTTCTTTCCTCACTCTATGGTTGGTGATTAGAAGAGAAACAGAAGAAGTACAGGAAGGGTGCTTGGGTACCACCTTCTGGTAGTCCAGCATGATGCCCCAGCACTGGTTGACACAAGATCTTTAGATGGCTATAGGGTTATCTTAAAGTTTATTATTCCAGTGGAGAAAGTACGAGAACTTTATATATATACATATGAGATATATATCTCATATGTATATATATATATCAAGAACTTTAAAAACATGAATACACTATGAACCAGTAATCTCAATTCTTGAGCTGTCTCCAAGGATAATTACACAAGTACCCAAAAAACGATGCTCAAGGATATTTAATCACAGCACTCTGTACAATAACTAAAAGTGGGAAACAGCCTGTATGTCCAACAATGGAGAATGGCTAAATAAATTAGGATGCATCTATGCCATGGAATATATGCATACTTTAAAAAGGCTAATGTGGACTTATATTTACTGACATGGAAAGTTTTCCACAACCTGGCATTTTTGTTAGGGAAAACAGCAAGTTAGAGTACAGCACGTATAGCACGATACATATACAGATATAGAAATACCTGGAGGAATATCACTGAAAGATACTAGGTGGTTGTGAGATGTAAAAGGCCAAGGTGCCTTTCCTTTGGATTTTTGTTTTATTAGAAATTTTCTCTTTTTGGCCAGGCATAGTGGCTCACGCCTGTAATCCCAGCACTTTGGGAGGCTGAGGCAGGCGGATCATGAGGTCAAGAGATCAAGACCATCCTGGCCAACATGGTGAAACCTCGTCTCTACTAAAAATACAAAAATTAGCCAGGCACGGTGGCGGACGCCTGTATTCGCAGCTACTGGGGAGGCTGAGGCAGGAGAATCTCTTGAACCCAGGAGGTGGAGTTTGCAGTGAGCCGAGACAGCGCCACTGCACTCCAGCCTGGCAACACAGCACGACTCCATCTCAAAAAAAAAAAAAAAAAAAAAAAAGACATTTTCTTTTTTTATAATAAGCAGATATCATTTCTCCCAATACAAAAAAAAGCTATGAGGCCTTAAAGGCTGTAGTTACTGGCCACTCATTCTCAGTATTCCTTAGGACCCCAGTCTCCAAGATTGTCAACTGTCAATATTATAATGTCATCTCAGCTCTGAAAGGGACATGGCCTTTTATATCCCTGGCTACCTTGGAGCTTTGGGTTGTTACACCTACATGGAGGGGCTTGGACTTGGCCTGGGCCACTAACAAGGAGACAGACACTGCTCTGGGGACAAGGGGTGAGGATGAGAGCAGAGAGTAGAGCGAAGGAAGTGGTAGAAGCGGAAGTGTTTTTTTAGATAACTACCCCTAAATCTTTGTCCAAAATTTAAATCCATTTTCCTTTCTATAACTCCAGAACTTATGGCAAAAAAGAGAATGGATACCTGGGACATAGATAAGAAGTTACTGGAAAATTCCTGTGAATAAGCCTTTGGTTCCTATAGTTAATACTACTTAAATGAAGGGCAGAGGGGAGAGAGCAACAGTGAGAGAAAGTACGAGGCCAGGGCAGAGGATGGGCACCTCATGGGGTGCAGTCTATACCCTGTTGGAAACTGGCCAATACCCTCCTACCCTGAAATGGTCTGGGAAGGACAGGAAGCCTGGCACTTGGCTTCACTTACAATAACTGACCTTTTTCTCTTTTTACTTTCAACAGACTACTAAAGAGAAAAACAGAGGGAAACCAAAAGAAACAGTTGATATGCCTCCCTCAGCAAACAGGTTCATCTCCAGAACTATGAGGACTATCCGGTTTTTAAATTTCCATTTGATAATATTTCTACACTCCCCATACAACTCCACCTACTCTAATATCACATCCCTGAGAACCCCTGTTGTTCCTGTATATCTATATTCTAGCCATCAAATCAATCCTATACTCACTGAGAGGCTCAAGAAGAGTGAGATGGCATCCATTGAGAATGAAGACCACCTTGGTAAAAAAGAACAGAGACTTTACATCTTTGTACCGAGATGCTGCTGACAAAGCTTGTGGACAATAAGTCATGGGTGATCAACCAAAATTGAGCCTTAGAAATACAGGGTTCATTTAGAAATAAATATTTTTTTCTTTAAGGTTCTTGGGCAGAAAAGGATTGGCAAAAATAAATAGAACTTCTTTGCTGAGAATTATGCTCTACTGAATCATTTTCAGTCATACCTCCATAAACAACTTTGTTTTAAAGCCCCAGATACTGTCTGTGAAGCCCAGAACAATTGCTTTGCTGTCCCTTCAGGAACAGCAACTGCTGCCTCTACCAACACTTTGGTTAGCTATGCAAAAAAATGTAGGCACTTGAATGCATTGATCCCTCTATCCCAAGGGTGGCAGTGGTAGTGGTAGTAGTTATTTACCATTACTACTACTATAGGTTGGGTATCCCTTATCTGAAATGCTTGGGACCAAAAGCATTTCAGATTTCAGATTTACTTTCATTTAGGAATATTTGCATTATATGTACTTACTGGTTGAGCATCCCTAATCCAAAAATCTGAAACATTCCAATGAGCATGTCCTTTGAGTGTCATGTCAGGACTCCAAAAGTTTCTAATTTTAGAAGATTTTGGATTTTGGATTTTCAGATTAGGGATGCTCTATCTATATCACCTTCACCATGAGCAGCATAGCCACCATTTATTGAGTGCATTCTGGATGCCAGGCACAGTGCTAAGTTCTTTTTTTTTTTTTTTTTTGAGACAGAGTCTCGCTGTCTCCCAGGCTAGAGTGCAGTGGCACGATCTCGGCTCACTGCAAGCTCCGCCTCCTGGGTTCACGCCATTCTCCTGCCTCAGCCTCCCGAGTAGCTGGGACTACAGGCGCCCGCCACCACGCCCAGCTAATTTTTTGTATTTTTAGTAGAGACGGGGTTTCACCGTGTTAGCCAGGATGGTCTCGATCTCCTGACCTCGTGATCCACCCGCCTCGGCCTCCCAAAGTGCTGGGATTACAGGCATGAGCCACCACACCTGGCCCA
This sequence comes from Pongo abelii, assembly GCF_028885655.2. Classification (NCBI taxonomy): domain Eukaryota; kingdom Metazoa; phylum Chordata; class Mammalia; order Primates; family Hominidae; genus Pongo; species Pongo abelii. Next base: position 106,705,061 of record NC_072008.2, read on the forward strand.
CAGTGCTAAGTTTTTTATTTCCATTATCTTATTCACAACAACCCTTGGGGGTAAGAACTATACCTGACTGCATTTCACAGATGAGGAAACTAAGGGGCAGAAAAGTCAAACTTGCCCAAGGTCCCACAGCCTACAAAAAGCAGAGCAGGATGTTCTCTCATATGTGGGAGCTTAAAAAAAAAGTGGATCTCATGAAGATGGAGAATAGACTGACAGTTTCCAAAGGACAGGAAAGTGCGGGGTGGTGGGGGTTGGGCGGGAGATGAAGAGAGGCTGATTGATGGATACATATATACAGTTTGACAGATTGGTAGGCTGACTACAATAATCTATTGTATACTTCAAAATAGCTTGAAGAGAATAACTCAAATGTTCTAGCATAAAGACAAATATTAAAGGTGATGGATATCCCAATTACACTGATTTGATCTTCATAAATTATACGACGTATTAAATTATCATACGTACCCACAAAATGTGTACATATATATCAATTTAGAAATTAAATTGAATTTTAAAATTTGGGGGTGAGGAAAAAAAAAAGCAGAGCAGGGAATTCAATCCCGATCTTTCTGACTCTAGAGCTACTTAAAGCCAGAAAGAAAGAGAAAGCTTTATCTAAGAAAAAATGCTGGCCGGGTGCAGTGGCTCATGCCTAGCACCTTGGGAGGCCGAGGTGGGTGGATCACTTGAGGTCAGGAGTTCCAGACTAGCCTGGCCAATATGGTGAAACCCCATCTCTACTAAAAATACAAAAATTAGCCGGGCATGGTGGCACGAGCCTGTAACACCAGCTACTCGGGAGGCTGGGGCTGGAGAATCGCTTGAACCCCAGAGGTGGAGGTTGCAGTGAGCCAAGATTGCACCACTGCACTCCAGCCTGGGCAACAGAGTAAGATTCTGTCTCAAAAAAAAAAAAATGCTGAAGTATATCCATGCCCATGTCAGGAGAATTATTTTAATATCAATAAGCACATCAATAGTGGTAGCACACATTGTTGATTCAGCACTTCCATCTTGCCAGGTGCTGGGCTAAGTGCTTTATATATATAATTACCTTTCATCTTCAAAAGCCTCTGAAGTTGATTCTACCACCACCATCTTACAGAGGCAGAAGATGATGTTCACAGAGGTTAAATAATGTTTCCCTGGGGACCCTGGGACAGGAGGTGGCAGAAATGGTTTTCAAACTAAGGTCCTACTCCATAACCCTTGCTCTACCCTATACCATCCCACCAAGCAGTACAAATGAACTAACTCATAACTGCTTCTGAGGGATAGAAACTTTGTACAGAAAGATCCCTCTTACAACCCCATCTGGAAGGTGACACTGTAGATGGCTGCATCATTTGCTCTTATCTTCAAGGAAACCATCCCAAGCACCTTATAGGTCTTTGATAGGATTCTGACTGAGGCAAAGCTTAGAATTATGAAGCTGAAAGGAACCTTACAGAGCCTCCGGTCCAACCCCTGTTGTTATAAAAACGAGGAACTTGAGGTACAGAGAGGTTAAGTGGCTTGCCCAAGATGGTACAGCTGATGGCTGGCAGAGCTGCTCCTAAAAATCCAGATCTCATGTGCCCAAGCCAGTGCTCTACTCTGTTCAAAAATACTGTATCCTCCCTGGGTCTTCTTTGGCCTCTCAGCCCATCTACCTTCCTCCAATTTGCCTGATAAATATCGCTGGAGAATTCTGCTGACAATCATTCTCACCTGGGGGTGCAACAAATATCTCTCCTGAATAAGAGTTTTATGAGGCAGGAGACTACGAATCAACAAACCGTAAGAAAATTGGATCATGCACATTTCTCTTTAATAACGTGTGTTTATGAGGCAGGCATACTTTCTCAGCCAATAGAGAAGGGTAAGTGGATGGGAAAAAGGGATGGGATTGTACCCTATGAAGGTGAGCTGGGTGAAGAATCTAAGTTGAATAACAACTAACAAAACTGAATTTCAGTATATTGGCATACTTCCTTTTGTGCAATGTAGGTGTTCCTGGGTGTCAACCAAATTTTCCTACATAGAATCTATCGATCACAAAAAGTTATTTAGATACCCTCCTCCCAATACAATCAGTGTACCCTTAGTCATGTAAAGAAAAAAAAAATCTCTTTTTGAGTGAATCTTAATTGTGTTGCTACGGGCTGTTAATATACTTTCCAAACCTCTTACCAAGCTGGGTGACCAGGCAATTTCCCCCAGTGAAGGCAGGAATTAACAGTGCCTACCTCAAAGGCCTGCTGTAAAGTTTAAAAGGGATGATACACACAAAAATGTTTACAATAGTGCCTGGCACATCCTAAGTAGGATATTAAATGTTAGCTACTATTATGTTGATTTAGGGAAGGAGCTCGGTGAGATCATTAGAAAGCTATAGTCCACCTTCTGGGATAGGTATCCACTTTTCTGTAGAAAGCAACCCAAAGAGAGATGTCTTAGACTTTCAAGTACAAAGTGAATAGAGAATCTAGGGTAATTACAACCAATGCCTCCCATATTTTTCTCTTTGAGAATCCTAAATCTGCCAAAGAGGTTTTACAAATCTCTTTCTCAGTGGGGCAGCCCAGGGACCAAGAAATGGATAGTTTCTTGAGCCTGGAGGGCAAATTTTCTTAAAGGCAAGTGGTTGCCTTGGAGTTTCTTTTCTTTAGTTGTCAATGTCTTGGTCACTCTCCAGGATGTTTAGAATGTAGCTCCCGTCAGAGGCACTTGCAGCTTATGAATGACCCTGGCCTATCATTCACTCATATGGCTCTGGGTATGTTTCTATCTTATCTTTCAGGGACAGACCTGGGCTTTCTGACTAGAGAATTCACTATGAATAGGTAGAGAGGTCCTTCTGCTCTGAATGGTTTTCAACTCCTGCACTCCAGTCCTCACTTGTCATTCATGTGTTATGTCTACCTGCCAGTAGCACTCTGTCGGCAGGGTTGTTAAGCAACCTATGACCTCTGTAGGAAAATGAGTCATATAGTTAGCACGCAGCAAAGGTTAAGAAAGAACAGTGATAATTCAGGGTTGGAGCATGGAAACCAGTGGTAGCTAAACTAGTTATAAATCCCCCAGAGATTCAAGTGTTGGGTGTTTGGGCCATACCAGTTGTGTTTTTATTTTTGTTTTAGTGGCAGGGTCTTGCTCTGTCACCCAGATTGTAGCGTAGTGCCACAATCATAGCTCGCTGCAACCTCGAACTCCTGGGCTTAAGCAATCCTCCCACCTTGGCATCCCAAAGTGCTGAGACTACAGGTGTGAGCCACTATGCCCAGCCCCAGTTGTGTTGTGAATATTGCTCTTTCCTCTCAATAACGTCTTCAAATCACTCATTTTCAAGGCAGTTGCTACTGGCAAGATGTAATAAGTGCACTCAACACAACATCACTCTTCTCAGGAGAATCCTGCCAACTAGTATTCTTAACCATAAGATGGCTATGACTGACTTAAGGGTCAAGCCTGGACTCACTGCTTTGTTACTCAACCCTGTAAACCCTTTATTGGAAGACCAAAACTTAAATTTCTGAAATGAAGGAGTATAGATAATGAGAACTGTCACCCAACTTTCCAAGACTGAAACCATCCCCTCATCCCGCTGTATTTTTATAGCTGCAACTAAAAGAACTATAGCCATGGCACCCCTGATCTGTACCTTATTCCTTTAGCTGTAATAAAACGTTCTCCCACTCCCCTTGCCTTTTTTCTCATGTCAAGCTCTGGAGGAAACAATTGTTATCCCACGCAGGAGAAGGTGGCAGATGCTTTCTGCTATTGGCACATAGATAATATCAGCTCAGGGGGAATGTACTTCCCCCCCTGTGCCCAGTAAGTGCCAGGCTCTGGTCCAGGGAGCCTGAGGTGGCTCTACTGTTGGGTGGTGGGAGAGCAATGTTAACAAAGAACTCAGGCTGTGCTGTGCACTGATGACTCAGGAATCCCACGCGATCCCACGCTCATGCTAGTCGCCACATCCAGGAACTAAAATAGACCTCTGGTGCTATGAGACAGCAGGCCTTTAGATCTGCTCAGAAAAATAAGCGCAGTCCTAACAACTGGCTTGCTATTCAATACAATGGAATGTTACACAGCCATTAAAGATGGCAATTATGTGCACTGTGTGGGTGGAAACCAGAATGCGAAATAATGTTAAGTGAAAACAGCAGAATAGGAAAGAGCAGATATACATGCTGATCCTAACTATGTAAAGCATACATATAAGAGCACTTCTCTAAAGAACTTAAAAGAATGAAGAGTTCCACAGTTATTTTACATTCCACACCCCCTACTCCAACACATTCTTAATATACATTTTTTCTTTTTTTTAGAAAATTGTCATGCTGATCACACTAGGTTACAAAGACACCTGTCTTTTAGTGGAGTTAACTCCACTGATAATGTGGTTCAGGGACTAAAGGAGAACTGAATACTAAGGGGGCTGGTGCCCCGTCATTTGGAGCAACGTGGATGGAACTAGAGGTCATTATGTTAAATGAAATAAGCCAGGCACACAAAGACAAATATCGTATGTTCTCACTCATATTTGGGTGCTAACAAAGTTATCTCATGGAGGTAGAGAATAGAATGATAGATACCAGAGGCTGGGAAGGGTGGAGGGGGGAGCGGAGAAAGAGATGTCGGTTAATGAATACAAACATACAGTTATAATAGAAGGAATAAGTTCTAATGTCCAATAGCACATTAGGGTGACTATAGTTAACAATAATTTATTGTATATTTCAAAACAGCTAGAAGAGTTTAAACATTCCTAACAAAGAAAAAATGTTTGAGGCAACAAATATCTCAATTACCCTGATCTGATCATTACACATTGTATGCATATATCGAAACATCACATGTATCCGAAAAAATATGTGCAACTATTATGTATCAACAAAAATGGCCTGGATCGTTCCTCTTCCTCCCCTCGCCCCTTTATGTTCAGGGAACTTGCTCAAACACAATTACCATTTCAGGTTTGGCACTACAGTGGAGTTCCTTCCTAACTCCAAGCCGACCAAATAAGTCTAAGATGGGAGATTAAGAAAATTTACATTTCCAGCCTGGGCAACATAGCAAGACCTCATCTCTACTAACAATCAAAAATTAGCCAGGCATGTTGGCACGTGCCTGTAGTCCCAGCTACTCAGGAGGCTGAAACAAAAGGGTCACTTGAGCCCAAGAGACTGAGGCTGCAGTGAGCTATAATCACAGCACTGTACCCAGCCTGGGCAACAGAGTGAGACGCTACTCAAAAAACAAAAAAACAAAAAATAACTTATATTGAACCTCTTTTAGTTGGGCCACTGTGTTTTGAACTAGCCTTGCTTATATGGAAAGAAAGGAACTAGATTTTTTTTTTTGATAGGCTTCTAGAAGTTCCATATTTGTGAAACAATTGTTACACACTACCCCTCTTGTCACCTTGTCAGGGGTTGTACTTACAGTCAGTCAAACATCTAGCACATATCTGGGTATCTGAGTGAGTAAAATTCTCTCCCTCGAGATGTGGCCTTAACACCTTTCCAGATCTGGTTTTTCTAAAATTAGCTTTCAATCAGTATATTTAGTTTTCCGAAGACTATAGTTAGTTTCTTTTAACTTTGCATTTTGAAATAATTTTACATTTACTCAAGAGTTGTAACTATAGTTCAGAAAGTTCATGTATACCCTTAACCTAGCTTCCCCTAACGGTAGCATCTCATCTTCTGGTACACTGATCAAAACTATCACATTAACATTAACATTAGCATCATACTAGTTACTAGACAATAGACTTTATTTAGACTTTGGTTTTTTCACTAATGTCCTTTTTGTTGTTGTTGTTCAAGATTTAATTCAGGATCCCATACAACATTTATAGATTGGTTAGTTTACAAAAAAAAATCCTACAAACAGGTTTCCTCTTAAGGAGTTGAAAGGGCAAGCTAGTAGGTGTTCTAAGCAAGTTATGATCCTGAGCCACTCTACCCAGAAGGGAACTCCATCACTTCTGTGCCAAAGCCCTTAATCCATGACGCCTCATCACAGTTATTTTCAGAAAACATGTCTTACATTAGCACTTCTCGCAGTAGTACAAAATGATTTGACAAGTAGGTTATTTTTAGCAACCAACATTATGAAGGTGACAAAATGAGAGAAATAGCCTTCCTTGTCTGCTTTCTATGCTTCGTTTTTCTTCAAACCGTATATAAATTTTTACTAAAAGCTGTAATATTTGACTAAAACATAAATGCTGAGAAACACCCACACCAACAGGGAAGGGACTCTGCGATGTGTTTGGTTTGACTTGCCTAAAATTAATTATTGAAAACACAGAAAATTGGCCTGGTGCAGTGGCTCACGCCTGTAATCCCAGCACTTTGGGAAGCTGAAGTGGGCGGATCACTTGAGGTCAGGCGTTTGAGACCAGCCTGGCCAACATGGTGAAATCCCATCCCATCTCTATTAAAAATACAAAAATTATCCGGGCGTGGTGGTACACGCCTGTAATCCCAGCTACTCAGGAGACTGAGGCAGGAGAATCACTTGAACCCGGAAGGCGGAGGTTGCAGTGAGCCAGGATCATGCCACTGCACTCCAGCCTGGGTGACAGAGTGAGACTCCATCTCAAAAAAAAAAAAAGAAAAGAAAACTTACAGGAAACAAATTATTTTTGCCAGTTAATCTCAATAATGGGAAGGGAAAGCAGGCCATGACATCCATTTATTTGTCAACAAATAATCAGATGATTAAGAATGACACCTATTACAAAATTAGCCAGGCGTGGTGGCGCATGCCTGTAATCCCAGCTACTCGGGAGGCTAAGGCAGGAGAATCACCTGAACCCAGGAGGTGGAAGTTGCAGTGAGCCAAGATGGTGCCACCACACTCCAGCCTGGGCGACAGAGCGAGATTCTGTCGCAAAAAAAAAAAAAAAAAAAAAAAAAAGAATGACACCCATTTCATGCATGCTATGTGCCAAGCAATTTGCAAAGTGTTTTATGTATACATAGATTGTTTCACTAATTGGTCACAGCAATCTCCATGAAATAAGTGCTATTATTATCCTTATTTTACATGGAGATGGGTGATAAAAAGAGCATTGGAGAGGTCAAGTAACTTGTCCTAGATCACAGAGCATGTAAGTGATAGAGTCAGGATTTAGGCCAGGTCAGCCTGACTCCAAAACTGCTCTGCTTGGCCAGTATGCTATATCGCCTATCTAAGCACCTGCCATACTTCAGACACTGTGCTAGGTGTTACATATACAACAGTGACCAAGATATAGCTCTTGTCCTCTTAAACCTTACAGTCTAGTTGGAGGAGGCAGACTACTAAACAGCTTAGTATAGCCCTCTCTTCTCTGATATTCCTTGGCTTGGTTACATATAAAGGTAATCAGTAAAGGCAAATGGTAAATACCAATATCCTGAAATGTTTCAATTCCTTTTGTAGGTCCTCAGAGCAAAGGCCTCTCCCCTCCATGTATCATGAATGTCCCTAATAGTTACGAATGGACTAGATGATATTTACCTGTTCCTCCATTGTGTGGCTCTGGGCCACATGTGGGCACTGCCACCCTGCTTAGTCTCCTTTGAAGAGAGACAATGAGAAACATAATGTGGAAATACATGTATTAATGAAATAGAATCACCTGATGGAAAATTTTTAAGTGTAAGACATAATAGCTGTATTTCATTTCAATTGTCCTTTTGCACTAACATTAATTGGCAAGTACTAAGGGAGCTTCATGACTGCACTTTATGGGCATGCCATTTTGAAATATATTCCTTAGGAAAGTGACAACGATGCCCCTGTAAGCTATACATTTCCAATGTGACTTTGAAGATAAAGGGTTGGAAGACTTACATCTCAACAAATGACAATCATCTTCTCCCTTCCAGCCCAAAAACAATCAAAGAGCATTATCTAATATCATAATACTGTGCTTCTCAATGCTGGCTGCATATGGGAATCACCGGGGAAATTTTAATATTACCAACGCCTGTGTCCCACCTCCAGTGATTGTGATGACTCAGCTGGTCTGGGCATGGTGTGCACTTGGAAGTTGGGAAAGATCCCTGGGAGATTTTAATATACATACAAATTTGGGAACCACAGCCCTAATCAGAGGATCATAACCCCGACTGACTGCAAATTAGAATCACCTTGGGGATCTTTTAAAAACTCAGATGTTTGGGCCACACCCCAGACCAATTAAATCAGAATCTCTGGAGGATCAAATCCTAGAACTAGGAAGTTTTTTAAAAAGCTCCCTCAGGTGATTCCAATGATGTGCAGCCAAGGCTGGAAACCACCGTAGTAGGTGAAACTCCAAATCTGAAAAGGCAATGACAAAATTTGCACTCATTGGTTCAGCAACTCTCAGATGAGCCTAATGAGAAGAAGCCTGTTCTAGAAGAGGAGTGGGAAGCAGGCTGAGGATAACTGTCCTGCCTTAATATTAAAATGACTTCACTTTTCTCTCACATGTATGAGAGTTAATTTTTTTTCTTTTTTCTTTTTGAGACGAAGTTTCACTCTTGTTGCCCAGCCTGGAGTGCAATAGCGCAATCTTGGCTGACTGCAACCTCCACCTCCTGGGTTCAAGTGATTCTCCTGCCTGAGCCTCCTGAGTAGCTAGGATTACAGGTGCCCACCACCGTGCCCAACTAATTTTTTGTATTTTTAGTAGAGATGGGGTTTCACCATGTTGGCCAGGCTGGTCTGGAACTTCTGACCTCAGGTGATCCACCTGCCTTGGCCTCCCAAAGTGCTGGGATTATAGGCGCGAGCCACCGCACCCGGCCTGAGAGCTAATTTTATTAACTTAGGCTAGGAATTATAATCTTTCGCTAGAATTACTAGTAACTGATGATACCTTAGCCCTACTTTCTACCACACCCCCCAAAATAATGGCAGAAGGAATGAGAAAGGAAGTGCTTTAAAGAAATAAAAACCTTTGCAAAGGACTGCAAACCAGTGGTCAGAACACCTGGGTAAGTCTAGAAGAGTAGCAAGCAGAAAGACAAGCTATCTGGCCTATGTATTACCCAACTACTGCAGTTACGTTTTATCTGCAACCTGGTGTGCACTTTTACTCATCACACCAAACACCGGGCTTAGAGACCAAAAATCCAAAGTGATTCTCATCCTTGGCTACACACGAGTCATCTGGAGAGCTTTTAAAATAATGATGCTAGGGCTACACCCAAAATGAATTAAATCAGAATGTGAAGTGATGACACTCAGGAACTTGTTTTTGACGGTCTCCAGGTGATGTGCAACCAAGGCTGAGAATAGTTGCTCTGAACCAGTGGTTCCTAAATTTGAATGCACACCAGAATCACCTGAAAGACATGCTAAATTAGATTGCCCTAGTCCCAGTGATTCTGATTCAGTTGAGGGAGAGCCCAAATGTGTGCATTTCTAACAAGTTTCCAGGTGATGCCAAAGCTGCTGGTCCAGGGATCACACTTTGACAGGTAAAACTCGACTACTGGTTCACAACCTTGACTGCATACTAGAATCACCTGGCAGGGTGGACAGTAATTTTAAAAAGACTGATGACTAAGACCCTCCCCAAACCAATTAAATTGGAATGTCTGGGGCCCAGGCATCAATATTTTTTATATATTTTTTGAGACTGGGCTGCACGCTGTTACCTAGGCTGGAGTGCAGTGGTACAATCATGGCTCACTGGAGCCTCGACCTCCCAGGCCCAAGTAATCCTCCCACCTCAGCCTCCTGAGCAGCTGGGACTACAGGCACACACCACCATGCCCGGAAAATTTTTGTGTGTGTGTGGAGATGGAGGTCTCACTATGTTGCCCAGGCTGGTCTCAAACTCCTGGATGCAAACAGTCCTCCCACCCCAGCCTTCCAATGTGCTGGGATTACAGGCGTGAGTCACTGCACCCAGCCCGGATCTTGGTTTCTAAACACCATTCTACACTGAAAGGAACCAGGGCTCATTGGAAATGGCTGGTTCCAGGACTGGGGCAAGGAAAATGTAAAGTGACCCTGGGAATCTTGTGCCAGAATCTAAGGAAGTGCTCAAATACTAATGGAGGCATGTTAAGTAACATGAGAGCCAGCTGAAGGGACTCTCACTGGCCAAACTGTAGAAAATTTGAGCATCAAAAGGAAAATACTTGAACTGAACTTAAAACACAGAATTCAAATAAGAAAATCACTGAATCAAGTGATATTCAAAAAAAAAAAAAAAAGTGGGGGGAAACAACTTTGCCACTACTGTGCCAGACCACTGTCAACTCCAATTTGGACAGAACCAGATTCAAGAGGCCGAAGAACAGATCCAGAGACGGCAAACAAGACATGGTGTTTTTTTGTTTGCTTTTTTGTTTTAACTGGGGGCTTACATTCAGGGGAGAGTCCAGTGGTGATGGGCTGGACGGAACTGCAACCACTTGCAAAAGCATGGGGTTTATATAGCATTTTCACCTAACACCCTCCTCCTAACAACCTGCAGCTGGCAACCTTCATTTAAACCAAAACAAAGGACCTCAATTCCCTGTATGGCCTGCATTTCACCGGACAGGCCAGGAGCTCAGATGTTCCCCATAGATCAGAAATGGATCTCTGGGTTCCCGAGCTGGAAACTCCCTATCGCATTCAGGTGCATCTGCCATACAGGGCCATTCTCAGGCTATTGCTATCTTCAGTTATTGCTATCAGGTGCATTTACCATACAGTCACCATAGTAATTATTAGGAAGCAATTATTATACTAACTTCTTGCTCTAAAAATTGGTATTGAAAGGGAAAGACTTAGGTCTTTACCTGGCTTTTTTGGAGGAACTCTAGTTCATACCCTCCAGATAGGGAAAAGCTCATTTTTATAAAAGAGTGACAGCTGGCTGGGTACAGTGGCTCACGCCTGTAATCCCAGCACTTTGGGAGGCCGAGGTGGGTGGATAACCTGTGGTCAGGAGTTCGAAACCAGCCTGGCCAACATGGTGAAATCTCATCTCCACTAAAAATACAAAATTAGCTGGGCCTGGTGGCAGGTGCATGTAATCTCAGCTACTTGGGAGGCTGAGGCAGGAGAACTGCTTGAACCCGAGAGGCAGAAGTTGCAGTAAGCCGAGATCGCGCCATTGCACTCCAGCCCGGGAAACAAGAGCAAAACTCCGTCTCAAAAAAAAAAAAAAAGTGACAGCTAATAAACACAGACCGATTGACAGAATTAGGAAATCATGGCTTTTCAATCCCCAATTAAATTATTAATTTACCATCAGTGGGTATACGAAAATAAACAAAAAAGTTAGAAAGTAATTATTTGTTGTTGAGACAGGGTCTTGCTCTGCCACCCAGGCTGGAGTTCAGTGACACGATCTGGTCATGGCTTACTGCAGCCTCTACCGCTCAGGCTCAAGCTAATCTCCTACCTCAGACCCCCAAGTAGTTGAAAATACAAGTGCGTGCCACCATGCCAAGCTTTTTTTTTTTTTGGTAGAGACATGGTCTCACCATATTCCCCGGGCTGTTCTCAAACTCCTGTACTCAAGAAATCCTTCCGCTTCAGTCTCCCAAAGTGCTGGGATTACAGGTGTGAGCCACCGCATCTGACCAAAATAAATTAAAAAATTAAAAAATATTAAATGACTGAGTCAGGAAACAGTAATCAACGGATGCTAAAATCTTTAGGGAAGAGGTTGTTGGGAAACAGGATAGTCACATGGCATTAGAGTGACATCCAATAGCTTTTTTTTTTTTTTTTCTGAGATGGAGTTTCGCTCTTGTTGCCCAGGCTGGAGTGCAATGGCACAATCTCAGCTCACTGCAACCGCCGCCTCCTGAGTTCAAGCGATTCTCCTGCCTCAGCCTCCCAAGTAGCTGGGATTACAGGTGTGTGCCACCATGCCCAGCTAATTTTTGTATTTTTAGTAGAGATGAGGTTTCACCACGTTGGTCCAGGCTGGTCTTGAACTCCTGACATCAGGTGATCCACCTGCCTCAGCCTCCCAGAGTGCTGGGATTACAGGCATGAGCCACTGCACCCAGCCAACATCCCACAGATTTCTTATTAATTACAAAGAGGAAAATTACATAGAGAGTTCTGAGGGCCATCAACCTAAACATCACCTTTACTACAAGTGAGCAACTGAAATAATGTACCTCCTAATGGGATGCAACATGAAGTACATACCATCACTTTAAGTTTCTGGCGTTTTTTTGTTTTGTTTTGTTTTGTTTTTTGAGACAGGATCTTGCTGTGTCACCCAGGCTGGAGTGCAGTGGCACCATCACGGCTCACTGCAGCCTCAACCTCCTGGGCTCAAGCAATCCTCCCACCTCAGCCTCCTAAGTACCTGGGACTACAGACATGCACCACCACATCCAGCTAATTGTTAAATTTTGGATTTTTTTGAGACAAGGTCTTGCTCTGTCATGCAGGCTGAAATACAGTGGTAAAACCATGGCTCACTGCAGCCTCCACCTCCCAGGCTCAAGCAATCCTTCTGCCTCAGCCTCCAAAAGTATCTGGAACTACATGTGTGCACCACAGTGCCTGGATAATTTTTTTATTTTTTGTGGAGATAGGGTTTTGCCATATTGCCCAAGTTGGAGAAAAAGATTTTAAAACTTTCCTTCATGACACTGTTTTTGGGAAAACAACAACAACAACAAAAAACAAAAAACAAAAACAAAAAAAAACGTTTAAAACTGATATAAAACCCTATCACACAGAAAAAAAAAAACCATATTTTGGTTCTCAAGATTTGGTTCTCTATGTTACCCAGGCTGGGTCTGGTCTTGAACTCATGGGCTTAAGTAATCCTCCTGCCTCCACCTGAGCCACTGCCCACAGACCACTTAAGTATTCTTGTCAAAAATGTGTTTTGTTTTGTTTTTGTTTTTGTGGTTTTTTTTGAGATGGAGTTTCGCTCTTGTTGCCCAGGCTAGAGTGCAATGGCACAATCTCGGCTCAGTGCAATCTCCGCCTCCCGGGTTCAAGCAATTCTCCTGCCTCAGCCTCCCAAGTAGCTGGGATCATAGGCATGCGCCACCACGCCCAGCTAATTTTGTATTTTTAGTAGAGATGGGGTTTCTCCATGTTGGTCAGGCTGGTCTCAAACTCCTGATCTCAGGTGATCTGCCCGCCTCGGCCTCCCAAAGTGCTGGGATTACAGACGTGAGCAACCATGCCCGGCCATCAAAAATGTTTTAATGTGAGTCTAATCAAGCCACTAGACCTAACTTCAAGTTTATAAGAAATTTACGTCAAGAAAAAGTTAAACATGAACACACGTAAACAAAACATCCTGGTTTACCCAGGACTGAGGGGTTTCTCAGGATGTAAGACCAGTGTTCAAACTAGGAGAACCCTAGGCAAACCAGGACAGTTGGTCACCTTAAAATCAGACAAATCCATAATGTGGAACAGACCTGGTTTCTAAAAAGTCAGTGCCTTAGGTAAAAAGAAAAAGTGAGGAGATCATTCTAGATTAAGAGAGACTAAAGAGGCCATACATGGAGGCTCATGCCTGTAATCCCAGCACTCTGGGAGGCCGAGGTGGGTGCATCACTTGAGGTCAGGAGTTCAAGACCAGCCTAGCCGACATGGTGAAACCCCATCTCTACCAAAAATACAAAAATTAGCCAGGTGTGGTGGCACACACCTGTAATCCCAGCTACTCGGGAGGCTGAGGCAGGAGAATCACTTGAACTCAGGAGGTGGAGGTTGCAGTGAGCTGAGATCGTGTCACCGCACTCCAGCCTGGGCTGTGACAGAGCAAGACCATCTCCCAAAAAAAAGAGATACTAAAGAGACACAGACAAAACCACCAAATGTAACATGTGAATTGGCCATAAAAAACATTTTGGGGACAGTTGGGGAAATTGAATATAAAGCAGTGCTACCCTGCCAGTCCACAGATGTAAATGAACAATGTCGCTAAGTCAGTACACTGTGTAATTCAGCTGCCTTTTTTTTTGTTGTTTGTTTTTTTTTTGAAAGACTTTTTTGATAAAGAATGTGGTACTCTGGCACTCTGGGAGGCCGAGGCGGGCAGATCACTTGAGGTCAGTAGTTCAAGACCAGCCTGGCTAACATGGTGAGACCCCATCTCTACTAAAAATACAAAAAAAATTAGCCAGGCATGATGGCACATGCCTATAATCCCAGCTAAGTGGGAGGCTGAGGCACGAGAATTGCTTGAGCCCAGGAGGCAGAGGTTGCAGTGAGCCAAGATTGTGCCACTGCACTCCAGCCTGGGTGACAGAGCAAGACTTCCACTCAAAAAAAAAAAAGAAAGAGAGAAAAGAAAAAAAGAAAAAGAAAAAGAATGTGGGCCAGGTGCGGTGGCTCACACCTGTAATCCCAGCATTCTGGGAGGCCGAGGTGGGTGGATCACCTGAGGTCAGGAGTTCAAGACCAGCCTGGCCAACATGGTGAAACCCCGTCTCTACTAAAAATACAAAAATCAGCCGGGTGTGGTAGCACACACCTGTAATCTCAGCTTCTCAGGAGGCTGAGGCAGGAGAAACGACTTGAACCCAGGAGGCGGAGAGGCGGAGGTTGCAGTGAGCCGATATCGCGCTGCTGCACTCCAGCCTGGGTGACAGAGTGAGACTCCATGTCAAAAAAAAAAAAAAAGAAAAAGAAAAAGAATGTGGTACTATGATACACACTTTGGTATAAACTCCTTATCTCTTTGTGAAACATCAGGCAGTCTCCAGACCACACCTCAAGAAGCACTGAACTACATTACACGACATTAGTGAAGATTAGTGAGGTACTGCTAATTTTCTTAGTTGAACTCATAATATTATGGTTATGTAGAAAAATGTCCTTATGCTTAGAAGATAGATGTATAAGGTATACATGTATCTGTATACCTTATACAGATAGATGAGGTATCTAAAGATGAAGAGTTGGCCGGGCGCAGTGGCTCATGCCTGTAATCCCAGCACTTTGGGAGGCTAAGGTGGGAGGATTGCTTGAGCCCAGGAGTTTGAGACCAGCCTTAGCAAGATGGTGAGATCTTCTCACTACAAAAAAATTAAAAAATAGCCAGGCATGGTAGCAAACACGTGTAGTCCCACCTACTTGGGAGGCTGATATAGGAGGATCCCTTGAGCCCAGGAGTTCAAGGTGGCAGTGAGCCATGATGGCGCTACTGCACTACAGCCTGGGTAACAAAGCAAGACCCTGTCTTAAAAAAAAAATTATGACTCACTGAAGACTCAGATGATTTTTAGCATTTTTAAAGCAATAAAGTACATTTTAATTAAGGTACATACACTGGTTTTTTAGATGTAATGATACTGCACACTTAATAGACTATAGTATAAGCAATGTTTATATGCACTGGGAAACCATAAAATTCATGTTACTTGCTTTATTGAGATATTCACTTTGTTGTGGCAATCTGGAACCAAACCCGCAATATCTCTGAGGGCATAACTATAAACAAATAACAAAATTATGAGGAAGTTGATTTTCCATAGCCAATCCTGTATTTATTCATTAAATATTCCTTGAAGGAGGAATATTTAAGTTAAAAACAGAAAGGTAAATAGAGTTAAGCCAGAAGAGGTAGGGAAAAGAATATTCCAAGCTGAGGAAACAGAATGTAAATAGGACCAAAGGGGAAGAACTTTCTCCTTTTCAGGGAAAGGAATCCAATATATCTAGAGAAATGGAGTTCTTCAGATTATGAAGTGGCTTTTGAGCTTCATCAATAATGTTGGACTTTATTTTAAAAGCAATAGGAAGTTGGCTGGGTGCAGTGGCTCATGCCTGTAATCCCAGCACTTTGGGAGGCCAAGGTGAGTGGATCATTTGAGGTCAGCAGTTCGAGACCAGCCTGGTCAACAAGATGAAACCCTGCCTCTACTAAAAATACAAAAAAAAAAAAAAAAAAAAAGATCCAGGCATGATGGCACACGCCTGTTATCCCAGCTACTTGGGAGGCTGAGGCACGAGAATCGCTTGAACCCAGGAGGCAGAGGTTGCAGTGAGCTGAGATTGCACCACTGCACTCCAGCCTGGGTGACAGAGTGAGACCGTGTCCCAAAATTACTAACTAAATAAAATAAAATAAAAGCAACAGGAAGCCAATGACAGATTTTAAGTAATGGAGAAACATGAGATTTGCATTTTTTCTTAAGAGATAGGGTCTTGCTATATTGTCCAGGTTGGTCTTGAACTCCTGGGTTCAAGCAATCCTCCAGCCTCAGCCTCCCCACTAGCTGGTATTTCAGGTGTGTGCCATGGTGCTAGAATGAACTGGGGCAAGAGTGAATACAAGCAGCAACAGTTGTGAAGATGACTACTGCAGCAATAACCTGGAGAGAGATGATGGAAGCCTGCAGGGATGGCGACTTTGTGAAAAATTGGATGAGGCCAATAGTACAGGAGAAGGACTCAAAAATCATTCCCAGACTCTGGCTTGGGTGACTGAGTAAATTGTTATATTCATTAAGACTGAGAATAGAGGAGGAAGAACATGTTTAAGGGAAAGATGGAAAGCATTCAACATTAGATATATTGAGTTTGAAGAATCTAGAAGATATCCAAGAGGAAGTTACCTTATAGGTAGTTGGATACAGGAATGAAGAGGAACTCTGTTTTCTGGCTTAAGTGATTGATATAGATGGTATTGCCATTTGCTGATATAGGGAATAAATGGAAAAAAAATTGCTTTTTTGAAAATTTCAGTTATAAAAATAATATAACCCATCACATAAAATTTAAAAATAAGGAAATAAATTTATGCAACTACCATAAACCAACACTTTCGGAGGCTGAGGCAGGTGGATCACCTGAGGTCAAGAGTTCGAGACCAGTCTGGCCAACATGGTAAAACCCCGTCTCTACTAAAAATACAAAAATTAGCTGGGCGTGGTGGCAGGCACCTGTAATCCCAGCTACTCAGGAGGCTGAGGCAGGGGAATCGCCTGAACCGGGAGGCGGAGGTTGCAGTGAGCTGAGATCACGCCACTGTACTCCACCCTGGGTGACAGAGTGAGGCTCCATCTCAAAAAAAATAAAAATAAAATAAATCTTTCTGGCTGCTCCTCCTTGGGCTAGATAATTCTTATACATAGCAAGGGTTCAGCTGGAAGATTTCTTTGATACACAAACTAACCAATTCAGAGCTATATTCCCTCTATCTGGCATGGACACCCCAAGAGACAACATTCCAGTGTCCTAATCACCCCATGGCCAGGTACCAGACAACTAGGGAGCACCCCTATACCTTATTCAAAGTAGCCAATTCTAAACTGTTCACTCTGCCCTGCATTGCCTTTCCCAAGGAAACTCAAGTAACGGCAGTGGCCTAAACCTTCCCCTCTTCTGTCTTCTGCCTCGTGCCCACCCTGGTGTCTTTCCCATGTAGCTCTATGTGGCATAATATGTCTCCTGTCTCTAGGACCTGTGAGCATAATAGACTTTGTTTTCCTGAGCCTCTCCTGTGTCTCCTCTTGTGGCTATACCTGACCCACCATCTAAAAAAAGAATAGAAAACATTATATAGTAGCTTTAACAGCCATATTTTTCTAAGAAGGAGGCTTCTCTAGAATGTTTGATTGAGAAGAATTAAAAATACCAGTTAACCTGATATCACTTTGTGAATCAGACAACGCTTACTAAGTTACACATCCTTAGGCCTTTAGATTATCAAAACATAACCTAAATTGTTGGGCAAGTACCCAAGAACAACTCCAGAGTTGATGAAATCATGGACTAGAGAATGTTAAATACAGTCAGTTTTCAATATCCAGTTTATTATGTTATATTAGATTTTGGAGCTTTTTGCCTCCACACTACCCAGCACAATTATAGGTATTCAGTCTCTCTGAAAATCTCCTTTCCCTTAGGGTCTCTCCAATAACCAATTCTTCCTCCACGGGTGAGAGTTAATTGGTGCTATTGCTCCTAGGGATAACTACATTTTCTTTTCTTTTTTTTTTTTTTTTTTTTTTTGAGATGGTGTCTCGCTCTGTCACCCAGGCTGGCGCAATTTCAGCTCACTGCAACCTCCACCTCCCAGGTTCAAGCAATTATCCTGCCTCAGCCTCCCGAGTAGCTGGGATTACAGGTGCCCACCACCAGGGAAAACTACATTTTCAAGGGGCATTCGAGATGCCTTAAAACCAAGAAAACCCAAAAGAATTAATCTCATCTGATGATCACTCAGTAACCCTGTATTCACTTCATGGCTTACTCTGCTTTTAAAAAACCTCGACTGTTTCTGGTTTTAACCCTTAACTACCTCATGAATCCAGAAGTCTTAGAAATATCTAAAAATTGTAGCATCTCTGAGCAAATGCACAGGCTCCAGTCAATGTAAAATTATTACCAACTGCTTAAAAAAGGTCATTTGTCCACACCATAAGCAGAAACAGATGGAGGAGACAAGACTATAAACTAGAACCAAGGCTAACAGCTATAGGAAGAAACAGTCCAGATCCAGGAGTGGGGAGTGGTCAAACCCAAGCAAACGGGCATGATTGAAAGGGAATCTGAAAACTAAGGTTAAGTCGGCCTTGGCAGGGTGTGGTGGCTCACGCCTATAATCCCAGCACTTTGGGAGGCCGAGGCGGGTGGATCACTTGAGGTCAGGAGTTTGAGACCAGCCTGGCCAACATGGTGAAACCCTGTCTCTACTAAAAATACAAAAATTAGCCGGGCATGGTGGCACGCACCTTTAATCCTAGCTACTGGGGAAGCTGAGGCACGAGAATCACTTGAACCCGGGAGGCAGAGGTTGCAGTGAGCCGAGATCACGCCACGACACTCCAGCCTGGGCAAGAGTGAGACTCTATCTCAAAAAAACATCTGCCTCAGACCAGAGGCCTAATACATTCTTCCTATTCACAAACCAAAGGTTGGTTTCCACTGTAATGCTCCCAGGGTCTGCAATGTAGCAATATGCCAAACCTGAAAGTTTCTGAAACTTCAGCCTTAACAAATAGCCTGCAGTCTTCTAGGAGGCTGCTTATCGAGTAAAGAGGAGCACCAGCTCACAATGTGGGGTGTGAGGGAACAAATCCACAGGTACAACTTGCTGCAGGACAAAGGGCTCGCCTAAGAGCTTCTTAGCAGGGTCTGGAGGACAGCACAGCCTGTAGAAACAGAACATCGCATCAGTTCCCAGGAATAAAAGGAAGAACCCACAGGAATACAATTGCCTAAAATAGAGGCCCTTCCACTGTGTTCCCACAGGCCCCCTGTGTTTCTCTTATACAGCATTTATCTTATTTAATATAACTGTTTTTCTTCACCATCTTCCTTACTGAATTATAATCTTTTTAAGGGTAGAAATGAAGTAAACACTGCTTGGTATTCATCTCTGGGTTCCCAGTATGTGGCACAGAATAAGGGTTCAATACATATTTGGTAAATGGAGCTGAAGGGCCTGTATGTTTATAAGGCCTTAAGATACATAACCACCAAACTGTTCTAAAAAGGGTTGTACCAATTTACATCCCAACCAGCAAAGTAGAAGAGTATTTGTTTGCCTGGGTAATATTCAATACAGTCATGCATCACTTAACGATGGGGGTACATTCTGAAAATTGCATTGTTAGGCAATTTCTTCATTGTGTGAACATAATAGAGCATACTTACAAATATCTAGATGACAGAGCCTACTATACATCTAGGCTATATGCTATAGCCTATTTCTCCTCAGCTACAAATCTGTACAGCATGTTACTGTACTGAATACTGTAGACAACTGTAACACAGTGGTAAGTATTTATATATCTAAACATTAAAAAGTACTGTAAAAATATAGTAGAAAAACTGGTCAACCTGGACAGCATAGTGAGACACCATCTCTACAAAATTCTAATTTTAATTTTTAACTGATTTTAAAATTAGTTGGGTGTGGTAGTACATGCCTGTACTTCTAGCTACTCTGGGGGCTGAGGCCAGAGAATCACTTGAAACCAGGAGTTCAATACCAGCCTCGGCAGCATAGCGAGACTCTGTCGTTAACAAAAAATAAAAAATAAATAAAATAAGGTCCGGGCATGGTGGCTCATGCCTGAAATCCCAGCACTTTGGGAGGCTGAGGTGAGAGGATTGCTTGAGCTCAGGAGTTCGAGACCAGCCGGGGCCACATGACAAAACCCTGTCTCTACAAAAAACACAAAAACTAGCCGGGCATGGTGGCTCGCACCTGTAGTGCCAGCTACTCAGGAGGCTGAGGCAGGAGGATGTCTTGAGCCCAGGAGATAAAGGTTGCAGTGAGCTGAGATCACACCACTGTACTCTAGCCTGGGACAGGATCATCAATATCACTGTTTTGCACCTCCAAATCTTGTCCCACTAGAAGGTCTTCAGGGGCAATAACATACATGGAGCTGTCATCTCCTATGATAACAATGCCTTCTTCTGGAATACCTCCTGAAGGATCTGCCTGAGGCTGTTTTACAGTTAACTTTTAAAACCTAAGTAGAAGGAGTATCTGCTAAAATAATACAAGTATAGTATAGAAAGTATATAAACCAGTAACACAGTCGTTTTATTATCCAGTATTATGTACTATAAATAACTATATGTACTTAATTTTATAAGTGGTGATGCTGGTGTAAACAAACCTACTGACAGCACAATAAGTTTGTTTACACCAGCATGACCACAAACATGTAAGTAACCCATGTGCTGAAATGTTACAACAGCTATGATGTCACTAGGCCATAGGAATTTTTCAGCTCCATTATAATTTTTTTTTTTTTTTTTGAGATGGAGTCTCGCTCTGTCGCCCAGGCTGGAGTGCAGTGGCACAGTCTTGTCTCACTGCAACCTCCGCCTCCCGGATTCAAGCGATTTTCCTGCCTCAGTCTCCCAAATAGCTGGGATTACAGGCACACGCCACCACCACACCCGGCTAATTTTTCTATTTTAGTAGAGACGGGGTTTCATCACGTTGGCCAGGCTGGTCTCAAACTCCTGACCTCAAGTGATCCGCCCGCCTCAGCCTCCCGAAGTGCTGGGATTACAGGCGTGAGCCACTGCGCCCAGTCAGCTCCATTATAATCTTATGGCACCAACATCATATATTCAGTCCATTGTTGACTGAAATGTTATTACGTGACACAAGACTGTAGTTTAAATAGCATTATCCCATTATAATCAAATACATGACAAAAATATTCACTATCGCATCTACAATGGAACATTTTCTTATCCAATATAATAAGCAAAAGGAAAAAATGAGTATTAGAAGGAGAGGGACAGAATTATTTTTACATGGTGATCATATATATGGTCAGCTACCACAACAATGTGAGAATCAACGAAAAAATAATAAAACTAATAATAGAGTAAGGTAGCTGTATACCAGATTGGCAATAACTAATTAGAAAATGTCATGAAGACTGGGTGCGGTGGCTCACACCTGTAATCCTAATACTTTGGGAGGCCAAGGCAGGTGGATCACCTGAGGTCAGGAGTTCAAGACCAGCCTGGCCAACATGGTGAAACCCTGTCTGTACTAAAAAAACAAAAGTTGGCTGGGCGTGGTGGTGCATACCTGTAATACCAGCTACTCAGGAGGCTGAGGCAGGAGAATCACTTGAACCTGGGAGGTGGAGGCTGTAGTGAGCCAAGACCATGCCACTACACTCCAGCAAGATGAGACTCCATCTCAAAAAAAAAAAAAAAAAAAAAAGAAAAGAAAAAAAAAGAAAATGTCATGAAAAGATCCCATTCATAATAAAAAGCTCGCCAGGCACAGTGGCTCACGCCTGTAAGCCCAACACTTTGGGAGGCTGAAGTGGGAGGATAGTTTGAGCCCCAGAGTTTAAGACCAGCTGGAATAACATAGTAAGACCCTGACTCTACAAAATTTTAAAAATTAGCCTGGTGTGGTGACTCACGCCTATAGTCCCAGCTACTTAGGAGGCTGAGGTGGAAGGATGGCTTGAGCCCAGGAGGTCGAGGCTGCAGGGAACTGTGATTGCACCACTGTACTCCAGCCTGGGCAACAGAGCAAGACTCCATCCCCCCAAAAAAAGCATCATGTAGAATAGTGCTTATAGTATGCTTCTACTTGTCCGATAAAAAAGGAGAGCTAGTATGTACACACATACGTGTGCACACACATGCACTCATGCTTGTAGTGTCACAGAATATCTCTGGTAGTCCACACAAGAAACTGCTCAGAGTGGTGACATCTGAAAGACTAGGGGTCAGGAGTAAGAAACTCATTTTTACCCTATATTCTTTTGTATTATTTGAATTTTCTCTCTCTCTCTTTTTTTTACTGTTTTAGAGATGGGGTCTCACTCTATCACCAAGGCTGGAGTGCAGTGGCACAATCATAGCTCACTGCAGCCTTGAACTACTAGACTCAAGTGATCTTCTCAACTCACCCTCCTGAGTAGCTGGGATTACAAGCATAAGCCACTGTGTCTGGTTTATTTGAATTTTTTCTACCATATGCACATACTGACTTTTTTTTTAATTGAAATAGGATTTCCCTCTATTGCCCAGGCTGGAGTGAAGTTGAGTGATCACAGCTCACTGCATGCAGCCTTGACCCCCCCAGGCTCAAGCAATCCGCCTATCTCAGCCTCCCAAGTAGCTGGGACTATAGGCACGTTACCACGCCCAGGTAATTTTTGTATTTTTACTAGAGACAGGGTTTCACCATGTTGCCCAGGCTGTTCTCAAACTCCTGGGCTCAAGGAATCTGCCCGCCTCAGCCTCCCAAAGTGCTGGGATTACAGGTGTGAGCCACTGCGCCCAGCCAAATTCTATACTTTAAGTGGGTGAAGTACGCGGGGGCAGTGATACATGCCTATAGTCCCAGCTACTAGGAGGTTGACACGGGAGGACTGCTTGATCCTAAGGGTTCAAGGCCAGCCTGAGCAACACAGCAAAACCTCATCTCTTTAGAAAAAAAAAAGTTGAATTGTATGATATATGAGTTGTATCTCAATAAAGCTATTATTTTAAAAAAATACCTTAGCGATCTCTTATTATCAGAACATAGAGAACATCTGCATTTTTTATAGCAGTGTAGTGTTTCATTGAATGGATGTGGCATAGTTGATTTAACCAGTTCCCCACTAATGGACTTTCGGAGTATTTCAACTTTTCCTGTTAAATATTGCAATGAGTAACTTTGTAGATATGTCATTTTATGTGTGTGAGAGTATCTACAGGATAAAACCTCAGGAATGGAATTACCATGTGAAAGGGTATATATACATTTGTAATTTTAATCTATATTACTAAATTTCCCTCCATAGGGATAGTACCAACTTACATAGGGTTAGTACTCAATTTACACAGCTCATTTTTTAGAATTATTTTCCCATATTATTACCAATAGTGCATTATCAAGCTTTTGTACTTTTGCCAATCTGAGGTATAAAAAGAAGTACCTCAGGGTACTTCTAATTTGCATTTCTATCATTATGAGAGAGACAGCATCCTCTCATATTTTGTAAATACCTTTATAATACTGCCTTTTCATATCCTCGGTTCATTTTTCTATTGGCTGCTGGAATACAGTGGTGCAGTCTCAGCTTACCAATTTCTAGGAGTTTCTTAGATTAAGGAAAAAAGTCTTTGTGATGTGAACTGCAAATTATTTCCCAGTTTGTATGCTGTCTCCTGTCTTTGCTTACAGTGCTTTTCATCATGCATAAATTAATGATTTTTTTCAATAGTCTTATTGAGATAATTTGCATACCATGCCGGGCACAGTGGCTCACGCCTGTAATCCCAACACTATGGGAGGCCAAGGTGGGCAGATCATCTGAGGTCAGGAGTTTGAGACCAGCCTGGCCAACATGGTGAAACCCTGTCTCTACTAAAAACACAAAAATTAGCCAGGCGTGGTGGCAGGTGCCTGTAATCCCAGCTACGTGGGAGGCTGAGGCAGAAGAATTGCTTGAACCAGGGAGGTGGAGGTTGCAGTGAGCCAAGATCATGCCATTGCACTCCAACCTGGGTGACGGAGTGAGATTCAGTCTCAAAAAAACAAAACAAAACAAAACAAAAAAACAATTCGCACACCATACAGCTCACCCATTTATACAGTTCACTGGTTTTTAGTATATTCACAGAGTTATGCATCTATCACTACAATCAATTTCAGAACATTTCATTAGTGAAGAAGATACCAAACACCCGCTAGCAATCACGCCCCATTTAATCTCCAAAGTCCCACCCCCAGACCAAGGCAACAACCTATCTACTTTCTGTGTCTACAGATTTGCCTATTCTAGATAGTTCCTATAAATGGAATGATATAATATATGATCTTTTGTGCCTGGCTTCTGAATACCAGTCCCTTATGAATGATTTGCAAATAGTTTCTCCTATTCTGTGGCTTGTCTTTCACCTTTCTCAATGGTATTCGTAGCACAAAACATCTTTTTAAATTTTGATTTTTTTTTTTTGAGACAGGGTCTCACTCTGTCACCCAGGCTGGAGTACAGTGGCGTGATTTCAGTTTACTGCAGCCTTGACCTCCTGGATTCAAGCGATTCTCATGCCAAGTAGCTGGGATTACAGGCATGCGCCACTATGCCCAGGTAATTTTCGTCGGTTTTTTTTTTTTTTTTTTTTGAGATGGAGTTTCACTCTTGTTGCCCAGGCTGGAGTGCCATGGCGCAGTCTCAGCTCACTGCAGCCTCCACCTCCTGGGTTCAAGCAGTTCTCCTGCCTCAGCCTCCCGAGCAGCTGGGATTACTCAGGTGATCCACCCACCACCTCTTCCCAAAGTGCTGGGATTACAGGCCTGAGCCACTGTGCCCAGAAACATTTTCTTTTAATTTTAAAAAATTTCTTCCTATTGGGCCGGGCATGGTGGCTCACGCCTATAATCCCAGCACTTTGGGAGTCCAAGGTGGGCGGGTTACGAAGTCAAAAGTTCAAGACCAGCCTGACCAACATGGTGAAACCCTGTCTCTACTAAGAATACAAAAATTAGCCAGGTATGTGGCACGTGCCTGTAATTCCAGCTACTCAGGAGGCTGAGGTAGGAGAATTGCTTGAACTCGGGAGGTGGAGGTTGCAGTGAGCCATGATCATGCCACTGCACTCCAGCTTGGGTGACAGAGCAAGACTCCGTCTCAGGAAAAAAAAAAAATTTCTTCCTATCTGTAGTTATGCTCTCTTTCTCATTTAAGACTATATTTTTGTGTTTTGCCCCTTAATATTGTTGATTAGGCTTATTTATTTAATTTTTTTCTTCCAATAACACCTTCTTGCTTTCTCATCAAATCTACAGGTTTTTTTGTTTTGTAAGTCATTAATTGATGGATTTTTAAAATCATTATTGAGTTCTTCCTTCAGTTTCCTTTGGGTTTATTGTTCTTTTTCTAGCTCATGACTTGAAAGCTCAAATCACTTAGTTTTTTATACGTTGACATATAATGATTACATAATTTTTAATTCTCATTTGTTTCATTCAAATATATAATCTGTACTTTATACCTGTCTATGTTGTTTCAATGCTACAAATAAATTATATTACTTACAGTAAAAAGTGAGAGAGAAAAAGATTACAAAATATAAAGATTTCAAAAATCAAAATAGCTGACCAGGGTCAGAACTAGAGTGAAGTGAAAGGCACTTGCATGGGGTGCAAAATTTAATGGGGTGCCGAAAAACTCAGTAATCGAATGTTTTGATGCAATATTTTAGAATATCAAATTGGAAAACTGCAGCCTACAGGCTAGCCACTTGCTTTTATAAGGTTTTATTGGAACCAAAGCCAGAATTCAGGTAAGGCAGTAAGGCGGGGTTCAACAAGCACAAGGGCAGATCCCACCTTTCCCACCTTTTAAAAAAAATGTAATATTTTGTTCATCATGAATTATTTTGGATTAATTTTGATATTTGAAAATATTGGGCCAGACATGGTGGCTCACGCCTGTAATCTCAGCACTTTGGGAGGCCAAGACAGGAGGATCACTTGAGCGCAGGAGCTCAAGACCAGCCTGGGCAACATAGTGAGACTTCGTCTCTATAAAAAAATCAAAAAAATTAGCCAGGCACTTTGGTAGGCCGACGCAGGAGGATCACCGGCACCCAGGAGTTTGAGACAAGCCTGGCAACATAGTGAGACCTTGTCTCTACAAAAAAAATTAAAAATTAGCCAGGCGTGGTAGTGTGCACCTGTAGTCTCAGCTACTTGGGAGGCTGAGGCAGGAGGATCTCATGAGCCCCAGGAGGTCAAGACTTCAGTGAGCCGTGATTGTGCCACTGTGCTCAACCTGGGTGACAGAGTGAGACTCTGTCTCAAAAGAAAAGAAAATATTGCATTAAAAATTTAGCCATTAAAAAAAGCTGTAGTGGAATAGAAACAAACAAACAAAAAATATCTTGATTGCTGAGATTTTTAACACATTTTTTTTTTTTTGAGACGAAGTCTCTCTCTGTCGCCCAGGCTGGAGTGCAATGGCACGATCTTGGCTCTTGGCTCACTGCAACCTCTGCCTCCTGGGTTCAAGCGATTCTCCTGTCTCAACCTCCCGAGTAGCTGGGATTACAGGCGCACACCACCATGCCCAGCTAATTTTCTGTATTTTTTTAGTAGACATGGGGTTTCACTGTGTTCCCCAAAGTGGTCTTGAACTCCTGAGCTCAGGCAATCCACCCACCTCGGCCTCCCAAAGTGCTAGGATTACTGGCATGAGCCACCACACCCGGCTGACACATTCTTAAATTTTGCACCCAAACTAAGTACCTGACTTGCCTCATCCTTGACCCTGCCCTGTAATTGAGTCTTAAAGGTGGTATTTTTTTGGTTTCAGTTTATTTACACTTCTAATGACTTGAAAGCTCAAATCACTTTCCAATTGTGTGTACAATAAGCATGAATGACTTTGATAATCAGAACAAAAAATTTTAAACAGAAGTCAAGACTTACTCAATGACATTCCTAGTGGATTCACCATGGAGCTTGCAGGAAACAAAAACTAGCGTGTGGATGGCCCTGAAGTTTCGAATGGCTTGAATCACCTTGTAATCTGAAGGAAGAAACACCTTGCTATTAGTATAATTAACTACCATGGTCTCTGTTATCACAAACTTCCAACTGACCAGAACTCAGAATTGATTAGAAATAGAGGGGAAACAGGTTCAGAGCCAGCCCACTGGGAGCACCCGTTGCACGGTGTGGAAAAGAAGAACCAAAGTTGGTGGACAATACTGGGAACATCAAAATAGCTGTTCATCCTTACGCAGTCCGGCACGGGCTGGGTTCACCACAGCAACAATTGACTGTCCATCTTCCTTTGACTTTAGCAGCCCTGGCAAAATCTTCTCTGCTCGACCAGTATGAAATTCAGAGTTGGTGATGCCTATGGAAGACAGGCCCACAGGACATAACTCAAGCCCAGCAGTAGGGGAAAGCTTCAGCTTCACAGAAATGCACAGGAGCAAAGGGCTCTGCCATCTTCCCTTTGGATCTAGCATCACTCCAAGTAACAAGGAAAGAAGTGCTTTTGGACAGACCCACTTCATTTTTTCCAAAGTACTTTCCCTTGGAATATCTCAGTAAGCCTTTCAGCTTGAGCAACTAGTGTTTACACTTTTTTTTTCTTTTCTCTTGCGACGGAGTCTCACTCTGTCGCCCAGACCGGAATGCAGTGGCGCCATCTCGGCACACTGCAACCTCCACCTCCCGGGTTCAAGCAATTCTCTGCCTCAGCCTCCCGAGCAGCTTGGATTACAGGCGCCTGCCACCACGACCGGATAATTTTGTATTTTTAGTAGAGACGGGGTTTTACCATCTTGGCCAGGCTGGTCTTGAACTCCTGACCTCATGATCCACCCGCCTCAGCCTCCCAAAGTGCTGGAATTACAGGCATGAGCCACCATGCCCGGCTATTTTACAACTTCACAACTCACATAGCATGCAAGGACCTATACCAAGACGAGAACCTTGACTTTTGCTCAAGTGCTCTTCCTGCTATATCAGACATTTTCGCCAAATGCCTCAGGAGTTTTCTGTAGGTGAAGTAGTGAGGGCAAGATGATCTATTTTCTACATTGCAGTTTGACAGAAGACTGTGTTTGAAGAAAAGATTTTGTTGCTGAAAATATAGGTTTGAAACCTATTGTATTATGCTATAAGGCCTCGTGAGTCTAATGCCAAGGAGATTCTTCTTCAATTCTGTCCAAAGTTTTGCAACTTTTCTTCCTATCAGCTAGACATGTACCTTCCCTTAGGCTCCTCTTCTAGATAGGAAAAAAGTTAGATACTGGTACCTATTCCAGAAAACCATGAGGATCTATTTCAGAAAACCATTCTGACCACTCCAGAATTCCCTCCCTTCCTCCCTGTGGGTCAGGGATACAGTAGCTGCCTTTTCCCACACAACTCTTTCCATAGCACAGAAACAACTGCATCCCTTAATTTCTACACAGACTGTAAGCTGTGTACCATTGAAGGCTGCAGTCCATCTTGCATCCTCCACTGCCTGCTCCACCAATTCAATCCCAAGGACCCGAGATGTATGCTGAGACAGAGAGAGGCCAATCACACCTGAAGAAGTAAAAGAGAATAAGAAGAAGGCATTTTAGGGTTTGGGTGTGGTAGTTTGCTTGTTTTTTGTTTTGTTTAGTTTTTTGTTTGTTTGTTTGTTTGTTTTAAACAAGGTCTCACTCTGTAGCCTAGGCTGGAGTGCAATGGCACAATCACAGTTCACTGCAGCCTCGACCTCCCAGGCTAAAGCAATCCTCCTGTCTCCGCCCCCTGAGTAGCTAAGACTACAGGTTCACGCCACTATGCCCAGCTAATTTTTAAATTTTTTGTAGAGACAGGGTCTCACTATTTTGCCCAGGCTAGTCTCCAACTCCTGGGCTCAACCAATCCTCCTGCCTTGCTTCACAAAGTGTTGGGATAACAGGCATGAGCAACCACACTTGGCTGCAGTTTTAGGGTTTTAGACCAACAAGGTTATGCCTGCACCACTACCACTACCTCTCCCCGACCACCTCCGCAAGCTACAAGGGCCTTGGGAGCTAAGCAGCAGGCAGATTCTGCCCTGGGCTTCCACTTGCCAGTTCCACAGCAGATGTCAAGAAGGATGGTGTCAGAGTTCACTCCAGTCAGCTCCCCCACAGTCCGATACAGCATCTCTGCACCAGCAGTGTTAATCTGGAAAAAGGCATCTGGAGAGATGCGGATCTTCAAGCTCAGAAGTTCTTCAAAGATGTAGGGTTCCCCAAACAGAAGCTGATAGGGAGACTGCTGATGGCTGCAACGGGTCATGGTACTGGAAAGGAATAAAAGAAGAAAGCATCTTGAGCTGTGAGCAGTGGCTCACGCCTGTAATCCCAGCACTTTGGGAGGCCGAGGTGGGCGGATCACCTAAGATCAGGAGTTCGAGACCAGCCTGGCCAACATGGTGAAATCCCGTCTCTACTGAAAATACAAAAATTAGCCAGGTGTGGTGGCACATGCCTGTAATCCAAGCTACTCAGGAGACTGAGGTAGGAGAGTCACTTGAACTCGGGAGGCAGAGGTTGCGGTGAGCCAAGATTGTGCTACTGCCCTCCAGCCTGGGTAACAGAGCGAGACTCGGTCTCAAAAAAAAAAAAAAAGAAAAAAAAAAAGCATCTTGAAATGGCAGACCATCACATCCCTAGTGGTTGGGTAGAAAGGGAGGCCCCAGCATCTCAGCTAGGAGAGACAGTCCTTGCCATGGCCCTGAGAGCTCTGCAAGGGTTTCCCCCTCAGGGGATGAAAGTCCATGTGGACACTCTCACATCTATATTCTGGCCTGTGTTCTCAGACCCAGCTGGTGTACAAGGACCAGAACCATTTAGCCAATATCCTCCACCATCAATCAGCAACCCTGCATCAGCAATCCATAAACCAAGAGTCTGGCAAGCCATCAGCCTATTTGGCTGTCCCAGGTTTACCTTTCCTGGAAGTAAAGTGAGGTCAAGTCACAGGCTGCTCCAGGACCTCTGATGAAAAATTCCTTTACAATCTCCTTCTGAACATGGAGCTCCTCCTGCCCAGACCACAAAATTAGCAGTTAAACAAAGACTCATCCCTGACAAATTTTCTCTCTAAGCTCTATAGTAATCAGCCCTGCAGTAGTCAGATGCGAAGACATTTCACAAATCTTATTAGAAATAACACTTAACATAAAGCAGGCCAGACATGATGGTTCATGCCTGTAATCCCAGCACTTTGAGAGGCTGAGGTAGGAGGACTGCTTGAGCCCAGGAGTGTAAGACAAGCCTAGGCAACATAGCAAGATCCTGTCTACAAGAAATCGAAAAGTCTGGGAGCGGCGGTTCACACCTGTAATCCCAGCACTTTGGAAGGCCAAGGCAGGCAGATCAGCTGAGGTCAGGAGTTCGAGACCAGTCTGGCCAACATGGTGAAACCCCATCTCTACTAAAAATACAAAAATTAGCCGGGCGTGCTGGCACATGCCTGTAATCCCAGCTACTTGGGAGGCTGAGTCAGGAGAATTGCTTGAACCCAAGAGGCAGAGGTTGCAGTGAACTGAGATCACGCCATTGCGCTCCAGCCTGAGTGAAGAAGCGAGTCTCTGTCTCAAAAAAAAAAAAAAAAAAAAAAATCAAAAAAATTAGCCAGGTGTGGTGACGTATGCCTGTAGTCCCAGTTACTTGAGAGGCTGAGGTGGGAAGATTGCTTGAGCCCAGCAGTTTGAGGCTACAGTGAGCTTTGATTGCACCACTGCACTCCAATCTGGGCAAAAGAGTGAGACACTGTCTCAAAATACAAAAAATAAAATTCTTACATAACTACAGAGAGCCTAAGTATTAGCTTGATACCAATATATATTGCAATAAACCATGTAGGAACAATAGGGTTAAAAATATCAGACATCAAAGGACCTGGGTTCAAATCCTACCTTTGCTATTTACTGATTCTTTAACCTTAGGTATTTCTATGCCTCCATTTCCTCAGGTGTAAAATGAGGGTGACAATATCTTTCCTTCTGCCTACAAGTTTGTTGAGATGATCACATAAGTATACGAATGTTTTAACACAGGTATGTTTGAAAGCACCAAGTGCATGACAAATGCAAAGTACTATTTGGGTTATGAAATTCTGACACTGCAGTCTCTATTGAAGTGGCATTTGGATTTGGAAGAGCAACTACTACCATGGGCAAAGTTCTTGTGAAATTACTTGGGAGTTCTCACATGATAATTAACTTGGCAGCCTAGCCACAGTCTCTGTGGTTTGATTATGCAAGCAGTATGGTTAAATAGTATCCTTGCCATCTTCTCCTCATCCCTAACCCCTCTCCCCAATCGACACAAATATTCTGTGGATGTACTGTTTCTGCTATACGCCCTGAAACTTGCAAAAAACCAATTACAGTTATAGTTAGTAGTAGTAAAACTTAAGGTTGCTTAACATCTTGTGAGGCTCACCTGACTTAAATTCTGGGGATGGAAAGTGATGATAGCCATTGTGTGCCCTTGGCTATTGGTGCGGACTGTGAGCTCACGCCAGTATCCACCTTCATGAAATACAAGGCAGGGCTCCAATGGAGACTGTCGAAGGAATACTTCATAGTACTAGGAAGAGAACCAAATTATTACACAAGCAAAACTAGCAAGTTTCACAGCTGTTTACTCATGCTAGGTGATTGTTTGTGGTTACATTTTGTCCCCCCAAAATTCCTATGTTGAAGCCTTAACCACCAGTACTCAAAATGTGTCTATATTTTGAGACAGGCGATTTACTTAAAATGAGGCAGTTAAGGCAGGCCTTAATCCAATCTCACTGATGTCCTTTTTTTTTTTTTTTTTTGAGACGGAGTCTCACTCTATCACCTAGGCTGGAGTGCAGTGGCACGGTCTCGGCTCACTGCAACCTCTGCCACCCGGGTTCAAGCAATTCTCCTGCCTCAGCCTCCTGAATAGCTGGAATCACAGACACCCACCACCAAGTCTGGCTAATTTTTGTATTTTTAGTAGACACGAGGTTTCACCATGTTGGCCAGGCTGGTCACGAACTCCTGACTTCAGGTGATCCTCATGCCTGGGCCTCCTAAAGTGCTGGGATTACAGCTGTGAGCCACCACACCATGCCTGCTGTCCTTATAAGAGAAAATGTGGACACACAGAGACACCAAGGTTGGGTGCACAAAGAAAAAGACCATGTGTGGACACAGCAAGAAGGTGTCTATGCAAGCCGAGGAGGGAGGTCTCAGCAGAAACCAAATCAGTGGAGACTCTGATCTTAGACTTCTAGCTTCCAGACAAGGAGGAAATAAACTTCTGTTAAGCCACTCAGTCTGCAGTATTTTGTAATGGCAGCCCTTGCAGACAAATACAGTGATATAAGAAACATGATTGACTGGGCACAGTGGCTCAAACCTGTAATCCTAGCATTTTGGGAGGCCAACGTGGGAAGATTGCTTATGTCCAGGAGTTCAAGACCACCTGGGCAACATGGCCTGTCTACAAAAAATAAAAAAATTAGGCCGGGTGCAGTGGCTCAAGCCTATATTTCCAGCACTTTGGGAGGCCAGGGCAGGTGGATCACTTTGAGGTCAGGAGTTCGAGACCAGCTGGACCAACATGGCAAAACCCCGTCTCTACTAAAAATACAAAATTTAGCCGGGCGTCAGGGCAGGCACCTGTAATCTCAGCTACTTGGGAGGCTGAGGCAGGAGAATTGCTTGAACCCAGGAGGCGGGTTGCAGTGAGCCGAGATCGCGCCACTGCACTCCAGCCTGGGCAACAGAGCGAGACTCCATCTCAAAAAAACGGCAACAACAACAACAAAATTAGCCAGGCATGGTGACACACGCCTGTAGCCCCAGCTACTCGGGAAGCTGGGGTGGGAGGATCGCCTGAGCCCAGGTGGTCAAGTTTGCAGTGAGCCGAGATCTTACTCCAACCTGGGCAACCTGTGTCTCAGAAAAAAAAAAAAAAAGAATCATGATCCCTGCCCTGTGACTTTACAGATGATGCTATCAATTATATTCTGAACTGTAAGCTCCATGAAGCTAGAGTTGTTTCCTTAGTCTGACATATGTGTTCAATAAATATTATTGAAAAATTGTATGAATGACTGAACAGGAAAGGTATTCTTATTTAAAACTTCAGTTTATTTATGGAAAATAATCTTCCCTTTCTGTGAATTCCTAATGTATTACTAAGCTGCTATGATTCCACTCTTACTTTTAATGTCCTGATATAAGCACATCATTTCTATATTTTTTCATATAACCTGGTACCAACTACATTATGGCTTAGTCAGATCCTCAATTTCCTCCTGGTATATACAAGTCAAATGCAATCCTGATTTAGTTGTTGTGATCTCAAAAATCCTTAAAGCCAATTGCTGCCATAACAGGAAACACCATCTGATTTACTAGGTCCTTTTGTTCTCATAATGCATGTGTTCTGGGTCCACTGTGTTCTCAAACAAACCACAAATTATGTAGTAAAGGGGGGAATTATACAAAAAAAACAGTGCTACCTGAGAGGTAAGATCAATTAAGGTTGTACTTGATCACTTTTGCTATAATTTCATATAAGATGTCCTTGATTTTTACTCAACATAGTTTTCAAATTTTAAGGTTGGTGATTTAAAGAAAGCCTAGTTCCACTGGGCATGATGCCTCCCGCCTGTAATTCCAGCACTTTGAGAGGCTGAGGTGGGCAGATCATTTGAGGTCAGGGGTTCAAGACCAGCCTGACCAACATGGCAAAACCCCGTCTCTACTAAAAATACAAAATTTAGCCAGGCATGGTGGCGGGCACCTGTAATCCCAGCTACTTGGGAGGCTGAGGCAGAAGAATCACTTGAACCTGGAGGTTGTAGTGAGCTGAGATTGTGCCACTGCACTCCAGCCTAGGCAAGAGTGAGACTCCATCAAAAGAGAAAGAAAAGAAAGAAAGAAAGAGGAAGAAAGGGAGGGAGGGAAAGAAACAGAGAGAGAGAGAGAAGGACGGAAGGGAGGGAGGAAGGAAGGAAGGGAGGGAGGGAGGAAGGAAGGAAGGAAAGAAAGAAAAAAAGAGAGAGGAAGGAAGAAAGAAATTCCGACTAGTTCAACTGTTGTTTACTGGCTGGTTAGAAAGAAATGCTTTTTGGAAGCAAGATTCAAATATCATATAAAGCCTGGTGCAGTGTCTCTCGCCTATAATCCCAGCATTCTGGGAGGCCAAGGCGGGTGGGTGGATCACTTGAGGTCAGGAGTTTGAGACCAGCCCGGACAACATGGTAAAACTCCATCTCTACTAAAAGTACAAAAATTAGCCAGGCGTGGTGGCACACACCTGTAATCTCAGCTACTTAGGAGGCTGAGCAGGAGAATCACTGGAACCCAGGGGGCAGAAGTTGCAGTGAGCCGAGATCACACCACCGCACTCCAGCCTGGGTGACAGAGCAAAACTCCGTCTCAAAAAAAAAAAAAAAAAAAAAAAAAAAGTCATATAGGTTCTGGAAGGACGGTAATTGAAAAACTGAGCTTGACCTAAAAGATAATGGGTAAATATGAAATGCAGCTTCTCCACTGTATGACCTAGGGTCTTGGTTTCTTCACTGTAAGATGGAAACTGAAACTCCTATTCTTATACGGGAATGCTTAAGTAAGTATTAAGATTAAAGAGAACTTCTGGTTAAAGTAACAGACTATTCCACCTAAAATAACAGAATATTCCACCTAAAAATCCTACTAAATGAAAATCCTACTAAAATGAAACAAAGGAATTAAAAAGGCATAAGCTTATTTAGGTTCATTGTTTCCAACAATTCTCCCTTCTCTTTACTGCACCATCATTGCCTTCACTCAGTACTGGATCATTCCCATCAATATACTATCAGATTGCTTTTACTCTCCCATTTTAAGCAGAATAAAAAAGGAATCTTCTTGACCCTATATTCCCCAACTCTGCTCCTCTTTGTCGTAAAACTAATCACAAGAACTGAACCTATTCACTGCCTCTCATTCTTCTCCTTCTACTCACCCACCTGAATCAGGTCACCACTACTCCGCGAAAACAGTTCACATTAAGGTCACCCCCGACCTCCTTGTTTTGAAGTCCAATGGTCCACTCTAAGTCCTCACTTCCTTGACCTATCGGCAAGCATTGGGCACAGGTGATAAGCCACTCCTTCTCTGTTTACTTTCTTCCTCTGGCTCCCAGGGAAATCTTACTCCTGTTTCTTTCTTTTTTTTTTTTTTGAGATGGAGTCTCACTCTGTCGCCAGGTTGGAGTGCAGTGGCGCGATCTCGGCTCACTGCAACCTCTGCCTCCCGGGTTCAAGCGATTCTTCTGCCTCAGCCTTCTGAGTAGCTGGGACTACAGGCGCATGCCAACAAGCCCGGCTGATTTTTGAATTTTTTTTTTTTTTTTTTTAGTAGAGACAGGGTTTAACCATATCGGTCAGGCTGGTCTTGATCTCCTGACCTTGTGATCCACCCACCTTGGCCTCTCAAAGTGCTGGAATTACAGGCATGAGCCATGGACTCCTGTTTCTTACAACTTCACTGACCGTTCCTTCAGTCTCCTTTACTGGTTCTTCCTCTTCTTCCAAACCTCTTAAAATGAGAGTGCCCCAGGGATTGGTCCCTGTTCCTCTTCACTTTTCTATCTACTCTCACTCCCTTGGTGATCTCTTGCCAGCCTCATAATTTTAAATGACATCTACATGCTAACAACTCCTGGATTTCTCTCTCTTGAACCCCAGTCTAATATATCCAACTACTTAACATATCCATTCAGATGTTTAATAGGCACCTCAAATACAACATGACCCAAACTGAACTACTCATCTCCTCCAACCCAAATCTGCTCTACCAGTCTTTCCAGTCTGTTGACAGTAACGTCATCCCTCCACTTGCTCTACACAAAACACCTGGGGCCATTTTTTCATATTAAGGTATAATTGATATATAAAATTTGCACCTGTTTTTATGTATACATTTTGATGAGCCTGGACATATACATGTACTTGGGATACCAACCCCCACCAGCCAAGGGTACTAAACACATTCATTACCTCCAAAAAATCTCCTTGTTGGAGCCATTTTTTACTTCTTGCTCTTTTTTTTTTTTTTTTTTTTTTTGAGACGGAGTGTCGCTCTTGTCACCCAGGCTGTAGTGCAATGGCGTGGTCTAGGCTCACTGCAACCTCCACCTCCTGGATTCAAGCGATTCTCCTGCCTCAGCCTCCCCAGTAGCTGGGATTACAGGTGCCCACCACCACATCCGGCTAATTTTTTTATTTTTAGTAGAGATGGGGTTTCACTATGTTGGCCAGGCTAGTCTCAAACTCCTGACCTCAGGTGATCTGCCCACCTCAGTCTCCCAAAGTGCTGGAATTACAGGCGTGAGCCACTGCGCCCAGCCACTTCTCTCTGTCTCTTATACCTCTCATTCAATCCATCAGGAAATCCTGTTGTTCTACCCTCAATGTATATCCATCTCCACTGTTACCACTGATCGATCTACATCATCTCTCACCTGGATTACTGCTGCTGCACAGCTTCTCTCAATTGGTCTCCCTGATTCTATCCAACCACGCCCTCACCAATAATCCATTCTCAACACAACAACCAGAGTGATCATTAAATCATATCATGACATTCTTCCCTCACGCCATCAAAACCTCTGATGGTTCCCCATTTCATTCAGAATGATGTGGTTTGGCTCTATGTCCCCACCTAAATCTTATCTCAAATTGTAATCCCCACGTGTTGGGGGAGTGGCCTGGTGGGAGGTGATTGAGTTATGGGGGTGGACTTCCCCTTGCTGTTCTGGTGATGGAGTTCTCACAGGATATGGTTGGTTGTTAAGTGTGTGGCACTTCCCCCTTCTTCTCTCTCTCTCATGCTTCACCATAGTAAAATGTGCTTGTTTCACCCTCCACCATGATAGTGTGTACTGAGGCTTCCCAGGCATGTGGAACTGTGAGTCAATTAAACCTCTTTTCTTCATAAATTACCCAGTCTCAGGAAGTTCTTTATAGCAATGTGAGAACAGACTAATACACAGAATAAAAGCCAAAGTCACTACCATTAACTCTCACCTCATCTCCTACTATTCTTCCTCTCATTTGCCTGGGTCTACTGTCAGTTCCTCCAAAAAGCCAGCCACACTCTCATCTCGAGGTCTTTGCAATAGCTCTTTCTTTTGCCTAAAATGTTTTTCCCTCAGACCTTTGCATGTCTAACACCCTCACTTCCTTTAAGTCCTTATTCCAGGGTTCTCAACATCAGCACTACTGACATTTGGGGGCAGAAAATGCTTTATTGTAGGGGGCTGATCCATGCATTGTAGGATCTTTCATTTCATTTCATTTTCATTCATTTCCGCTCAGAAAGAACAGAGCAAGATTCTTTCTCATAAATAAATAATAATTAAAAATAAAATAAAATTACAACCCATACTTCCTCCAGCCCCCAAAACTTCTTATCCTCCTTACTCTATTTTTTCCCATGGCACTTATCACCTTTCAACATATCATATGATTTACTTATTTTTTAAAAAATCTGTCTCCCCCACAACTAAAATTTAAATTACACAAGGGAAGGGAACTTATTTTCTTCATTACTGTAACCTAAGCATCTAGAATAGTGCCTTGAACTTATAGGGGTGCAAAAGTACTTATTGAATAAATAAATGAAAGAACAAAGATAATGGGAGAGAAGACAACAGAAAAGCAAACTCAGTAAAATCTCAGAAGATGGGATGGCCGAATAGGAACAGCTCCGGTCCACAGCTCCCAGCGCGAGCGACACAGAAGACGGATGATTTCTGCATTTCCATCTGAGGTACCGTGTTCATCTCACTAGGGAGTGCCAGACAGTGGGCGCAGGTCAGTGGGTGAGCGCACCGTGCGCCAGCCGAAGCAGGGGCGAGGCATTGCCTCACTCGGGAAGCGCAAGGGGTCAGGGAGCTCCCCTTCCAGGGGTGACAGACGGCACCTGGAAAATCGGGCCACTCCCACCCGAATACTGTGCTTTTCCGACGGGCTTAGGAAACGGTGCCCCAGGAGAGTATAGCCTGCACCTGGCTCAGAGGGTCCTACGCCCACGGAGTCTCGCTGATTGCTAGCACAGCAGTCTGAGATCAAACAGCAAGTCGGCAGCGAGGCTGGGGGAGGGGCGCCCGCCATTGCCCAGGCTCGCTTAGGTAAACAAAGCAGCCTGGAAGCTTGAACTGGGAGGAGCCCACCACAGCTCAAGGAGGCCTGCCTGCCTCTGTAGGCTCCACCTCTGGGGGCAGGGCACAGACAAACAAAAAGACAGCAGTAACCTCTGCAGACTTAAATGTCCCTGTCTGACAGCTGTGAGGAGAGCAGTGGTTCTCCCAGCACGCAGCTGGAGATCTGAGAACGGGCTGACTGCCTCCTCAAGTGGGTCCCTGACCCCTGACCCCCGAGCAGCCTAACTGGGAGGCACCCCCCAGCAGGGGCAGACTGACACCTCACACGGCCGGCCAGGTACTCCAACAGACCTGCAGCTGAGGGTTCTGTCTGTTAGAAGGAAAACTAACAGAAAGGACATCCACACCAAAAACCCATCTGTACATCACCATCATCAAAGACCAAACGTAGATAAAACCACAAAGATGGGGCAAAAACAGAGCAGAAAAACTGGAAACTCTAAAAACCAGAGTACCTCTCCTCCTCCAAAGGAACGCAGTTCCTCACCAGCAACGGAACAAAGCTGGACGGAGAATGACTTTGACGAGCTGAGAGAAGGCTTCAGACGATCAAATTACTCCGAGCTACGGGAGGATATTCAAACCAAAGGCAAAGAAGTTGAAAACTTTGAAAAAAATTTAGAAGAATGTATAACTAGAATAACCAATACAGAGAAGTGCTTAAAGGAGCTGATGGAGCTGAAAACCAAGGCTCGAGAACTACGTGAAGAATGCAGAAGCCTCAGGAGCCGATGCGATCAAATGGAAGAAAGGGTATCAGCCCTAGAAGATGAAATGAATGAAATGAAGCGAGAAGGGAAGTTTAGAGAAAAAAGAATAAAAAGAAACGAGCAAAGCCTCCAAGAAATGTGGGACTATGTGAAAAGACCAAATCTACGTCTGATTGGTGTACCTGAAAGTGACGGGGAGAATGGAAACAAGTTGGAAAACACTCTGCAGGATATTATCCAGGAGAACTTCCCCAATCTAGCAAGGCAGGCCAACATTCAGATTCAGGAAATACAGAGAACGCCACAAAGATACTCCTCGAGAAGAGCAACTCCAAGACACATAATTGTCAGATTCACCAAAGTTGAAATGAAGGAAAAAATGTTAAGGGCAGCCAGAGAGAAAGGTCGGGTTACCATCAAAGGGAAGCCCATCAGACTAACAGCGGATCTCTCGGCAGAAACCCTACAAGCCAGAAGAGAGTGGGGGCCAATATTCAACATTCTTAAAGAAAAGAATTTTCAACCCAGAATTTCATATCCTGCCAAACTAAGCTTCATAAGTGAAGGAGAAATAAAATACTTTACAGACAAGCAAATGCTGAGAGATTTTGTCACCACCAGGCCTGCCCTAAAAGAGCTCCTGAAGGAAGCGCTAAACATGGAAAGGCACAACCGGTACCAGCCACTGCAAAATCATACCGAATTGTAAAGACCATCGAGACTAGGAAGAGACTGCATCAACTGACGAGCAAAATATCCAGCTAACATCATAATGACAGGATCAAATGCACACATAACAATATTAACTTTAAATGTAAATGGACTAAATGCTCCAATTAAAAGACACAGACTGGCAAATTGGATAAAGACTCAAGACCCATCAGTGTGCTGTATTCAGGAAACCCATCTCACGTGCAGAGACACACATAGGCTCAAAATAAAACGATGGAGGAAGATCTACCAAGCAAATGGAAAACAAAAAAAGGCAGGGGTTGCAATCCTAGTCTCTGATAAAACAGACTTTAAACCAACAAAGATCAAAAGAGACAAAGAAGGCCATTACATAATGGTAAAGGGATTAATTCAACAAGAAGAGCTAACTATTCTAAATATATATGCACCCAATACAGGAGCACCCAGATTCATAAAGCAAGTCCTGAGTGACCTACAAAGAGACTTAGACTCCCACACATTAATAATGGGAGACTTTAACACCCCACTGTCAACATTAGACAGATCAACGAGACAGAAAGTCAACAAGGATACCCAGGAATTGAACTCAGCTCTGCACCAAGTGGACCTAATAGACATCTACAGAACTCTCCATCCCAAATCAACAGAATATACATTTTTTTCAGCACCACACCACACCTATTCCAAAATTGACCATATACTTGGAAGTAAAGCTCTCCTCAATAAATGTAAAAGAACAGAAATTGTAACAAACTGTCTCTCAGATCACAGTGCAATCAAGCTAGAACTCAGGATTAAGAATCTCACTCAAAACCGCTCAACTATGTGGAAACTGAACAACCTGCTCCTGAATGACTACTGGGTACATAATGAAATGAAGGCAGAAATAAAGATGTTCTTTGAAACCAACGAGAACCAAGACACAACATACCAGAATCTCTGGGATGCATTCAAAGCAGTGTGTAGAGGAAAATTTATAGCACTAAATGCCCACAAGAGA
The DNA here is from genome assembly GCF_028885655.2 of Pongo abelii. NCBI lineage: Eukaryota > Metazoa > Chordata > Mammalia > Primates > Hominidae > Pongo > Pongo abelii. Next base: position 106,745,570 of record NC_072008.2, read on the forward strand.
AAGCAGGAAAGATCCAAAATTGACACCCTAACATCACAATTAAAAGAACTAGAAAAGCAAGAGCAAACACATTCAAAAGCTAGCAGAAGGCAAGAAATAACTAAAATCAGAGCAGAACTGAAGGAAATACAGACACAAAAAACCCTTCAAAAAATTAATGAATCCAGGAGCTGGTTTTTTGAAAGGATCAACAAAATTGATAGACCGCTAGCAAGATTAATAAAGAAAAAAAGAGAGAAGAATCAAATAGATGCAATAAAAAATGATAAAGGGGATATCACCACCGATCCCACAGAAATACAAACTACCATCAGAGAATATTACAAACACCTCTATGCAAATAAACTAGAAAATCTAGAAGAAATGGATAAATTCCTCAACACATACACCCTCCCAAGACTAAACCAGGAAGAAGTTGAATCTCTGAATAGACCAATAACAGGAGCTGAAATTGTGGCAATAATCAATAGCTTACCAACCAAAAAAAGTCCAGGACCAGATGGGTTCACAGCCGAATTCTACCAGAGGTACAAGGAGGAGCTGGTACCATTCCTTCTGAAACTATTCCAATCAATAGAAAAAGAGGGAATCCTCCCTAACTCATTTTATGAGGCCAGCATCATCCTGATACCAAAGCCTGGCAGAGACACAACAAAAAAAGAGAATTTTAGACCAATATCCTTGATGAACATTGATGCAAAAATCCTCAATAAAATACTGGCAAACAGAATCCAGCAGCACATCAAAAAGCTTATCCACCATGATCAAGTGGGCTTCATCCCTGGGATGCAAGGCTAGTTCAATATACGCAAATCAATAAATGTAATCCAGCATATAAACAGAACCAAAGACAAAAACCACATGATTATCTCAATAAATGCAGAAAAGGCCTTTGACAAAATTCAACAACCCTTCATGCTAAAAACTCTCAATAAATTAGGAATTGATGGGACGTATCTCAAAATAATAAGAGCTATTTATGACAAACCCACAGCCAATATCATACTGAATGGGCAAAAACTGGAAGCATTTCCTTTGAAAACTGGCACAAGACAGGGATGCCCTCTCTCACCACTTCTATTCAACATAGTGTTGGAAGTTCTGGCCAGGGCAATTAGGCAGGAGAAGGAAATCAAGGGTATTCAATTAGGAAAAGAGGAAGTCAAATTGTCCCTGTTTGCAGATGACATGATAGTATATTTAGAAAACCCCATTGTCTCAGCCCAAAATCTCCTTAAGCTGATAAGCAACTTCAGCAAAGTCTCAGGATACAAAATCAATGTGCAAAAATCACAAGCATTCTTATACATCAATAACAGACAAACAGAGAGCCAAATCATGAGTGAACTCCCATTCACAATTGCTTCAAAGAGAATAAAATACCTAGGAATCCAACTTACAAGGGATGTGAAAGACCTCTTCAAGGAGAACTACAAACCACTGCTCAAGGAAATAAAAGAGGATACAAACAAATGGAAGAACATTCCATGCTCATGGGTAGGAAGAATCAATATCATGAAAATGGCCATCCTTCCCAAGGTAATTTACAGATTCAATGCCATCCCCATCAAGCTACCAATGACTTTCTTCACAGAATTGGAAAAAACTACTTTAAAGTTCATATGGAACCAAAAAAGAGCCCGCATCGCCAAGTCAATCCTAAGCCAAAAGAACAAAGGTGGAGGCATCACACTACCTGACTTCAAACTATACTACAAGGCTACAGTAACCAAAACAGCATGGTACTGGTACCAAAACAGAGATATAGATCAATGGAACAGAACAGAGCCCTCAGAAATAATGCCACATATCTACAAGTATCTGATCTTTGACAAACCTGACAAAAACAAGAAATGGGGAAAGGATTCCCTATTTAATAAATGGTGCTGGGAAAACTGGCTAGCCATATGTAGAAAGCTGAAACTGGATCCCTTCCTTACACCGTATACAAAAATCAATTCAAGATGGATTAAAGACTTAAATGTTAGACCTAAAACCATAAAAACCCTAGAAGAAAACCTAGGCATTACCATTCAGGACATAGGCATGGGCAAGGACTTCATGTCTAAAACACCAAAAGCAATGGCAACAAAAGCCAAAATTGACAAATGGGATCTAATTAAACTCAAGAGCTTCTGCACAGCAAAAGAAACTACCATCAGAGTGAACAGGCAACCTACAAAATGGGAGAAAATTTTCGCAACCTACTCATCTGACAAAGGGCTAATATCCAGAATCTACAATGAACTCCAACAAATTTACAAGAAAAAAACAAACAACCCCATCAAAAAGTGGGCGAAGGACATGAACAGACACTTCTCAAAAGAAGACATTTATGCAGCCAAAAGACACATGAAAAAATGCTCACCATCACTGGCCATCAGAGAAATGCAAATCAAAACCACAATGAGATACCATCTCACACCAGTTAGAATGGCAATCATTAAAAAGTCAGGAAACAACAGGTGCTGGAGAGGATGTGGAGAAATAGGAACACTTTTACACTGTTGGTGGGACTGTAAACTAGTTCAACCCTTGGGGAAGTCAGTGTGGCGATTCCTCAGGGATCTAGAACTAGAAATTCCATTCGACCCAGCCATCCCATTACTGGGTATATACCCAAAGGACTATAAATCATGCTGCTATAAAGACACATGCACACGTATGTTTATTGCGGCATTATTCACAATAGCAAAGACTTGGAACCAACCCAAATGTCCAACAATGATAGACTGGATTAAGAACATGTGGCACATATACACCATGGAATACTATGCAGCCATAAAAAATGATGAGTTCATGTCCTTTGTAGGGACATGGATGAAATTGGAAATCATCATTCTCAGTAAACTATCGCAAGAACAAAAAACCAAACACTGCATATTCTCATTCATAGGTGGGAATTGAACAATGAGAACACATGGACACAGGAAGGGGAACATCACACTTCGGGGACTGTTGTGGGTTGGGAGGAGAGGGGAGGGATAGCATTGGGAGATATACCTAATGCTAGATGATGAGTTGGTGGGTGCAGCGCACCAGCATGGCACATGTATACATATGTAACTTACCTGCACATTGCGCACATGTACCATAAAACCTAAAGTATAATAATAATAATAATAAAAAAAGAAAAAAAAAATTAAAAACGAAAAAAAAAAAAATCTCAGAAGATGGACAGCAGAGTGAAGTGACAAGTGACTTAGCAAGGTGAAGGAAGCCACATCTGGAGTGACCACAAAGGGGGACCTGATAAATCAAAAGGCTTATCTGCTCTACACAATCCTGGTAAGGCTCACACCTAAAGGTGCAAAATACTGCAGGAAGCTGAGATGGGGTAAGATGCATGACTAAACTCAGGGTTTGGCTAAAAAGTCTAGATGCAAAACTGGCAAATGTTGGCCAGGTGCGGTGGCTCACACCTGTAATCCCATCACTTTGGGAGGCTGAGGAGGGTAGATCATTTGAGGTCAGGAGTTTGAGAACAGCCTGGCCAACATGGTGAAACCCCGTCCCTACTAAAAATACAAAAGTTAGCTAGGCACAGTGGCACGTGCCCATAGTCCCAGCTACTTGGGAGGCTGAGGCACGAGAATCGCTTGAACCCAGGACGTGGAGGTTGCAGTGAGCCAAGATCACACCAGTACACTCCATCCAGCCTAGGCGACAGAGTGAGACTTTGTCTCAAACAAACAAACAAAAACTGGCAAATGTCTTCATCCTACCAAAAACTTCCATCTTCCTCTACCAGGAGACTGAAGATGTTTTTCTCAGGAGAAACTGAACCCATCAAAGTTCAGAACTTGGAGATACCAGGCACATTGATGGTGGCAGAGAGATGGAAGCAGGAAAAGCCTATATAGATCTGTATTCTTTTTTTTTTTTTTTTTTTCAGATGGAGTCTCGCTGTGTCGCCCAGGCTGGAGTGCAGTGGCACGAACTCGGCTCATTGCAACCTCCACCTCCCGGGTTCAAGCGATTCTGCCTCAGCCTCCCAAGAATCTGGGACTATAGGTGCCTGCCATTGTGCCTGGCTATTTTTTGTAGTTTTAGTAGAGATGGGGTTTCACCATGTTGGTCAGGCTAGTGTCAAACTCCTGACCTTGTGATCCGCCCGCCTCGGGCTCCCAAAGTGCTGGGATTACAGGCGTGAGCCACCACACCGAGCATAAATCTGCATTCTTAATGCCGTGAGATCTGGGCCCCTTTCTATACCTCATTCCAGAAGGCCAGCAGCCAGGCAGGAGATTTGGATATAATTCTTTGTAGGAACTGAATAACCCCAGAGAAAATAACTCAAGAGACAGAGACATGGAAGACTTGTCCGCAATCACCAGCAGTAAATCCAAGAATCAGTAAACCCACTCAAGATGAACTATTAACTGGTCAAAGCCCATTTTTTTTTTTTTTTTTGACACAGGGTCTTGCTCTATCGCCCAGTTTGGAGTGCAGTAGCACCATCTAAGCTCACTGAAGCCTTGACCTGCTGGGTTCAAGCAATCCCCCTGTCTCAGCCCTGCAAGGAGCTGGGACTACAGGTGAGTGCCACCACCCTCATCTAATTTTTTTTGTATTTTTAGTAAAGACAGGGTTTTGCCATGTTGCCCAGGCTGGTCTTGAACTCTTAAACTCAAGTGATCCACCCACCTCGCACGCCCAAACTGCTAGGATTACAGGCATGAGCCACCACACTGGTCCTAAGGCCTCACTCTTAAATATGAACAGCCAGCCAAGTATTACCAGCTATTTGGTTAACACCTCCATTATAAAAGACAATGCCCAAAACAAATACACAGGAAAAAAATCCAGAAGAAAACAGACACTTCAAACAGGAAAAAAAGCAAATAGAGGCTGGGCACGGTGGCTCACGCCTGTAATGCTAACACTTTGGGAAGCAAAGGTGGGCAGATCACCTGAGGTCAGCAGTTCGAGACCAGTCTGGCCAACGTGGCAAAAACCCATCTCTATTAAAAACAAAAAAATTAGCTGGGCGTGGTGGCACGTGCCTGTAATCTCAGCTACTTGGGAGGCTGAGGCAGGAGAATTGCCTGAACTTGGGAGGCAGAGGTTGCAGTGAGCCAAGATTGCACCATTGCACTCCAGCCTGGGCAACAGGAGCAAAACTCTGTCGTAGGAAAAAAAAAAAGCAAATAGAAATATAAGTTAATGTTACATTACTAAAAAAGAACAGAATGCTATACGAAAGGAGCAATTAGAGAACAAGAAAAACCTTTTGAAAATTAAAGACACAATGATAGAGACAAATTCAATAAAGCTGTTGGTATGTAGGTCAATAAAATTTCACAAAAAGAACAAAAAGGCAAAGAGATGAAAAACAGGAGAGAAATGAGCGGAAGATGACAGAAGCAATCCATAAGGTCCCCAAATCTAATAGGAAGAATAGAGAGCACATAGAAAATGAGGGAGAGGGGGCCGGGGGTGCCTATAATCCCAGCACTTTGAGAGGACAAGGTGGGTAGATCATTTGAGGTCAGGAGTTCGAGACCACTCATGCCAACCTGGTGAAATCCCGTCTCTGCTAAAAATACAAAAATTAGCCAAGCATGGTGGCAGGCACCTGTAATCTGAGCTACTCAGGAGGCTGAGGCAGGAGAATCACTTGAACACAGGAGGCAGAGGTTGCAGTGAGCTGAGATCACGCCATTGCACTCCAGCCTGGGCAACAGAGAGACCCCTCTCAAAAAAAAAAAAAAATCAGGGAGAGGGGCTGGGCGCAGTGGCTCACACCTGTAATCCCAGCACTTTGGGAGGCCAAGGTGGGCAGATCACGAGGTCAGGAGATCGAGACCATCCTGGCTAACACTGTGAAATCCCGTCTCTACTAAAAATACAAAAAATTAGCTAGGCATGGTGGCACGCGCCTGTAATTCCAGCTACTCGGGAAGCTGAGGCAGGAGAATTGCTTGAACCCGGGAGGCAGAGGTAGCAGTGAGCCAAGTTCACACTACTGCACTCCAGCCTGGGCAACAGAGTGAGACTCTGTCTCAAATAAATAAATAAATAAATAAAATAAAATACAAAAAAAATTAGCTGGGCGTGGTGGCTGGTGCCTGTAATCCCAGCTACTCAAGAGGCTGAGGCAGGAGAATCACTTGAACCCGGGAGGTGGAGGTTGCAGTGAGCCAAGATCACACCATTACACTCCAGCCTGGGCAAAAAGACTGAAACTCCATCTCAAAAAAAAAAAAAAAAAAGACTAGAGACCAGCAAAAGAAGCCCCAGGATAACAGCCATGCAGAAGACAGGCTGGACCTAGGATGGCAGACTCCAGGAAAAAGGTCTTCAGGGAAAAACTTCAACTGAAGCTTTTGAGATATGGAAAATATTGATGAATATCTGACAGATCTTATAAAGCATTTGGGAAGAAATTGGCGGCCAGGCACGGTGGCTCACGCCTGTGTAAAACCAACACTTTGGGAGGCCAAGGTAGACGAATCACCTGAGGTCAGGAGTTCAAGACCAGCCTGGCCAACATGGTGAAACCCCATCTCTACTAAAATTACAAAAATTAGCTGGGAGTGGTGGCGGGCCCCTATAATCCCAGCTACTTGGGAGGCTGAGGCAGGAGAATTGCTTGAACCCAGGAGGCGGAGATTGCAGTGAGCCAAGACCGCACCATTGTAATCCAGCCTGGGCGACAAGAGCAAAACTCCAGGTCAAAAAAAAAAAAAAAGAAAAGAAATTAGCAATCGGCTTACAGAAAATGAAGGAGGCTGGGTACGGTGGCTCACACCTGTAATCCCAGCACTTTGGGAGGGCGAGGCGGGTGGATCACCTGAGGTCAGAAGTTTGAGACCAGCCTGGCTAACATGGCAAAACCTTGTCTCTACTAAAAATACAAAAATGGGCCAGGTGTGGTGGCGTGTGCCTGTAATCCCAGCTACCGGGGAGGCTGAGGCAGGAGAATCACTGGAACTTGGGGGTGGAGGCTGCAGTGATCCAAGATCTCGCCACTGCACTACAGCCGGGGCAACAGAGCGAGACTCCATATACAAAAAAATAAAGAAAGAAAGAAAGAGAAGAAAGAAAACAAAGCAAATGGGAAAATGAGGTAATTATTCATGCCAATAAAAACAAAAAGATACAAAATACATTATACTATTAATATGTAGGACTATGCAACTATTAAAAAGTCAAGTATACTATTCTGTGAAAAAAAAATCAAGATGCAGAACAATGTCTATAGTAGGCAGCCTTTTAACTATGAAAGTGGGGAAGATACAAATATCTATTAACATTTTCTTTTTTTTTTTTTTGAGACAGAGTTTCACTCTTGTTGCCCAGGCTGGAGTACAACTGCATGATCTTGGCTCACCGCAACCTCCGCCTCCCGGGTTCAAGCGATTCTCCTGCCTCAACCTCCCAAGTAGCTGGGATTACAGGTATGTACCACCACATCCGGCTAATTTTGTATTTTTAGTAGAGACAGGGTTTCTCCATGTTGGTCAGGCTGGTCTCGAACTCCTGCCCTCAGGTGATCTGGCCGCCTCGGCCTCCCAAAATGCTGAGATTACAGGCGTGAGCCACTGTGCCTGGCCTACATTTTTTTTTTTTTTTTTTTTTTGAGACATGGTCTCGCTCTGTCACCCAGGCTGGAGTGCAATGGTGCGATCTCGGCTCACTGCAACCTCTGCCTCCCAGGTTCTAGCGATTCTCATACCTCAGCCTCCTGAGTAGCTAGGACTACAGGCGTGTGCCACTACGCTCGGCTAATTTTTATACTTTTAGTAGAGATGGGGTTTAGCCATGTTGGCCAGGCTGGTCTCGAACTCCTGACCTCAAGTGATCCACCTGCCTTAACCTCCCAAAGTGCTGGGATTACAGGCATGAGCCACCATGCCTGGCCTACATTTTCTGAAATCAGCAAAAATAAAAAAAAAATCTTACCCATGACAGGGAGAGAACTGGGTAGAGGGGTCAGAAGTGAAAGCTAGACCTCCCTGAATATACCTTTATTTTGTAGACTTGATTTTGGAACCTAGTAAATATTTTTTAAAAGTATAAAACAAAATTTAAATTTAAAAAAATCTGTAAAATTTGAAAGCAAAATGGAAAAAAAAAGAACCTGTGTATCAAGTATCCAGTTAGTGGCTTAACTACAAAGAGTGGAATTATTTCAAGGGACACAGTAATTTGACATAAAGAACTAGAAAGAGACCAGGCGCAGTGGCTCACACCTGTAATCCCAGCACTTTGGGAGGCCGAGGTGGGTGGATCACTTGAGGTCAGGAGTTCAAGACCAGACTGGCCAACATGGTGAAAACCCACCTCTACTAAAAATTCAAAAAGTAGCTGGGTGTGGTGGCATGGGCCGGTAGTCCCAGCTACTTGGGAGGCTGAGGCATGAGAATTGCTCAAACCCAGGAGACGGAGGTTGCAGTGAGCTGAGATCATGCCTCTGCACTCCAGCCTGGGCAACAGAATGAGACTGTCTCAAAAAATAAAAAATAAAAAATAAGTGTCTCAGAGGTCAGGCATGGTAGCTCATGCCTATAATCCCAGAATACTCTGGGATACAGAAGGTGGCAGAATTGCTTGAGGCCAGGAATTCGAGACCAGCCTGCACAACATGGCAAGACCTCATCCAAGAAAGAAAGAAAGAAAAAAATGTATCAGAGGCCAAGCTCATGATGTACTACCTTATCACCACTTCACCTCATATTCCTCAATTCTGTTCTGCTGAAAACATTAGCCTTCCAAATACTTCAGACACCTGACACTTGCTATAGTACCCTCATCAGCACTTCCTCCTAATACATCCCTCCTATGAAAAAGTCCTTAGATGCCTGACCTTTACAAAAATGGACAGAGTTCTCTCTTCCCTCTCCACTCTCTCTGAAATGAAAACCTAGCAATGTTTTCTCCATAGTTAGAAGGTATGCTTTCAGTACAGAGCCCCTCCTTCCCTCTAGCACTAGAATTGGCTCTATTATCAAAATGTCAGGGATGTTGCTGTTGTAGACTACAATGCCCCAGGTCATTCTCAACCAGCTCTTGTTCCATTTTACCTGTGCCACTTGACTGTGCTTCTCAGGGATGTTTTTCAGATGATTAGACTGCACGCAGACCATGTTCCCATCTATGGAAAGAAAAATAATTTACATGGTTTTATTCTTAAAAGATTATTTAAAAGAAAATGCCTGGCAACTCAAACTTCTATCGTCAAAGTGGGATATGTAGACATGAAGAAGCAAATACAATCTCATGGCCACTTTTCAGAGAAAACCTAATTATTTCCTGGTCTAGCCATTAAGCAGCTAATTATTTATGAAGCTACTCCTCAATATTTTCTCTCACGCCACAAATGCGCTATATGACAACGTCTGTTTTCTGTTCAGATTTTAAGAGGGAAATAAAATGTAATGGGTTTTATTTTTCTATTACTGAATAACAGAACACTGACGTCACATAGTCATTTAATTCAGCACACAGGAGGGAAAAAAGCCAAGTGCATGCCCTAACAAACTGTAGTTTAAGGCATATGGATATTAAACTGTGTGACTAATATCAAATGATGATATTTCAAGTGGATTTATTGAAAATGGGCAAACACAAAGCTCAGGAATGGGCCAAGCACAGTGGCTCATGCCTGTAATCCCAGTACTTGGGGAGGCTAAGGCGAGTGGATCACCTGAGGTCAGGAGTTCAAGACCAGCCTGGCCAACATAGCGAAACCCCGTCTTTACCAAAAATACAAAAATTAGCTGGGTGTGGTGGTGCATGCCTGTAATCCCAGCTACTCAGAGGCTGAGACAGAAGAATCACTTGAACCCGGGAGGCGGAGGTTGCAGTGAGCCGAGATCACGCCACTGCACTCCAGCCTGGGTGACAGTGCGAGACTCCATCTCAAAAAAAAAAAGAAAGCTCAGGAATGGAATCTGGGAATGGATAACTGAAAGTAAGTCTCAGAAATATGCCACCATGATTCCCCTCACCGATACACACCTCCCCTACAAATTCTTTTAAGGTAGATTTACCACAGAAATAATTTTCAGAGATATGGGGATGTGAAATAGGAAGACAACTCTAACAAGGAGATTGCTCCCACTGCAGAAAGCAGCATAAAATGATGATGACAACAATGATGATGAGACAGCAGCAGCAACAACACCAGCATTTACTAAGTGTTTACTAGGTATCAGGCATATATAGCTTTTAGAGGAAGAAAGGGCGAGGGTTGCGTTTTCTATCACTGTGTTACAATGACTACCCATCAGAAGTATCCATAATCAACCTTGTGATCATGTTCTGCATCAAAGACTTCCAATTTAATTTTCTTCTTTAAGGCCACCGTATTTTCCACTTCTACTGACACTTCTCTGCACCCTTTCATTCCTCTTCAGTCTTTGGTTTATACGACCTTCAACTGACCTCTCCAAGTTCCCAGGTAGAACCCCACAGTCTTTGGATTGCCATCTGGACCTCGGTTCACAGAGAAGGTGGACTTATTTCGGTAACCATTGATGACAGGCTGGAGAGGGCAGAAGGACAGGAGGGGGATGAGAGGTCAAATGAAACCAAGGAAGATAACAATAAAGGGAAAGCAGGAATGTTCTCTGGATGAGGACAAATAAGGTTTGCTTGGAGGGTATGGCATATGTGAAATTCTATGGCTAAGAAGATCAAGACAGTCCATAGAAGGGGAGTTCCAATCTTGCCATAAAGCAGGAGTCAACAAACTACTTATGTCAAGAGCCAAAGAGTAAATAATTTAGGGCTTTGCAGGCCATATGGTCGCTGTTGCAACTACTCAACTCTGCCATCATAGTGCAAAAGCAGCCATAGGCAATACATAAACAAGTGAGCTTGGCTGTGTTCCAATAAAACTTTATTTACAAAAATCAGGCAGCAAGACAGAATTGGCCTAAAAGCTGTAGTCTGCTAACCCCTGCCATAAATTAAATTCCACTCCTCTGTGGCCACATTAGAAAGGTTTCCAATGTTACATGGGAAAATTGTGTGGGGATGGCAGGGAGAAAGGTTTCCAAAGTTTGGAACGTTTCTAAGGAGGTAATAGTGGAGTGGTTGATACAACGGACTCTCTATCAGATAGACCTGAGCGTGAATCTCAGCTCTGGCCCTTTCTAAATGTGTGTCCTGGGCAAATTACTAAATCTCTCTGGGCCTCAAGGTCTTCATCTATAAAATGATAGTATCTACCCCTCCAGGTTATTATAAACAGTAAAATGTGACAATGATGCATGATAATCATTTAGCATAGGGCCTGGTCCCTAGCAAGTACCCAGTAAATATCAGCTAATGTTATTAGCACTAAGGGGCCTTAATAGATAAGGAATAGGGAGATGGGGGCTTACAGAGGGTATAATAGGATGGAGAAGACAAGAGAGCCTCTCAGATTTGGGTACAGCCGTTGTCACACTGACTCCATTGAGCATTTGGATATAAGACTCTAGTCTTTGTAAAATTTTCTTCTGAGCTGCAAATTTCACCTGCAATAGAATATAAGCAATGAAACGAAATACTGGCTGGGCATGGTGGCTCACGCCTGTAATCCCAGCACTTTGGGAGGTCGAGGTGGACGGATCACCTGAGGTTAGGAGTTTGAGAGCAGCCTGACCAACATGAAGAAATCCCATCTCTATTAAAAATACAAAAATTAGAGGGGCGTGGTTGTGCATGCCTGTAATCCCAGCTACTCGGGAGGCTGAGGCAGGAGATTCGCTTGAACCCAGGAGGCGGAGGTTGTGGTGAGCTGAGATCGCACCATTGCACTACTCCAGCCTGGCCAACAAGAGCGAAACTCCGTCTCAAAAAAAAAAAAAAAAAAAAAAAAAGACATGAAATACTTTTGTAGCTTCACCGCAAAGAATGAAAAACAAACAGGACAAAAGAAGAGTGTCCCACAGATTCTTGGCTCATGGTCTTAACAGATGAGGAACCCAGAATGAAGTAACAAAAACAGACCTAAAAAGGTAATGAGGAAAGGTCAAGAATGAGCTCTTGTGTAAGCTCATCATTTTATCTGACCTTTCAGACTGAACACTCAAGGTATATGTCAGTTCTGCCCAGCAGAGCTTTCCACAATGGAAATGTTCTATTTGCACTGTGTTCTACGTATACAGTAGCCACTAGCCATATGTGGTTACTGAGCAATTGAAATGTGGTCAGTGGGAATGAAGAACTAAATTTTTTTAAAATTTTTTTTAGAGAGAGTGTCTCACTCCCGTCACCCAATCTGGAATGCAGTAGTAAGATCTTGGTTCATTGCAGCCTTGATTTCCCAAGCTCAGATGATCCTCCCACTTCAGCCTCCCAAGTAGCTGGGACTACAGGTACACACCACCATACCTGGCTAATTTTTTGTATTTTTAGTAGAGATGGGGTTTCGTTATGTTGCCCAGGCTGGTCTCAAACTCCTGGGCTTAAGCGATCCACCTGCCTCAGCCTCCCAAAGTGATAGGATTACAGGGGTGAGCCACCATGCCTGGCCTAAATTTTTTGTTTTTTTGTTTTTTTGAGACGGAGTCTCACTTTGTCGCCCAGGCTGGAGTGCAGTTGCGAGATCTCCACTCACCTGGAACCTCCGCCTCCCAGGTTCAAACGATTCTCCTGCCTCAGCCCCTCGAGTAGCTGGGATTACAGGCGCATGCCACCACACCTGGCTAATTTTTTTGTATTTTTAGTAGAGATGGGGTTTCACCATGTTAGCCAGGATGGTCTCGGATCTCCTGACCTCATGATCCGCCCGCCTCAGCCTTCCAAAGTGCTGGGATTACAGGCATGAGCCACCGCGCCTGGCCCTAAATTTTTAATCTTAATTTTAATTAACTTACAGAGTCAGCCCTGCTATAACATGACATAAGTGTTCCTATAGCACACTATGCAAAATCACTCACAAAAAGATCTCAAGGCTCATGGGAAAAACAGGATTAGGCATACAACATTCCAAAACTTTATCAATAACACCCACAGAAAAGATTAAGAACCTAATAAAAACAGCAGCACTGTTTTGTACATGGCAAGTGGTTAAGAAATATGAATAGTAAGCTAGGCACGGTGGCTCACGCCTACAATCTCAACATTTTGGGAGTCTGAAGCAGGCGGATCACTTGCGTCCAGGAGTTCAAGACCAGCCTGGGCAACATGGCAAAACTCTGTCTGTACAACAAATACAAAAAATTAGCCAGGCATAGTGGTAAATGCCTATAGTCCCAGCTACTAGGGAGGCTGAGGTGAGAGGATCCCTTGAGCCCTGGAGGCAGAGGTTGCAGTGAGCCATAATCACACCTCTGCATTCCAGCCAGGCAACAGAGTGAGACACTATCTAAAAAAAAAAAAAAAAAAAAAAAAGAAAGAAAAAAGAAACATGACTACTACAATAAGGATAACACTTTACCCTGACAATGACCTGAAGTTTGCTTATGGAAGTGGGTATCAGAAGAACTGCAGCTTGGGCCAGGTGCAGTGACTCACACCTGTAATCTCAGCATTTGGGGAGGCCAAGGCAGACAGATCACCTGAGGTCGGGAGTTCAAGACCAGCCTGGCCAACATGGTGAAACCCTGTTTCTACTAAAAATATAAAAATTAGCCTGGCATGGTGGCATGTACCTGTGGTCCCAGCTACTGGGGAGGCTGAGGCAGGAGAATCACTTGAACCCGGGAGGCAGAGGTTGCAGTGAGCTGAGATCACACCACTGCACTCCAGCCTGGGCAACAGAGCCAGACTCTATTTAAAAAAAAAAAAAAAAAAAAAGAATTGTAGCTTGGAGTTATCATGAAGTCATAAAAAGAGGGCTATGTGAGTCAGATGGAAAGTTCTAACACCAGATGTGGATGGGTATGGCTCATAACAAACACACTGGGGGAACTGAGGGAGCTGGTAGATGTTTGAGGTGTGTGCATGCATTCATTTTTATATGTTCTTAAATAGTTCGGTTCAGCTGAGTATGGTCTCCTTTCATCTAGCGTTTCTTATGGACAAAATTATTTCTAAGTAAACATGAAATTTGCATTATGCTCAAATTTTCCCTAATATGTCAATTAGTTAGAACAAATTTCTCTTTTCTAAATAAGCAGTAGAGCTTATTTAGAATTAAGCAGTAGAATTGGCTGTATTCAAATTTAAATTGCCACATATGGCTACTGGCTACCATGTTGGAAAGCACAGCTACATGTGAAACAGCAAGAGCACTGCCACTCACATACACAGAGCTATAAGTATAACAAAAATGCAAGGAAGAGAGGAAACAGACATTTGGATCTATGGGTCTAGAGTGAGGAAGATATAATTGGCCTAAAGTTCCAATTTTGGAGTCAATAGCATAATGAGTTTAAGAAGCTGCTTGGGATTCTGCGTAGAACTGTCCAGTCAAGGCCCGGCATGGTGGCTCACACCTGTAATCCCAGCACTTTGGGAGGCCAAGGCGGGCAGATCACCTGAGGTCAGGAGTTCAAGACCAGCCTGGCCAACATGGCCTATCTCTACTAAAAACAGAAAAATTAGCTGGGCATGGTGGCGCACGCTTGTAATCTCAGCCACTCAGAAGGCTGAGGCAGGAGAATTGCTTGAACCTGGGAGGTGGAGGTTGTAGTGAGCCGAGATTGCACCACTGAACTGCAGCCTGGGTGACAGAGTGAGACTCCATCTCAAAAAAACTTAAAATTAAAAATAAATAAATAAATAACTGCCCAATCAATCTTCCTACGAGTCCAGCACCATTCTCCTGGAAAGGAGGGGTAAAGACTTAGGCTGGGCACCTACCTTGAGCTGTTCTTCATAGCTCAACCTCCAGAGTGGTGTCACAACATCAGCCAGCCTTGAATACAATAATTCAAGCAATTCTTTAATTATATAAATATGTACTGAGTGCCTACTATGCATAAGTACTTTCAGAAAACCTAACTCTCATGCTCTCTAGGGAGATGGAGTCTGGGAGAAGATCCCATTTTGATGTTGTCTACTAACAAAGCAGAACAGATGAGGCAAACCTAATATAAGAAAAATCCAGATTTATCAGGAGGTAATTAATCATATTACAAAAGGCTTCACTGTTGGGTTTCTTTAAATAGCTTACCTTCCCAATGCTTTTAAAATATAATTTGATTTAGAAAATACATTTGTTGCATAAATGAGGTATATTTGTGCTTATATGGCTGCAATGGGACTACTCATCTCTAATCCATCTAATATCATTCTGGGTTCCTGGTTTTCAGCAAACCTGTCCTGGACTTGTTAAAGACAAGGTCCCAGATTAGCATCTTCTTTCTGATAAAAACACACTCAAAGACAAAGAGAACGGTTTCTGCAACCCCAAAGCATTTCCACCAATATTCTTCAGACGTCCTCAAATTTGCCCTGGGTATCCTACCTCAGGTGGCCCCTCAAATCCTTGTAATGCTACATTAGTTACATTAGGAATACAGAATTTCAGTAGATGCACAGATTGAGACTTGCTAAGGAGAGAGGACATCAGCCTGGCCTTTACCTTTCCTGCCAGGAACCATCTAGTGGTCCAAGATGGCTTGGTTTCTTCTGACTTTTTTGTCCTTTCTGACACTTCGTGGCTATCACACGGGTGAAATCTCCCTTACATACTGTGCCCAGAAAGAGCTGTGACCATCCTGGTGGATTTCTGGCATACCAGGGAAGCAGTCCTGGTTTGAAGAAGAGACCCGCCATGGAGATGAATTATCTGAGGCTGTGCAGTGGGACTCTTCTCTTAAGGCCTGCCATCCAAAGAACACACTGAAATCCACCTGCATGAAAGGTACACATACAGAGGTCGGGAAATGGAAGCACAACTATCAAACCCATTCATCCATTTATAAACCCTTATGGAACTCAAGCGCCTAGCAGAATGCTGGCACACAGCAGACAGTAAAAAGCAAGCCTGTTGAGCAGAACTGAATCACTGTATGCAAGGTATGTTTTGGTTCCTAAAATAAAGAGATGAGGAAAATATAGTCTCTGTCCTCCAGGAAAGAGTTCAAATCTCTGGATATATTTCTATGACAAATCTCTTTCCCTATTCCACCTTCCTAACCAACAGCCAATCAAGCAGCTAATATTTAGTAAGTGCTTACTATGTACAAGACATCATGCCACACTAGACACCAGAGGGGTTACAAAGGTTAAATCTAATTAAGGAGATTAAATGCTGACACAGGAAAAGACATTAGGAAATAACACAGTATGCTTGGTTCCTGATGAGTGCTCAGAAAAGGCTTCCCAGAGCAGGGAGGCATGGCGCTGAGTCTTTGTTTTTTAAGACAGTCTCATTCTGTCGCCCAGGCTGGGGTGCAGTGGCATGATCATGGCTCACTGCAGCCTTGACTTTCTAGGCTCAAGCAACCCTTCCACCTGAGCCATGCAAGTAGCTGAAACTACAGGTGTGCACTACCACACCATTCTTTTAATTTATAGTAGAGACAGCCAGGAGCAGTGGCTCACGCCTGTGATCCTAGCAGTTAGGGAGGCCGAGGCAGGTGAATCACCTGAGGTCAGGAGTTCGAGACCAGCCTGGCCAACATGGCAAAACCCCATCTCCACTAAAAATACAAAATTAGCTGGGTGTGGTGGTGCATGCCTGTGATCCCAGCTACTTGGGAGGCTGAGGCAGGAGAACTGCTTGAACCTGGGAGGCAGAGGTTGCAGTCAGCCGAGATTGCGCCATTGCACTCCAGCCTGGGCAACAGAAGCAGAAACTCTGTCTCAAAAAAATAAATAAATAAGGTGGGGCGCGGTGGCTCACGCCTGTAATCCCAACACTTTGGAAGGCTGAGGCGGGCAGATCACGAGGTCAGGAGTTCGAGACCAGCCTGGCCAACATGGTGAAACCCCGTCTCTACTAAAAATACAAAAATTAGCCGGGGATGGTGGCACGTGCCTGTAGTCCCAGGTACTCAGGAGACTGAGGCAGGAGAATCACTTGAACCTGGGAGGCAGAGGTTGCAGTGAGCCAAAATCGTGCCACTGCACTCCAGCCTGGACGTCAGAGTGAAACTCCACCTCAAATAACAAACAAACAAACATAGTAGAGACAAGGTCTTGCTATGTTGCCTAGACTGGCCTCAAACTCCTGGGCTTAAGTGATCCTCCCACCTAGGCCTCCCAAAGTGCTGGGATTACAGGTGTGAGCTGCCACGCCGAGCCAGAAACTGCATCTTAAAGGATGGTGGAGAGATGAATTAGATGTTTGAAGGACAGCAGGGAGACCAGTCTGACTAAAACAGTAGTTCATTTTAAGGAATAGAGGCAATAGGCTGAAAAGTTAAGTCAAAGTGAGATTTAAAAGAATGTTCATGCCTGAATAAAACATGGACTTTATTGTGAAGGTAATAGTGAGATGACGGAGGCTTTATGTAGAGAATTAAAGATGAAATAAGGAGGCTAATAAAAAGCAAGTTTGGCTGGGTGCAGTAGCTCACACCTGTAATCCCAACACTTTGGGAGGCCAGGGTGGGCAGATCACAAGGTCAGGAATTCGAGACCAGACTGGCCAATATGGTGAAACCCTGTCTCTACTAAAAATACAATAATTAGCCAGGCGTGGCGGCAGGCACCTATAGTCCCAGCTACTCGGGAGGCTGAGGCAGGAGAGTCGCTTGAACCCAGGAGGCAGAGGTTGCAGTGAGCCAAGATCGTGCCACTGCACTCCAGACTGAGTGACAGAGCGAGACTCCGTCTCAAAAAGAGAAAAAAAAAAAAAAAAAAAAGCAAGTTCATGTTTGAGACATATTGTGTTTAGAATGGTGGGGAAATATCCAAATGGAAATGTCTAGCAAGTAAGTAGAGAAGCAGTAGGATAAGTCGAGAGAGATGGCAGGGATACAGATTTCATTGAGTGTCTATAAGAAATACAAGCTGTAAGATGAAAAAGGGCTTTGAGTCCAAGCATGGTGGCTCATGCCTGTAATCCCAACACTTTGGGAGGCCAGGGCAGGCAGATCACAAGGTCAGGAGTTCCAGACCAGCCTGGCCAACATGGTGAAACCCCGTCTCTACTAAAAATACAAAAATTAGGACCGGGAGCAGTGGCTCATGCCTGTAATCCCAACACTTTGGGAGGCCAAGGCAGGTGGATCACGAGGTCAGGAGTTCGAGACCAGCCTGGCCAATATGGTGAAACCCCGTCTCTACCAAAAATACAAAAATTAGCTGGGCGTGGTGGCATGCACCTGTAGGCCCAGCTACTCGGTAGGCTGAGTTAGGAGAATTGCTTGAACCCAGGAGGCGGAGGTTGCAGTGAGCCGAGATCACGCCACTGCACTCCAGCCTGGGCGATAGAGTGAGACTCAATCTCAAAAAAAAAAAAACCCTACAAAAATACAAAAATTAGCCAGGCATGTTGGCAAGTGCCTGTAACCCCAGCTACTTGGGAGGCTGAGGCAGGAGAATTGCTTGAACCTGGGAGGTGGAGGTTGCAATGAGCCAAGACTGTGCCATTGCACTCCAGCCTGGGCAACAAGAGCAAAACTCTGTCTCAAAAAAAAAAAGGGGGGGTGGGGTGCTCATGTCTGTAATCCCAGCACTTTGAGTGGCTGAGGCAGGAGGATCAATTGAGCTCAGGAGTTTGAAACAAGCCTGAGCAATATAGTGAGACCCATCTCTTAAAAATAAAAAAGGGGGCTGGGCGCAGTGGCTCACGTCTGTAATCCCAGCACTTTGGGAGGCCAAGGCAGGCGAATCACCTGAGGTCGGGAGTTCAAGACCAGCCTAACCAACATGGAGAAAACCCGTCTCTACTAAAAATACAAAATTAGCTGGGCATGGTGGCACATGCTGAGGCAGGAGAATCGCTTGAACTCAGGAGGCGGAGGTTGTGGTGAGCCGAGATCACACCATTGCACTCCAGCCTGGGCAACAAGAAGGAAACTTCATCTCAAAAAAAAAAAAACAAAAAACAAAAAAACAGGCTGGGTGTGGTGGCTCACGCTTGTAATCCCAGCACTTTGGGAGACCGAGGCAGGCAGATCACCTGAGGTCAGGAGTTCGAGACCAGCCTGAGCAACGTCGTAAAACCTTGTCTCTACTAAAAATACAAAACAAACAAACAAACAAACAAAAACATTAGCCAGGCATGGTGGTGGGCACCTGTAATCCCAGCCACTCAGGAGGTTAAGGCAGGAGAATCACTTGAACCCAGTAGGCAGAAGCTGCAGTGAGCCTAGATAACGCCACTGCATTCCAGCCTAGGTGACAGAGCGAGACTCCATCTCAAAAAATAATAATATTAATAATATAACAAAAATTTTAAAAACTAAGAAAATAAAAATAAAAAAACAGGCCAGGCGTAGTGGCTCACACCTGTAATCCCAGCACTTTGGGAAGCTGAGCGGGCAGATCACTTGAGGTCAGCAGTTTGAGACCAGGCTGGCCAACATGGTGAAACCCCGCCTCTACTAAAAATACAAAAATTAGCTGGGCATGGTGGCATGTACCTGTAGTCCCAGCTACTCGGGAGGCTGAGGCATGAGAATTGCTTCAACCTAGGAGGTGGAAGTTGCAATGAGCTGAGATCACACCACTGCACTCCAGCCTGGGCGATATAGTGAGACTCAGTCTCAAAAAAAAAAAAAAAAAAAAAAATCAATCAATCAATCAAAACAAAATTTTTTCTAAAGTGCTTTGAGTAAAGGCAAGAGCAAAAGACCAATGACTATATCTGGGAGAAAGGTAATATTTGGAGAGCAAGAAGAGATGCTGGTGTCTCAGAAGGAGAGTCAAGAGAGCCTGGAGGCCTGGAGGCCAAGGCAGATACCTCTGAGGAAGGCAGAATCACATCCATTAAGTTTGGGACAAAAGAAAGAAGGGAAAGAAGGCAATGGGAAGTGGCAGGCAGTGGGGACATATGAAGGCTTTGAGATTTTAGGAGTACAGATCCTAGTCAGACAGCCAGACCTGTCCTGGGTGGTCCACTGGCCCCACCACTCACTACCTAGGTGGCCGTTGCCAAGTTAATCATTCTCTCTGACATTCCTTTTTTTCACTTGTAAAATGGAGACAATGGTATCTACCTTATATAGTGGTTGTAAGAGTTGAAGATAATTAATAAAAAGTACCTAGGCTGCTGGGCACAGTGGCTCACACCTATAATCCCAGCACTTTGGGAGGCCGAGGCAGGTGGATCACCTGAGGTCAGGAGTTCGAGACCAGCCTGACCAACATGGAGAAACCCTGTCTCTACTAAAAATACAAAATTAGCCAGATGTGGTGGTGCATGCCTGTAATCCCACCTACTCAGGAGGCTGAGGCAGGAGAATCACTTGAACCCGGGAGGTGGAGGTTGCAGTGAGCCGAGATCACGCCATTGCACTCCAGCCTGGGCAACAAGAGCGAAACTCCGTCCCCCCCGCAAAAAAAAGTACTTAGGCCAGGTACAGTGTGGCTCACGCCTATAATCCCAGCACTTTGGGAGGCCAAGACAAGAGGACTACTTGAGCCCAGGAGTTTGAGACCAGCCTGGACAACACAGTGAGACCCCGTCTCTACAAAAATTAAAATATTAGCCAGGCATGGTGGCATGCGCCTGTAGTCCCAGCTACTCGGGAGGCTGAGGTGGTAGCATCACTTGTGCCCAGGCAGCCATGATCATGCTCCAGCCTGGGTGACAAAGCAAGACCCTGTCTCGAAAAAAAAAAAAAAAAAAGTACTTAGCAGAAGATTAGACAGGTATGTTTGTGAAACTCTGAGCAGAGTCCAACACCTGGCAAAATATCTTCAGTAAGCATTACTAGTAACTGTCATGATGTGTTTAAAGATAGTATTTAACTGAGTAGAGATGGCAACACTGAAAGAGGGGAGTGGGAGAAGGAACAATGGGAGTAACTATGAGACAAAAGCTGGAAGAGTTAACATGGGTGACAATGAGAACACAAGTAGAGGGCTTCCCTTTGCAACACAGGACTCTATGGTATGTCTACATTGCTGTGAAAGCATCTGGTTTTTGTTTGTTTGTTTTAAAAATGAGATGGGGTTGGTCGGGCATAGTGGCTCACACCTGTAATCCCAGCACTTTGGGAGGCCGAGATGGGTGGATCACCTGAGGTCAGGAGTTCGAGACCAGCCTAGCCAACATGGTGAAACCCTGTCTCTACTAAAAATACTAAAATTAGCCGGGCATGGTGGCAGGCACCTGTAATCCCACTACTCAGGAAGCTGAGGCAAGAGAATTGCTTGAACCTGGGAGGCAGAGATTGCAATAGGCCAAGATTGCAACAGAGCAGAACTGGGCGACAGAGCGAGACTCCATCTTAAAAAAAAAAAGAGATGGGGTCTCGCTATGTTTTCCAAGCTGGTCTCAAACTCCTGGACTCAACCAATCCTCCTGTCTCAGCCTCCCAAAGTGCTGGAATTATAGGCATGAGCCACCATGCCCAGCCATAAGCACCTATTTTAAGTACTTGGGACACTTGAATGGACTTGGCCTGACATTCTGTTAACCTGCTGTGAAATTTGTATTTTGCCCTTCAGCTCTACCTTGGATTTCATCCCAATGTTAAGTCATAGCCTAATTCAGAATTTTACATTTATATATATACACACACACACACACAGAAAATTATTGCTAAATTAACATTCCATGATCAATAAGTAACACAGAGGATGACGACACAGGTGCTGCAATATTTAGCCCATACACCATTTTGTATGATTACAAAGTACTAAAGAAAGTGACTGTCATAGCATGTGACATTTGGGGGATTTCAAATTTTTTACAAAATATACTTAAGCTGGCCCAGAGTTCAGGTGTTAATGATAGCATCCTCCACTCAACACGCCCCCCCCCCCCCCATCAAGAAGCAACAAGACAGTACAGTTAAGAACACAGGCTTTGGAGCCATGTTCTTTGTTACCAAAGGAAAAAAAAAAAAACAGTCTTACTTTGTCACCCAGGCTGGAGTGCAGTGGCACATTCTTGGCTCACCGCAACCTCCGCTGCCTGTGTCAAGCCATTCTCCTGCTTCAGCCTCCCGAGTAGCTGGGATTACAGGCACCCCCCATCGCACCCAACTAATTTTTGTATTTTTAGTAGAGACGGGGGGGCGTCTCATCATGTTGGCCACCCTGGTCTCGAACTCCCGACCTCAAGTGATCCACCTGCCTCAGCCTCCCAAAGTGCTGGCATTACAGGTATGAGCCACCACATTCGGCTGGAGCCATGTTCTAATCCCAGCTCTACTTCTCACTAGCTATGCGGTTTTAGGTAAGATATTAATACTTAAGCGCTATGAATCTCAGTGTCACCATCTATACAAATAGGACTGAGAACACCTATCTTTCACAGTTTTGGTGAGAATTAAAAGCATTCAAATATATGACATGTTCAGGACTGTGCTTAAGACAGCCAGTGCTCAACATGTGTCACTGCTCTTTCTTAGGCTCTGATTCAAAGCATATCACTTGGTTTCTTCATGCCTCAACATCTCCAACCTGCAAAACTGACAAGATGTAATAATGCATGCAAGTGCTGTGAGGATGAGTAGTTATGTGGGAAATTTAAAAAACAACGTACACACACATAGACACATAAATTTTCTGACCCTCTACATGAGTGCCTGCTGGAGTGTAGTGAGGTTATGGCCTGTGCTGGACTACCTGTTAATACTCTCAAAAGTGTGTGAGAGCCGGGTGCAGTGGCTTACAACTGTAACTCCCAGCACTTTGGGAGACCAAGGCAGGAGGATTGCTTAAGGCCAAGAGTTTGAGACCAGTCTGGGCAACATAGCGAGATCCGGTCTCTACAAAAAGTTTTAAAAATTAGCCAGGTGTGGTGGCACACACCTGTAGTCCTAGCTACTTAGGAGGCTGAGACAGAAGGATCACAAGTCCCGCAGTTCAAGGCTGCAGTGAGCTATGATTGTGCCATTGCATTCCAGCCCAGGAGGGAGACCCTGTCTCAAAAAAAAAAAAAAAAAAAAGCCAGGCGGGGTGGCTCACGCCTGTAATCCCAGCACTTTGGGAGGCCAAGGCGGGTGGATCACTTGAGGTTAGGAGTTCGAGACCAGCCTGGCCAACGTGGTGAAACCCTGTCTACCAAAAATATACAAAATTAGCTGGGTGTGGTGGCGCACGCCTATAATCCCAGCTACTCAGCAGGCTGAGGCAGGAGAATTGCTTGAACCCGGGCAGAGGTTAAAGTGAACCCAGATCATGCCACTGCACTCCAGCCTGGGCAAGAGACTCCTTCTCAAAAAAAAAAAAGTGTGTGGCCTGTGAGAATGTACGTATTCGATATGGAGGATGGCAAAACCCAGAGAAAGGAAATGAATGAAGAGGCAAGAGACATAAAGAATGACTTGGTGGGTCTGAGGAGGCCAGTGGCCTTGAAGCCCAGACTACAGGGGAAGGGAGTAGAGCTGATCCAGGAGAGGGGTCCTGTCCCTCCAGTCAGCAGGAAAGTCAGGAGGAAGGAAACTGCAGGCCCATTTGAGGATTTGCAGAGGAGGGACAAGGGAGCTGGGGAATTTGAAGATAGCTATTCCCACCCCAACGACATTTAGACTTTTTTGTGAGAGTGTGGGTCCTCTCACTGGTGACTCTGCCATGACTGTAGTTCATTTGCCCTATACCCCAGCAGGAGGGTCCTTGTCCATCTAGGTCTCTTCCAAATTATCAAGTATGGTCTAAAACAGGACCTTATTATTTCCAGGTGCCAACCAGCCTAGGTTGGCTCTTTCTAGGTAAAGAGCCTATCATATTTAGTAACTTCTGTGGTGAAATTTCTTTTTCAAGGCAGCACACTCATACTAGTCAAGGTGAGTTCTGTTTCTTTCTTTCTTAATGTCAGGGGAGGCATTTGTTCACAGAAGAGACTATTTTCTTTTTATATTTTGTCCTGTTTTAAATAAATGCTTGGGGCCAGGTGCGGTGGCTCACGCCAGTAATCTCAGCACTTTGGGAGGCTGAGGCGGATGGGTCACCTGAGCTGAGGAGTTCAAGACCAGCCTGACCAACATGGAGAAACCCTGTCTCTACTAAAGGTACAAAATTAGCCAGGTGTGGTG
The DNA here is from genome assembly GCF_028885655.2 of Pongo abelii. Classification (NCBI taxonomy): domain Eukaryota; kingdom Metazoa; phylum Chordata; class Mammalia; order Primates; family Hominidae; genus Pongo; species Pongo abelii. The sequence continues at coordinate 106,769,560 of NC_072008.2, forward strand.
GCATATGCCTGTAATCCCAGCTACTCGGGAGGCTGAGGCAGGAAAATCGCTTGAACCTGGGAGGCAGAGGTTTCGGTGAGGCGAGATCGCACCATTGCACTCCAGCCTGGGCAACAAGAGTGAAACTCTGTCTCAAAAAAAAATAAAAAATAAAAAATAAATGCTTGGGGGCCAGGCGCGGTGGCTCACACTTGTAAACCCAGCACTTTGGGAGGCCGAGGCGGCCAGATCACCAGGTCAGGAGTTCGAGACCAGCCTGACCAACAGAGTGAAACCCACTCTTTACTAAAAATACAAAAATTAGCTGGGCGTGGTGGCGGGCGCCTGTAATCCCAGCTACTCCAGAGGCTGAGGCAGGAGAATCACTTGAACCCGGGAGGCGGAGGTTGCAGTGAGCCGAGATCGCACCACTGCACTCCAGCCTGGGTGACAAAGCTATACTCCGTCTCAAAAAAATAAAAAATAAAATAAATAAATAAATGCTTGGGAGTTTTTTCCTTAGCAAAAGAAAAAAAAGTGTGTGAGCGGTCGTGCTCGACTGTTCTATACCTGCCTCAGGAATTGATCAGGAAGAGCCCTGGAGTCCAGAGTAGCCCAAATAGGAAGGCAGGCTAACTCTCCTGTGCTCAGGGAGGTTCAAATCAAAGAGACTATGTGGTAGGTCTGACCTGCACAGGGCCAAGGATCCCTTTTGGAGCAAAATGTTCACCCACCGACAAGGGTCCTGCTTGCACTCTCTGCTCACCCTTCCTTCAGCTGGACCGGCCCCAGACACTATTCCTTGCTAAACCAAACAAGCAAATGGGTTGACTGCTGTGTCATGCCCCGACTGCAGCCCACAGGCAGTCAGGTCCTTGTCTCCCCAACAAGACTCCACTAGCCCTTCCATTCCCTTCTTCTTTAGGCAAGTTCTGCCCACTGTGTCTGCAGGAAGGGTTAACAAAGAGGAGACACTAGGAAAGGCTACCACTAAACTTGACCGGGCTGCAGGGCCCGGAAGGACGGAAAGTAAGGGAGTGGGAGGAGTTAGGGCACAGGCCCACGCTGGGCTGGACACGACCTTGCGCAGTCACCGTCGGGTCCCGTCCCCAGCCCCGCCTGCCTCCTCCATTCCCCGCCCCGCGGACAGTTCGGCATAGTAGGGAGTTTTCTGTAAAGCAAGGATTAAATCAGGTTTTCCGGGCTATTTATCCACCTTACCTTCCTTCGTAACCAATAAATCCTCTTACAAACCTGAGGCGGCAAACTAAAAGGCCAGCGGATGGCCTGGTTTGCTGCGGCGAGGAAACAGTCACTTCCTGGTGCGCAAGGCGCCTCTACTCCCGCCGCAAGCGCAGCCAACCCTTGGCAAGCGCGGCGGGACGCGGGGCTCCTCCCAGCGTCGGCGAGGCAGCAGGCCCCGGCACCTCGACTCCTCTCGGGGAGTACCCCTCCCTACTTTGCTGGGGGAACCTTCTATGGAGACCTTCCTTAAAAAGCACTCATAGCCCTAATACCCACCGCCTTCCTTCTCTAAGTTCTCCTCTCCTCCCCTCCCCGCGGCCCCGCCCACCACCTGCTCTTTCCTCACCGTCCCATTGGTGGATCTACATAAGAGACTCACGAAGACACACTGCGGTGTTAACTGCATTAGCCATCCCAGGGATGCTTGCAGTTTAAGTCTTCCAACTCAAGGAATAGTTTTCTCATGATAGAATTGCAGACATCAGATCCATAACGGGTTGGAAGATTGGGAGATGAGAAGCAGGGCGGTTCCGTGAAATGGCATCCTTTGGTAAAAGCCAGATCTATTCTGGGCCGTGGGGTTTCTCAAGCATTCATTCTCTTTTTACACTGCATCAGAAAAATACTTTATAGTTTCTTCACTGGATCCCACTCAAGACTATTAAATCCTAAACCCTCAGAAATAATCTTTTTCTTCAACTACAGAACTCAAAAAGAGGACAGATGTCTCTTTTTGGTTGATTCACTACCTCCTGGACTACATTCAGTAATACCTCTAATTTTTAGAGGAGTCATTAGCCCAGCCACATGAGTAAGAAAACTTGAAGTATACACACATCTGTGTGCTGTAAAATATTGTTGCTTTAATAGAGTAAAATTTACAGCAAAGTGAACCTACCGAGGTGGGTGCGGTGGCTCACGCCTGTAATCCCAGCAGTTTGGGAGACCGAGGCAGAAGGCTCACCTGAGGTCAGGGGTTCGAGACCAGCCTGACCAACATGGTAAAACCCCGTCTCTACTAAAAATACAAAAATTAGCTAGGCGTGGTGGCACACACCTGTAATCCCAGCTGCTCAGGAGGCTGAGGCAGGAGAGTCACTTGAACCCAGGTGGTGGAGGTTGCAGTGAGCCGAGATCACGCCATTGCACTCCAGCCTGGGCAAAAAGAGTGAAACTCCGTATCAAAAAAAAAAAAATAGTGAACATACATTTAATGATATTTAATTTTTATGCTTAATAGTAATTGTGCTTAAGTGGAAAACACTTTGTAGTCAACATTTCATGTATTAATATTTATTCAAAGCATAACATGCCTATTATGTGTAAGGCAATGCATTAGCCTTAGTGAGTACAGTAGTAAATTAAACAAGGCCCAATACTTCAAATAGCAGCAAACATTGAATCAGTCAGAATAGGATTCAAAGCCCAGATCTGCCACTTATTTTTTATTTTTCTGTTTTTCGAGATGGAGTTTTTCTCTTGTTGCCCAGGCTAGAGTGCAATGGCGTGATCTCGGCTCACCGCAACCTCCACTTCCCAGTTTCAAGCGATTCTCCTGCCTCAGCCTCCCGAGTATCTGGGATTACAGGAGTGCACCACACCCAGCTAATTTTTGTATTTTTAGTAGAGATGGAGTTTCACCACGTCAGTCAGGCTGGTCTCTATCTCCTGACCTCAGGTGATTGGCCTGCCTTGGCCTCCCAAAGTGCTGGGATTACGGGCATAAGCCACCACCCCCAGCAGATCTGCCACTGATAAGCTGTGTCCACTTGAGCAAGTTATTTCATTACTCAGTGCCTCAGTTTCATCATCTGAAAAAAAATGTCCACAATAATTGTACCAACCTCATAAGGTTGTGACAACAATTAAATGAGTTAATACACACAAAGTGCTTAGAATACAGTAAGTACACAAAGTTAGCTATTATCATTCAAAATAAGTTGATATACTGTGTGTTCATACATTCTGAAGAAAATCAAAATATTTTACCCCAAAATAAATGTATTTGCCATATGTTTGAAATGGCTGCCTCAGGACCAGAGGACTGAGATGGGGGAAATTTGCATCTGTAGAGAACCTCCTTGAATACAGCCAAGCTTCCCATTTCTATGCCTTACCTGGATCCAGGAGAGATTGAGAATCTGACATCTTTAAAAGTTTGAAAAGAAGCATTTACCACCTATTCTTTCTGAAGGAGGCTTCCTCTAACAAGGCCACCTTCACAAACCAAGTCTCTTCCTTTCTTCCATAACCTATCTTGCCACTAAAACCTGTTTTTGTATATACTCTGAGTCTGTCCACATTCTTTCTGTAATTTCTTACTTTTTTTTTTTTTTTTTTGAGATGGAGTCTCGCTCTGTCACCCAGGCTGGAGTGCAGTGGCACGATCTCGGCTCACTGCAAGCTCCACCTCCCGGGTTCATGCCATTCTTCTGCCTCAGCCTCCCGAGTAGCTGGGACTACAGGCGCCCGCCACCACACCCGGCTAATTTTTTGTATTTTAGTGGTGACGGGGTTTCACCGTGTTAGCCAGGATGGTCTTGATCTCCCGACCTTGTGATCCACCCGCCTCAGCTTCCAAAAGTCCTGGGATTACAGGCGTGAGCCACCACGCCTGGCCTTTTTTTTTTTTTTGAGATGGAGTCTTGCTCTGTTGCCAGGCTGGAGTGCAGTGGCGCGATCTCGGCTCACTGCAACCTCTGCCTCCCGGGTTCAAGCAATTCTCCTGCCTCAGTCTCCCTAGTAGCTAGACTACAGGCTTGCACCACCACGCTCAGCTAATTTTTGTATTTTTAGTAGAGACAGGGTTTCAACATGTTGGCCAGGATGGTCTCGATCTCTTGACCTCGTGATCTGCCCGCCTCGGCCTCCCAAAGTGCTGGGATTACAGGCATGAGCCACCGCCTGGCCTCTTTCTGTAATTTCAAGATGATATATAAGCTTCTGTTAATTATTGGGAGGTTGGGTCTCCATGATGAAGGCTCCCATGTGTACATGTTAAATAAATTTGTATGCCTTTTCTCCTATGAATCAGCCTCATATCAGTGATATTTTAGTGAAACTTCAGGGGCCAACGACTTTGGCCCCCACAACACACACACACACACACACACACACACGTGTATATTTCTTGTTTTTTAAAGAGAGATTTTACTTCCATCCTAAACCCTTGAGGAGGTAAATGTTTGACTCAAATTGCCGCTATCCTAACTGCTCTCATGGCTCATAAGCAAAATTTGAACTCAAACCACTGCTTCAGCTTTCTAGGCCCATGCAGGGTTATCAAGTGAGACCAGGCCAGAGAATTTACCTTTGGCTCTATTTTCCCTTTCTCATCTTTTAATCCCCTCTTATATGGCTAGACAGCTCTACACCTTTTATCACCTCCTCTTCCCCTTTCTTCCCCTTCCCAAGCCTTTCTACTCCTTTATCACTTCTCATTTTGGCCTTCCGTGTTGTGCCTAGCACAGAGTCAGGTGTCCCATATGAGCTCAATAAATATTAATATTTGATTAATTAAACTGAATTCCATCTTGTCTGCTGAAAGAGAGAAGGCATTTCCTCCCTCACCCCCACCTATTTTGAGCATCCAGGTAAATTCATTTAAAGCAGGCCTGTCATTCAAGGAGGCAAAACCCTGAGGGGTAGAGAGAGAAAAGAGATTAAAGCAGCTATAATGTAATTATTTAGCCATTAACCCCTTTGTAGTTATTTAATCTGGTAAAGCATGTTCTACTATAAAAGCGAAATCATTACATTTGTAAGAGGGGAAAGAAATACCCCGTATTATAGGAAAGGTTAGACCCTTCAACCAGAAAGTCAGTAAGTGGATATGTCATAGATGATAAGGAATATTGTTAACTCAAATAAGAGCTGGAACCAAGATAACCTTTTATCTTAATTTTGTTATTAGCAAACCAAATCACAACAAAGTGAAATCCCTAGGAATTTGTCAAACATTCTCATTTTGGTGCAAGGAAAAGATAGCTGAGAGGCTACAGCATTCGCTCTCAGAAATAACATATATTAAAATTGACCAAGCAGGAGCATCACCATCTTGGACAAGCACCACCATTCTAAAGTTCCCCTTGATCAAAAACCACCTAAGGCTGGGTAAGGAGGCTTACGCCTGTAATCCCAGCACTTTGGGAGGCTGAGGCGGGCAGATCACCTGAGGTCAAGAGTTCAAGACCAGCCTGGCCAACATGGTGAAACTCCGTCTCTACTAAAAATACAAAAAGTAGCTGGGCGTGGTGGTGCATGCCTGTAATCCCCACTATTGGAGGCTGAAACAGGAGAATTGCTTTTTTTTCTTCTTTTTTTTATTTTCTTTTCCTTTTTTTTTTTGAGATGGAGTTTCACTCTTGTTGCCCAGGCTGGAGTGCAATGGTGCGAATTCAGCTCACTGCAACCTCCGCCTCCTGGGTTCAAGCAATTCTCCTGCTTCATCCTCCCAAGTAGCTGGGATTACAGGGACCTGCCAACACGCCTGGCTAATTTTTTGTATTTTTAGTAGAGACGGGGTTTTGCCATGTTGGCCAGGCTGGTCTTGAACTTCTGACCTCAGGCGATCCACCTGCCTCGGCCTCCCAAAGTGCTAGGATTACAGGCATGATCCACCGTGCCTGGCCAAGAATTGCTTGAACCCAGGAGGCAGAGGTTGCAGTAGGCTGAGATCGCGTCACTGCAGTCCTGCCTGGGCAACAATAATGAAAGTCCCTCTCAAAACAAAAACAAAAACAAACAAACAAACAAAAAAACACCTAAATGCAAAGGGCATCAGCCTAATGGCTAAGGTCAGCATGACCATAAACCGTAAATGACATCTCCAACCAGAAACATTCCAACCATAAGATAAACCCCTCCCCAACCAGAGACATGCCAGCCCCAAGTAACCTCCCCTCCAACCAGAGACATTCCAACCCTGCAATAAGCTTCTCCCCTCGACAGTAACATTCCAAGCCTGTAATAAGCTCCCTCACCCTAAAACAAATAAATACTCTTAGTCTGTAAGAGACAGCACTCCTGACCAAAATCGGCCAGAAGACCCTCTCCGGTTGATTATCCAAAATAAACCTGTCTTTGACTGTTGAGCCACTTTTCATGTTTCTTTCCTCTTTCTTTAACTCTTACAAAAATTAGTTGGCATTTAGGGCTGGTTTGGTTCCATTAAACAAGTTCTTCAGTGCACTTAGGACCGTGCTATATGCTATGAGGGATAGATTCACAGACCACACCCTCAAAGATTGTATGACCTGATAGGAAGATAATACTCAGTGTGAGAATACACAACAATTGGGGCTTTGGTAAGTCTCAGAAAACAGCCATCATCTTGGTACCAAAGGAAGGAAAAGAATGTGATAATTGAGTTGAATGCATAGGATATGAATAATCTGAGAGGAACTGGGGCTGCAGCATGAAAAGAGGAAATGAGTAATAATTGTACAAGGCCCATGAGGAGGCAGACCTGGGTAGATGAGAGTTTGATCCTTAAGCCATTGGCCATTGGCTGATCAGATAGACAGGTCAGGGAAAATAACAAAGGGTCTGGAGGGCTGGGATGAGGAGTTTGAGCTAGTTCTTGTAACAATAGGAAGCTAGTGAAGAATTTTTGGGTTTTTTTTTCATAAGATGTTTCTGCAAGATAACTCTAGGAGCTGTATATAGATGGATTTTAGGATGTAGTGATGCAGTCACCTGACCGGTTCTTCCTGCTGACTGCATAGACAAAATCAATTCACTGAGACCACAGCATTGCAGTAAAGAAAGAGTTTAGGCCGGGCACGGTGGCTCATGCCTGTAATCCCAGCACTTTGGGAGGCCGAGGTGGGCGGATCACCTGAGGTTGGGAGTTCAAGACCAGACTGGCTAACATGGGGAAACCCCATCTCTACTAAAAATACAAAAATTAGCTGGGTATAGTGGCGGGTGCCTGTAATCCCAGCTGCTTGGGAGGCTGAGGCAGGAGAATCACTTGAATCCAGGAGGTGGAGGTTGCAGTGAGCCAAGATCACGCCACTGCACTCCAGCCTGGGTGACAGAGCAAAACTCCATCTCAAAAAAAAAAAAAAAAAAAAAAAGAGTTTAATTGATGAGAGCTCGGCCACAACATGTGGGAGATGGAGTTATTATTACTCACATCAATCTCCCTGAAAATTTGGAGGCTAGAATTTTTCAAAGATAGTTTGGTAGGCAGTTATAGTTATATGCATACACAGCTGTACACCTTTCATCACCTTCTCTTCCCCTTTGGTTGGGGATGCAATCATAGGGATATGGAAAATGGCCCTCTTGGACTGAGTCTGCTCCTGGGTCGGGACCACAGTAGGTGTGGGGTGGGACAATTCAGTAAGTGTGGGGTGGAACTCAGAATCCATATGTGTTACAATCATCCAAGCTGATTATGTTGCAGATGTGCCCTGACCATATTTTGAGAAACTTTTGCAGTATGCAGTATAGCTTGCCTTAGCACAGAAACTTATGACCTCCCATCTGAATGTATGCAACAGTCTCCCTCAGCTTCCAGGTCACTGAAACTGCCTTTGCAAAATGATGACATTAAGAGAAATCTGACATAGTTGACTCCATCTTGCCTTCAACTTTCAAGCTGTCCTTGGCTATTCATGGGCATGGGCCACACTAACTTTGAGAGAAAATTAGTTTACAGTTTAAATGACAACAGCCTTTCCCAAAAACTAAACCACCCTTGTAAAACTAATGAAAGGCCACCAACCAGGTTAGGAGGATGAGAGGGGCCTGCATTCTACTAAGATGTAGGCATAGTTAAATGATTACCAGCCATTATTCCAGAGGTCACAAAATATGCAACTATTCCAATTACTCCTGCAGATAACATGACTATTGTAGAACCTAAGATTGGCCTTTTGAGATGTCTCCAGGTCTTTTGGATGTCTGACACCCATGGCTCCACCTGTACCCACCAACCACTCCTGTGGTCCCACCCAGAAGTGACTCAGTGCAAAAGGAGAGCTTCCAATCCCTATGATTTCATTTTCAACCCAAGCAATCAGCACCCATTGCCAAGCCACCCCCACCCCTTCCCCCAAACTACCTTTGAAAAACCCCTAACCTTTGATACTTTGATACTTTGAGGAGATGGTTTGGCCGGCCTTGTGTCAATTAAACTCTTTCTCTACTGCAATGCCATGGTCTATTTTGTTTGTGCAGTGGGCAGGAAGAACCCATAGGGCAGTTATAGGGTTCAGGAATATCTAGGTTTGTAACAAGCATACCAGGTGATGCCCATTAAAATCTGAGCTCCGACTACCACACACCAACTGAAATCTCAGATGAATTAATTGGAGATCAAAAAAATCAAACCATAGGCCAGGTGCAATGGCTCACGCCTGTAATCCCAGCACCTTGGGAGGCCGAGGCGGGCAGATCACCTGAGGTCAGGAGTTCAAGACCAGCCTGGCCAACATGGTGAAACCCTGTCTCTAATAAAAAAAGAAAAAAAACCAAAAATTAGCCAGGCATGGTGGCACATGCCTGTAACTCCCAGCTACTCAGGAGGTTGAGGCACGAGAATTGCTTAAACCTAGGAAGCAGAGGTTGCAGTGAGCTGAGATGGCACCACTGCACTCCAGCCTGGGCAACAATCAAATCAAACCAAAAAGCCCTAGAATAAGACATAGATGATTATGCATCTGAAATTTGGATGGGAGAAGACATCATAAACTTAAAAGCAGCAGAAAAAAAACCACTAAGTAGGTAGACTTTACTACTTAACCTTAAGAACTTGACATGACAAAAATATAATTAACAAAATGAAATCATAAAAAACAAGCAGAAAAATATATACAAGTATAGCAAAGAGTCATTATCTTTCTTGATAAAAAGCTTACATAAACTTACAAGAAGAACACGATGTCCTCAATAAAGACTTTGACAAAAGCATGGAGAGAGAATTTCCAGGAAAAGAAATCTGATTGCTCAGTAAGGTGTTTTGTTCTAACTCACTAGTAATCACAGAACATGCAAAGTATACAAACTAGATAATACTCTTTTACCTGTGAAGTTAATTAAGATTTAAAAAGAACTGTGCCAGGCACAGTGGCTCACGCCTATAATCCCAGCACTTTGGGAGGCAGAGGCAAGAGGATCACTTGAGCCCAGGAGTTTGAGACCAGCTCGGGCAATATCAAGAGACCACGACTCTACAAAAAATTAAAAAATTAGCCAGGCATGGTGGCGCATGCATGTGGTCCCAGCTAGCAGGAGGCTGGGGTGGGAGGATTGCTTGAGCCCAGGAGGTCAAGGCAACAGTGAGCCATGACAGTGCTGTGCTAGTGCACTCCCTGGGTGACAGACAGTGAGACTGTGTCACAAAAAAAAAAAAAAAAAAAAAAAAAAAGGAACACATATTTCTCAAAGTAGACCATGAGAAGTGAGGCAGAAACCTTCACACACTGCCTGTGGGATTGTAAATTGATGCTTCCTAGAAAGCAAATAGAATCACAAGTCTTAAAAAATTTCATAGCATTTGCCCCAGAAATTCTCCCTGTAGGAATCTATTCTACGAAAATAGAGATATGGGCCAGGTGCAGTGGCTCACTCCTGTAATCCCCACACTTTGGGAGGCTGAGGTGGGCGGATCACTCGAGGCCAGTAGTTCCACACGAGCCTGGCCAACATGGCGAAACCTCTTCTCTACTAAAAATTAAAAAAAAAAATTAGCCGGGGGTGACGGCACACACCTGTAATCCTAGCTACTCTGGAAGCTGAGGTGGGAGAATTGCTTGAACCCCGGAGGTGGAGGTTGCAATGAGCCGAGATCACACCACTGCACTCCAGCCTGGGTGACAGAGTGACTCCATCTCGATAAAAAATAATAATAATAAAAGGCCCAGGCACAGTGGCTCACGCCTGTAATCCTAGCACTTTGGAAGGCCAAGGCAGGTGGATCACCTGAGGTTGGGAGTTCAAGACCAGCCTGACCAACATGGTGAAACCCCATCTCTACTAAAAATACAAAATTAGCCGGGCATGGTGGCGCATGCCTGTAATCCCAGGTACTCGGGAGGCTGAGACAGGAGAATCTCTTGAACCCAGGAGGCAGAGGTTTCGGTGAGCTGAGATAGCGCCGTTGCACTCCAGCCTGGGCAACAAGAGTGAAACTCCGTCTCAAAAAAATAATAATAATAATGATAATAAAAATAAGATATTGGCTTACAAGTCAAATAAATGCCAGTGACAAATATAGTTTCTAGTGACAGGGATTGTCTTATCTATTATTTAGGGTCATACCTACCAGCTATTAATATACCCTTGAAACCAAACTAGTAATCAGATGGTCATTTGTAACTTGAACAAATGGAGCTGAATGGGTTTTTTGTTTGTTTGTTTGTTTGTTTTTTAGGTTTCGCTCTTGTTGCCTAGGTTGTAGTGCAATGGTGCAATCTAGTCTCACTGCAACCTCCACCTCCCAGGTTCAAGCGAGTCTCCTGCCTCAGCCTCCCAAGTAGCTGGGATTACAGGCATGTGCCACCATGCCTGGCTAATTTTTGTATTTTTAGTAGAGATGGGGTTTCGCCATGGTGGCCAGGCTGATCTCAAACTCCTGACCTCATGTGATCCGCCCATCTCGGCCTCCCAAAGTGCTGGGATTACAGGCGTGAGCCACGGTGCCTGGCCGGCTGAATGGTTTTAAGGGAGGTCTTTGACTGAGTTATTTGTGTACCAGACCAGTGTTCCTGTCACTTGAATAGTAGTGCATAAACACTGACTCTCCAGTGTTCTTTTTTTCACCATCTGTAACAAGTTATCAGAATCTTCTGTCATTACAATATTACCTGCCTCCTGTTCTCATTATATGTCACAGTTTCCAAGGTAACAGCTGTCTTACGTGAATTACATTCTAGGTTGGTAGCTCCCAGGTGAGATATTGGGAAGCATCTTAATCTTATTTGCATATATCTACAAATTATATTTACCAGAAGTCGCTTCTGGGAAGAGTCACAGCTGGCTAGTTTCATGAACTGTGAGCCTTTTTTTTTTTAATTTTTTCAGTTGAAGAGTTTATCATTTCCCAAATTATGTGTCTGATTTTCCTCTAAACTGTGTCTCTTAAGTTTGGAGACACATATTACTTTGGGGGCCCTTCAGTTCACTGATAAACATCTAGGGTTTCTGACGATAGTACTTGGGAGAATGGCACTGCCACTAACAAAAATAGGGAAATCAGAGAGGGAGTCTTTTGGGAGAGGGAGGAAATAGCGGAATTGAGTGAAGGTCCAGTGGGCATGTAGAGAAAAAGTTAACATAACAGGAAAGCTCTTACGTTGTCTGTGGCAGGAATTACCTTGGAAACTGTCACCAAACTACCTAGCTACCTTTATACTTCTAGTTTCTAGGGTAACACAGATATTTACTACCTTACATTTACATGGCTGGTGCAGATGTTCATTTTCTCACTTTTTACAGTCCCAACCCTTTGCTTTTTATAGTGTTGAAATTTGCAATTCAATGTTAATAGCATTCCAATACTGGTGGCTCATTCCTCAAAGCTAGATGTAGACAAATAGCATAGGAACTTCTATCCTGGGTCCTGCTCCACACTGGAATGTCATCAGTACATGAACCTGGGCTTCATGCCTGAGACTCAACACCAAGGGCACAAATTCTACAACTCCCCAGAGGCTATAATTTCCATCCTCTCCAAATCATCATCAGTAAATTCTTAATAAAGACACTACTTTCTACTTTTCTTCCTTTTTTTCTCCCTCCTTAGACTAGTCAAGCGAAGCAGTGGGAGTGGAGAAGTCTACTTACTTTTTTTTTTCTGAAACAGGATCTCCTTCTGTCACCCAGGCTGGAGTGCAGTGGTGTGATTACAGTTAATTGCAGCCTCGACCTCATGGGCTCAAGTGGTCCTCTCACCTCAGCCTCCCAAGCAGCTGGGACCACAGGCACGCACCACCACACCCAGTTAATTTTTTTTTTTTTTTTTTTTTTTGAGACGGACTCTCACTCTGTCACTTAGGCTGGAATGCAGTGGCACGATCTTGGCTCACTGCAACCTCCGCCTCCAAGGATCAAGCAATTCTCCCTGGCTCAGCCTCCCGCGTAGCTGGGTTTATAGGCGTGCACTACCACGCCTGGCTAATTTTTGTATTTTTAGTAGAGACGGGGTTTCACCATGTTGGCCAGGCTGGTCTTGAACTCCTGACCTCAGGTGATCTGCCCACCTCGGCCCCACAAAGTGCTGGGATTACAGGCGTGAGCCACTGTGCCCAGCCCCAGCTAATTTTTAAAAAATTTTTGGTAGAGACATCAAATTCGCCATGTTGCCCAGACTGGTCTCGAACTCCAGGGCTCAAGTGGTCCTCCCAGCTCGGCCTCCCAAAGTGTTGGGATTACAGGCGTGAACCACTACACCTGGCCTTTAAAATTTTTTTTTTAACATTTATTTTAGGTTCAGGGGTACATGTGCAGGTTTGTTATATAGATAAATTGCATGTCTCAGGGGTTTGGTGTACAGATTATTTCATCATCCAGGTAGTAAGCATAGTACCTGATAGGTTGTCTTTCTTTTTTCTTTCTTTCTTTTTTTCTTTTTCTTTTTCTTTTTTTTTAAACAGGATATCCCTCTGTCGCCCAAGCTGGAGTGCAGTGGCACAATCTCGGCTCACTACAACCTCCGCCTCCCAGGTTCAAGAGATTCTCCTGCCTCAGCCTCCTGAGTAGCTGGGACTACAGGCACATGCTACCACGCCTGACTATTTTTTCTATTTTTGGTGGAGATGCGGTTTCACCATGTTGGCCAGGCTGGTCTCGAACTCCTGACATCAAGGGATCTGCCTGCCTCAGCCTCCCAGAGTGCTGGGATTACAGGCATGAGCCACCGCGTCCAGCCCCAATAGGAAATTTTTCAATCCTCCTCCTACCTTCCACCCTCCACCACCAGACCCTGGTGTTTATTGTTCCCCTCTTTGTGTCCATGTGTACTCAATGTTTAGCTCCCACTTGTAAGTAAGAACACATGGTATTTGGTTTCCTGCATTAATTCACTTAGGACATAATCTTGTTCTTTTTTATAGCTGCACAGAATTTCATGGTGTATATGTACCACATTTTCTTCATCCAGTCTATCGTTGATGGCCATTTAGGTTGACTCTATATCTTTGCTATTATCCTCACTTTTATGTTCCATGATTCTGTAAAGAAACTGGTAGATGAAGCCGGGCTCAATGGCTTACGCTTGTAATCCCAACACTTTGGGAGGCCAAGGTGGGCGGATCATTTGAGATCGGGAGTTCGAGACCAGCCTAACCAACGTGGAGAAACCCTGTCTCTACTAAAAATACAAAATTACCCAGGCGTGGTAGCGCATGTCTGTAATCCCAGCTATTCAGGAGGCTGAGGCAGGAGAATTGCTTGAACCCAGGAGGTGGAGGTTGTGGTGAGCCAAGATCGCGCCCAGGCTAGGCAACAAGAGTGAAACTCTATCGAAAGAAAGAAAGAAAGAAAGAAAGAAACAAAGAAAGAAAGGAAGGAAGGAAGAAAGAAAGAAAGAGAAAGAAAGAAAGAAAGAAAGAGAAAGAAAGAAAGAAAGAAAGAAAGAAAGAAAGAAAGAAAGAAAGAAAGAAAGAAACTGGTAGATGAAATACTTTCTGCCCCATCCCCATTGCATTATCAAGATGTGTTATTTGGTTTCTGAACTTTTTTTTTTTTTTTTTTTTGAGACAGAGTCTCATTGTGTTGCTCAGGCTGGAGTGCAGTGGTGTGATCTCAGCTCACTGCAACCTCCGACTCCTGAGTTCAAGTGATTCTCCTTCCTCAGCCTCCCAAGTAGCTGAGATTACAGGCATGTGCTACCATGCCCGGCTAATTTTTGTATTTTTAGTAGAGATGGGGTTTTGCCATGGTGGCCAGGCTGGTCTCAAACTCCTGACCTCATGTGATCCGCCCATCTCGGCCTCCCAAAGTGCTCGATTACAGGCGTGAGCCACCACGCCTGCCCAGTTTCTGAACTTATCATTTTTATTTTGCCAAAGAAAAACAATTATTTGGAAATGAAAATGATTATCCAGAACTACACATGCAATAATAACGAATATTCAATATGTATTGAATCCTTACTCTGTGCCTCACACTGTGCTAAGTGCACAACGTGCATTATCTCATGTGGGTCCTTATTTTACACGTGAGAAAAGTGGTACCTGTATTTTACAGAGGAGGTAGCTGAGACTTAGAGAGGGGTAACTAACTTGTTCAAGGCCACACAGTAAGTGGTGGAACCAAAACTTGAATTCAGCTATCTGATGCCCATATCTCCACTTCTTTTCTTTTTTTTTTTTTTCCGAGACAGAGTCTTGCTCTGTTACCCAGGATGGAGTGCAGTGGCACAATCTCGGCTCACTGCAACCTCCGCCTCCCGGGTTCAAGTCATTCTCCTGCCTCAGCCTCCCAAGTAGCTGGGATTACAGGCACACACCACCATGCCTGGCTAATTTTTGCATTCTTAGTAGAGATGGAGTTTCACCATGTTGGCCAGGCTGGTCCCGAACACTTGACCTTGTGATCTGCCCTCCTCAGCCTCCCAAAGTGCTGGGATTACAGGCGTGAGCCACCGTGCCCAGCCCCATGTCTCCACTTTTTATCTTTCAACTTTTAACCAGTGATTCTCAAGCATTAGTGTGCATCAGAATTCTCTGGAAGTCTTGTTAAAACACAGATTGCTGGGTCCCATCTCCAGAGTTTCCTGATTCAGTAGACCTGAGAATATGCATTTCTAAAAAATTCCCAAGTGATGCTGATGTTGCTGGACTGGAGAGTACACTCAGAGGACCTCTGCTTTGTACTCCAGTGCTTCCCATAACGGGCAGAAGAGCCTATCACTGTAATGAAGCTAAGAAGGAACTTGTGTGCAATAGGGAGCTTGCGCTTTTCTTAGGGCTCAATGTTCAGAGATCCTGGGGGATGTTCAGGTCTGTCCCTATCTCTCCAGAAAGACCAGACAATAGGCAAGAGATTCCACTCTGGAGGAGAACACAGTACAGAGGCTGTGCTCACAGAACACAGTATTTCTGCAAAGAGCTGGGCATATCCCGGGTTCGGCTCAGTTTCTTAGTCTTGACTGCTACCAAAAGCTAATGCATGTACAATGTTATCTTAGTTCTCTTTTGGAAGAAACTCAAAGAGTTAAAATCGAAGAGCAGTATTTGCCAAGTATAGCTACCTGTCAGCTGAGATTTTTGATATATCTGACACATTCAGCCTGATCCTGTGGAGGGTCTCGATTAGCACTATCTTGTGAAGCTGAGGAAAGAGCCATTACCGTGCAAGCTCAACTCAGAGCTGCTAGTCACACCTACCTCATAAAGAACATATATTGCCTACAGTAGACAGACAGAGAGGCATACGTTGAAGATAATACACTACCATAACCTTGTTTCTCTTTTTATTTCAATTTTTCCACCTTATGCCTTGTATTTCCCAGAGGTACAGCTGAGGTCACTGAGTTTTTAGGCAATGAAGCAAAGATCAGTGTTCATTAGGGTGACTGCACATCAGGTCATTGGGAAGCTTTTTTTTTTTTGTTGAGATGGAGTTTCATTCTTATTGCCCAGGGTGGAGTGCAGTGGCACAATCTCAGCTCACTGCAACCTCTGCCTTCCGGGTTCAAGTGATTCTCCTGCCTCAGGCCTCCCGAGTAGCTGGGAGTACAGGCACCTGCCACCACGCCTGGCTATTTTTTGTATTTTTAGTAGACATGGGGTTTCATATGTTGGCCAGGTTGGTCTCGAACTCCTGACCTCAGGTGATCTGCCCACCTCAGCCTCCCAAAGTACAGGGATTACAGGTGTGAGCCACCGCATCCGGCAGGGAAGCTTTTTCAAAATACCTGTACCAGGGACCCTACTTTAGACCAATTAAACACAAATCTTTGTGGGCAGGCCTCAGATATATGCATTAAAAAACAAATTTCCAGGTGATACTAATGCCAGAGAAGGTTAAGAACCTATTCAAGAAAATAGGCTCTGCTCCATAAAAAAGGATGAGTTCAATGTCCTTTGCAGGGACATGGATGTAGCTGGAAACCATCATTCTCAGCAAACTATCACAAGGCCAGAAAACCAAACACCACATGTTCTGATTCCTAGGTGGGAATTGAACAATTAGATCACATGGACACAGGGTGGGGAACATCACACCCTGGGGTCTGTCATGGGGTGGAGGGCAGGGGGAGGGATAGCATTAGGAGAAATACCTAATTTAAATGATGAGTTAATGGGTGCAGCAAACCAACATGGCACATGTATACCTATGTAACAAACCTGCACATTGTGCACATGTACCCTAGAACTTAAAGTATAGTAAAAAAAATAGGCTCTGCTGTTGTTCAGATTTCATTTCTAGCTCTGCTACTTATGAGAAGATGACCTTGGACAAATGGTCGAACCGCTCTGAGCCCCAATTTTTCCATCTATAAAAATTGGCATACTGATAGAACCCACTGGGTTTTGTTTCATGGGCTGTCATGAAGGATTGAATGTACTGGTGTATGTAATGGACTGTAATTGTACAATGTCTAGCACAGAGTGATTACTTCCTAGATGATAGCTAGTGATAAAATTAAGGCATCCCAGCCAGGCGCTGTGGCTCATGCCTGTAATCCCAACACTTTGGGAGGCCAAGGCAGGTTGATCACCTGAGATCAGGAGTTCAAAACCAGCCTGGCCAACATGGTGAAACCCTATCTCTACTAAAAATACAAAAACTAACCAGGCATGGTGGCGTGTGCCTGTAATCCCAGCTACTTGGGAAGCTGAGGCAGGAGAATCGCTTGAACCCAGGAGGCAGAGGTTGCAGTGAGCCGAGATCGTGCCACTGCACTCCAGCCTGGGCAACAGAGAGAGACTCCACCTCAAAAAGGAAAAAAAAAAAAAAAATTAAGGCATCCCCTTTCATCCTGCAGAGCAAGTCATGAAGTTGTGACCCTATGGGAGGTGTGGTTATGTTATTCTGCTATGGATTTCATGGTCTTTCAATAGGGACCACCTGTGAGAAGGTAAAGGCTATGCAGACCACCTACCTGGTACATGTCATAGGAAACCTATTTCATAACAAATGGGGAAAGCCGGGCACGGTGGCTCACGCCTGTAATCCCAGCACTTTGTGAGGCCGAGACGGGCGGATCACCTGAGGTCGAGAGTTTGAGACCAGCCTGACCAACATGGAGAAACCCCATCTCTACTGAAAATACAAAATGAGCCGGGCATGGTGGTGCATGCCTGTAATCCCAGCTACTCGGGAAGGCTGAGGCAGGAGAATCGCTTGAACCTGGGAGGCGGAGGTTGCGGTGAGCCGAGATTGCGCCATTGCACTCCAGCCTGGGCAACAAGAGCGAAACTCTGTCTCAAAAAAAAAAAAAAAAAAAAAAAAGGGAAAATGATGCTTCTTTGGATAAGACACCAAGTAAAAGCAAAACAGAAACAAAATAACACTAATATTCTTAGAGACCAGCCCATTAATTACCTTGAGGAAAGAATAGACCGCTTGGGGTTCTCAGACCACATCCTGAGAACCACTGAAGAGAGTACATGATGGTCTGCACTATAACTGGTGGCCTAATTAGTGGTCAACCCAGAATTTCCAGAGTATTCAGGAGTCACAATCCAAAAAACTTAATATCTATTGCCCAATATCTCACCAGGTTTATGCATTTATTCCTCACCCCTTGTAGGCATGTGAATTGGTGACCCCTGGTGCACTCACCACCCAGAGACCTTTATAGTTTAAGCAAAAAACTACAAGAATCTACACATTAGGATGTAAGGAATGAGACAGAAAACAGCAGAATTTCTTAGGCCTTAACAGACAATAAAGAAGGCCGCCCCTTTGTGGGAATCAAGTATTGGATCTCAGCTCAGTTCCAAGATAAAGTAAAAAATCCAGTATTCTGGCGGGGCACAGTGTCTCATGCCTGTAATCCCAGCACTTTGGGAGGCCGAGGTGGGTGGATCACCTGAGGTCAGGAGTTCAAGACCAGCCTGGCCAACATGGTGAAACCCCATCTCTACTAAAAATGCAAAAATTAGCCAGGCACGGTGGTGGGTGCCTGTAATCCCAGCTACTTGGGAGGCTGAGGCAAGAGAACTGGTTGAACCCGGGAGGTGGAGGTTGCAGTGGGACGAGATCGTGCCACTACATTCCAGCCTGGGCAACAGAGCAAGACTCCATCTGGAAAAAAATAAAAATAAAAAATCCAGTATTCTACACTTGATCTTAACCAAAAGGCCGAGAAGCGATAAAAAAAAAAATCCAGTATTCTATTTTGCCTCTAGAGCCAAGTAAAGATAAAGCATATCCATCTCAAACCAACAGCCAACATTATGATAAATGAGAAAAAGGAAGTTAGTAAAAATATGGTAGTTAATAAAATGGGCTTTTGGTTTCAGACCAACCTGGGTTTAAAATCTCAGTTTATGTGTGGGTGAGGTGGCTCACACCTATAATCCCGGCAGTTTGGCAGGCCCAGGTGGGAGGATCCTCTGAGCCCAGGAGTTCAAGACCAGCCTGAGCAACATGGTGAGACCCTGTCTCTATTTTTATTAAAAAAATATAAAAATCCCAGCTCAGGAATATATAGGCATGTGACTTTGAGCAAATTACATAATAAATCAAAACCTAATAATAATAGTTCCTACTTTTGGAGGTTGCTGTATTGAATGAATGAGATTATGTAGGCAAAACACTTAGAATGGCACTTGATACATGATAAACCCTCCATAATTTTTTTTTTTTTTTTTTTTGAGACAGAGCCTCACTCTGTCGCCCAGGCTGGAGTATGGGTGGTGTGATCTTGGCTCACTGCAACCTCTGCCTCCCGGGTTCGAGTGATTCTTCTGCCTGAGCCTCCCAAGTAGTTGGGATTACAGAAGCCCACCACCATGCCCAGTTAATTTGTGTGTGTGTGTGTGTGTGTGTGTATTTTTAGTAGAGATGGAGTTTTACCATGTTGGACAGGGTGGTCTCAAACTCCTGACCTCAGGTGATCCGCCTGCCTCGGCCTCCCAAAGTGCTGGGATTAAAGGCGTGAACCACTGCGCCTGGCCAAACCCTCTGTAAATTATAGCTTTCTTCTACCTAAAAGCATTCTCACTGGAGTCAAGGACAAAGCTAGGCTGCTGCCATTTACAAGTGCTTAATAGTGTTCTGAATAACCAGTATCATCCTTAGACCTGGGCAAGAGGGGCTTCTGCCCTAGGGCTCATGCTTTAAAAGATATCTCATATTGTAAATACTCAAATTTATTAAAAAAGACACAGGCACTTGTGTCACTTGGGATCTAGTACTTAGCGTTAGTACAGCACACCACACAATCCTAAACCTCCACTCTCATGATTAACATCATTCAAACTTAAGGGGAATACTTCCTATCTCTCAATCTATATACTTGGAACAAAAGGCAAATCCATCTACAAGCCGTGAAGTTTTGTGAGTTGTGCTGCTGCTGATATCAGACACTGCTTAGAAGTACAAGGAAAATCTGAGTAGCAGATGTGCTTAGTGAGAGAAAAGACAAATTAACTTGTCAAATCCTTTCTGTCTCAAGAGCAATAGATTCTTCCATGACAATGATTGTTTCCCAATAGTAACAAGCATAGGTTTTCTTGCTTCTCTTTGTGTTCCAATTCATGGTTCCTTGATGTGTGGTAAGTAGGCCTCCAATCATACTCTTGGCCCAGGCCAAGTAAATGTTAAAAGCTGACTTGTAGCTAATACTGTAAGATTTGAAAAAGAAATTAGGAATAACTATTGGAAAAGATACAGAAATTACCATTATTTCCAGTTAATTTGTTTGTCTATCAAGAGAACACCCAAGGGAATCAATTGAAACACTCATAAATTTAAGAAGAGAGTTCAAAAAAGTGGCCAAATAACAATCAATAGTTTTCGTATAAGCCAGCAACAACCAGCTAGAAGATATAATGGAATAAAAATGCATTAATGATGACAAAAATAGCATAAAACTCCTAAGAATAACTCTTTTGAACTTTTGGGCTCAAGAGATCCTCCCGCCTCTACCTCCCAAGTAGCTGGGACTATGAGCACATGCCCACACATACAGCTAATTTTTTTTTAATTTCATTGTAGAGACGGGGTCTCACTATGTTGCCAGGCTGACATAGTGCCTGGGCAACACTATGTTGCCCAGGAGGGCTCAAGTGGTCCTCCTGCCTTGGCCTCCTAAAGTGTTGGAATTACAGGTGTGAGCCACCACGCCCAGCCAGGAATAACTCTTTAAAAAATGCATAGAGACTGGGTGCGGTGGCTCTTACAAGTGCCGAATCTTCTGTCTGTCTGTATTTGTATATATTTTGTGTGTGTGTGTGTGTGATGTTTATATATAAAAGAACTCTGATTGCCGGGCGTGGTGGCTCATGCCTGTAATCCCTGCACTTTGGGAGGCCGAGGTGGGGGGGAATCACCTGAGGTCAGGAGTTTGAGACCAGGCTGGCCAACGTGGTGAAACCCATCTCTACTAAAAATACAAAAATTAGCCGGGCATGGTGGCACACGCTTGTAATCCCAGCTACTCAGGAGGCTGAGGCAGGAGAATCGCTTGAACCAGGGAGGTGGAGGTTGCAGTGAGCCAAGATCGTGCCACTGCACTCCAGCCTGGGCGACAAGAGTGAAACTCCGTCTCAAAAAACAAACAAACAACAACAAAAACAAACAAAAAAACCCTTTGATTAATTGGTTTAGAAAAATAAGCACTTAAATCAAATATTTTGTCAGAAAAATAGAAACTTTAATGCTTTTTTGTTCACACGACTTTAGTAATCTTTTGGAAATAAAAACAGTTTTAAAGATTATTGTTAAAATAAAATGTCTTGAAAATGTAGACATTTGTTCTAAATTAAGGTCAGATATCAGATTTGCTAAATGCTTTAAGGTCAAACTTTCTTTGACTTTTGAAAATTGTTCGATTTACCTACTTTGGAGCATTGGTTTATAGATAAGGCCTGGGGACATATGGAGAGCTATGCCAGCTAGCTATGCTAAAAAGAGTCAGACCTTATCTTCATTTCCGTCTGTCCTAGGCTCCACCCCTAGTACCTAATTAAAATTACTTACTTATGAGGTTTTTCACTAAAAATAAAAGTTGCTAAGAGTTAACATTGTAACATGTAATTGAGAACACTGGAGAAACAGTTTTACATACATGTAAAAGCATTGGGAATGTGGCTTTTGTTAAAGGGAATGTAATTTTGTCTCGTTCAGAGGGTTTTAAAGATTGTCTTTTTTGTTTTCTTTTTTTTGAGACGGAGTCTCCCTCTGTCGCCAGGCTGGAGTGCAGTGGCATGATCTCGGCTCACTGCAACCTCCGCCCCCGGGTTCAAGCGATTTTCCTGCCTCAGCCTCCCGAGTAGCTGGGACGACAGGCATGTGCCGCCATGCCCAGCTAATTTTTGTATTTTTAGTAGAGACGGGGTTTCACCATGTTGGCCAGGATGGTCTAAATCTCTTGACCTTGTGATCCACCCACCTCGGCCTCCCAAAGTGCTGGGATTACAGGCCTGAGCCACCGCACCTGGCCTTAAGGATTGTTTTAACCTAAAAGAGTAACAGAACAAAACCGAAGTTTTAAGCAAAGTAAAAAGGGTTTGTAAAGGGTCAGTCTTATAAAAAAAATTCTGTGGATATAAACAAGTTGGCTAAGATTTAAAAGAAATTATTTAGCTTTTTCCATAGGTTAAAACGTTGAAATGATACTGTTGTGGGGCCAGAATCCAGGCCCATCAATTTTCTAAGAAAACCCTGTTTCTTAGAGGATTTTCTTAGAAAATGCATCTCTTTGATGGAAAATTGTACAGCGTTCTAAAAAGTTCATGAAAACCTTACCTTACGGTCCAACTAATTAAAACTGGATAGAGATATAAAATGTTATTTAAAAAACTAGCCTTAACATTAAAGATGCACTAATGCAAACATGAAATTTGGTTTTCTCCTTTGAAGACGATTTTTATGTAATGTTAAAAGATAATAAAAGGGTTTTATTTCTTTCTTTGAGTAAATTGCAGGGAAAAAAGGGAGGAGAGAGAAGAGACAAATTTAGTTAGCCTCATGCTATCTTTATTGGGTCTTGTTTGGAAAGCTAAGTCTCCTTCATCAGAGCAAAGGTTTTCTTTTTTTTTTTTTTGAGATGGAGTCTCCCTCTGTCGCCCAGGCTGGAGTGTGGTGGCACGATCTCGGCTCACTGCAACCTCCACCTCCCGAGTTCAAGCAATTCTCCTGCCTCATCCTCCTGAGTAGCTGGGATTACAGGCGTGCACCACCACGCCCGGCTAATTTTTTGTATTTTTAGTAGAGACAGGGTTTCGCCATGTTGGCCAGGCTGGTCTCGAACTCCCGACCACAGGTGATCCACCTGCCTCGGCCACCCAAAGTGCTGGGATTACAGGTGTGAGCCACCGCGCCAGGCCAAAGTTTTTTTTTTAAACAATTTTTTGGAGTTATCATTTTGGTCAAATGAATGACTTATAGTAACCTGGGATTCTATTTTGTGATATCCAGTGCTTTAAATCTTTGATATTTAAGGGCCAGGCACGGTGGCTCATGCCTATAATCCCAGCACTTTGGGAGGCCAAGGTGGGCGGATCACCTGAGGTCAGGAGTTCGAGACCAGCCTCAACATGGAGAAACCCCATCTCTACTAAAAATACAAAATTAGCCAGGCGTGGTGGTACATGCCTGTAATCCCAACTACTCGGGAGGCTGAGGTAGGAGAATTGCTTGAATCTGGGAGGTGGAGGTTGCGGTGAGCCGAGATCGTGCCGTTGCACTCCAGCCTGGGCAACAAGAGCGAAACTCTGTCTCAAAAAAAAAAAAAAAAAATTTGATATTTGACAAACTTTCCAAAATCAAATTATAAATTATGTCTCTTTCTAACCTAATATTTTAGATATTAGGTCCTCTAAAGTCCAAAAATGACATTTGGCTTACTTGGTACAAAAACCGTACAGGAAGCATTGTCAAATATGAAATGGTGTTTGGCTTTCTTTGGTCTGTATTTGTGTAAATGTGTCATTGGTATATGTTCCAAAATTATGTAAAACTGCTATAATTCATTCTTTCTTTCTTTTTTTCTTTCTTTCTTTCTTTCTTTTTTTTTTTTTGAGACAGAGTCTGGCTCTGTCACCAGGCTGGAGTGCAGTGGCGCAATCTCGGCTCACTGCAACCTCTGCTTCCCGGGTTCAAGCAATTCTCCTGCCTCAGCCTCCCAAGTAGCTGGGACTACAGGCACGTGCCGCCATGCCCAGCTAATTTTTGTATTTTTAGTAGAGACAGGGTTTCACCATGTTGGCCAAGATGATCTCAATCTCCTGACCTCGTGATCTGCCCACCTCGGCCTCCCAAAGTGTTGGAATTAACGGCGTGAGCCACCACACCCGGCCAAAAACTGCTGTAATTCTAATATGACTTAGTATATGTTATCAGTAATAATTATAATTATTACGTTAAACGACTGTGTGCCACAGAGGTAAATTTCCTTGTCAATTGTGCCTTTAACTGTGGCTGCCCTAAAATGTTTTTGTCATCCACAGACAATTGTTGTCTCACTTTGGTCCTCTTTAAAAGATGATTTTATAATCAGCTATAAAATTTAACAGGTGCTCCTAAATGTGAGTTTCTGATTAATTACTCTGGGAGATTGTAAAATTAGAATTGAAAAATACTTTCAAATAGAAGAGTGAATGGTGTTTGGTTTTCTTTGGACTGTATTTTTATAAATATGTTATTGGTATGTGTTCCAAAATTACGGGAAACTTCTATAGTGTTGATATAATTTAGTGTACATTATCAATAATGATAATTGTTATGTAAAATTGTTGTATGCCACAGAAGTAACCAAAATTCCTAGTCAATTGTAGCTTTAATAGTGGCTATAGACTTTTGTCATCCACAGACATTTTGTCTTCCTTTGGTCCTTTTCAAAAGGCAGTTTATAATCAGATATAGGACTCTGCAGGTCTCAGATAACTTTAAAAATTGAGCTATTGGAATAGAGGAAAAACCAATCTTCTAGGACTCTCATAGAGAGCTAATGTATTAAACATTGCTAGACCCTTTGTTTTCAGAGTCAAGAGAACTTATTTCTTTAGAGCTATTTGCAACTGTTAAAAAGTGAGTAAAATATACTGCTGTGGACAAAATTTGGAGCATATTTGTTCCTCTCTACCTGATTTCTCCAGAATTTGGAAACTATTTGTGAGTATTCTCAATTTATGGCAGTATAGTTAATTGCATAAATTCAATAAGAATTTGTTTTCTTTTGTAACAGGACACAATTGGAGAAATTGGTTATTTTACCAAGGCTTTGACTGGAATGGTATGCTTCCTTTAAATAATCAAAGTTGACTTATAGAGCAAATTAAAGCCCATTGAGGCATCTTGCCTCATACCTTATCCACACAGAGTCCCTGTGCAAGGTTCCTGTCCTGTGGTAAGTAAAGAATGTCACTTTCTAACAGGCCCAGGAACCCCAAGTTATCTTGGGACCTCAAGAGGAGAGGAATTTGCCCAACTCATAGGTATTTGAGGGTGCAAATCCATGGCTGGGCTCGGCTTTTAAAACGTCTTATCTGATATTCTTCATGGAACAGAGTTCTAGCAAAGCCAATTTAAAAAGCCTAAGTGAAAAATATTCTTGCTGCACTTTTTGCAAATAATCAGGCCACATACAGTAAGACTAAAGCTTATTTTGTAAACAAATCAGTTCTATCACATTGTTTTTAATAAAAATGGGGACTGGAGAGAGAAAAATTATGCTTCAAAAGAAAAACTATAGTACACTGTTGTTAGCTGTTCTTGAGTTTTTTTCTGCAGTTTAGACTAAATTCTAAATTGTTTGTGGGTTAGAAGTCCCCAAACTAATGCTTTCAAATTTTTGCTTTTAAAATTGGGAATTGTACTTCTCATCCTAGGACTCATTATTTACCTTATAAGGTAAAATAGGCTGTTCACTTAAACACTGTAGTAAAACTATAGATAAGAGCACTAATGTTTTTGCCATACAAGCCTTGGAAGCTCAACCAGGCCTGCATGAGTATGCTCAGACAATTAATTGTAAAGCAGTTCCACTCTTCTCACCTTGGGGTTCACTCCCATTCCCACTACATCCCCTGTCAGCAGGAAGAAGCCAGAGTGATTGATGGCCTTTTCCCATCTTCATAGCCTACACCTTAAGATTAAGGTATTATAAAACCCAAAGGGAGGGATTGAGACCGCCTTTGTAAAATTATGACTGAGAGAGTGAAAGAGATCTAACTTAGCTGACTCCATCTTGCTTCTAACCTCCAAGCTGTTCTTGTTCATTCCTGGGCGTAGGCTGGACTAACTTCGGGAGAAACGTAGTTTATAGTTTATAGTTTAAACAAATATGGTAACAGCCCTTTCCCAAAGCAGACCTCCTTCCCGCCTGGCGACTAGATTGCCTTTGTAGGACTAACATTAGCCACAAGATTAGAAATTATGGTTTAGGAGTCATGCAGCTGGAGGCTACAAGATTCTGAGCCTCCCTAAACTGCTCCAAAGATCAGTGTTTGAGATATTTTGCAGACCCTGCACTTGATAAATCAGCTGGCACCACCCAGATCAATAAACTGGCTCATGTGATCTTGTGGCCCCCACCCAGGAACTGACTCAGCACAAGAAAACAGCTTTGACTCCCTATGATTTCATCCTTGACCAATCAGCACTCCTGGCTCACTGGCTTTCCCCGACCTACCAAGTTATCCTTAAAAACTCTGCTCCCCGGCCAGGCATGGTGGCTCACACCTGTAATCCCAGCACTTTCAGAGGCCGAGGCAGGCAAATCACCTGAGGTCAGGAGTTCGAGACCAGCCTGGCCAATATGGTGAAACCCTGTCTCTACTCAAAATACAAAAATTATCCAGGTGTGGTGGCATATGCCTGTAATCCCAGCTACTGGGGAGGCTGAGGCAGGAAAATCACTTGAACCCAGGAGGTGGAGGTTGCAGCGAGCCTAGATTGCACCACTGCACTCCAGCCTGGGTGACAGAGCAAGACTTTGTCTCAAAAAAACACAAACAAAACAAGCAAACAAAAATCTTTGCTCCCCGAATGGTCAGGGAGGCTGCTTTGAGTAATAAAACTCTGGTCTCCCACATGTGGGCTCTGCGTGAATTACTCTTTCTCTGTTGCAATTCCCCTGTCTTGATGAATGGGCTCTGTCTAGGCAGCGGGCAAGGTGAACCCCTTGGGAGGTTACAGTTTCACCATGTTGGTCAGGCTGGTCTTGAACTCCTGACTTCAGGTGATCTGCCTGCCTCGGCCTCCCAAAGTGCTGAGATTACAGGTATGAGCCACCGCGCCTGGCCATGCATCACATTTTTATTTGTAAAAGTAAAAACCATGGAAACAACATCAATATCTAGCAATAAGATGCAAAATGAATGAGAACTATAGTACATTCAAGTGATGCTAAAGTTTTATACAATCATTAAAAATGATTGTTTAGGGCTGGGCATGGTGGCTCATGCCTGTAATCCCAATGCTTTGGCAGGCCGAGGCAGAAGGATCGCTGGAGCCCAGGAGTTCAAGACCAGCCTGGTTGACATAAGGTACTCCTATGTCTACAGAAAATAAAAAATAAATTACCCGGGTGTGGTGACACGTGCCTGTAGTCCCAGCTACTTGAGAGATTTGTAGTCCCAGCTACAAGAGAGAGCCTCTCACTTGAGCCCACGAGGTTAAGGCTGCAGAGGGAGACCCTCTGCAGGGTCTCAAAAAAAAAATCGTGTAGGGCTGGGCTCCATGGCTCATGCCTGTAATCTCAAAACTTTGGGAGGCCGAGGCGGAAGGAACCCTTGAATCCAGGAGTTAGAGATCAGCCTGGACAACATCAAAAGGCTCTGACTCCACAAAAAAATAAAAAAATTAGCCGGGCATGACAGCATGTGCCTGTGATCCCAGCTACTCCAGAGGCTGAGATGGAGGATCACTTGAGTGAGACCTTGTCTCTAAACAAAACAAAACTCTGTGTGTGTGTGCGTGAGCACTTATAGTGCTAAACAACTTTAAGTACCACACTAATAGTGAAAAATATTACAGGAGAGGCAGCAGAGCAATTGTTAAGAGCCTGGGCTCTAGAAACGACTGCCTAGGTTTGAGGCCTGGCTCTCCACTTACTAGCTGTATACTCTTGGGCAAGTTACCTACCTTCCCAGCCCCTCAATGTGCCCATTCATAGCATGGGGACTCATACTTAGTCCATAGTGTTGCTGTAAAGATTAAATTAGTTAATACAAGTAGAGGGCAGCGTCTAGCATCTAGTAAACAGTTGACAATTATTGGTTATTGTTATAGAAAATTGGAGGAGGGAGAAATCATATCTAACTGAGAATGGATCAGGAAAGGCTTTATGGAGGAGGTGACATTAAACAAAAGGTTTAATGCTAATGAAGAGTGATGGTGGGGGGCGGGGTCAAAAGATAGGGAGTTAAAGGTAGAGGAGGTGGTAAGGCGTAGGTTGTGTGAGGCCATGAGTAGATAGATGAGTGGTGGCGTGTGGCAGTGGGAGCCATTGAAAACTAAATCTCCAAAGAGAGACAGGGGTCAAAATGTGGAGGGCCTTGAATTCCAAATTTAAAACTGGAGTTAACCACTGGCTATGAGAGTCATTAAAGATTTCTGAGCAAGAGAAAGAGAAAGCCTTCTTTGGCAGCATTGAAGACTGACAAATTTGCAGTTTTATCCTTGAGTGTTACGAACTTCAGAAACAACTCTCTGAGGACTAATATTTTTATTTAGGGAAAGGAAAGGGGGACAGAAAGGAAGAGATGGAAAAAGGGAGTGAATAACTGAAGGATGATAAGTGGGAGGGGGAGATGAAAAGTGAGCCCGGTGGGAAGGTGGCAGCAAAGCCTGTCTTCCCTAATTCCTCATTCCTGGGGTCACTTGGTGACTGAACTCATACATAACCTCCCTTCTCCCCATTTAAGATTTGAAGTTTCCGTCTTTCGTTTAGGGCTTCATTTAACTTCGAGACTGTCCTTTTGGCCTGTGAGCACACGTAGGGCATTAGGACCCAGCGATTGTTGTAGTGAGAGTGGTTGAATCTCGATCTCTCAATTTTTCTCTCGAGCTCCCTCCTCTCCCTTTGTCATTCTAGCTGCCTGCTGCCTCCGCAGCGTCCCCCCAGCTCTCCCTGTGCTAACTGCCTGCGCCTTGGACAGAGCGGGTGCCAAATCAGAAGGATTAGTTGGGACCTGCCTTGGCGACCCCATGGCATCCCCCAGAACCGTAACTATTGTGGCCCTCTCAGTGGCCCTGGGACTCTTCTTTGTTTTCATGGGGACTATCAAGTTGACCCCCAGGCTCAGCAAGGATGCCTACAGTGAGATGGTAAGTGAAGCAAACGGGTGATGAGGAGCGCACTCCCATGGGAATGCGAGGACCTCTCCCCTTTTTTCCTTCTCAGTTTCCGGTCCCACCCGCTTAGCCCCTATCCCCACCTGGACCCTCCCTTCTCAACAACTTTGCAGCTCGGAAGGAGCAGCTGGGCAAGAGCGATTTCTTTTGTGGGCTATGCTGTTCTGGAGCCACTGAATGCCAGTTGGGGGAGGGGTTGCGCAGCGAATACCCCCCATCCCAAGTAAACCAGAAGGCTGAGACCCGAGTAGCACCTGTCATTGGCAGGAGCCCTTCCCTCCTTCCAGCACACACCCAAAGTCCGGGCAACCAGTCTACAAGTCTGATTCCCTACCTGTGAGCTAAGAGTTTAGCAAGCGGAGAGTTTATTTATTTTAGAGCAGAACAAAGGGGAAAGAGGGAAAGAGCTGGGAAAAATGGGCTACTAAAACAAGCAATTTTTAGGGGCTGGCTGGTATTCCTCATCCCAGGCAGACAGCTGATAGTATTCCTCCAGCCACCTGGGTGTGTATCTGGATCCTTGAGACAAAGCATTGGCCCAAATAAAGGCCACTAAGCTCTTGTTTCTTCCCCTTCTCTCAAGGGAGAGCTAGATGTTTTGTTTTATTTTGTTTTGTGTGCGGGGTAATCTACAAAATCTGCAAAGTCTGCTTTTTCTCTCCTGCAAAACAGTCCGTAATCCCCACCTTGCCTTCTGTGGATGACCAGAGCCAGGCCCTCTGCAGATTTTCCCCTCTGCAGAGTTGGAATCACAGAAAGTGACTGGCCAAAACATCTCCTCTGCAACCTGGGGGCTGGGCTGCTTTCCCCAGTAGGGCGTGATGAGGACTTGCTCTTATGCTGTGGAGTACTAGGAGATGGCAGGGAATGTTTCCAGCACTTTCGGGTCTGTCCCTTCTTCCCCTGTCACTTTGCCTCTTCTTTTCCCCACCCCAGCTGAAGGGACCCTGCTTCTGGTCGCCTTTGCCAGACTTCCAGTAATGGGAGGGAGCACATTATTGGGCTCTCAAGGTCAAGAGAGAAAGGAGCTTAGGGGAGGAACAGAAGGGGAAAGAGAAAAGAGGCAAGCCCTGTTAGGGCTGAGGCAGGGAGGAACAGCCTTACACATTGCGAGGAATTCATAGCTCTCCTGAACCCACTGCAAAGCTTCCCAGGGCCCCTTAACGTGAGCTGCAAATGGATGGAGACTGGCAAATTATATTAATAGATGTTCAGAAAATGTTTGCAGGCAGCTCTGGCTTCTGTCTCAGGGTTTAAGCTGGAGCTTTCCATTTCTTCCTCACCGCAGGATCACCCTAGGGTGGGGGAGGGTGGCAAGGGCTTAGGTCTGGCCCCAATGGCAAATCCTTACATGCTTCTCCTTCTCCCTTCCCCTCCTCCCAGCATGTTTGACCAGATGGAATTGAAATCAGGTCAAAATGAGTACCTGAGGCAGCCTGCACTGGGAGAAGAGGGACAGGGTGGGGTAGCAGAAGCCACCAAATGGCTTGAAGAGGTTGGGACAGAGGGACAGGGTGGAGGGGAAATGCCACTATATTTCTGTCTTGGTGGTAGCAGTTTGGTATTAGATTATGAATAAATGAACATGCTCTTGCTTTACTTTTCATATGTACATATATTTATATATTTGTGTGTGTGCATCATAGGTATTTGTAAGCTTTCCCTAGCCTTAGGGACACACTACCTTTCTTCAGTATACTCCCTGCCCTCCAGACCCTAGTCAGCTGCTTCAGAGGCCCCCACAAGCTGCACCCTAAGTACAGTGTTAGGCTCTGCAGGAAATCCAACTAAGATGGAGTCACTGGGAAGCTTCCTACCAGCTTGGCAGGATCTCACAAGGAGGACCAGCCACAAATGGGTTTACAGTATGTTTCTTCCTAGAAATGGAGCTGTCTAGTGCAGCCTAATGAAAGGCAGAAGAAACAAATATGAAGATTTCATATCATACATAGGAACATATTTAAATAGATATAGTGTAACACAGCAATATAGAACCATTGTGTGTGGGTGTGTATGCACACTTCTGCACTTCTGTGCTAGGGGCATCTAGAGGGAATGGAAAGATTGTATCTAACTGAGAAGTAGACGTCACAATAGTTTGAAGAGGATTTTCAGACTGCCCTTTTCCAGGGTTCTCTCCTGCATTGAGCATCGGGCCATAGACTGGAGATTGCTCTCTGGCATAAAGCCTACTGCATAGTGCCTGGGCTTGGCAGAGCTTTATTCTCGTTCCCATAGGAAAGGGAGGGAAATTCAGTTCTAGTACAGAGAAGGTGCTCAATATGTATTTGTGGAGTGGATGGGTGAATGAATGAGTCATTGTAGCATTGCCTTGGCTTGTTACCACCCTTCAGATTTCTCTGTCTGGCTCTTGATTATGCAGTTCAGGAGCTATTTCTTGCCTCTTAGAGGGACTCTCTAAGAAGCCCCTATCTCTCAGAGGGAAAGTCTCTCAGAACCCCAACCCTAGATCAGTTGGGATGATTATCTGGGATTTTTTGTTTCCCATTAAGGAGTGATTCCTCTGCATCGAGGAGGTTAGTCATGTATTGACTGCAGTGGCATTTCTTATAAGATCTCAAAGCGTTGTTGCTGCTGTTGTTGTTTTAAGATTATTTGTTCTTTAGAACATGTCTGTGAGGTAGATTTAGTGTATTCGTTATTTTTATTTTACTGATGGATAAACTAAAGCAGAACAAGTTTAATGACATATCCAAGGCCAGAAAGGTAAGCTGTTGTTGGAGCAGAGATGAGAAACCAAGTCCATGACTCAATACTCCCAATAGACGGATCATTAATGGTTAAAACTGTTGGGTTTTTATGGATGCCAGAACTGACAACTGATTCTTGAGAACACCTGGCACAGTCTTCCTCCTTTTATTGTACCAGTTTAACTGCCCAATCCATATTTTCAATTTTGTGTTACTACAAAATCAATTTTTAAAATTTAGATTTTTGATTTGATTTCTTTCTTTTTTCTTTTTCTTTTTTTTCTTTTTTTGCTTTTCTGCCAACTATTTTTTTTTCTTGTTTTAAAATCATTTGTGTAATTCTTAGGTGTTATCTTCTCCAGGGAGAATCATTGCTAAAAAACAAACAAATGACTATGAACTTTTCTCCTGTTTCTACTGGAGAAGCCAGCAAGGATTAGTGGAAAGAGTGCAGGCTTTATAGTCACACAGGCTTGGGTTCAGGTCCTGCTACTCTTAGTGTCTCAGTTTCTTTATTCTTAAAATGGGGATAAGAATGCCTACCACTTAAGAAACAAACCATCCTAAGGGGGGCGGGGAAGGAATGCCTACCTTAGAAGGCTGTAAATATTAACTGAGATTATGTATAAAAGTGTCTGGTACAGTGTTTGCTATAGTATGTGTTCGAGAAATGCTTTGGGTGAGGTGATTATGATAAGTAATTCTGTTTTATGCAGTGGTTTCCTAACTGATTTAAATAGCCAGTTTAAGGGACTGAAATCAAGCATTTATATATTTATTTATTTATTTATTTATGAGACGGAGTTTTGCTCTTGTTGCCCAGGCTGGAGTGCAATGGTACGATCTTGGCTCACTGCAACCTCTGCCTCCCGGGTTCAAGTGATTCTCCTGCCTCAGCCTCCGGAGTAGCTGGGATTACAGGTGCGTGCCACCATGCCTGGCTAATTTTTGTATTTTCTGTAGAGATGGGGTTTCACTGTGTTGGCCAGTCTGGTTGCGAACTCCTGACCTCAGGTGATCCACCCATCTCAGCCTCCCAAAGTGCTGGGATTACAGGCGTGAGCCACCACCCCCAGCCTGAAATCAAGCATTTAGAAGAACAAGATGCTATTTTCATGTGCCTTTGTGGACAGACCTTTATGCAATCAATTAATATTGAAAAATCCACACTTGCCGCTGTGTAATGTACAGTGGATCTCATGCAGAACTTCCAGATGCATCTCTGAATAGCCCATTTGGCATGTGTTGTCCCATACCTCCTCCAGATTTAGCAAGTATCATTATAGAGTACTCTAAATCCCACGTGAATTCAACATGACTGGCCACTCCCTTGACTAAATGCCTTTATTAGTTCACTTGAAAATGGGAGACAGCCCTTAAAAGTGCTGGGACGCAGTTTCCTGTGCAGTGACTGGGAACATATAAATAGTTGGCTTGCTTTAAATCTGGTGTTCAGCTTTTTGTAGTAGTGGCTTCATCCTGTAAGCACAGGGGACCACATATGAAAAGGTAAGAAAACACCAAAATCCTGGTGACAATAAAGCCAAGAGATTTTGGTCCTGAGGATGACTGGGCAAGTCCCTGATTCTTTGCATCCCCTCATAGTAAAGGTTTGTTGATTTGATTTATTTGTTTATGTGTAGTTAAGTGCCCTTCTGTTTATGTAATCCTGAGGAAACACTCACAATATGTTTGGGCAGTTTATTTAATGTCCATAGGTAATCTTTTAAGCTTCCAATCACTGCTATTAATTGCTTTCCAACTAGGTAATAAGATAGTAATTTACTGATGTTTACACTGCTCTCTGAGGTGGTACAGTACGTTTATTTTCAGAGAGGAAACCGAGACCCTGAGATGTGAAGCAGCTTTGCTTAATTCACACAGCCTGCCATCGCAAGCTAAACTACATATTAGAGTTTATGTTGGGGAGCTTGTAGCCTCTCAGTATGGACAAAAGCTGAGTTTGTTTCAGACAGATCTTTGACTGACAGTAGGAGTCAGTCTTCTGCCCTAAGATGCATTCTGGGAAGGGTCCACTTTGACTGGTAGGATCAAGCATGCCAGCTTCCTCTTTAGGTGGGCATTATATGACAGTGGAAAGTAGAATAGGTCGGGAGTTCAAGACCAGACTGACCAACATGGAGAAGCCCCGTCTCTACTAAAAATACAAAATTAGCCGGGTGTGATGGCGCATGCCTGTAATCCCAGCTACTCTGGTGGCTGAGGCAAGAGAATCACTTAAACCTGGGAGGCGGAGGTTGTGGTGAACCGAGATCGCACCATTGCACTCCAGCCTGGGCAACAAGAGGGAAACTCCATCTCAAAAAAAAAAAAAAGAAGGTGTTTAGCATTCATGTGGCAATTTGGCAATTAAATATGTAATGGCTTTTTATTACATTTAAACAATGATCTATGATTCACACGGGCTTTATTTCTTACAGAGATTCAGAAAAATCACACATGAGTCAGTACATTTTGCAGCACTTATGTAGGCTTTATGGTTTAAGATAGCAACCAGGCTGAGATTTTTTGCCAAAATATATTTTTATCAGTGCTTTCTTCTGCTTTCATATAATTTTTTTCCTTGTAAATCTTATTGAAGTATAACATATATACTGAAACATGCACATAACATAAGTATGCAGCTCAAGGAATTTTCAGAACATTCCCGTGTAACCCAGCACTCATATTAAGAAAAAGCACATTGCCAGGTGCTGTGGCTCACGCCTGTAATCCCAGCACTTTGGGAGGCCAAGGTGGGTGGATCACCTGAGATCAGGAGTTCGAGACCAGCCTGGGCGACATGGCAAAACCCCGTTTCTACTAAAAATACAAAAATTAGCTGGGCTTAGTGGCGGGTACCTGTAATCCCAGCTACTTGGGAGGCTGAAGCAGGAGAATTGCTTGAACCCAGGAGGCAGAGGTTGCAGTGAGCCAAGATTGCACTACTGCACTACAGCCTGGATGACAGAGTTAGACTCCATCTCAAAAAACAAACAAACAAACAACACAAAACAAAAAGAAAAAAACAAAAAAACCCACATGACCAGCACCCCAGAAACCTTCCTCATGGCCCCTTCCAGTTACTACCCCCCTCAAGGGTAAGTACTATCCTGATTTCTAACAACATAAGTCAATTGTACCTGATTTTGAATTTTATATAAATGGAATTCTACAGTATATTAGCCAATTTATCTTTTCCTTTTACCTAATTGGCATGAATGAACTGAAGTGGACACTATTTGCCCTGTGTTCTCATTTTGTATTTTGTCCTGTTAGCTGGCTTGGGCTGGTTATTAATTGTAATCAAAGATTAATATTATTTGACAGTTTTGAGCTGTTCAAATTTAATATCATTAATATGAGATCATGGATCCTGCTGTGTGGTGAAGAATAAATGACAAAAAGGAAAAAAAAAGATATGACTAAAGAAAGGCTCTGGCTGGGCGCAG
This sequence comes from Pongo abelii, assembly GCF_028885655.2. NCBI lineage: Eukaryota > Metazoa > Chordata > Mammalia > Primates > Hominidae > Pongo > Pongo abelii. Next base: position 106,804,376 of record NC_072008.2, read on the forward strand.
TCGCTCACGCCTGTAATCCCAGCACTTAGGGAAGCCAAGTTGGGCTGATCACCTGAGGCCAGGAGTTCTAGACCAGCCTGGCCAACATGGTGAAACCCCATCTCTACTAAAAATACAAAAATTAGTTGGGTGCGTTAGCGGGCGTCTGTAGTCCCAGCTGTTTGGGAGGCTGAGGCAGGAGAACTGCTTGAACCCTGGAGGTGGAGGCTGCAGTGAGCTGAGATCGTGCAGCTGCACTCTAGCATGGGCGACAGAGTAAGAATCCATCTCAAAAAAAGAAAATAATAATAAATTAAAAAAATTAAAAGTCTCCATAGGCTGGGCGCATTGGCTCACACCTGTAATCCCAGCACTTTGGGAGGCTGAGGCGGGCGGATCACGAGGTCAAGAGATCGAGACCATTCTGGACAACATGGTGAAACCCCGTCTCTACTAAAAATACAAAAAAAAAAAAAAAAAAATTAGCTGGGCATGGTGGCACATGCCTGTAATCCCAGCTACTCAGGAGGCTGAAGCCGGAGAATTGCTCGAACCCGGGAGGTAGAGGTTGCAGTGAGCCAAGATCGCGCCACTGCACTCCAGCCTGGCGACGGAGCGAGACTCTGTCTCAAAAATAAAAATAAAAATAAATAAAATTTAAAAATAACAAAAAATAAAAGGCTCCATATGCTTTTGACTCATGTCTGAATCATAATGTCCTCATACCACAAGAATGGACCTGCTTGATTCATCAATGATTTTGTTATTAAAATAATTACTGTGGCTTGCAAAAATATGGATTTCTAATTGTGTGGGTTTTTGTTTTTGTTTGTGAGATAGCGTCTGGCTCTATCACCCAGGCTGGAGTGAAGTGGCATGGTCTTGGCTCACCACAACCTCTGCCTCCCGGGTTCAAGTGATTCTCCTGCCTCAGCCTCCCAAGTAGTTGGGACTACAGACGTGTGCCACCACGCTTGGCTAATTTTTGTATTTTTAGTAGAGATGGGGTTTTGCCATGTTGGCCGGGCTGGTCTCGAACTCCTGACCTCAAGTCATCCACCCATCTTGGCCTCCCAAAGTGCTGGGGTTATAGGCGTGAGCCACTGCACCCGGCCTAATTTTGTGGTTCGTTAATGATCAAGTGTGTGTGTGTTGCCCTCAGCTGATGCTATGACACTTTGATTATTTACCTAAATCTCCAAAATGCTCATTTGATTTATTGAATCTGAGGGGAAACTGAGGTAATAAAATACTTAGTAATTTTCTCCAAGCAATTTAGTGGCAAAACTAAAATTGGAATTCAGCTTAAGAATCCCAGTTCAAGGATATTGCTAGATGATTGCCTTTGATTGCAGGGGTCTGAAACATTTAACTAAACCCGTCCTTTTCCTGTTTTTCTTCCCCCTATATGGAAACTATGGTTTCAGAGCCTGGGTTATTGCAATGGAAAGAACACAGACCTAACAAAGTGAATTGCAAGAGCCTTTTAAGAAAGTGAATCTGTCAACTCTCTTTATTCTTACTATCCATACAATTAAAGTCTTTAGAGACCTAGTTACTATAGACTGAAGACATGTGACCCTTCTATTGTTTAACTTGAGGTGGCCTGGACCAAGCATAATGAGGGGGTTCGCAATAATAGGATTCTTCTTTTTTTTTTGAGAAGGAGTTTCGCTCTTGTTGCACAGGCTAGAGTGCCATGGTGTGGCCTCGGCTCACTGCAACCTCTGCCTCCCGGGTTCAAGCAATTCTCCTGCCTCAGCCTCCCGAGTAGCTGGGATTACAGGCATGCGCCACTACACCCGGCTAATGTTGTATTTTTAGTAGAGATGGGGTTTCTTCATGTTTGAGGCAGGAGAATCGCTTGAACCTGGGAGGCGGAGGTTGTGGTGAGCCGAGATTGTGCCACTGCACTCCAGCCTGGGCGACAGAGTGAGACTCCGTCTAAAAATAAATAAATAAAATAAAAATAAAAATAAAAATACAAAAATTAGCCAGGCATGGTGGTGCGTGCCTGTAGTCGCAGCTACTAGGGAGGCTGAGGTAGAAGAATCACTTGAATCCGGGAGACAGAGGTTTCAGTGAGCTGAGATCATGCCACTGCACTCCAGCCTGGGTGACAGAGCCAGACTCCGTCTCAAAAAAACAAAACAAAACAAAACAAAAAACTCATCCTGTCTTTTGTGTTTATCACATCAGAAGTTTACACTTAGGATTTAGGAATTGCCTCTTGAGAACCTTTGTGTTGCTAATTAGAAATGGCCCTTACTGGCCAAGTGTGGTGGTTCATGCCTGTAATCCCAACACTTTGGGAGGCTGAGGCAGGAGGATCACTTGAGCCCAGGAGTTTGAGACAGGCCTAGGCAACATAGTGAGACCCAGTCTCTACAAAAAAATTTAAAAGAGATTAGCCAGGCATGGTGGCACAAGCCTGTAGGCCCAGCTAGCTCGGGAGGCTGAGGCGGGAGGATCACTTGAGCCTGGGAGGTCAAGGCTGCAGTGAGCCCTGATGGTGCCACTGTACTCCCGCCTGGGTGACAGCGAGACACTCAGAAGTGTTAAGAGGCCGGGCGTGGTGGCTGACGCCTGTAATCCTAAGACTTTGGGAGACCGAGACAGGTGGATCACCTGAAGTCAGGAGTTCGAGAAGAGCCTGGCCAACATGGTGAAAACCAGTCTCTACTAAAAATACAAAAATTAGCTGGATGTGGGGGTGCATGCCTGTAAACACAGCTACTCGGGAGGCTGAGGCAGGAGAATCGCTTGAGCTAGGGAAGCATAATTTGCAGCGAGCCGAGCCACTGCACTCCAGTGTGGGTGACAGAGTGGGACTCTGCCTCAAAAAAAAAAAAAAAGTGTTATGGAAGCCTCTGGGGTCTACATTTTTTCCCCGTAATGTCCCCCTGCTACCATCACCAGGATGCAAAGGGAGAAGGATAAGGCAAGTGGCATGTATTCAGGTTAATGAGAGGAAAGGAGTAGGCTTCTCACCACCACCAGGTACCCTAAACCTCAGCTCAGCTCTGCCCCACATGGGTCTGGCTCCTTTCAGCCCAAGGTTTTACTCGCCTACTGGTCAACCTCTCTCCTAATTTCTCTATGAAAAGTCCTTGATTTAATCTAAGATGGGAAGAGAGAGGAAGAATGACTAACACTTTGTATTTCCATATAGGCTCGAATAGGGTAGGAACTAGGGTGAGGTGGAATTTTAAATAAGGACAGTCTCTGACAAGGCAGGTTTAGGGAGAAGTGAGTGAAGCAGGGTCGTGCAAGTGTAGCGTTGGAGCCTACCTTTATTTAAAAGTTTCATATTTTGTTCATCATGGATATTATTTACCTAATCAGTGAGTGTTTTTAGTGCCCTCTTAAATTTTCCACCCAAGGTAAGTAGCCTTGCTGATTTTACCTTAGTTCAGGCTTGTTCAGGACCTCTCAAATAATTTGCTCAGAGACACCCAACTAGAAAGTGGCAGGAGCACTTTGGAAAGTTAAGGCAGGCCGCATAGCCAGGTGCTTTCTCTAAAAAAAAAAAAAAAAAAAAAAAATTAGCCGGGCATGATGGTGCATACCCTGTAGTCCCAGCAACTTAGGAGGCTGAGGTAAGGTGGGAGAATTGCTTTTGAGCCCCGGAGGTAGAGGCTGCAGTGAGCTCTGATCCCACCACTGCACTCCAGCCTCAGTGACAGAATGACAGTCCATATCAAAAAAAAAAAAAAAAAAAAAAAGGCTAGAAAGAGGTAGAGATGGGATTTGACGCCAAGTCTGTTTGCATCCAAACCATGCTTTTTTCTAAACCATTAGTCTTTTAAGAGTCCTCATAGACAATTATCTTGGGCCACTCATGATAATTAATCCATTAAGTAAAGGTGCATTCGCTTGTTAATATTTGTTCCAAATCTAGAGTGTGTGAACACTATTTTAAGTGCCAGATGCTTCCGAGAGGTCAAGTTGGCTTTCTGCTTCATTCTTACACTTGTCTAGCATTTGGCACTTTTGACTATTCTCTTCTTAAAACTTATCTTGGTGTCCATGACCTGGTCTCTCCTGGTTTTCCTCCTGCTTTTCTAACCATACTTTCTTCTATCTGCTTTGTGGGCTCTCTCTTTCCATTTCTTTCTTTTTTTTTTTGAGACAGAGTCTTGCTCTGTTGCCCGGGCTGGCGCCATCTTGACTCACTGAAACCTCTGCCTCCTGGGCTCAAGTGATTCTCGTGCCTCAGCCTCCCGGGTAGCTGGGATTACAGGTGCGTGCCACCACGCCCGGCTAATTTTTGTATTTTTTTTTTTTAGTAGAGACAGGGTTCCGCCATATTGGCCAGGCTGGTCTCGAACTCCTAGCCTCAAGTGATCTGCCCGCCTCGGCCTCCCAAACTGCTGGGATTACAGGTTTGTGCCATCACGCCAGGCCTCTCTTTCCATTTTTTAAATGTCTGTCATGCATTTTTTTCCCATTGTATATACCCTCCCTGGGCATACTAATGACTATCCATTCTCTATCTTTAGTCCAGACTTCTCTTACTGAGCTGCCTTACCAGTCATCTACACTTGGATGCCTTAGAGGTACTTCAACTCAAAACCCCCAAATTGAGTTCCTCATTCTTTCCTGATCCCTGACCCCCACATTCTGTTCCTCCTGATTATCTGATATATACCCATACTTAGAGAATGGTAACACCTATCTATCTCTCCAGCACCCAAGCCAGAGACCTGAGAATCATTCTTGACTCTTCCCTTTCCCTCAGTGCCCGCATCCAGTGAGACACCAAGTTCTGTAGATTTTTTTTTTTTTTGAGACGGAGTCTTGTTCTGTTGCCCGGGCTGGAGTGCAATGGCATGATCTCAGGTAACTGCAACCTCTGCCTCCTGGGTTCAAGCAATTCTCTCCTGCCTCAGCCTCCAGAGTAGCTGGGACTATAGGCGTGTGCCACCACACCTGGGTAATTTTTTTTGTATTTTTAGTAGAGATGGGGTTTCATCATGTTGGCCAGACTGGTCTTGAACTCCTGACCTCAGGCGATCCACCCACCTTGGCCTCCCAAAGTGCTGGGATTACAGGCGTGAGACACGGCACCCGGCCAGATTTTGCTTTCAAAGCATTCCTCTGCTCTGTCCCCTTCCCATGTCCTCACTGTCATTATGCTAGTCCACATCTCTTACATGATCTCTTTGTTTCCAGGCATACTTCCCCCAATTCATCCTCTACACTATTTCTACACGGACCATCTTTTCTCTCTCTCTCTCTTTTTTTTCTTTTTTTTTTTTTTTTTCAGACAGGGTCTTGGTCTGCCGCCCAGGCTGCAGTACGTTGGCACGATCACAGCTCACTGAAGCCTTGAACTCCTGGGCTCAGGCAATCCTACTACCTCAGCCTCCCAAATAGCTGGGACTACAGGCACACACCGCCATGCCCAGCTAATTTTTTAAAAACTTTTTGTAGAGACAGGGTCTCACTATCTTGTCCAGGCTGGTTTGCACTCCTGGGCTCAATCGATCCTCCTGCCTTGGCCTCCCAAAGTGTTGGGATTACAAGCGTGAGCCACCATGCCCGGCCTATTTCCAGAGGGAATTTCTTTAAAAGTTCCTCCTGGCTTATAAGACAAAGTCCAGCTCCACAGCAGAACAGATATTGTTCTCCATGATCTAATTCATATTTATCCCTCCTATTTCATGTCTTACCTCCTTCCCTTCCCTCTATCACCCTATGCTGAACTGAAGTGGTATTTGGCCATATTTGGTGTGTCAGGGTCTTTGCTCATCCAGCTTCCTCTGCCTGCAGTGCCCTTTCCTTTTTTATCTTGCAAACACCTGCTCTACTTTTTTTTTTGAGACGGAGTTTCAGGCTGGAGTGCAATGGTGCGATCTCGGCTCACTGCAACCTCTGCCTCCCGGGTTCAAGTGATTCTCCTGCCTCAGCCTCCCGAGTAGCTGGGATTACTGGGATGCGCCACCAAGCCTGGCTAATTTTGTATTGTTAGTAGAGATGGGATTTCTCCATGTTGGTCAGGCTGGTCTTGAACTCCTGACCTCAGGTGATCTGCCTGCCTCGGCCTCCCAAAGTGCTGGGATTACAGGTGTGAGCCACTGCACCCGGCCTCACCTACTCTACTTTTAAGATTCCACTCCAAATTTTCTGTCACCATCTAGAGAGATTTGACCACTCCCTCCGATGTGCCTATATACTGTTCCTGCTACATAATTGTATCCAGCACTTGTAACACTTTATTGCACTTGTGTATTTACATATCCGCTCTTCCCCTTATAAACCTCAAGCTTCAGGAAGACAGGACCTTTGAATAATTGACACTTATATCCAGAGTATCCAGTACAGTGCTTATCACAAGGAGGCACTTAATAAATATTGAACTCAGATGAGAGCACCTCCTGGAAAGCAAAAAAAAAAAGAAAAAGAAAAAGAAAATAAACATTGAATGAATGAATGGATACTAAAAGAAAACAAAGCAGTGGACCAACCCAATAAGACACTTGATAAAATCTCATCAATTTACTTCAAAATGAGGAACAGGCCAAAATGGATAGTGAAAAATATGAATGATCTGTAACTCTAAGGTCAATATAATTCTGTTACTTTGTGATCTTATATAGATCTCTATTTATGTACCACTAACTGTGCTGCTTTATGTTGTTTACATATCTGTTTCCCCCTATTAGTCTGAAAGCTTCATGACCCTGTCTAATTTACCTCTGTATCACTGATGCAAAACCCATAATAGGTGTACAATAAATATTTCTTGAATCAAAATTAAGGAATGAGGCCGGGCGCAATGGCTCACACCTGTAATTCCACACTTTGGGAGGCCGAGGTGGGTGGATCACCTGAGGTCAGGAGTTTGAGACAAGCCTGGCCAACATGGCAAAACCCCATCTCTACTAAAAATACCAAAAAAAAAAAAAAAAAAAAAAAATCAGCCAGGCGTGGTAGTGCACGCCTGTAAACCCAGCTATGCAGGAGGCTGAGGCAGGAGAATTGCTTGAACCCGGGAGGCGGAGGTTGCAGTGAACCAAGATTCCACCACTGCATTCCAGCCTGGGCAACAGAGTGAGACTCCATCTCAAAAGAATAAAAAATAAAATAAAATAAAATAAAAATTAAGGAATGAAGCTAGCCAAAGTAGCTTCTTATAAAGGTTTGGGGATTTATCTCAATGAAATGAGAATGATTTTGTCTTACTATATTTTAAAGATATATAAAGGGCTGACATTTGCATACATTTTTATTTTTCTATTTTCTCAGCAAACACTTTCATTTTTATAGGTTCTACAAATATAAACTCCAGCTTCACTCTTTTCTGAAATATAACAGATTCCAATTTAGGGAAGTTCAAATTAGTGAATCTTTACCATACCGTGCCTTACCTTGTTTCATTTTGCTTAGTATTCATATGCATCTGGGTTTTGACAAAGCAGGCACTAGAAAATATGGATGTGACTAACATGTACCAGTTTTTATGGGCCTAGTGAATTTTTAAAAAATTCTTATTTATTTATTTATTTATTTATTTATTTTGAGATGGAGTCTTGCTCTGTTGACCAGGCTGGAGCGCAGTGGCATGATCTTGGCTCACTGCAACCTCTGCCTCCCAGGTTCAAGTGATTCTCCTGCCTCAGCCTCCCGAGTAGCTGGGATTACAGGTATGCCCCACCACACCCGGCTAATTTTTGTATTTTTAGTAGAGATGGGGTTTCATCATGTTGGCCAGGCTGTCTCCAATTCCCGGCCTCAGGTGATCTGCCCGCCTCGGCCTCCCAAAGTGCTGAGATTACAGGTGTGAGCCACTGTGCCTGGCCTCTTAGTTTAATTACATATAATTAAGATATAAAAAATTATATATAATGGGACACCAGTGGCTGGTGTGAAAGGGGAATGGAGGGAGGGAAGGAGGACTCTGCTTGTGTTTTCTTCATTCTAATGTTAAAATCATGGTTAATGCAGTAATTTCCTTACAATATTCCCACTCTAGAAACGTGCTTACAAGAGCTATGTTCGAGCCCTCCCTCTGCTGAAGAAAATGGGGATCAATTCCATTCTCCTCCGAAAAAGCATTGGTGCCCTTGAAGTGGCCTGTGGCATCGTCATGACCCTTGTGCCCGGGCGTCCCAAAGATGTGGCCAACTTCTTCCTACTCTTGCTGGTGTTGGCTGTGCTCTTCTTCCACCAGCTGGTCGGTGATCCTCTCAAACGCTACGCCCATGCTCTGGTATTTGGAATCCTGCTCACCTGCCGCCTGCTGATTGCTCGCAAGCCTGAAGACCGGTCTTCTGAGAAGAAGCCTTTGCCAGGAAATGCTGAGGAGCAACCCTCCTTATATGAGAAGGCCCCTCAGGGCAAAGTGAAGGTGTCATAGAAAAATGGAAGTGCAAAGAGTGGACCTTCCAGGCAGTTGCGTCCAAGACACCAGGAAGATGTCAGTGTGTGTTTTTCATTTGATTTATTTATCTTGGGGAAAGTGAAAAATGTAATCTGCAAGTTAATGACCCTATTGGCTTGTGTACATCTATATGCTAAAATGACTTCCCCACATTGACATTTGTGCACCACCTTTAATCACTCTGGGGCAACTCTCACATCTTGCTGCATGTACATGTATACGGCTACTGTTGAAGTGTAATTGTGAGATGGACTCCAACAAGCATGTGACTGTGAGATTGTGTGTGGGAAAATGTATTTAACTACTCCGTGTGTGTGTGTGTGTGCATGCGCATGCGTGCGCGCGCATGCACGCACACACAAGCAGAGAAGGCTCTGATCTTGAACTAATCCTGCACAGGCATCCTTCCCTTTATAGATTGATTCCAGCAAAGGCAGAATAAAACAAATTTCCTATAAAGAGAATCCCGATATAAGACAAGTCATATAGTCCCATGGCCGGGGATCTCTCCACGGATGCTGAAAACTTAAACTTACTACTTTAGGAAAAAAAAAGAAAAATTCAATTTCAGACACTGAGTTATATATGAAATTAATTAGGCTCTATTCCAACAGTTGTTTACATTTTAAATAGTCCATATTGAGTTTAATTAAAACAAGGGATGCATGCAGTCAAATTGATAGTTTAATTCTTCAAGTGATAATATAGGAAGTTTCACCTTGCCTTTGTCCAAGCCCCACCTATTAAAACCCTTTACTCACAGTTTGAAACTGAAGCAGTAAACTTGTTTCCAGACATCTTTTTCAGATTGTCTTAAGCCCGAAGTTGCCTCACTTCCACTATTCTCAGCAGCCAACCAGGATTTGGCAGCTGCTCCACTGTTAGGGTTGAGGGAACAGGGATCTGTCCTGTTAGAAGTCTGTGAGCCTCAAACTCTACCTGTTCTCTGCAATCATCCAAAATTTGAAAAAGAAGCTATATCCAGTGTTTCACTGCCAAACAGATTCACTACTCTTACTGATTCTTCACTGAGCTTTGCTAGTATAAGCAGAGTTCCAAGTCCCCCCTAGGGTTGTCTCTACACTTCTTTTTCATTCCAGTGGGTGGGGTTTAGCTGGGGGAAGGACATTTCATAAGGGTTAGTTGGACTGAGCAGTATGGACATTTGCTTTTTTTATTACGTACTGTTGTTTTTCCTTGTTAGGTGTGCTTTGGTGGTTTTAATATTATTGTGCCAGGGATGGGGAAATGCGTGGGGGGGGGGTGTGTGGGAAGAGTACTTATTATTGTGTTTTCTTCAGTGTAATTGTTCTTGGTAATTGATACCTCTCTGTTTTATTTCTCTCATTCTTTCAAAATAAAACTTTTTGAAATTTGGAGGAAATTGTCTGGACAAATACTGAAAATCTGGAAAGTAAGGATCATATCAAAGGATTTAGCCTCTCTTTTTCTGAGTCTGGCTGAAGGAGGAGAGGAAAGAGAAGAGGGAGTTTAATCACTTAATATGCTAATGAGGTTGCCAACTTTCCAATTTCTTTTTTTTCTTTTTCTTATTTTTTTTGAGACATGGTCTTGCTCTGTTGCCCAGGCTGTAGGGCAGTGGTGTGATCACAGCTCACTGCAGTCTCAATCTACCAGGTTCAAATGATCCTCCCACCTCAGCCTCCTGAATAGCTGGGACTACAGGCATACGCCACCATGCCCGGCTAATTTTTTATTTTTTGTAGAGACGGGATTTTGCCATGGTGCCCAGTCTGGCCTCGGACCCCTGGGCTCAAGCAGTCTGCTTGGCCCAGCCTTCCAAAGTGCTGGGATTACAGGTGTGAGCCACCTCGCCTGGCCCAACTTTCCAATTTTATTTACGTTCCCCCACACTTTTGTGATGTTAGCACACAAGACAGAAAGCCACATAATTAGGATCTCAATACAATTTCCAGGTTTTAGGAGTTTTGCTTAATTAGGTGATGCCAAGGGAAGTTAGAAAAATGATTTTGGAGAAAATTGAAGGTGTATCAAAGATGAATCCTATCTTTCACTATATATATGTATATATTTCCACAAAGTGGTACAAGTTGCACTGCCACAGACTTGTCACATTAGGCAAGATATTTCACCACTCAGGGCTCCAGTTTCATCATCTACAAAAAGAAGGATGTTGAAACCTTAAATTTACTTCCAATTTACATTTCTTTGAGCCTATGAAACATGATTAAAAACATGAAAAATGATTCAAGAAATTTTCCATTTTATTAAAGAACAACATCTATCAGAAAAAATTGAAGAGCCTCAGTTGTTATGCATGATTAAATAAGAGTTAGTGAAACTATTCTGAAAACCATATATGATGTGGTAAAGTTATTTTTGCTGTATCCTTTCCCAACTGCATAAACTTTGATTATTCATCTCTAAGATTGCAGTCCTCCCCGCCCCCCGCCAAGTTTGCCTAAAGTTTATAGGTATGTTTTGGTCTCAACAACTCAGTGAGAGTCATTAAATTTATCTTTTCTCTCTTATTCCTACTCTAATAAGAGATTAAATTAGGGACTAAGCTGAGAGCTCAGACTAAACCCTTGCTGTTTTTAAGGTCAATTAACTCCTCATGGTTAGGAATAGTTACATGTTGACAGCCGGTTTCTAGAAAACCTTGGAGGATATCCATACCCATTCTCGGTAAAAGGAGGGCAGATCCAGCCTTTCTTTCCTCCCACGCCCTGGGTTCACAAGGGGAAAGCGACAGGCCCTTTAACTGAAGTCTCGGTCAGGGAGAAGCCACCTTTATTGTGAAATTTGCGGTTTCACATTTTCCTACAAAGTCCCGACATCTGGGGTCAGCCTAGGCAAAATAATCACTATAATTGATCATGTTAAATTCAAGAACCGAGACACGAATTGTCCCGTTATACGCAAAATGACGAATGCGAATATTATATTCTTAGCACAGTGGGAACGCCAGCCAATCAGCTGATTCCAGCAGCAACGGCCCACTCGCTGCGCTCCTCACAGGCCCAGGTGGGTGGCGCAAGCCGCTCTCCGTAATTGGGTCTACGTCAGCGTCGTCGCGCGCGCCACCTCCCGCCACCGAGCCACCCGCCACCTCTAGCCAATCAGGCTTCAGCTGAGTGCATTGCTCCGCCCAGCCGCCCCCCCTGGGTCTGCGCGGAAGCGCATGCGTGGGGTGGAGTCACCTTCTTTGAATTCCGGAGGCGGCATTCGGTGGTCAGAGGCCTGTGGGGCTACAGGTAGAGTGTCTTAGGTGAGGAGGTACTTTTAAGCACCGCGCGAAATGGGGGCGAAGAGAATTTTTTAACTTTTGAGGGTGGGACTATCCTGCAAGGTGTGACTGCGGTCGGGTTTTCCCTAGCCAGTTTCGTTCCAGGGATCCTTGGGAAGCGCTGGGATGGTTCAACTGGGTGGGGTCAGAAGCTGCTCCCCTGCCTTTCTTTCCTAGGAACCTAGGAAATAACTCGGAACCTGTAACGTCCCACTGGTTTGGACATATTCCTCTCCTGATCTGGCCTCATCTGTTCCAGGGAGGTGGGATTGAGTAAGTGTCATTCCGACCATTCCTTTAGTTTTTCCTATTTGCAGCCAAAAACTTAGAAGTCATTTTTGGTTCCTCTTCCCTTTTCCCTACATCCAATTCTTTTATCACGGCCTGCTCTGTCTAACTCCAAAACATTGCATGAATCCAATCATTTTCCACCTCTACACCCTAGGCCTAGTGCAGGCTAGAGTCATCCCTCTTCTGGACTTCTGCAACAGCGTTTTATTTGGTTTCTTGCCGCTCCTTGACCTCTAACATTCTCTTCTCTGCACTGCAGCTAGCATGATCGTCAAACACAAATCAGGTGGTATTGCTCCCCTCTCTAACCTTTCCCCCTTCCCCTGTGTTTTCCCATGACACTTAAAATCCAAACTCCTTACTGTGGCCTGCAAATCCCAATATGATCTTAGTCCCTGGCTACGTTCTGACTTCATCGCTTATTACCTTTTACCTCTTTCATTCCACTCCCTCCAGACTGATGTTACTACTCTTTCTTTTCTTTTCTCTTTTCTTTTCTTTCTTTCTCTCTCTCTCCTTCCCTCCCTCCCTTTCTTTCTTTCCTTTCTTCTTTCTTTTGACAGAGTTGGGCCAGGCGTGGTGGCTCACGCCTGTAATCCCAGCACTTTAGGAGGCTGAGACAGGTGTGGATCACTTGAGGTCAGGAGTTCGAGACCAACCTGGCTAACATGGTGAAACCCAGTCTCTACTAAAATACAACAAATAGCCAGGTGTGGTGGTGTGCGCCTGTAATTCCACCTACTTGGGAGGCAGAGACAGGAGAATTGCTTGAACCCGGGAGGTGGAGGTTGTGGTGAGCCAAGATAGAGATCGCGCCACTGCACTCCAGCCTGGGTGACAGAGTGAGACTGTCTCAAAAAAAAAAAAGAAACAATGTCTCACTATGTTGCCCTCAGCTTCCCAAAGTGCTGGGATTATAGGTGTGACCCACCTTGCCCAGCCAAGCTGCTGTTTCTTTAACACATAAAGCTCTTTTTGCTTTAAGGTCTTAGTCTTAGCATGTCTTCCTCTTCTCTCTCCATGAAATACTCTTCCACCAGATCTTCACAGGGCTGGTTCCTTCTTGGCATTCAAATCTCAGTTTAAAGGTCACCTCAGAGAGGTTTTCTCTGAACACTTATTACAAAGTTACAATGTAGCTTCCCATCTTCATTTCTATCACATCACTGTGTATTATATTCATTATTGTTTACTTTTTTTCCTTTTTTTTAGACAAAGTCTTGCTCTGTCACCCAGGCTGGAGTGCAGTGGCGCAATCACGGCTCTCTGCAGCCTCGACCTCCCGGGTTCAAGTTATTCTCCTGCCTCACCCTCCTGAGTAGATAGGACTACAGGCATGTGCTGCTACGCCTAGCTAATTTTTTAAATCTTAAGTAGAGACATTGTCTCACTGTGTTGCCCAGACTGGTCTTGAACTCCTAGGTTGAAGGGATCTTCCAGCCTCTGCCTCCCGAAGTGCTGTATTACAGGTGTGAACTACCATGCCCAGTCTTAGTTGTATACTTATTTATTGACTCTCTCTTCCCCCTTCAGTGTAAGTGTGATGAGAGCAGAGATCTTGATTGTTTTATTATTTTATCCCTGGTAACTAGACTTGTGCTTGGCAAATAGATGACATTTAGTAATTATTTATTAAGCGAATAAATGGGAATATTTGTCTCCTGAAAATGCTTAGTCTGGCCACCAGTTTGGCTTTTGAACTATGCAGCTTTAACTTAGCACTGACAAATTAAGGAGCATAAAGATTAAAAGCAAAATCAAGGAGAAGTGGGGAAAATAGGAGTGGAGAAAGTAAGATTGAGTTATTGAGATGGATTAGTTTTTTTGTTTGTTGTTTGTTTTGAGTCAGGATCTCGCTGTGTCACTCAGACTGGAGTGCAGTAGTGCAATCTCTGCTCACTGCAGCCTTCACCTCCTGGGTTCAAGTGATTCTCCTGCCTCAGCCTCCCAAGTAGCTGGGATTACAGGTGTGTGCCACCATGCCCAACTAGTTTTTGTATTTTTTAGCAGAGACAGGGTTTCCTCATATTGGCCAGGCTGGTCTCAAACTCCTGTACGCCTGACCTCAAGTCAGGCCCACCTTGGCCTCCCAGAGTGCTGGGATTACAGGCATGAGCCACCATGCCCGGCCGAGATGGATTAGTTTTGGACCCACTTATATGACATAGCCATTCTAAGAGAGAACTTGCTTATGTTACCTGTATTCTTACTGGTTTCTTCCACTAGAAAGCTAGTTCAGCTGATGAATGTTACCTTGTCAGGTTGTTTCTATTTCTATTTAGGGCAAGGACTTTCTGAGAAAGTCAACCTCTAGATTTTGTTTCCTGGATTGTTGTCAACTTATTTATTGCATGCCTGTTGTATGCTAGCTATTGTATACTAAATACTGGAAACACACCCTGTCTCTGGAGAAAAAAGGACTATTTGGCTGATTAATGATAACTTAACACTTGTTTCTGTGTAGAACATATGCAGTAATGTCACCTCAAAAGAGAGTTAAGAACGTCCAGGCACAAAAGAGGACTTCACAAGGTAGTAGTAGTTTTCAGACCACGCTTTCAGCCTGGAAAGTAAAACAGGATCCAAGCAACTCAAAGAATATCTCAAAACATGGACAAAACAATCCAGTGGGAGATTATGAACATGCTGATGATCAAGCTGAAGAAGATGCTTTGCAAATGGCAGTGGGATATTTTGAGAAAGGTAAAGGTGGATTGTTTTCCTTATGGAACTCCTATTTCTGTAAAAATATTCTAGTCTTTTTTTCTTAATTTTTAAAGGAAAGCATAATTTTGCTCATTCATGCTTTTGTTTATTTAATAGACATTGAGCAATTACTACATATCAGTATGCTAGGCACTAGGGACACAACAACAAAACTTTTTTTTTTCTTTTTTTTTTCTTTCTTTCTTTCTTATTATTATACTTTAGGTTTTAGGGTACATGTGCGCAATGTGCAGGTTAGTTACATATGTATACATGTGCCATGCTGGTGCGCTGCACCCACTAACTGGTCATCTAGCATTAGGTATATCTCCCAATGCTATCCCTCCCCCCACCCCACAACAGTCCCCAGAGTGTGATTCCCCTTCCTGTGTCCATGTGTTCTCATTGTTCAATTCCCACCTATGAGTGAGAATATGCGGTGTTTGGTTTTTTGTTCTTGCAATAGTTTACTGAGAATGATGATTTCCAATTTCATCCATGTCCCTACAAAGGACATGAACTCATCATTTTTTATGGCTGCATAATATTCCATGGTGTATATGTGCCACATTTTCTTAATCCAGTCTATCATTGTTGGACATTTGGGTTGGTTCCAAGTCTTTGCTATTGTGAATAATGCTGCAATAAACATACGTGTGCATGTGTCTTTATAGCAGCATGATTTATAGTCCTTTGGATATATACCCAGTAATGGGATGGCTGGGTCAAATGGAATTTCTAGTTCTAGATCCCTGAGGAATCGCCACGCTGAGTTCCACAGGGTTGAACTAGTTTACAGTCCCACCAACAGTGTAAAAGTGTTCCTATTTCTCCACATCCTCTCCAGCACCTGTTGTTTCCTGACTTTTTAATGATTGCCATTCTAACTGGTGTGAGATGGTATCTCATTGTGGTTTTGATTTGCATTTCTCTGATGGCCAGTGATGATGAGCATTTTTTCATGTGTTTTTTGGCTGCATAAATGTCTTCTTTTGAGAAGTGTCTGTTCATGTCCTTCACCCACTTTTTGATGGGGTTGTTTGTTTTTTTCTTGTAAATTTGTTGGAGTTCATTGTAGATTCTGGATATTGGCCCTGTGTCAGATGAGTAGGTTGCGAAAATTTTCTCCCATTCTGTAGGTTACCTGTTCACTCTGATGGTAGTTTCTTTTGCTGTGCAGAAGCTCTTGAGTTTAATTAGATCCCATTTGTCAATTTTGGCTTTTGTTGCCATTGCTTTTGGTGTTTTAGACATGAAGTCATTGCCCATGCCTATGTCCTGAATGGTAATGCCTAGGTTTTCTTCTAGAGTTTTTATGGTTTTAGGTCTAACATTTAAGTCTTTAATCCATCTTGAATTGATTTTTGTATAAGGTGTAAGGAAGGGATCCAGTTTCAGCTTTCTACATATGGCTAGCCAGTTTTCCCAGCACCATTTATTAAATAGGGAATCCTTTCCCCATTTCTTGTTTTTCTCAGGTTTGTCAAAGATCAGATAGTTGTAGATATGCAGCGTTATTTCTGAGGGCTCTGTTCTGTTCCATTGATCTATATCTCTGTTTTGGTACCAGTACCATGCTGTTTTGGTTACTGTAGCCTTGTAGTATAGTTTGAAGTCAGGTAGTGTGATGCCTCCAGCTTTGTTCTTTTGGCTTAGGATTGACTTGGCGATGCGGGCTCTTTTTTGGTTCCATATGAACTTTAAAGTAGTTTTTTCCAATTCTGTGAAGAAAGTCATTGGTAGCTTGATGGGGATGGCATTGAATCTGTAAATTACCTTGGGCAGTATGGCCATTTTCACGATATTGATTCTTTCTACCCATGAGCATGAAATGTTCTTCCATTTGTTTGTATCCTCTTTTATTTCCTTGAGCAGTGGTTTGTAGTTCTCCTTGAAGAGGTCCTTCACATCCCTTGTAAGTTGGATTCCTAGGTATTTTATTCTCTTTGAAGCAATTGTGAATGGGACTTCACTCATGATTTGGCTCTCTGTTTGTCTGTTATTGATGTATAAGAATGCTTGTGATTTTTGTACATTGATTTTGTATCCTGAGATTTTGCTGAAGTTGCTTATCAGCTTAAGGAGATTTTGGGCTGAGACGATGGGGTTTTCTAGATATACAATCATGTCGTCTGCAAACAGGGACAATTTGACTTCCTCTTTTCCTAATTGAATACCCTTTATTTCCTTCTCCTGCCTAATTGCCCTGGCCAGAACTTCCAACACTATGTTGAATAGAAGTGGTGAGAGAGGGCATCCCTGTTTTGTGCCAGTTTTCAAAGGGAATGCTTCCAGTTTTTGCCCATTCAGTATGATATTCGCTGTGGGTTTGTCATAGATAGCTCTTATTATTTTGAGATACGTCCCATCAATACCTAATTTATTGAGAGTTTTTAGCATGAAGGGTTGACTTACTAGCAGAGTGGTTCCCAAACGGCTGCATATTGGGATCACTTGAGAATCTTTTTTTCTTTTTTTTTTTTCTTCCCTCTCTACCCCTTTGGCTCTGAGAATCTTTAACAAACAAACTGATGTCAGGCATCTACTCTTAGACTTTCTGATTTTATTGGTATGGGATGCAACCTGGCATAGGGATTTTTTTAAAGGCTTCCTAGGTGGTTCCAATGTATGGCAAAGTTTGGGAACCACTGTCCTAGTATTGAAACAGGTTGTAGTCTAAGTTCAATGCTTTTAGTTAGTTTAGAATAGGAATGTCAGGGCATAATCCAGCTTTCCTCACTGAAGTTGCTATCGCTGTTAAATATTCTTTAGTTAAAAACATCTTTGAACAGTTTTTGGGAAGACACTTCTTACATAAACTCCTTTATTTATTTTTGGAGATGGGGTCTTGCTCTGTTGCCCAGGCTGGAGTGCAGTGGCATGATCATTGTACGTTTAACCTTTTGGGCACAAGTGATCCTCCCATCTCAGCCTCCTGAGGAGCTGGGACCACAGGTGTGTGCCAGCATGCCCAGCTAGTTTTTAATTTTTTTGTAGAGATGGAGTCTTGTCATGTTGCCCAGGCTGGTCTCAAACTCCTGGCCTCAAGTGATCCTCTTACTTTGACCTCCCAAAATGCTGGAATTACAGATGTGGGTCACCACGCCTGGTTATTAAGCTATTCCTTTAAAGAGTTCCAAATTGTTATTATTGAGGCCAAAGACTGAAATAATTTTAAAGGTCTCACTATTTAATATTGTTTCTTTTTTCAGGTCCCATTAAAGCTTCACAGAATAAAGATAAAACCTTGGAAAAACACTTGAAAACTGTGGAAAATGTGGCTTGGAAGAATGGGTTAGCTTCAGAAGAAATTGATATTCTATTAAATATTGCACTCAGTGGCAAATTTGGTATGTTGAGGAGATGCTTTTTTTTTCTTTTAACTCACCTAGCACCTATATTTTTTTCTTTTAAAAATAAATCTTATATATATATATACATACACACACACACACACACACACACATATATATATATACATTTTTTTATAATAGAGACAGCATCTCACTATATTGCCCAGGCTGGTCTCGAACTCCTAGACTCAAGTGATCCTCCCGCCTTGGCCTTCCAAAGTGCTGGGATTATAGGCTTGAGCCACCGCACCTGGCTCGAGGGGGATGTTGTTTTGTTTTTTGTTTTTTGTTTTGAGATGGAGTCTTGCTCTGTCACCCAGGCTGGAGTGCAGTGGCACCATCTCAGCTCACTGCTACCTTTGCCTCTCGGGTTCAAGCAATTCTCCTGCCTCAGCCTCCCGAGTAGCTGGGACTACAGGCGCGTGCCACCACACCTGGCTAATTTTTTGTATTTTTTTTTTTTTTTTTTAGTAGGGACAGGTTTTCGCTGTGTTAGCCAAGATGGTCTCCATCTCCTGACTTCGTGATCCGCCTGCCTCGGCCTCCCAAAGTGCTGGGATTACAGGTGTGAGCCGCCGTGCCTGGCCGAGGGGATTTTTTTTTCTTTTGGGAGACTGGGTCTTACTCCGTCGCCCAGGCTGGAGTGCAGTGGCGCAATCTCAGCTCACTGCAACCTCCACCTCCCGGTTTCAAGCAATTCTCTGCCTCAGCCTCCCGAGTAGCTCGGATTACAGGTGCCTGCCACCATGCCCGGCTAATGTTTTTGTATTTTTAGTAGAGACAGGGTTTCACCATCTTGGGCAGACTGGTTTTGAACTCCTGACCTCGTGATCCACCCGCCTCGGCCTCCCAAAGTGCTGGGATTACAGGTGTGAGCCACTGTGCCCAGCCTGGGATGCTTTTGTCATCACTTTGCTGTTAGTTTTTCCTTTTAGACTTTGTTTATTTATTTTTTTGAGACTGAGTTTTGCACTTGTTGCCCAGGCTGGAGTGCAGTGGTGCGATCTTGGCTCACTGCAACCTCTGCCTCCCAGGTTCAAGCGATTCTCCTGCCTCAGCCTCCTGAGTAGCTGGGATTACAGGCATGTGCCACCACGCCCGATTAATTTTGTATTTTTAGTAGAGATGGGGTTTCTCCATGTTGGTCAGGTTGGTCTTGAACTCCTGACCTCAGGTGATCCGCCCGCCTCGGCCTTCCAAAGTGCTGGGATTACAGGCGTGACCCACTGCGTCCGACCTTCCTTTTAGACTTTGAATTACATTGTTCATTGGAATTAGTTGCAGTTTTTTATGTTTACTGTACTCTTCATAAGACCAATCTGTTAAGATTATAAAATGTTTTTTTGTGTGTGTGTGTTTGGGCCAAAAGTTTCTGTGTGCATATGCCGAAAATAACCAGTTACCATATATCATCACAAATAAAATGCAAAATACATACTTTTGTCACCAAATACATGAGAACCATTTTTTAGTATTTATCTTAAGACGCATACATAGTAATTTAAACAATGTTACTGGAAGGCATCTTAAAAGATCACTTAGTCTACTTCATTACCTTCATTTTCTTTCTCTTTTTTTTTTTTTTTTTTTTGAGATGAGTTTCACTCTTTCACCCAGGCTGGAATGCAATGGCATGATCTTGTCTCACTGCAACCTCTGCCTCCTGGGTTCAAGCGATTCTACTGCCTCAGCTTCCTGAGTAGCTGGGCTTATGGGCATGCACCACCACACCCGGCTAATTTTTGTATTTTTAGTAGAGACGGGGTTTCGCCATGTTGGCCAAGCTGGTCTCAAACTTCTGACCTCAGGTGATCCACCCGCCTCGGCCTCCCAAAGTGCTAGGATTACAGGCGTGAGCCAGTGTGCCCAGCTAAGATGCTTTTTCTTTTGTGCAAATGCATCTTTTCCTGTTCTAAATTCATTGATGGTGGTTGGGATGGTTGGAAGAGGTTCTTAGAAATAACACCTGGTCAATATTTTATTTACTTGAACCTTTTAACTTTTTCTCATTTAAATTCAGAGTCGGAAGATATTTTAGACTCTGAACACTCTCATTTAAAGGTGAGGAAGAAGAGGCTCAGAGTAGTTAAAGAGACTTGCTTAAAGATGTCCAAACTCCCATTCTAGTGCTTATACTGTACCACATTGCTGCTTTTTTTTCTATTTAAAAAAAAGTTAAGGCTGGGTATAGTGGCTCATGCCTATAATCCCAGCACTTTGAGGGGCCAAGGCAGGATGATTGCTTGAAGCCAGATTTGAGACCAGCCTGGGCAACAAAGCGAAACCTTGTCTACAAAGTGTTAAAAAAAAAATTAGATAGGTGCAGTGGCATGTGCCTGTAGTCCCAGCTACTTGGGAGTCTGAGGCAAGAGAATCACTTGAGCCCAGGAGTTTGAGGCTGCAGTGAGCTATGATGGTGCCACTATACTCCACTGTGGGCCACAGAGCAAGACCCTGTCTCTAGGAAAAAAAAGAAAAATTAAGACAGCTCTCAAAACCAAATGCTTTATATATTAAGTATTTCCTGGCTGTTACATGTTAGATTCCTTTGTTTATATTCCTAGCAGCATACTTGCAGGGGTGTGTGTGTATTTATTTTAAAGTAACAACGCATTACTAACTGAATTCAACATATGACTGTCAAGTATTTTGTTTCTCCATTTTTATCTGATTAGTTCTCTGTGTTTACCTAGAAAGTTAAATTAGACCTAATAAAATTGGCTTTTTTCTTGTAGATGGTTTTAGATTGTTTGGTTCTAATATCTTTCCAGGAATCCATGTTTAACTGAACAATGTCTGTCAAGATCAATTCTCCCATTCCCATCTCACCTTAAAACATATATGGAGTAGGGGCCGGGTGCAGTGGCTCACGCTTGTAACCCCAACACTTTGGGAGGCCGAGGTGGGCGGATCATGAGATCAGGAGATCGAGACCATCCTGGCTAACATGGTGAAACCCCGTCTCTACTAAAAATACAAAAAATTAGCCGGGCGTGGTGTCGGGTGCCTGTAGTCCCAGCTACTCGGGAGGCTGAGGCAGGAGAATGGCGTGAACCCAGGAGGCGGAGCTTGCAGTAAGCCGAGGTCATGCCACTGCACTCAAGCCTGGGTGAAGAGCGAGACTCCATCTCAAAAAAAGAAAACAAAAAAAACAACATATATGGAGTATACAGATGTTTTCTATTTTAGAAATTTTTTTTTCGTGATAGAGTCTCGCTGTGTTGTCCAGACTGCACTGCAGTGGTATGATCACAGTTCACTGCAGCCTTGACCTTCTGGACTCAAGCAATCCTCCCATCTCAGACTCCCAAGTAGATGGGACTACAGGTGTGTGCCACTGCACCCAGCCTCCTTTTGATAGCTCAGAAATTAATGATTAGGTTATCTTGATGTCGGCCAGGACTTGAGGTGTCTCAAAATGCATGCCTCAGACTCGGGAAACTTTTATATAGCAATTTAAAAAATAATCTCTGGCTTTCTATTGTTACTTTTCATTTTTTTTTCTGTTAAGCTGGAATTTGCTGAGGTCAAATGTGGCCTCCTTAATTCCTTTTCTCCCTTTTATTATAGTTATTTCTGTGATGTCCCCCATCCCTACTAGATCTTTACATGCAGCTCTTTTGGTAAGTTGAGATGCATATTTAGAGGCAGGTATGGTAGAAATGTCATCATAATTAGGTACGAAGGGACTTTAGACTCTTTAAAAAGTAAGTCACTTGGAAGTAAAAATAGAATTAATATTGAATTCTCCCTTTGAATTTGGTGCATATGTAATGTGTTGGTGGTGAGACTATTTTAAATTTTGAAGAGTTAGTGGATGGGAGTGAGAAAGAAAACAAGAAAAACAAGAAACCATAAGAGTGGAAAGCAGAGATTTTTATTTTTGTGATTCATTACCTATCATCACTGCTTCCTTTCTTCTCCACAGAATGGTAGTGTAGAAAGTGATGAGATATATTCTAATTCTTGAAGCTTTAATTAACAGAAATTGAGATAGGATGTATTCAAAGCCAGCCTCTATAACATCTTTTTTTTTTTTTTTTGAGACGGAGTTTTGCTCTTGTCACCCAGGCTGGAGTGCAATGGCGTGATCTCGGCTAACTGCAACCTCCGCCTCCCGGGTTCAAGCGATTCTCCTGCCTCAGCCTCCTGAGTAGCTGGGATTACAGGTGCCCGCCACCATGACCAGCTAAGTTTTGGATTTTTAGTAGAGATGGGGTTTCACCACATTGGCCAGGCTGGTCTCGAACTCCTGACCTCAGGTGATCTCTGTGACATCATTTCTATTACCAGATGGGAGAACACCATAGAGGCCTGAGATCAAGTGGAAAGATTGGACTAGTGTAGAATGGTATTACTGCCAGCCAGTTCCAAGAATATCTTGTTCTAGGCCAGTCACGGTGGCTCATGCCTGTAATCCCAGCACTTTGGGAGGCCAACGTGGGCAAATCCCTTGAGCCCAGGAGTGTGAGACCAGCCTGGGCAACATAGTGAGACCTTGTCTTTGCTAAAAATAAAAAACTTAAGCAGGTATGGTGGCACGTGCCTGTAGTCCCAGCTACTCTGGAGGCTGAGGTGGGAGGATTGCTTGAGCCCAGGAATTTGAGGTTGTTATGAGCTATGATTGCACCACTGCACTCCAGCCTGGGTGACAGAGTCAGACCCTGTCTCAAAAAAAAAAAAAAAAAAAAAAAAGAATATCTGTTCTCTTCTGCTACTATCCCCAGTTTTTTGGGGCAAGTGGATGGTACAAATATATATATTTTTAATTTTATATTTATGTTTTTATTTCTGGTTCACATTCTCTCATGAACAAATACATTCTTAAATGTAACACCTCATGCAAAGTGTCCATCAGTAGCTTTAAATAAATCAGTCTATTAGGCCATTAAATAAAAAAATCTTTGAAATTTCCCTGTGATTGAAAGCTTTTTTGGAGATGTAATTCACATACCATAAAATTCATTTTTTTCTTTTCTTTTTTTTGTGAGATGGAGTTTCACTCTTATTGCCCAGGCTGGAGTGCAATGGTGTGATCTTGGCTCACTGCAACCTCTGCCTCCTGGGTTCAAGCGATTCTCCTGCCTCAGCCTCCCGAGTAGCTGGGATTACAGGCTCCCACCACCACACCCAGCTAATTTTTGTATTTTTAGTAGAGATGGGGTTTCACCATGTTGGCCATGCTGGTCTTGAACTCCTGACCTCAGATGATCTGCCTGCTTCGGCCTTCCAAAGTGCTGGGATTACAGTTGTGAGCCACTGTGCCCTCATAAAATTCATTGTTTTTTTTTAATTTTTTATTTTTTTATTTTTGAGATGGAGTTTCACTCTTGTAGCCCAGGGTGCAGTGCGATGGCACGATTTCGGCTCACTGCAACCTCTGCCTCCTGGGTTCAAGTGATTCTCCTGCCTCAGCCTCCCGAGTGGCTGGGATTACAGGCGCCTACCACGACACTTGGCGAATTTTTTTTTTTTTTTTTGAGACGGAGTTTCGCTCTTGTCGCCCAGGCTGGATTACAGGCGTGAGCCACCACACCTGGCCTAATTTTGTATTTTTTTTATTAGAGATGGGGTTTCATCACCTTGGCCAGGCTGGTCTTGAACTCCTGACCTCAGGTGATCTGCCCGCCTCGGCCTCCCAAAGTGCTGGAATTACAGGTGTGAGCTACCGTGTCCGGCAAAATTCATTGTTTTAAAAATTCAACATTTTTGTTTTTGGAGACAGAGTCTCACTCTGTCACCCAGGCTGGAGTCTAGTGGTGTGATCTCAGTTCACTGCAACCTCCACCTTCCAGGCTCAAGTGATCCTCCCACGTCAGCCTCCCAAGTAGCTGGGACTATAGGCATGTGCTACCACATCTGGCTAATTTTTATATTCTTTGTAGAGATTGGGGTCTCACTATATTGCCTAGGCTAATCTCAAACTCCTAGGCTCAAGCAGTCCTCCGGCCTTAGCCTCCCAGGAGGCACCACCATACATAGAGACGGGGTCCTGATATGTTGCCCAGGCTGGTCTCAAACTCCTGGGCTCAAGCGATCCATCTGCTTCAGCCTCCCAAAGTGCTTAGATTATAGGCATGTGTCACCACGCTCGGCCCCAAATTCAGCATTTTTTTAAAGCATAGTCACAGAGTTGTGTAATAATCATCACCACTATCTAATTCTTGAACATTTTCATCACCCCGAGAAGAAACCCTGTACTCATTTATATTTTTTAAATAGAAATATTTGGGCCAAATAATTTGCCTTATAGTTTTTTTTTTCTTTTTTCTTTTCTTTTTTTTTTTTTTTGAGAGAGGGTCTCACTCTGTCACCCAGGCTGGAGTGCAGTGGCACGATCACAGCTCACTGCAGCCTCGACCTCCCTGGGCTCAGGTGTTCCCCCCACATCAGCCTCCCGAGTTGCTGTGACTACAGGCTTGCCCCACCACCCCTGGCTAATTTTTGTATTTTTAGTAGATAACGGGGTTTTGTCATGTTGCCCAGGCTAGTCTTGACCTCCTGGGCTCAAGTGATCCGCTTGCCTCGGCCTCCCAAAGTGTTAGGATTATAGGCATGAACCACTGTGCCTAACTATTGCCTTATTGTATATTAGTAGTTAAAGGTACATTTTTGTTTTGAACAGTTTATTAATGATAAGAGATACTGAATTTTACATACTGTTGGTTTTTATTGCCTTCAATATAATGTGAGTTTTTTGTTTGTTTGTTTGAGATGGAGTTTTGGTCTTGTTGCCCAGGCTGGAGTGCATGGCGTGATCTCGGCTCACCGCAACCTCTGCCTCCTGGGTTCAAGCGATTCTCCTGCCTCAGCCTCCCGAGTAGCTGGGATTACCGGCATGCTCCACCACGCCCGGCTAATTTTTATATTTTTAGTAGAGATAGGGTTTCTCCATGTTGGTCAGGCTGGTCTTGAACTCCCAACCTCAGGTGATCCGCCCACCATGGCCTCCCAAAGTGCTGGGATTACAGGTGTGAGCCACCGCGCCCAGCCTAATGTGAGATTTTTAGATCCAAGAGTGAATAATAGTAAAAGAACAATCGAGACACTGAAATGTAGTTTAATTTAGCTTGTCTCCTTTCCAGGAAATGCTGTAAACACACGGATATTGAAGTGCATGATCCCAGCAACAGTAATATCAGAAGATTCTGTGGTTAAGGCAGTCTCCTGGCTTTGTGTTGGCAAGTGTTCTGGTAGCACCAAGGTAATCTTTTTAAACACTTTGATGATAAGTCCTTCAGAACCACTTAAGGGCTGGCAAGGAAGAGCCACTTATGAAGTAATGGCATTGGCCTTTTGTGCAAAGCCTGTAGTTTTGGAACAGTATATCTTGATGCAAGGACTATGTTCAAACAGAAATTTTTACTGAGAAATAAAATCTATTATTCTACTTTGTGCCTGAAGCTTCTAAAATAGCCCTGGCGGCGGGGGACGGGGGGCGGAATTAAACTCTTCTGTACCAGTTATATTTCTTTAAAGATAAGTATTTTGTCTCTTCAATAGATACTTTTTTATCGTTGGCTGGTTGCAATGTTTGACTTCATTGATCGTAAGGAGCAAATTAACTTGCTCTATGGCTTCTTTTTTGCTTCATTGCAAGATGATGCACTGGTAAGTAAAAATTGGACAGCATTAGGCATCAATCAAATAGTACATGCGTGTATATTGATGCACCATATATGCTTCAGTGTGCTACACAATGTGTTTTTCCTTATTTTAAAAATATATCAAACATACAGAAATGTACCAAGATAACATAGACATATCAAATATACAGAAAAGGGCAAATAATAACATTCTATTTTGCACCTGTCTCTCAGATTAACAAATAGAAAATTTTTATCACATTTACTTTATGTCTTCTTTTAAGGAAATAAAAATGTTACAGATAAAGTTGATTCTACGTTGGAGTCTTGTTTGCTGATCTAGAGCACTCGTTGCCATCTTTTCCCTTTTAAACCACTTCAACAGAGTCCTTTGAGTCATTTACTCTACATTTTCTTGATTAACACTGCAAAAGCCTCATCAGAATTAATGAGAAGGAGAGGATTACTTTTCATGAGTGCCAATGGAGTGATTTTGATTAAATAGCATAATTATTTCTCTTAAAAACATTAATAACTTTAAGAAATCAATCTACTGTCCACCTGGAAGACTTTCAAGGACCATCAGTAGTTCACAGACCATGTTCATCACTCATCTAACTGTATTGCTCTTGCCTTTGGGAAGGGAATTCATTTATTGATTTTATTTTTTAAAAATGACGTTTCCAGTGTGTTCATTGCATTGTCCTAGCCACTGTAGAAGATTCAAAGTTTAGCATAGGGTTTCTATACTCCAGGAACTTGAAATCTCGTTGGGGAATTAAGGAAATCACATAAATTATCAAAAACAGTATATAATAGTTTGAGGATAATGATTGCTGTGATATTTCCAGGAAGGAAGAAAGCACTGTAAATCAAAATGATTAGTTAAAACACCATAAAGTATGTGGGTGTTGAGCTGGGCCTTACAGGTTGAATAGGATTTGGGATTTGATGACAGAAAGTGATATTTGATATGATGGGAATATTTCAAGCAAAGTTGTGAGGTGTGTAAATTGTGTTTTAGGAGACCTTAAATAGACCAGCCTGACTTAATTAGAGGTGATGTTAGGTGGTAAGCCTGAAAAAGTTGGGTGAGGACAGATTGTACAGGTCTTCCAATGTGATGCTAAGGAATTTGAACTTTATTCAGTGGGGAAATCACTGAAAATTTTTGGCTAGAATATGTTGAAAGCAGCTTTGTAGGAAGCTATATCTAGTAGTGCCCAACAATGTGAATTAAGAGAGAGGCTGAAGGCAGGAATACTAGTTAGGAAGCTGACATGATAATCTAGGTATAACATGATGTCCTAGACAAGAAATTCTCAAATATGGTCTGTGGACCCCCTGGGGCTTCCTGAGACCCTTTCAGGAAGTCCCAGAGGTCAAAATTATTTTCATAATAATACCAAGGTATTATTTGCCATTTTCACTTTGTTCACCTTAGCGCTGATGGTGCTAAAGCAATGGTGGGTAAAACTGCTGGCCATTTAACAGGAATCAAGGCAGTGGCACCAAACTATACTAGCATATTCTTCATTATGTTCTTCATTGTGGTAAAAAAAAAAAAAAAAATGCTAATTTCACTTAAGAATGTCAAATGAAGCAGTAAAAATTAACTCGTTAGTTTTATTAAATCTCTACATCTTTAATATTCTGTGTGATGAAATGGCAAGTACAAACAAAGTCCTCCTGCATGCTAAAGTACAATGGTTATTCTGAGGAAAAGCATTTGTGTGATTGAGTTGCGAGCCAAACTAGCTCCATTTTTATTTGAAAGAATGACTGATGGCCGAGCGCGGTGGCTCATGCCTGTAATCCCAGCACTTTGGGAGGCCGAGGCAGGTGGATCACAAGGTCAAGAGATTGAGACCATCCTGGCCAACATGGTGAAACCCCATCTCTGCTAAAAATACAAAAATTAGCTGGGCATGGTGGCACGTGCCTGTAGTCCCAGCTACTCGGGAGGCTGAGGCAGGAGAATCGCTTGAACCCAGTAGGCAGAGGTTGCAGTGAGCCAAGATTGCCCCACTGCACTCCAGCCTGGCGACAGAGTGAGACTCTGTCTCAAAAAAAAAGAATGACTGACATACAAACCATAGTTATACAGACTTGGGTACTTGGAAGATGTTTTCTTGAAAATGAACAAAACAATCCTGTTATTTCAAAGAAAACAACTGGCCATATCTGTTGCCAGTGATAAAATTTGAGCATTCAAGTGAAAAATCAAAGTTTGGAAAATTTGTATCTGCCACTATGAACCTGACAGCTTTTAGATAACTGAAAGACTTTTCTAATAATTGGTGATGGTATTAATGTTGTGATTTTTAGTTATCATGTAATGAGATGTGTCAGCATTTGGAAGCTCAGTATAACTCAGTGAGCCAATATTTTCCAGATGAACAAGTACGATATTCTAAATTCATACATGGGTAAAAGATCCATTTAAAATACAAGATACATCAATGAATTTTAATGGAACAGAGTACAGAGCTTTTATTGAGAGTGTTTCAGATTCCACATTGCAGCTAACCCTTAAGAAACTACCACTTGTCAAGTTTTGGTGTAGTATCAAAGACTAATATCCACAATTTTCTGAAAAGGCTTTTAAAATATTCCTACCTTTTCCAACTATGTATCTGTGTGAGGCTGGATTTTCTTCATGCAATTCAATCAAAACATAACAGAATTAATATAGAAGCACAGATTCCAACTGTGTTCTCTTAAGCCAGAGACATTAAAAAGATTTGTAGAAATGGGCTGGGCGTGGTGGCTCATGCCTGTAATTCCAGCACTTTGAGGAGGCCAAGGCGGGCGGATCACTTGAGCTCAGGAGTTCGAGACAAACTTGGACAACGTGGTGAAACCCCATCTCTACAAAATATACAAAAATTAGCTAGATGTGGTGGTATGTGCCTATAGTCCCAGCTACTTAGGAGGCTGAGGCAGGAGGATCGCTTGAGCCCAGGAGGCAGAGGTTGCAGTGAGTTGAGATCATGCCATTGCATTCCAGCCTAGTGAGACCTCGTCTTTACTGGAAAAAAAAAAAAAAAATAGCTGGGTTTTGTGGCATGCACCGTAGTCCCAACTACTTGGGAGGCTGGGGTGGGAAGATCATTTGAGCCTGTGAGTTGGAGGCAGCAGTGAGCCTCAGGTGATCCACCCGCCTCGGGCTCCCAACGTGCTGGGATTACAGGTGTGAGCTACCACACCGGCCAAGGGGTCCTCTAATTTTTTTTTTTTTTTGAGACGGAGTCTCACTCTGTTGCCGTACCCGGCTGAGAATTAGTTTATTTACCTTGGTGTAGTGATTATTGATATAGTAGAAATAAATTCAGATATCTTATTTTGAGATATTCTAAATAAGCTTTTTTTTTTTTTTTCTTAGTGTTCTCTATCCTCCTTTTTTTGGATTGACCCTAGTTTCTTTTCTATTCTTGTTTGGAAGTCACCTAAGTGTTTTCGTATCTACTTAACATGCATACTTTAAGTCTAAAGGTGACTGGCATCTGTACCTTTATCTTATAGGATACAAAAACCTTAGGATGCTTTAACTCTCTTTTTCTTTTTCTTTTTTTTCTCTTCCTGTCATATGGTGCCGAAGAATGCTTTAACTCTCATCACACTGCTCCTGGCTTATATGCTGTTGTTGTCTGGTTTTAGTTTTACCTTGTTTTTCTCCATCCCTTTACACACACACACACACACACACACACACACACACACACAGAGTAGATTTTTTTTTTTTTGAGATGGAGTTTCACTCTTGTTGCCCAGGCTGTAGTACAATGGTGCGATCTTGGCTTACCACAGCCTCTGTCTCCTGGGTTCAAGCCTCAGCCTCCCAAGTAGCTGGGATTACAGGTATGTGCTACCACGCCCAGCTAATTTTTTGTATTTTTAGTAGAGACAGGGTTTCTCCATGTTGGTCAGGCTGGCCTCAAACTCAGGTGATCCGCCTGCCTTGGCCTCCCAAAGTGCTGGGATTACAGGCATGAGCCACCACGCCTGGCCAGCACTATTTTTACAGTTGATAATTGTTTAGATTTGCCCATATATCTCCCAGTATCTTTGCTCATCATTTGTTTTTGCATCTCACACCTTCAAGATGAGATTATTTTCCTTTGGCTAAAAGTGTATTTTTTATTCTTTCATTGAAAATCTTTTGATGGCAAACTCTTTGTCTGAAAATGTCTCTACTTTGCCCTTGTTCTCGAAAACTGGTATTAGTGTATGTAGAATTCTAGAGTGACAGTTAAATTTTTTCGGGATATTGACAATATTATTCCACTGGCTCCTTGCTTCCATCATGTTATTGAATCAGTCTAATTGTAATCCTTTTTTTCTTTTCTCTCTGGCTACTTTTAAAAAACAGCTTTAGGCCAGGCGTGGTGGCTCACCTCTGTAATCCCAGCACTTCAGGAGGCCGAGGGGGGCAGATCACCTGAGGTCAGGAGTTTGAGAACAGCCTGGCCAACATGGCGAAACCCCGTCTCTACTAAAAATACAAAAATTAGCCGGGCATGGTGACAGGCACCTCTAATCCCAGCTACTTGGGAGGCTGAGACAGGAGAATCGCTTGAACTGGGGAGGCAGATATTGCAGTGAGCCAAGATTGCATCACTGCACTTTCCAGCCTGGGTGATGAGCGAGACTCTGTCTCAAAAAAAAAAACAAAAAAAAACCACACAGCTTTATTGATATTTAATTCACATACCATACAATTCACCCATTTATTCAATTTGCTGATTTTAAGTATAGTCACAGATATGTACAACCATTTCAGCATAGTCAATTTTAGAACATTTTCATCACCTCAAAAAGAAAAAAAGAAACCCCATACCCTTTGCTATCACTCCCATCTCTCTATTACCCCCCTAGCTCTAAGCAACCCCTAATCTAATTTTCTGTCTTTATAGGTTTGCCTATTTTGGACATTTTATATAAATGAACTCATGTAATAATGTGGTCTTTTATGACTTGCCTCTTAGCAAAATGTTTTCAAGTTTCATCTGTGTTATAGTATGTATTAGTACTTTATTTTTTTTTTCCCTGAGACGGAGTTTCACTCTTGTTGCCCAGGCTGGAGTGCAGTGGTGCAATCTCGGCTCAATGCAACCTCCGCCTCCCAGGTTCAAGCGATTCTCCTGCCTCAGCCTCCTGAGTAGCTGGGATTACAGGCATGTGCCACCACGCCCGGCTAATTTTTGGTATTTTTAGTAGAAACAAGGTTTCTCCATGTTGGTCAGGCTGGTCTTGAACTCCTGACCTCAGGTGATTCGCCTGCCTTGGCCTCCCAAAGTGCTGGGGTTATAGCCATGAGCCACTGCGGCTGGTGTATTAGTACTTAAAAATTTTTTTTTAAAATTTCTTTTTTGAGACAGAGTTTCACTCTTGTCGCCCAGGCTGGAGTGCAGTGACGCGATCTCAGCTCACTGCAATGTCCGCCTCCCGGGTTCAAGTGATTCTCCTGCCTCAGCCTCCCGAGTAGCTGTGATTACAGGCCTGCACCACCACGCCTGGCTAATTTTTGTATTTTTAGTAGAGATGGGGTTTCGCCATGTTGGCCAGGCTGGTCTCAAATCCCTGACCTCAGGTGATCCGCCCTCCTTGGCCTCCCAAAGTGTTAGTATTATAGGCTTGAGCCACCGAGCCCGGCCATTTATTTTTTTCATTATTTCTATTTTTTTTTTTTTTAAATTTGAGATGGGGTCTCACTCTTGTGCAGGCTGGAGTGCAGTGGCACTGTCATGGCTCACTGCAGCCTCGATTGATCAGCCTGGGTGACGAGCGAGACTGTCTCAAAAAAAAAAACAAAGACAAACACAGCTTTATTGAGATTTATTTCGCATATCATACAATGAGTCATCCACTTCATCCTTCAGAGTAGCTGGTACCACAGGCATGCGCTGCCATGCCCGGCTAATTTTTAAAGTTTTTCTAGAGGCAGAGTCTCACTATGTTGCCCAGGCTGGCCTTGATTTTCTGGCCTTAAGCAATCCTCCTGCCTCGGCCTCCCAAAGTGCTGGGATTATAGATGTGAGGCACTGTGCCTGACCCTCACCATTTTAAAACATTTTTTTGGTGTATAATTCATTGACATGAATTACATTCACAGTGTCGTGCAAGCATCACCACTATCTATTTACAAAACTTTTTCATTACCCTAAACTGAAATTTTCTAACCATTACGTAGTAACTCCCTATTCCCTCTTTCCCCTGCTCCTGGTGGCCTCTAATCTACTATCTGTCTCTATGAATTTGCCTATTCTAGGTACCTCATATAAGTGGAATCATACAGTGTTTATCCTTTTGTGTCTGGCTTCTTTCACTTAATGTCTTCAAGGTTCATCCATTTGTACCGTGTATCGGAACTTCATTCCTTTTTATGGGTGAATAATATTCTACTTCATATATATGCAGTCAGCCCTCTGTGTCTGAGGGTTCTGCATCCATGGATTCATCCAATTATTGATTGAAAATATTAAAAGATACATATAACAATAAAAAATAATACAAATAAAAAATACAGTGTAATAACTATTTACATGGCATTTACATTATGTTAAGTATTATAACTAATCCAGTGATGATTTAAAGCAAGCTTGTCCAACCCACAGCCCAGGATTGCTCTGAATGAAGCCCAACGCAAATTCATAAGCTTTCTTAAAACATTATGAGATTTTTGGGGGGATTTTTTTTTTTTTAAGCTCATCAGCTATCATTAGTGTTAGTGTATTTTATGTGTGGCTCAAGACAATTCTTCCAATGTGGTCCAGATAACAAAAGACTGGGCACCCCCTGATTAAAGTATACAGGAGGATGTGCATAGATTATATGCAAGTACTACACAATTTTATGTAAGGAACTTGAGAATCCGCAGAGTTTGATATGGTGGCGGGGAAGGGAAGTCCTGGAACCAATCCCCTGCTAATAACAAGGGATGACTATATCTCATTTTGTTTATCCATTCATCTGATGTTGGACATTTGAGTTGTTCTCACCTTTTGGCTATTGTGAATGGTGCTGTGTTGAGTATTGGTATATAAATATCTGTTCAGGTTCCTGCTTTTTCAGTTCCTTTGAGTATATACCTAGGAAAAAAATTACTGTATCATATGGCAATTCTATGTTTAGCTTTTTGAGGAATCGCCAAACTCTTTTTCCACAGTGGCTGTACCATTTTTCATTCCTGCCAGCAATCTATAACAGGGTTCAAATTTCATCACATCCTCACCAATACTGGCTATTTTATCTGACTTGATTATAGCCATGCTAGTAGGTGTGAAGTGGTCTTTCATTGTGGTTTTGATTTGCATTTCCCTGATAACTAATGATATTGAGCATCTTTTCATGTGCTTATTGGCCATTTGTATTGTCTGTTAGGATCCTTTGCCCACTTTTAAATTGGGTTGTTCATTATCTTATAGGGTTGTAAGAGTTCTTTCTGTATTCTAGATACAAGTCCCTAGATACAAGATATATGATTTACCTGGGAGTTACAACTAAGTCAGAGCCACTTTAAGTTATTCTCTTTAGGTTTTCCAGGCCATCCCACTAGCATAAATTCAAACTGCAGACATATATATATATATATATATATATATATATTTTTTTTTTTTTTTGACAGAGTTTTTTGCTCTTGTTGCCCAGGCTGGAGTGCGATGGCACAATCTTGGCTCACCGCAACCTCTGCTTCCTGGGTTTAAGCGATTCTCCTGCCTCA
Source organism: Pongo abelii (assembly GCF_028885655.2). Lineage (NCBI taxonomy): Eukaryota > Metazoa > Chordata > Mammalia > Primates > Hominidae > Pongo > Pongo abelii. The sequence continues at coordinate 106,837,671 of NC_072008.2, forward strand.
GCCTCCCGAGTAGCTGGGATTACAGGCATGCACCACCATGCCTGGCTAATTTTGTATTTTTAGTAGAGACGGGGTTTCTCCATGTTGGTCAGGCTGGTCTCAAACTCTTGACCTCAGGTAATCTGCCTGCTCTCCCAAAGTGTTAGGATTACAGGCATGAGCCACCACGCCTGGCCAAACTGCAGACATTTTTTGAGCTGGCTTGTGGTTACAAATTCTTGGGAAAGGTTTTATTTTCCTTTGACCCATTTCCAAGGTCAAGACAAGCAAGTTTACTTGCTGTCCTGTTCAACACAGTGGAGTTTTAATTTCTCAACCATACACTTAGTGTGTAGCTCTTGGGGATTCCAGTTTTTTATTATAATAGATCCTCTGCATAATCTACACATTGGGTGGGTCCTAAGCTTTATCCCCTGCCTAACCTACCCCTGCCTCCCTTTGTAGCTATTAAAGTCATAAGTTCAAAGTTTCTAAGGTTTGGCAAAAAATCTTGGTGAGAAAGCTTATTCAGTATTTAGTGTTTCTACTTTCACTTTGTTTTTGGGAACTGCAGATTTTTGTTTTCATGCCAGCTCTGAAACATGCTTCAACAGCTGGATATGATGTCAAAAACATTGCTGAGCTGGCAGGAAACCAGTCAGGGTCATTCAGAGTATCTAATACACAATATTTCTATAGATGGTTATCAGGTCATTGGAATTGAGGTCAGTAAACTATAAGACCACGGTGATTTGTTGATATGGACATTAAAGTCATCTGGCATGATATTGGGATTAGAGTTAGAGCTGAAAACTGAGTGAGATGCCCAAATCCTAATGGAATTTTGGGGAAGGTACTAGGTTAGTAGTGAGCTGACAGGGTATAGGTAAGGTAGAGGTAGTAAAGTTGGGTGAACTAAGTCTCAGAGGAGGTCTTTTTCTATACAAGGGTGAAAGAGTGGTAACCTTGGAAGTGTCGATAGAAAGTAAGGATGCAGGATGCTCATCCCTGCTGCATGTCCTGTGGTGCACAGATGTGGTTGAATGACAAGTGGTACGTCATCGTCTCTCTCTTACCTTTGACATCTCTCTTAACCTCATATTGTTTCTGTTCATAAACAGACCAAATTGCAATACAAATGAATTCTGTGTTTAAACATACTTTGTAAAGAATAGGAAATAAGAAGATATGCTTTCTCCTTTCTTCTAATAGCTCAATAGACTGAATTCTTCCCGTCAGGGACTGAGCCTTTTATAACCCAAGTACTTATTAAAGTACTTGCCATTGAAATGGCAAAAACTGCAATTACTTTTGCACCAACCTAAATATTTGCCAGAAAGGCAATCGTAAAATGATTAAAATATATGAGTTTTTCCTTTCTAGATGTGATTAAAGGAGAATGTCAGATTTCCTATAATGCTGGAGTCTAGGGCAAGTGATTGTGTAACACTCATTTCATATTCAACATGATAGTGTTGCTAATAGTTCATATCCTTAAGCATATGAGGTAACACATTTTTTATACTGAAAATTGCTATTCTCTGTGTAGTATATGGCAGATGTGGTCATAACATGTATTCTTTCTTTTAAAAAAAGATTCCGGCCAGGTGTGGTGGCTCACACCTGTAATCCCAGCACTTTGGGAGGCCAAGGCGGGCAGATCACCTGAGGTCGGGAGTTTGAGACCACCCTGAACAACATGGAGAAACCCTGTCTCTACTAAAAATACAAAATTAGCCGGGCGTGGTGGTGCATGCCTGTAATCTCAGCTACTTGGGAGGCTGAGGTAGGAGAATCGCTTGAACCCAGGAGGCGGAGGTTGCAGTGAGCCGAGATCATGCCATTGTGCTCTAGCCTGGGCAACAAGAGTGAAACTCCGTCTCAAAAAAAAAAAAAAAAAATTCCATATCTAAATTCATGCTTCTTAAAAGTATGTTTAGATTCTTTCTCAAACCATTTCTAAGTACAGAAGAGGCAGTATGGAATATGCTGTAGTTTAGACTGTAAAGTTTAGAGTCATGACTACAAAAATACAAATTTGTTTAAAGAAAGTCTTTGCTCTTGTTGCTTTCTCTAGTACTATTAAATACTTTATTTTTTCACTTTCCTATTATTTAGAGAAGGTGTTGGCAAACTTTTTCTTAAAGGGATAGGTAGTAAATATTCTGAGCATGAAGGCCATATTGTCTCTGTCACAACTATTCAACTCTGCTGGTGTGGTGTGCAAGCAGCTGTAGACAATAAATAAATGAATGATGTGGCTGTGTCCCAATAAAACTTTATTTACAAAAACAGGTAGACCATAGTTTCCTGACCCCTGATCTAGAGTAAGACCTCAACAGATGGACACTGAAAATGAAATGGTAGAAGGGAATCAGTCATACAATAATTTAATTAGCAAATTGAGTGCATACTATTTGCCAAACTGAAGACTAAGCTGTTAACTAAATTCTTGTATATATACTGACTGGAATATGAAGCATCATTGAAAATGATAATTTTGAAGACTAAACAACATGGGAAAATGGTTTTAAATAGGAAATCAGGATAAAAGTTTCAAGTTTATGTCTTAATAAGTATGGGCCAGGTGCAGTGGCTCATGCCTGTAATCCTAGTACTTTAGGAGGCTGAGTCAGGAGGATCACTTGAGGCCAGGAGTTAGAGACCAGCCTGGGCAACATAGTGAGACCTTGTCTCCACCAATTAACAATACACATACGTAAAAATATTGAAAGGAATAACAAAAATTCATGCATTCCTTTCAATATTTGTATGAATTTAGTAACTAAATATATACATGCAAATATTGAAAGAAATACATTAATTTTTGTTAGGAGGATGATAGGTAATTCTGTTTTTCAAATTCTCTGCAATATCTTTACATTCCAAAAATAACTAAAAAATGACCTAATGAAATGCTGATTAAAACTATTGTTTTTTTTATCACTATACAGTAGGAAAAAGAGACTTTTTGTAAAACTATTGTTCAGTGAAGTCCTGAAGGTTTTTTACTTAATCAGCGTAAGATTGACATTTGAGGAAAATGTGTTGCCCCTCTGTTCAAGACATATTATCATTTCTCTTATTTTTTTTTTTATGTTTTAACAGTGCCCTTATGTTTGCCATTTGTTATATTTACTTACCAAAAAAGAGAATGGTGAGTATTTTCATTACAGTTGTATTATACTTTGTGGAATTAGCATTTGTATTGGCCTTTATAAAGTTAAAATAACTATTAGCATTAGTTATATGACAGAAATCATTTTGTGGAAATTGCTTTTTAGTACTTTAAGAGCATCTGCTTAATGGCTTAATTGAACAGGGTATTTATTTTCTTGATATGTTACAAGAAGAAACTGTATGAATTGCATGGTGGTTAAATATAACCAATTTCTTTTTATTCTGAATCCAAATGCATAGTACCTGTTTCCTTTATGTTTTCTAGTCAAACCATTTCGTGTGAGAAAACTGCTTGATCTTCAGGCCAAAATAGTGAGTACCAAAAAGACCTAAGACCTGCCAATGTACTATGTGCCAGGTACTGAGCCAGGCATTGGGAATACAAAATCAAATAACTCTTGATCTTTTTTTTTTTTTTTTTTTTGAGACGGGGTCTCACTCTGTTGCCCAGACTGGAGTGCAGTGGCATGATCTCGGCTCACTGCAACCTCCGCCTCCCAGGTTCAAGCGATTCTCCTGCCTTACCCTCCCGAGTAGCTGGGATTATAGGCACCCGTCACCACACCCGGCTAACTTTTGTGTTTTTTGGTAGAGACAGGGTTTCAGCATGTTGGCCAGGCTGGTCTGGAACTCCTGGCCTCGGTGATCCACCCGCCTCGGCCTCCCAAGATTCTGGGATTACAGGCGTAAGCCACCATGCCTGGCCTATAACTCATTATCTTTAAGGAACTTATTTTTGGGGGAGCTCAGTGAACAAAATAAAAAATCAGAATCAGACTTGGGGTCAAGGAGGAGTGGTGATGCTTGAGAGTATTATTTTATTTTTATTTTTATTTTTATTTTATAGATGGAGTTTCACTCTTTTTGCCCAGGCTGGAGTGCAGTGGAGTATAATCTCAGCTCACTGCAACCTCCGCCTCCTGGGTTCAAGCAATTCTCCTGCCTAAGCCTCCTGAGTAGCTGGGATTACAGGCGCCCGCCACCATGCCCGGCTAATTTTTTGTATTTTTAGTAGAGACGGGGTTTCATGTTGGCCAGGCTGGTCTCGAACTCTTGACCTCAGGTGATCTGCCTGCCTCAGCCTCCCAAAGTGCGGGGATGACAGGCGTGAACCACTGCACCCGGCCTGCTTGAGAGAATTTTTAAGGGATGAATAGGATTTAAGTAGGCAAAGAAGGGAGAGAAGGGCATTCCTCCCAGAGGGAACAGCATGAGCAAAGACATGGAGATGTCAAACAGCAAACATTGTTTAGGGAGCTGGGTTGGTATGGCTGGAACAGTAAGTGTTAGGGAGTGGTCATAAATGAATTTATATTTTGTATGGATGTGATCTAGGAAAGCTTTTTTTTTTTTTTTTTTGAGATGGAGTTTCACTCTGTTGCCTAGACTGGAGCACAGTGGTGCGATCTCAGCTCACTGCAACCTCTGTCTTCTGGGTTCAAGCGATTCTCCTGCCTCAGCCTCCCGAGTAGCTGGGACTACAGGCGCACACCACCACGCCAGGCTAATTTTTATATTTTTAGTAGAGATGGTGGTTTCATCATATTGGCCAGGCTGGTCTCGAACTCCTGACCTCAGGTTATCCATCTGCCTTGGCCTCCCAAAGTGCTGGGATTACAGGTGTGAGCCACTGAGTCTGGCCTAGGAAAGCATTTTAAGACATTATCTTCTGGATGCTTAAACTTCAGTATATTCTCTGACTGTTATCTCTGGTCCTTACAGCTCTCTGCATTGTTATTTCCACTTTACCTGCCAGGTAACAGAAGTCTGTGAAGCTTTGGATATGAAACAATAGGAAGTAATAGTGGTCATGCCTAACTGGAGCTTTCATGGCCTACCTATAGGCATTTATTGAATGAAAGACACAAACACAGAACACATTTGTGCTTCTCCAATGTGAGGTCTCCTCTTAGTGCAGTTCAATGATTATTCTTTTTTTGTAGCCTTCTGTTTTAGTTCCATGGGTACGATTATTTTTTCTTAGTTCTCTGAAGATATTAATGGTAATATTTTTGTCCAATTTGAATTTTATTTCACATTAATAGAAATTATGAAAAAAATGTACCTTTTCCCATGCTACAGCAAAACATTTCAGTGGAATAAGACAATTCTTACCATAATAAAAGATCTTAGTACCCAGGTGCAGTGGCTCACACCTGTAATCCCAGCACTTTGGGAGGCTGAGGCGGGCAGATCACGAGGTCAGGAGTTCGAGACCATCTTGGTCAACATGGTGAAACCCCGTCTCTACTAAAAATACAAAAAATAGCTGGGCGTGATGGTGGGCACCTGTAATCCCAGCTACTTGGGAGGCTGAGGCAGGAGAATTGTTTGAAACCGGGAGGCGGAGGTTGCAGGGAGCTGAGATCACGCCCGCCTGGGCGACAGGGCAAGACTCTGTCTCCAAAAAAACAAACAAACAAACAAAAGATCTTGCTGATTTGTTTTGTATTAGCTGAAACACAGTGTATGTTCAAGTTAAAAATGATTTATGAGATGATTGTCTAAAAATTTATAACGGAGACACTAAATGTCTGGCTTCATTACTACCACTCTATACAGTACATCACTAAATTATTCCATTGTCAATAAGTACCCATTTATAAAGATGCATACATAACATTGTTTTGATTAGCTGAATTTTGATGAATATGGGTAAGTCCAACAATATCAAACAAAGAAGGCATAGCCATGTTCATATGTAACCTAACATGCATGATAGTAACAGGCATAGTCAACATATGTGAGAAATACATTGGATGTGTGAATTTCTGATACCTGCAAAGGCATATATCCCGTCTATCCCCATCCATGCCCCATAGCTCCCAATCTATGAAGGAAACAAAACCACAAAAATTGTATTTCTGGTGGCAGGCATGAATAGTAGGAAGTGGGGCATTTTCCTACATACACTAGGCCCTGTCCAGAGCAATCTTTAGAACAAGAAGGGGGAATTAGGTCTCATTCTAAGGGTTGGTTCTCCCTCTACCGGGCATGATCCTGTGTGTATGCACTTTGGGCTGTGATTTTTTTCTGTTTCAGGCTTTGTCTCTGTTTCCTTATAGTTTCTGTTTTTAGATTGTTTGGTCTTTCATGGTACTTTTTAAATTTAAATTTTATTTTAATTTTTTTTAAGAGACGGGGGTCTCACTTTGTCACCCAGGCTGGAGTGCAGTGGCATGATCATGGTTCACTGCCACCATGAATTCCTGGGCTCAAGTGATCCTCCTTCCTCAGCCTCTGGAGTAGCTAGGACTACAGGCATGCACCACCAGGCCTGGCTGATTTTTAAATTTTTTGTAGAGACAGGGTCTCTCTATGTCACCCATGCTGGTCTCAAACTCTTGGGCTCAAGCAATCCTCCCGCCTTGGCCTCCCAAAGTGCTGGGATTACAGGTGTGAGCCACTGCTCACCAATGCTTGGTAAAGCTTGTTTGTTCATATTTAAAAGTAAAACAGTAACATGATGATTGGAAATGTGTGTATGAGCAGGACTTGTTCATTGTAGGATCTTGGTGTTTTGTTGAGGATCCTCCCAGATGACTATGTTAATATTCTCAAAACAGAATTCTCCTGTTTCCTGTCTTATGGTGTTGCACTGTTGTACATAGAGAATCGTGTGTGTGTGTGTGTGTGTGTGTGTGTGTGTATTTATAATATTATAGGGAATTGGCTCATTTGATTATGGTAGCTGGTAAGTCCAAAATCTACAGGATGGGCCAGCAGGCTGGAGACCCAGGAGAGCCGATGTTCCAGTTTGAGTTAAGTGGCAGTCTACTATAGAACCAGGAAGAACTGCTGTTGCAAATAAAGTCTGAAGGCAGTCTGTTGGACATTTTCTTCTTCTGGGACCTCTTCTATTCAGGTGTCAACTGATTGGATGAGACCTATCCACATTGCGGAGGGCAGTCAATTTGCTTTACACAAAGTCTCCTGATTTAAATGTTAATCATATCTAAAAAACCCTCACAGAAACACCCAAAATAATGTTTCTCCAAATATCTGGGCAGCCTGTGGACCAGCCAAATCAACACTTAAAATTAACCATCTGATATGGTTTGGCTGTGTCTCCACCCAAATCTCATCTTGAATTATAATTCCCATAATCCCCACATGTCGTGGGAGGGACCCAATGGAAGGTAATTGAATCATGGGGGCGGTTTCTCCCATGCCATTCTTGTGATAGTGAGTAAGTTCTCATGAGATCTGATGGTTTTATAAGGGGCTTCCCCTTCGCCCGGCTCTAATTCTTTTCCTTCCTGCCATCGTGTGATGAAGGATGTGTTTGCTTCCCCTTCCGCCATGTTTGTAAGTTTCCTGAGGCCACCCTAGCCACGTGGAACTGTGAGTCAGTTAAACCTCTTTCCTTTATAAATGACCCAGTCTTGGGCAGTTCTTCATAGCGGTGTTAGAGTGGGCTAATACATCATCACAGGGTGTAAACCTGGCTACTGGCACTCTGAGACCTGAGCACTAGAAAGGGGTGAGAAATGGTCTTGGTATCCTCCCTTGGCTGTGCCTGGTATCCGAGTCCAGCTTCATTTTCAGAGTAAAGCCCTAATGTTTTGCCAGTATAGTGAAGGAATTTGGGGTTCTAACTGCTTCTTATGTAGCCTTTCATGCAATACTCCTGTTTTCTGTCCCTCTTGCATCCCCACTTTTTAGAGATATCTGGTCCCTCAACTCTTGATCCTTTCTGGGAGTTGTCAAGCATGAATCTGATTTTTTTGAGGCTTTTTCTGTTGATACCTTAGATTTCATTTTATCTATTCTGCTAACTTGGTTACTATTTGACCATCTTCATTCTAGGTTCCAAAATCTTATTTAGATTTTTCATATGCTGTTGTCTCCTCTCTTGTTCTCTTTGAACTTGTGCTTTGCTTTATCCTTTTTCATTCTTCTTTTATTTATTTATTGGAGATGGAGTCTCACTCTGTCACCTAGGCTGGAGTGCAGTGATGCGATCTCAGCTCACTGCTACCTCTGCCTCCCAGGTTCAAGCCATTCTCCTGCCTCAGCTTCCTGAGTAGCTGGGACTACAGGTGTGCACCGTCACAGCCGGCCTAATTTTTGTATTTTTAGTAGAGATGGGATTTCACCATGTTGGCCAGGCTGGTCTCAAACTTCTGACCTCAAGTGATACACCCACTTCGGCCTTCCAAAGTGCTGGGATTACAGGCATGAGCTACCGTGCCCAGCCACCTTTTTCATTCTTTTACTGTCTTTTAAATGGGGCTTTGGGAGAACCCAGAATTAATCATATGTTCAATATGCCATTTTTAACTGGAAATCTCCCCCTTCCCTTTTTTAGTATTAACTTTTTAACAAAAAAGATAGTTTTAATTAACTAGACTATAAGTTCTAAAGGCCTTAGCACAACTAAGTATTCTCTAAAAAGCATTCTAGCTCAAAACAAACGCTCTGATACTCATTAATAATGGGTGTACAGAGGCTAGGAGATATTTTCAACATAGATAAACTGGGTCATTTTGGTTTTGTTTTAATAAGTTTAATTTCAAGAAGCTGTTATAAAATGAAAATATTGTATTTCTAAGCCTCATTTGCTGCCTTACTTTGTACAGTATTCGATTCAATAAAATTTTAGTATAATAAAACAATTTGGTTACTTCCTTAGAATTCATTTTAGTGGTATGTTTTCTCTGGATAGCCAGATGTATAAAACAGGTATCTAGCAGTAATCACGTCTTTCGTTGTGAAATTAGTGCTTTTGTTAAGACTTGTTTCAGTTATATCAAAGCTGCTTGATTATGGCATACCAATTGTAATTTCCTAGATAATTTTCCAAGAATTATAATAATCAGGTATTAGCTTCTCTTTTGGTCCTATCTCCTTGAGGTCTAAATCAAGGGTGAGTAAACTTTGAGTCCTGAGTATGCTACCAGTGAGAATAAGCTATGCTATGCTAGTAAGTATGACTGGTCAGCCTAAGGTATAGGAAGAGAAGAGAAAAATACAAGGAAGAAGTAAAGTTGGAAAAGATCGTAAGAGAGAAGATCACAGTTTGGAGAGGGTTGTTTTATGGTGGTTGACTTAAATGTCTGGTTACTCATTCCTTGATTTTTAATAGCATCTTCCTATAGCTATATCTCAGCGAAATTATGGTCTGAATATACTTTTTTCCTTCTTATTGGTATTTGTTTCCTCAGTTTCTTAATAGCCACAGAATTGAAAATGGAAAACTTATTTTATTTCAGGGAATGCAGCCTCATCTCCAGGCTTTGTTGTCACTGTATAAGTTCTTTGCTCCTGCTCTGATTTCAGTATCTTTGCCTGTAAGGAAGAAGGTAAGGGATTAAGGAGAGAGAAATCATATTGAGATTGAAATATGTTATTTTTGGTAAAGTTAACTTACAGATTTCAACTAAAATGTTTACAGCCTACTGTTTTACTATCTAGTATTGTGGTACTGTTTTGGGAAAGTTTTGTTTTAGGAATTGGTACTTCGTGTTGATCCCATTTGGTATATTTAATAGATTACTAATCAGAAAAAAAATACTTTAAGTGCATTTGTATGGGTGTAAAGGATTTCATAATATATTTTCAATTAATGAGGCATTTTAGACTTTATGTTGCTTCAGTTTATGGGTACCTACTCTCTTGTACTTTTTATCCAAATTTATAGATATATTTTAAGAATTCAGAGAATCTATGGAAGACGGCTCTGCTTGCCGTGAAGCAAAGAAACCGGGGACCTTCTCCAGAACCTCTGAAGTTGATGTTAGGTCCAGCTAATGTTCGTCCTCTAAAAAGAGTAAGTATCTAAAGCTCAAACAACTTGCATGGCTTTCTTTTATTAAATCCAAATAATAACCATTCAGATCTTAGAGGAGATTATAGATATTTAAGTATATGTCAGTTACCCAGGATTCTGTGTAAGCCATATTCAGATTCCTTTAATTGAAACACCTTAACAACTGCTTTTATATTTATGGTTTGTAGTCTGTTTAGTCCATTGATAGATTGTTTTATTATCTTTCTTCAGAAGTGGAATTCTCTCTCAGTTATACCAGTGCTCAATTCCAGTAGCTACACTAAAGAATGTGGAAAAAAAGAGATGAGTCTTTCTGATTGTCTGAATAGAAGTGGATCATTTCCACTTGAACAACTTCAAAGCTTCCCCCAACTTTTACAGAACATCCATTGCTTAGAGGTATGTGACTGGACCGTGTGCTTCTTTGCATTTTCTATTTGAATTTCATGACCTTTGTTTTTTTTGTTTGTTTGTTTGTTTGTTTTGTTAGATAGGGTCTTATCTGTCACCCAGGCAGTGGCGTGGTCATGGCTTACTGCTGCCTTGAACTCCTGGGCTTATGTGATCCTCCCACCTCAACCTTCTAAGTAGCTGGGACTATAGATGTGCATCACCATGCCTGGCTAATTTTTAAAACAATTTATATCAGGCTGGGCGCGGTGGCTCATGCCGGTAATCCCAGGACTTTGGGAGGCCGAGGTGGGCGGATCACTTGAGGTCAGGAGTTCAAGACCAGCCTGGCCAAAATGGTGAAACCCCATCTCTATTAAAAAATACAAAAATTGGGCTGGGTGCGGTGGCTCACACCTGTAATCCCAGCACTATGGGATGCTGAGGCGGGCAGATCACCTGAGGTTGGGAGTTCGAGACCAGCCTGACCAACATGGAGAAACCCCACCTCTACTAAAAATCTAAATTTAGCTGGGCGTGGTGGTGCATGCCTGTAATCCCAGCCATTCGGGAGGCTGAGCAGGAGAATCGCTTGAACCCGGGAGGCAGAGTTTGCAGTGAGCCTAGATCGCGCCATTGCACTCCAGCCTGGGCAACAAGAGCGAAACTCCGTTTCAAAAAAAAAAAAAAAAAAATTCACCAGGCTTGGTGGTGCATGCCTGTGGTTCCAGCTACTCAGGAGGCTGAGGCACGAGAATCGCTTGAACCTGGGAGGCAGAGGTTGCAGTGAGCTGAGATGGAGCAACTGCTCTCCAGCCTGGGTGACAGAGCGAGACTCCATCTCAAAACAAAACAAAACAAAATTATTCTAAAAATATATTGCTCAGTCTGGCCTCAAACTCCTGGGCTCAAGTGATCCTCCTGCCTCGGCTTCCCAAAGTGTTGGGATTATAGGCGTGAGCCACCATGCCCAGCCTATTTTTGTTATATATTTTCTATATGACGATTCCCTTATCCACTTTTCAGATACTTAACTGTTGATCGGTTGTTCTGTCATTGCAGCTGCCTTCTCAGATGGGCTCAGTGCTAAACAACTCTCTGCTGCTTCACTATATTAACTGTGTCAGAGATGAGCCAGTCTTGCTGAGGTTTTATTACTGGTTGAGTCAAACATTACAAGAAGGTAAGAATTGAGTGAGGATGGACCAAGATAGTTAACAAATGGGTTTCTTTTATAAGAGTGCCAAATTCTAGAGAACAGGAGCCTTCATATGCTGTAATTATGTCTGTGGTAATCTTATATTTAGAGCATGAATGTTTCTGTTGTAATTTTAAGGCAGTAAGAAGGTAGAGGGATTTTGTTAAGGAAACACTGCTGGATGGCCACCAAAACTCACTGGGTGGCTCCACTTTGATGACTATCACAATCCAAGGATTCTTCATCTTTGTATGTTCAGAAACTTGCTGTTAGGGCCCCAGAATCATCCTGTTAATGGTAACGAAACTCAGAAGAGACAAATGTACAAGCCAGAATGTCAGCTTATTATAAAATTAATTATTTCTGGTAAGCAAAATGCTCATATCTGCCAACTAGAATATCCCCTCTGCTATCAGCATATATGGGAGCCAAATTTGTCATTAGAAGATTTCTTAATTATAGAATTAAATGAAAGGGCAGTGAGAAGTCTTTCATCCAAGCCGTAGTAAAGCCTGAGCATTTCATTCCTCCAATGGTGGGGGGCGGTGGGGAGGGGCGGGTATATTTCTCTAGAGATAATATTTCTTTTGACCAAATTTGAGTCTTTCTTTACTGGATACTGGATAAGCAACTCCTGATTCTTCTGGTGGTTAAAGTTGCTTTTAGTTGGTTCCAGGCCAATTCTCCTTCTTCTTCTCTGAATCTTTTAAACAGAATATGATACAGTTTATTAGATTTCCACGTGCTAAATTTGTATCACTCTTACATTATACCCAGCATACTCTAATTGAAGTTTAGGGTATTCTAAAACTTTCAATTCATATGTTTATACTTTCTTGGATTGCTATGTGATATAAAGCTTATCATATTCATTATATGTGAATTCTCTCCATTTCTATAAGCTTTTCCCTATATTTACACTATAAGCTTTTCCCTATATTACCAAGTTGTTGAGGAATATCTCACTATCATCTCCATGTGTCTGTTCCAGTCTACATCATGAGTTAGCTAGGATGTATGAGACTTATGGCTTTTTTACTTTGTCACTTGTCACTTTAGTGATAATTATGTTTTGTGCACTTTTTTGTTGTGGTACAACTAGATGCTTATATTTACTGTTTCTGCTCTAGAATGTATTTGGTACAAGGTGAATAATTATGAACATGGAAAAGAATTTCCCAACTTCCTGGATACTATCATCAGGGCAGAGTGCTTCTTACAAGTAAGATTTCACTTGCTTCTTCCACTCTCCACCACTCTTTACTAAAATTTATTTAGATATCCATTGAAAACCTTTTCTTGCCCGGCTGCGGTGGCTCACACCTGTAATCTCAGCACTTTGGAGGCCAAGGCGGGTGGATCACTTGAGCCCAGGAGTTCAAGACCAGCTTGGGCAACACAGCAAAACCCCATCTCTACAAAGAATACAAAAATTAGCCTGGCACGGTGGCATGCATCTGTAGTCCCAGCTACTCAGGAGGATGAGGTAGGAGGATCACTTGAGCTCAGGAGGTCAAGGCTGCAGTGAGCCGTAATTGTGCCACTGCACTGCAGCCTGGGTTACAGAGTGAGATCCTGTCTCAAAAACAACAACAACAAAAAACCCTTTTTTTTAGTACCTGACATCTTTTGTAAATAATATTTGTTCAGTTTGAAGCTCATTATAGATAAAGCTGAGTTGGACTTTTATCTTTGCACTGTTAGATTTGAAGAAAGAATATGTTATATTATGCAAATAAAACGGAAAAACCTGTAATTTAAGAGAACAAACTGAAGATGTAATTAAATGTATTCAGTTAATTGAATTATCCAGTAATGTAAATTTCATAGGGTCACTACTTATATTCTTATAATCAACAAACATTTTTTGAGCATCAAATATGTTCCAGCAAATGGACTATTTGGTTTGGGTAACCCTGAGTTTTATTTTAAGCTGCAGCTTAGGTATCGGCACCATCAAGAAGCCTTCACTTATTGCCCAGTGTGGGTTAGCTCCTTGTTCTATGTGCTCCCATGGCTCCCTGTGCTTACCTCTATCGTGACATTTTTAGCATCCATTTTTCCACACATTATGAGCTCCCAGCAGGCAGAAACCACGTCTAACTTTTCTTCATGTGTAGATGTTCAGCTTGATTGATAAATGTTTGTGGAATAATTCTTTGTTTTTTTTTTTGAGACAAGGTCTTGCTCTGTTGCCCAGGCTGGAGTGTACTGGCACAATCATGGCTTACTGCAGCCTTCACCTCCTGGGCTCAATTGATCCTCCCTGCTCAGTCTAGTTAGTAGCTAGGACTACAGGTGTGCACCACCGCTCCTGGCTATTTTTTGTTTGTTTGTTTTTTGTATTTTTTTGTAAAAACGGGGATTTACCACGTTGCCCGGGCTGTTCTCAAACTCCTGGGCTTAAGCATTCCTTCTGCCTTGGCTTCCCAAAGTGCTGAGATTATAGGTGTGAGCCATCACACCCAGCCCAAGTTTTAGGGATTTGGTGTGAAACCATTTAATTGGAAGCTGGGTGCAGAGATGGTAGTGAGGATAGCAATTGAGGTTGACGTTTATGTTTCCTACTTGGGAAGATGGATGACATTCACTGAGAAAAGAAATATAGGAGGAGCAGGCTTGGAAGGAAAGATGTTTCACTTAAGAGATGCCTAATGGGATATCAAAGCAGTCATATCCAGTATGCAGTAAAATAATGAGTCTAGATCTCAGGAATGATATTTGGGCTAGAGACACAGATTTAGGACCCCTCATGTTAAAAGTGATTTTAGCTATGATATGGATGAGATTGTCCAGAAAATTCATGTCATGGAAAGAAGGTCTTAGGATAGAGTCCTGGTGCATGTCACTGTGAAAAGCTTAGGTGACAACGGAAAAAAGGGAAGTCCCAGATCCTCACTCTGGTGGAAATATAAGCAACCTAGACATTTGAGCCTCTAAAGATGGAGCTGCTCAGAGTTGGGAGTTGGTCTATGGCCTCTAATGAAATTCTAGCCCTATTACATAATATTGTATACATTTTATTGACTGTTCAAATTACTGCATGTACCCCAAGATAATAAATCTTATCTTTTAAAAAATATTCTGTAACTTTTAACTTTCTTTCCAATTGATGAAGTTTTATGGTATTTGAGAACTATATTGATAAAGATGGTAATGTATGCAAATACTAATCATCTCATCCTTTTTCTGAGGAAGTCTGGCACCTAACCTAAGGCTTTTATTATATTCATGACAAAAAATTAGTCTAAGAGTGAAGCAACTATAGCACAAAATAAACTGGTTGTTTAGAGCATAATTTTATGACTGAAGAGTTCCATATAAGGATTTACTATTCACTTGTGTTACAGGAGGGGTTTTATTCCTGTGAAGCATTCCTGTATAAGAGCCTTCCTCTCTGGGATGGCCTTTGTTGTCGGTCACAGTTCCTTCAGCTTGTGAGCTGGATTCCTTTTAGTAGCTTCTCTGGTATGTATCATGAAAATGTGGAGTCATTTGATTCAATGTACTGTGATTGAAAGGATTTTGAATAATCTTTTTTTTTTGATTCCTAGAGGTGAAACCACTACTTTTTGACCGTCTAGCACAGCTCTTCTTTACATCAACCATTTATTTCAAGGTAACAAAAAATTGCCTTGCTTAGATTCAATAGGATGTATTATTCTATTGCTAGTGGTACACAATTCCAAACTGACATTACAGCAATGGTTTTATAACAGGATTTTCTTGGACCTGGGCTTTGAGGTACAGCATCACTCAACTCAAAGTTAATGCATAGAATGTTCCTTTTTTAAGGCTGTGTTGCATACAGTTTTCCTGACCTGTTTCCACTTGTAGCAAATGACATAGTGAACGAACAAGTGGCAGATGCATATTAATAAAAACAAACAAACTGAGAAATACTTAGTTTGATTGTTGTGGTTTATATTTTTGTAGATACATTTATTCATTTCACAAATATTTTTTGAGCACCTACTATATACCCTTCTTGACACTGGGAATATAGTAGTGACCAAAGCAAACAAAACTCCCCGTGACATTCATATTTTATATTTATAGTAACAGTCGTTTTCTGCTAGTAAAATTGTTCCAACCTTATATATAATATGTTACTATTTTGGGGTGGTCTCCAAGAAGACCATTATGGCTTCCAGAAGTTCTACCTGAATGATTTTGAGAGCCACTTTCTTATAGAATGGTTATTCCTATTCTAAAAGAGGGGCAATTAAGTAATGTTTCTTTTATAACTTTTTTTTTTTTTTAACCATAAATCACTTACTATTGGCCACATTGACAGGAAACATGTTGTCCTGGTTAGCGTTTGTCATAATTGAATGGCACTTGATTAATTACCTATCATATTAACTTGGATTTGAGGTCTATTTATGCTAATTGTAACTTTTACGTCCTGACCAATATCATCATTCACATGACATCCACACCAATTCTCCCAGCTAATAAATTTTCAGAGACTTCAGTTTGAATTTTTTTTTTTTTTTTCAATTCTCTCTCAATCTTCTAATTGGGTTATTCTTTGTTTCTTCTCTTATTCTTCCACGCTAAAGAGCTGGTTAAACATTAGGCTGGACCACAGGAAATTGCCATTTTTTGTACGTCAAAGGTGGTTAATGATTGGCAGTTTGCCGTGGTTCAACCTAATATGCATATACACATTCAGACATGTATATTTGAGAGTGAGAGGGGTGGGGAGAGGAAGGAAGGAAGGAAGGGAACAGACAGCAAGCTAAAAACAGAACTCAGGGGAATGCACAGTATTTAATTCTCAGGCCAAGAAGGAGGACAGTCTGAAGGAATCTTAAGAAATTGCCAGAAGTATAAAAATAACCAGGAGAATAATAGTTCCAAGGAAACAAAGGGAATATAGGATATCAATAAAGAATGAAGGAATGATGTTGCCAAGTATCCCAGGAAGGTTCAGAAGGATATGGACAAGAAAAGTTTCTTTTAGAATTGACAATACAGAGGTTTTGGCTTCCTTTGTGAGTAGTTCCAGTGGAACAACTTCTAGTTGTTAAGGTGGAATATGGAAATATATTCAGGGGAGGTAGAAGTCAGATTGTGTGGGTTGAGGAGTGAGTGAAAAGTCAAGTCAAGACAGTGAGTATAGAATATGTTTCAAAATGTTTGACCAATAAAAAGTTGTAGAGAGAGCTGTAGGGGGACTGGGAACCAGGGGAAGTTGTTTGTTTGTTTGGCCTCTAAAATGAGAGAAACGTGAGTGTGTTTATAGATGAGTCGAAGGAGCCAGTGGAGAAGAGGGAGAAGTTGAAAATGGAGAAAAGATTGGGAACAATTGATGGTACAAGGTTCCAGAAGAAATATGAAGGTATTGGTTTAAAACTAGGTAGTGAGATTTACTTGAATGGGTGGTTAGGAATTGGGAGGCACCATTTATCCTCTAAGACTGGGGAGAGGATGCATGGATAGGTGGATATATAGATATATTTGTAAAGTTAGAAGGGCAAAACATTAAAGTACTTTGTGCCTAAGAATGTTAAATTTCTCAAAATAAGAAGCATGATTTAGAGAACAGAATTAAGTAGGACACTCCAGGAGGGTGTTAGCTGCTTAGGACAGCCAGGGAGAAAAAAGAGCTGGTTAAAGACAAGTAAAAGGATTATTGAGCATCATTAAGGGCCCAGCAGAAGTTGGCGATCATCAATTTGGAATGACGCCAATCTTTGCAGTTGTGTGTTTTCTTCCACTTAGATGTTGGAGAAGAGAAAGCAAATTATGAGATTGAATCAGTTTGGGTTTTGCTGGTTGAATGGGGTACAAGAGAGTTGTGATCAGCTGTGTGGTCTAGTCTAGATAGGAAAATAAGGCCAGGAGAAGGCTGATAAACCTGAAAAAGGAGGTTAAAAATTAAGGAATTGGCTGGGTGCGGTGGCTCAGGCCTGTAATCCCAGCACTTTGGGAGGCTGAGGTGGGCGGATCACTTGAGGTCAGGAGTTCGAGACCAGCCTGGGCAACGTGGTGAAACCCCATCTCTACTAAAAATACAAAAATTAGCTGGGCGTGCCCGTAATCCCAACTACTCAGGAGGCTGAGGCAGGAGAATCGCTTGAACCCGGGAGGTGGAGGTTGCAGTGAGCTGAGATTGCACCACTGCACTCCAGCCTGGGCAACAGAACAAGATTCCATCTCAAAAAAAAAATTTTTTTTTAATTTAAAAAAGGAATTAAGGGATTGAATATCTCTGATGTTGAAAAATGAGTAGCTATAGTTGGAGTTAAGTCTGTGAGAAAGCTGGAATAGGAAGTTATAACAAAGAAAAAAATAATAGATTTTGGTGTGGTTCAGTTCAGGTTATGACAGAATCTAGTGTGTGGCTATGGGAGTGGGTAACTAAGGTGGAGTGAAGGTGAAGGTTATTTGATTCAAAGTCAAGGAACTGTGAAGCTGAAATGTTGGGATCATTTGCATGGACACTGGTGTAACTGAGGTATTGATGACAGGACATGATGCAGAGTTCTAAGGTCCTCAGTGAATCTGGATAAGATTCCAAGTGATAGCAGAGATATGAGAAGATAAAAAAATAGAGGGTAGTGTAGCTGGATAGTATGAACAAAGGAGAAAGGGTTTTTTACACAAGGAAGGAGGAATAATGGTTTCGAAATAGGGTTGAAGATACCTTTTGTGTTGTGTTCAGAAAAGCAAGGGATAGTCAGACTCATGAGAAAAACTGACTGTAGCAAAATGCAATCAAATATTTAGCCTAACAAATTCAGCTTTTAGCAGTAGTTTGTCTAATGAGGTTCTTTCTGTAGCTCACAAATTATTTGTAAACAATCTTAAGGCAATTTTTTTTTCCATGGCACTTGATTAAATAGAAGATCCATTTGATTTTTGTATATTATGGTTTTTTTTTCTTGGTGGAGTCTTGCTCTGTTGCCCAGGCTGGAGTGCAGTGGCGTGATCTTGGCTTACTGCAACCTCCGCCTAGTGGGTTCAAGCGATTCTCTTGCCTCAGCCTCCCCAGTAGCTGGGATTACAGGCGCCCACCACCACACTCGGCTAATGTTTTGTATTTTTTAGTAGAGATGGGGTTTCACCACGTTGGCCAGGCTGGTCACAAACTCCTGACCTCAGGTGATCCATCCACCTGCCTTGGCCTACCAGAGTGCTGGGATTATAGGCATGAGCCACTGTGCCCGGCCTGTATATTATCCTTTAAATTAAATCTGATTTCCTTCTTAAAGTAGGATTTATTTCTGATTTTATATTTACCTTCTCAAAGAAGGGGCTTATATTCTGTTCCACATTAGCAGTGGGAAGCTTAGTATAGGGCACTGCTTCCTTCTAGTTGTTAAGGTGGGATAGATATGGAAATGTATTCAGAGGAAACAGTGTCCTGGTTTGGTGGTGAAGGAGAGCTAGGATATGATTAAGGTAAGAAGATAGAGAAAGCATACTTTGTAGAATATGAAGGTGTATGTTTAGGTTACCACAGAACAGAGGTTCTGGATACTGCAGTTGAGAGATTTGGAAAGGATAGGATCAATGAAAGAGGACAAGAAGCATAGAGACAAGGAATAATAAGTGACTAAAGGGGCTTACATATTGGGAGGTGACTAAGGGTAACAGGAATGTGAAATATGGTAGAATTAGCTAAACATTAGTTTCCGAGGCCTGTAGTAACTAGTTATTGCCTTGTTATTGTATAGCTTGATTACCCAGCTTAGTCTAATAAATGAATAGTATTTTTAAAGTCTATTAAAATATTTTCACATTTTTAGTGCGTTTTGTTTGGGCCTGGTCAGTTATGCCTATCAGCAAGCAACTTATTTTCACTGAAGAATTTTGCATGGGAAAGGCCCCACAAATCCACACTAATGTTGTTATATTTGTTTTAAGAGTGTTAATTTTTCAATATCTGTCCTTACTGATTTATCATTTTCCATAGAGTTGCAAACATAGTGGACATAAAAAATCAGAATACATAATTAACATTGCATAATAATTTTCATGTTTCCACATAGTCGACATAATGTTGTTAATAGTGGCACTGTAGTCCTTAGTACCATAATTTATTTAATAATTTATTATTATTTCTCTCTCTTTTTTTAGAGACAGGATCTTGTTCTCTTGCCCAGGCTGGAGTGCAGTGGCATGGTCATAGCTCACTGTAACCTTGAACTCCTGGGCTCAAGGGATTCTCCCACCTCAGCCTCCCAAGTAGCTGAAACTACAGGCATGTGCCACCAAACCTGGCTAATTTTTAAAGTTTTTGTAGAGACAAGGTCTCACTATGTTGCCCAGGCTGGTCTCGAATTTCTGGCTTCAAATGATCCTTTCACCTCAGCCTCCCAAAATGTTGGGATTACAGGCGTGAGCCACTATACCTGGCCTCTATTATTTATTTCTAATTTGTTTCTTTTGTCGGAATAGATAACAGCCTCGAGCATCTTCATGATATAGATTTTTTTCTTAAACTCTTCCCTTGGCATACATTTATAGGAGTGAGATTACTGGGTGAAAAGTAAGGTGCTGTTCCTTAGCTAATGGGATGTACACTGCAAGTTCTTGGAAAGAAGGAGGATGCAGTGGATGGAGTGCTTAAATAACAAGAGTCTAACAGCCATGGGAAAAGAATTGGGGTTTGGGAGATGATACTAGAATAAGGGAGACTAGCTAGGAGGATAAAATGACCTCAAAGGTATGAAGGCCTGGTCTTCACAGTTATAGTGGAATTGGGAAGGAAATGAATAAGTAAGACATTTTGAAGGAAAAAACATTGATAGAATATGGTGACTGAAGATAAAGTGTAAAGGATGCAAGATGACTTGAAGCTTTCCAACTTGAGATAGTAAATGAACTAGGGATATTTTGCCTGGAGGAAAAAAGGCTAAGATGACTTGAAGCTTTCCAACTTGAGATAGTAAATGAACTAGGGATATTTTGCCTGGAGGAAAAAAGGCTAAGATTTTCTGGTTCCCTTCCAATATTTGAAGGATTGTCACATGAAAGGAGATCTCTGTATGGCTTCAAGAAACAGAGGTAGATATAGGGCAGTATCTCGTAACAGGTAGAGCAGACTCATGACGGAATAAAGGACTTTCAGAGGTGATATATTTCTTGACAGTGGAGTAGGTCAGGCAGAGGTTTAATGGCTGTCTATTCAGGATATTTATGTAGAAAAGGTTCACATGTAGGGTAGAGCTGTGTTTCTCAACCTTGTTTGTTTGTGTTTTTTCTATTTTTTTTAGACGGAGTCTTGCTGTGTTGCCAGGCTGGAGTGCAGTGGCGCGATCTCGGCTCATTGCAACCTCCGCCTCCCGGGTTGAAGCAATTCTCCTGTCTCAGCCTCCCAAGTAGCTGGGAGTACAGGCGCGTGCCACCACACCCAGCTAATTTTTTTGGTATTTTTAGTAGAGACAGGGTTTCGCCATGTTAGCCAGGATGGTCTCAATCTCCTGACATCATTATGAGACCGCCTTGGCCTTCCAAAGTGCTGGGATTACAGGCGTGAGCCACCGTGCCCGGCTCAACTTTGTTTTTAAAAAGAGAAAACCGGCCGTAGGGCGGTGGCTTATGCCTGTAATCCCAGTACTTTGGGAGACCGAGGCGGGTGGATCATTTGAGGTCAGGCGTTCGAGACCAGCCTGGCCAACATGGTGAAACTCCGTCTCTACTAAAAATACAAAAATTAGCCGGGTAGCAGTAGCGCGCACCTGTAATCCCAGCTACTAAAGAGGATGAGGCCAGAGAATCGCTTGAGCCTGGGAGGCAGAGGTTGCAGTGAGCTGAGATCACGCCACTGCACTCCAGTTTGGGTGATGGAGTGAAATCCTGTCTCAAAAAAATAAAAAGACAAAACCTGTGTCCCCTTATCGTCATGAACATAAAAACCTCATACCTTTTTTTTTATTTTTTTTTAAAGATAGAGTTTTGCTCCTGTTGCCCAGGCTGGAGTGCAATGGCAGGATCTCCGCTCACTGCAACCTCTGCCTCCTGTGTTCAAGTGATTCTCCTGCCTCAGCCTCCCGAGTAGCTGAGATTACAGGTGCCCGCCACCATGCCTGGCTACTTTTTGTATTTTTAGTAGAGATGGCATTTCACCATGTTGGCCAGGCTGGTCTCGAACTCCTGGCTTCAAGTGATCCGCCCGCCTCGGCCTCCCGAAGTTCTGGGATTACAAGTGTGGGCCACTGCAACTGGCCCCTCATACCTTTCTTTAATGTGGTGACAGGGGTAGGGTAGGTGGGGAATTAAAGATTTTTTTTTTTTTTTTTTGATACGGAGTTTCACTCTGTCGCCAGGATAGAGTGCAGTGGTGTGATCTCGGCTCACTGCAACCTGTGACTCCCTGGTTCAAGCGATTCTCCTGCCTCAGCCTCCTGAGTAGCTGGGATTACAGACATGCCCAGCTAATTTTTGTATTTTTAGTAGAGATGGGGTTTCTGCATGTTGGCCAGGATAGTCTTGATCTTCTGACCTTGTGATTCGCCTGCCTCAGCCTCACAAAGTGCTGGGATTACAGGTGTGAGCCACCACGCCCAGCCAAGATTTTTTTTTTCCTGAGATTGGATCTCATTCTGTAGCTCAGGCTGGTGTGCAGTGGTGCGATCTTGGCTCACTGCAACCTCTGCTTCCTGAGCTGAAGTGATTCTCCCGGCTCAGCCTCCTGAGTAGCTGGGACTACAGGCACGTGCCACCATGCTTGGCTAATTTTTACATTTTTAGTAGAGACAGGGTTTTGCCATGTTGCCCAGGCTGGTCTCGAACTCCTGGACTCAAGGGATCTGCCCACCTCAGCCTCCCAAAGTGCTAGGATTACAGGCGTGAGCCACTGTGCACGGCCAAGATTTTTGTTTTCTATTTTTTTTTTTTTTTTTTTTTTAGTTTTAGTAGAGGCGGGGTTTCACCATGTTGGCCAGGCTTGTTTTGAACTCCTGACCTCAGGTGATCCACCCACCTCGGCCTCCAAAAGTGCTGGGATTACAGACGTGAGCCACCGCACCCGGCCTATTTTTTTTTTTTTTTGAGACAGTGTCTCGTTCTGTCGGCCAGGCTGTAGTGCAGTGGCATGATCTTGGCTCACTGCAAATTCCGCCTCCCAGGCTCAAGCAATTCTCCTGCTTCTCAGCCTCCCGAGTCGCTGGGATTACAGGCACGTGCCACCATGCCTGGCTAATTTTTGTATTTTTAGTAGAGATGGGGTTTCACCATGCTGGCCAGGCTGATCTCGAACTCCTGACCTCAGGTAATCTGCCCTTCTCGGCCTCCCAAAGTGCTGGGTTTACAGGCGTGAACCACCACGCCCGGCCAAGATTTTTGTTTTCTAAATATAACATTGTATATACTTACTGTGTACCCACAAAAATTAAAAATAAAATATTAAAAAAATGATAATATAACATTGTAATGTTGAATATCTTCAAATGATAAAATTCCTTGGTTGACACCAAAGTAGACTATTGTCTTAGATGATTCCAGAGTTGCTTTCAACTAGAACATACTTCTAACCTGAATGTGAGTTGTCAAAAAGTACATTAATTGAACTGTTCTCTGAAGTAGCAGTGAGCACTTTATTACTGGAAACACTCAAATAATTAGTAGACCATTATGTAGTAAGAATTTTTAAGAAAGGTTTGCTGTATTAGATTTTGGGATGATATGGATCGCTTTCAAATTTATAGATATTACGGTTTATCATCATAAATGCCCCGTATGAATTTATGTCATCATTGTATGTTTTTTTTGAGACACAGTCTCACTCTGTCACCCAGGCTGGAGTGCAGTGGCACGATCTTGGCTCACTGCAAGCTCCTTCTCCTGGGTTCACATCATTCTCCTGCCTCAGCCTCCCAAGTAGCTGGGACTACAGGCGCCCGCCACCACGCCTGGCTAATTTTTTTTGTATTTTTAGTAGAGACGGGGTTTCACCATGTTAGCCAGGATGGTCTCGATTTTCTGACTTTCTGATCCGCCTGCCTCAGCCTCCCAAAGTGCTGGGATTACAGGCGTGAGCCACCGCGCCCGGCCCATCATTGTATGTTTTTGTATGTGATTGAGGCTTGGGAAATCAAGGCAAGGCCTGAGAAAAGAAAGACTAGAATTGCTTTTTTTTTCAAAGTCACAGAAGATAAGATAAATTTTTATGACCATCAAAAAGGTGGCAAATTGTAATTGTAGACTACAAGGTAGAAAGGGAGAGGAATTCATATCTGTAGCAACTTCAAAAGTTCTCTGAGGGGAGATGATAAAGATGCTGTTTTTATTTGATGATGTAGTAGTTGTTATAAATTGATGTAATTTAGAGAAAAGTCTGTTCTAGGCTAATAAGTTAGGCAGTCCTGTTGAAGTATGTTTCTTGTAGAGAAAATGGCAAAATAAACTTGTACTTGGCATTCGTCTGTCTTCTGGAGACTAATCATGTTGTAGAAGCAGCTGTTAGGTTCAAAATTGGATGTGGTCATCTCCATGGTCCTTTTCATCTCTAAGCCTCTGTTAGTTCTGAACACTGTTATGTCTGAATGATTTCATGAATCTTTTTTCATTTTGTCCCCCTCAGTGTAGTGTTCTTCAGAGTCTGAAAGAGCTGTTGCAGAATTGGCTGTTGTGGCTTTCTATGGACATTCACATGAAACCTGTTACAAACAGTCCTCTGTGAGTTATCTAACAGTCTTCCACAAGAGACGATCTGTATACAAATGTTTGCATATGTTTAATAGTGTGGCATAAAACCTAATTTTTTCATGTAAATGCTTAGTAGTACTTTTTTGGAAGACTTTTTTGTGACTTTTCACTCTTCTTCCCCCACAATCCTGAAAGGAAGGCTAATTCTCTAAGTTCCTATTGTTAAATCAGAAAGCAACCCTTATCTGCTAAATGACTTCTTTCAAGAGTTAATATAACAAAACACTAGAGAGATGAGATTAGAATTTGCAACTTTGACTTCCATTCAGTTTAACTCATTTTATAAAATATATTCTTATATTTAAAGCCAATTTTCATGATGGCTAGAAAAATCTCTAACGTAATTTTGCGTACAACTTTGTTTTTCTGTTTCTGTGCTGTATTTTGGTTATATGTGTTAATTTATCTTAACTTTGGAGTTTAAAATAAGAGCCCTAAATTTTTGTTAAATGTGTGCTTTACCTTCAAAGTAAAAGTAAAAGACTAAATTTCAAGGAACTGCATAATCAGGTTGTTTTGACTCTTTCTACCTAAAATCTTTGCCTTCTCCTACATATATATATATATATATATATATATATATATATATTTTTTTTTTTTTTTTTTTTTTTTTGAGACAGAGTCTTATTCTGTCACCCAGGCTGGAGTGCAGTAGCGCAATATCGGCTCACCTCAACCTCCACCTCCCAGCTTCAAATGATTCTTCTGCCTCAGCCTCCCAAGTAGCTGGGATTACAGGCATGTGCCACCATATCCAGCTAAGTAGAGATGGGGTTTATTTAGTAGAGATGGGGTTCCGCCATGCTGGCCAGGATGGTCTCGATCTCTTGACCTCGTAATCTGCCCGCCTCAGTTTTCCAAAGTGCTGGGATTACAGGTGTGAGCCACTGCGCCTGGCCAAGAACCACTATTATAAAGAAATTCCACTTAAACATTTAATCTCTTCTACCTAAATTACATTAAGAACAGTACGTTTGAAATTACCTCCACCTGCCCCCCCACCACCTTTTTTGTTGAGACAGGGTCTTGCTCTGTCTCCCAGGAGTACAGTGACGCAGTCTTTGCTCACTGCAGCCTCGACCTCCCAGGCTCAAGCAATCCTCCCACCTCAGCCCCTGAGTAGCTCTGACCACAAGCATGCACCACCATGCTTGGCTAATTTTATTTTTTGTAGAGACAAGGTCTCACTGTGTTGTCCAGGTTGGTCTTGAACTTCTAGGCTCAAGCTATCCTCCTGCCTTGGCCTTCCAAAATATTGGGATCACAGGCGTAAGCCACCACATCCAGTCCGAAATTCCTCTCTTTTACTTGTGGTTCTCCCTAACCTGCATTCCCTTCTGTGGGCTGCTGAGCCTGGACCCATATTTGTTCATTCTCTATTCCCTGGATCAGCAAGAGATTTAACAAAATAGTATGTTTGCATCTATAATCTTTGGCCAACTTGCAGTGTAAGTCTCTGGTACCCCTGAAATAGCTGCCTTACAATTTCTGTATTATCTTTTCAAAAATCTTAGGATTCCTCTTTTATTAGTGTCATAAGTTAAGGCAGACAATTTAAAAAGGAATTCTGTTTTCTAAAATTCTTATATAAATGGTGATACATGTGGATAATTTTGCTTGCCATATCAATATTTGGCATTGTATAGTATAGCTCAAGTTTTCAATAATTCTTTTTATTAAGTAAGTATAGGTATAATGCCCTATTTTTATCATGTGACCATATGCCATATCACTGTCAAAAAGGGAGTAAATTGTAGTTATATATCATAAAAAGAGAAGGGTAGAAAACTTCTCAACAGTGGTTCTCGAAGGGGGCCATTTCTGGTTGTCACGGTGACTGGGAAGAGGTTGCAACCATCATTTAGTATGTGGGAGATGGGGATGCTCAATGTGCTTCAGTAGGTGGGAAGTAGGAGGCAGTCCTGAACAGTGAATTGTTTCATCCAAAATGCCGATAGTGTCTTGTGGAGAAACACTTCAAAAGAGGCTGTTCTGAGCAATTGTCATTGTTTCAAATTATTTCAGACACAGTTGCCAAGTGCTACCAAAAATCATAGTTAGGATACAGTTATGCCTGTAATCCCAGCACTTTGAGAGGCCGAGGCCAGTGGATCACTTGAGGTCAGGAGTTCCAGACCAGCCTGGCCAACATGGTGAAACCTTGTCTCTAGTAAAAATACAAAAGTTAGCTGGGTGTGGTGGTGCACACCTGTAATCCCAGCTACTCAGGAGGCTGAGGCACGAGAATTGCTTGAATCTGGGAGAAGGAGATTGCAGTGAGCTGAGATTGCGCCACTGCACTCCAGCCTGGGCGACAGAGTGAGACTCCATCTCAAAAAAAAAAAAAAAGATATAGTTTTGCAAATAGCCAGCTGGCTATGTGTAGATGCTCGCCTATTTGAATGGTCTCCTGATCCTTCCTTGATTGCCTTGGCACTGAACTATCATGGTGGTGGGCAGTAGTAGAGTCATCATCATCTCTGAAACTCTAAGATTATTCATGTTCTTTTCCTTATGCATAACCATTGTTGACTACCTAGATAGGAGGGCAAAGCTATGAATTCAAATTTGTAAGTCTTTTCCTAATCCATTTAACATTGGATTGAAGGACAGGGGTGAGTAGATGGATGGACTGAACTAATATCCATATGTGCTGTAAGAGACTCCATTCATTGATCCAGGGAGAATATAAAATAGCCAGATCTGTTTTTTGCTAGAAGAATAAAAGATGCCAAAAATTTTGCTAATTCCCTTTTAGGGTTGAATTGAATTCAAGTGAAAAAATATATATATATATATTTTGAGATGGAGTCTCACTCTGTCGCCCAGGCCAGGCTGGAGTGCAATAGCACGATCTTGGCTCACTGCAACCTCCACCTCCTGGGTTCAAGGGATTCTCCTGCCTCAGCCTCCCAAGTAACGGATTACAGGCATGCACCACCACACCTGGCTAATTTTTGTATTTTTAGTAGAGATGGGGTTTCGCCATGTTGGCCAGGCTGGTCTTTAACTCTCGACCTCAAGTGATCCGCCTGCCTCAGCCTCCCAAAGTGCTGGGATTACAGACGTGAGCCACTGCCCCCCGCCAAATTCAAGAGAAAATATGTTTAATAGCATTTTAGCTCAGGAATTCAGGCAAAACTGAGTTTTGATTTGTGTACTATAGGTTTCCTTCGATCTGTGTTGCAATGTTACTAACAGTATAGGAAATGATTCCCGAAGTCATTTTAATGTTTATTCCTTTAAATCACTTTTGATTTGGTTGGGATAAATTAGTTCTCATTTTTTCTAGTTTACTGTATCATTTTGTCCATTTTCACATTTTATCCTGAATATTTTCTTTTTTTTTTTGAGACAGGGTCTTGCTCTGTTGCTCAGGCTGGAGTGCAGTGGCATGATCTTGGCTCACTGCAACCTCCACCTCCCGAAGCGACTCTCCTGCCCCAGCTTCCCAAGCAGCTGAGATTATATGCACCCACCATCATACCCGGCTAATTTTTGTATTTTTAGTAGAGACAGGGTTTCACCATGTTGGCCAGGCTGGTCTCGGACTCCTGACCTCAAGTGATCTGACTGCCCTGGCCTCCCAAAGTGCTGGGATTACAGGTGTGAGCCACTGCACCTGGCCTGAATTTTTTTTTTTTTTTGAAACAGTCTTGCTCTGTCACTCAGGCTAGAGTGCGGTGGTACACTCTCGCTCACTGCAACCTTTGCCTCACAGGCTCAAGTGATCCTCCCACCTCAGCGTCTTGAGTAGCTGGAACTATAGGCATGTGCCACCACCACACTTAATTTTTGTATTTTTTGTAAAGACGAGCTTTTGCCATGTTGCCCAGGATGGTCTCAAACTCCTGGATTCAAGAGAGCCCCCCACCTTCGCCTCCCTAAGTGCTGGAATTACAGGTGTGAGCCACTCTGCCCGGCCCTGAATTTTTCATGTCACTTTTATGTGAACTTTTTTTCCCACTTAACTTTTAATGGAATACCTATTTTTTAATGGTTTTTATATATCTCACTTGAGAATTTTCGTATCTGCTTGGAGCTTAATACTTTATTTCTCTGGTATTTACTAGTAGAGTCTGATTGCTTAGAATGTTCTATGAATTCATCTTAATGCTTCCCTGGAGGGCTAAGTGTAGTTTCATGGTTAATCACTGTGATTTTTTAAAAAGTGAATTATACGTTGGAGCACTGATAGTTTTTAAAATCTTCATTTTGCTTTATATTATTATAAAACATTTTGCTTTATATTATTCAGCTTTAGCTTGGAAATTGTGAACACTATTGCTACTCTGTATCTGAATGTTATGGTTTCTTATTGCAGAGAGACAACTTTGGGTGGATCCATGAACTCTGTGTCTAAACTGATCCACTATGTAGGGTGGCTATCCACTACTGCAATGCGCTTGGAGAGCAACAGTACTTTCTTGCTGCACTTTATTTTGGATTTCTATGAGAAGGTAGTACACATTACATTTTCCCCATTTGGATTTATGTGAAGGCTATCCACTTTATTGGCTTATTATTTAAATTTCATGCACAACCATTAAGGTGGGCTATGATCTTATTAGCATCATTAAAATAACCTCACATTTTGAAGTTCATGATTATTTTCTCGCCAGAATAACTGACTTTCATAAACAAAGTGGAAAAACAATTGCTTTTATTTAGGGCCAGGTACCACTACATTGACCTGTGTTAATACTGGCCCTAGAGAGAAGTCTATTGTTAGCATTATTTTTTGTTCATCCCATTCCCAACTCCTGGCAGAAACCAAAAATATCTTGTTGTTTCTTCAGATCTCCATTTCTACCTTTCAACTGCCTTACTTCTCTTGCTACCTAGTACCCTTTTATTATTTTATAGTATATGACCTGGACAGAACCATAGGTTGGTGCAAAAGTAATTGCAGTTTTTGCCATTGAAAACAATAGCAAAAACCGCAATTACTTTTGCACCAATTTAATATTATCCATGAAGTATCCATTATAGTCTCACTTTTCCCAGCTTCCTCTCTTTACTAATACCTAGTTGTCTTGTGTTATGCATTAGAAGCATGCTCCTTTGTTTTCTAGGTTGACAGCTAACTCATATGATAAGTAAGTATTATGGGACTTAAGGAGAAAGAAATACCTCCTTAATCTACCCTGTCCCCCTAACTTTAAGACCTTTCCCCCCAAAAAATGAAAGATTTGAGTAATGGCCTTCTGGAAATAATCCTCTATAGTGTGGTTGATGTTTGGTGAAGTATATTTTAAGCCAGCTTGTAGTTACTTGTTTATTTAGGAGTCAGGCATGTCCAAAGCTAATGTTATATTATTGCTTATCTTATACTGATGATTCTTTGGGTGAACTTAGTTGAGGAGTTCTGGGGAATACTCTGTATACTGATGTTATCATTCTTCCTCCAAGGTGTGTGACATATATATAAATTATAACCTTCCATTAGTGGTATTGTTTCCTCCTGGGATCTTCTATTCTGCACTCCTCAGCCTGGATGCCAGCATCCTGAACCAGCTGTGTTTTATTATGCACAGGTACAAAGCCTTTTTACCATTTTATGAAACAGTGTATTATAATTCTCTCTTCCTCTTTCAGCTATAATACAATAAATATTCCTACTCGTCTTCTGCCAGGGCCTCTGGAAATAAGAAATGTGGCTTGCTTTTGGACATGACATTCCGATATGGGGCCATGGTAGCTGTGTTGTTTTTAAATCCTCCACTGCTGTGGCTACAGAATAAAAAAAATTCATAGTTAAGCACTTGTTGTGCAATGGTACTGTTGCACTAAGCATTGTTCATTCTAATTGCTGTGTCTTCAGGAAAAATTAGTCATTTGGTGATAATTGCTTTAAGTGTTTGTAGCTTCTCTGGTAAAAATGACATTTTCTGGGAGATAAGGAGAGCTATTGCCAATTATGTGAAACTGTAAGTATTATTTCTGGTCTCCTCTAATTCTTTCACTTGTGGACTGAAATTACTTTCTTCAGTCCATAAGTATAGACTTTTTTTTTTTGAGACAGAGTTTTGCTCTTATCACCCTGGAGTGCAGTGACATGATCTCAGCTCACTGCAACCTCTGCCTCCTGGGTTCAAGTGATTCTCCCCCCTCAGCCTCCCGAGTAGCTGGGATTACAGGCGCCTGCCACCACGCCTGGCTAATTTTTTTTATTTTTAGTAGAGATGGGGTTTCACCATGTTGGCCAGGCTAGTCTCGAACTCCTGACCTCAGGTGATCCACCCACCTCGGCCTCCCAAAGTGCTGGGATTACAGGTGTGAGCTACCATGCTCAGCTTAGTGTAGACCTTGTTGGCATAACTTGTAGGACTATGTCAAGGTTAAAATGTTTAAAAACTAATTAGTTGTTAATAGTTCTCAGACAAGAATTTCCCTTTTATCCTATCTGCTGCACCTTTTTTTTTTACATTAGGAAAACATGTTCTATATCAGTGACTGACTGCTTTTGAGCCTCTATTAATTTTTTTTTATTATTTTACTTTAAGTTCTGGGATACATGTGCAGAACGTGCAGGTTTGTTACATAGGTATACATGTGCCATGGTGGTTTGCTGCACGCATCAACCCATCATCTAGGTTTTAAGACCTGCATGCATTAGGTATTTGTCTCAATGCTCTTCCTCCCCTTGCCCCCCGACCCCCAACAGGCCCCAGTGTGTGATGTTCTCCTCCCTGTGTCCATGTGTTCTCATTGTTCAACTCCCATTTATGAGTGAGAACTCTATTACATTTTTAATAGTGAAACATTGAAAGCATTTTTCATTGCTTATTTTTTATTTAGTCAAGTACACATCTTAAGTGTACAACTTATTGAGCCTCTATTTTCACTTGAGGAGAATGTATCACAAAAGGATAAAATCCTTAACTAGACAACTGGATATTTGTGTATGTGCACATTTGCATATATTTACATTTAAAATGTATGTTTTTTTTTTAATTTTACCATTTCAAAAGCATTATATTCAAAGGCATGTTAAATGTTTCATTCTGTTTGTTTTTTCTGTTAGGTATCGTAAAAATTTGACTGCCGCAAAGAAAAATGAGTTGGTACAAAAGGTATGAATGAGAAAACTCTGTGTTAAATCACTGTTGTTTAAAAATTAAGTCTAGATATGTATGACCTGATGGGAGTAAGAAGGAAAGGGAGAATAGGTGATAGTGACAATTTTTTATTTCTTTCCCATTAGACAAAATCAGAGTTCAATTTCAGCAGCAAGACTTATCAAGAATTTAATCACTATTTGACATCAATGGTTGGTTGCCTGTGGACGTCCAAACCCTTTGGGAAAGGAATATATATTGACCCTGAAATCCTAGAAAAAACTGGAGTGGCTGAATATAAAAACAGTTTAAATGTAGTCCATCATCCTTCTTTCTTGAGTTACGCTGTTTCCTTTTTGCTACAGGTAAGGGTATTTAAAGAATTTTTAGATTTTGTATAGTAATACTGTGGTGGCAGAAATAGGAAATGCCATAAATTTAATGTGTCTGAATTGTAAGACATGTGTTTAGTAATTTTTTTTAAGTAACAACTAAATTTTGGGCATTGTGCTAGGCTCAGGGATTCCAGTTAATTTAAGTAAGTTTCTGTCCTCTAAGAGAGCTTGAGCTTGTAACAGAGACAGACTTGTAAACAAATTACTATAATACAGTGTGGCAAAATGAGAAAAGATTCAGTTGTAAGAAAGATGGAGGAGTGATTAGTCCAGTCCTGCCTGGGTAGAGGTGGTGCCATGTAAGGAAAGGCTTCATAGATGTGGAAGCTCTCATAAAATCCTTCTAGACAAGATAGAAAATGTAGGCTAGTTAATAATACAATTAGAGTTAGAGTCTTAGTCAAAGACTGCTGATTTAATGGATTGATATCAATATGCAGGCAGGTGGAGGAGGGTTTATGTTTGTGTGTGTCCTTTCAGGACTTCATTCTTAGCCCTGTCACTTTCAACATTATGTGTGTGTGACATGGAGAAGAACTCAAATGGTAGTATCTGAAATGCATGGATGAGACAACAGGGTGGAGTTACAAATACCCTGAAAGAATTTGGACTCAGGATTCCCTTAACAGACGAGAACATTGAGAAATCTAACAAAATGAAAAAAAAGTGTGCAGGGTGGGGGAGATATTCATTGAATAAATTTTAATATACGTATACAATGAACCAGGCACTATAGTGAATAAGACACTCTGAGTGTTGTCCTCAGAGAGCTTAACATCTAGTCAGGGAGGCAGTCATTAAACAGACATCTTAGAAAAAACAATAAGTGATGTAACAGGGGAAAGTACAGAGGATGATGAAAAAATATAAAGGGGTGCTAAGTTCAGGATTTGCAGAAATGATGCTGATTGGAATTTTGAAGCACGAACATGAGCTTGTCAAGATAGGAGCAGAGTTTGAGGAAAAGTACAAAGATGCAGAGCAAAGATAGAACAGAAGTCAGCAAACTTTTCTTGTAGAGGGCCAGATTGTAAATATTTTAGATTTTACAGGCCACGTGATCTGTGTCAAGAGTATTCAACTTTATCATTGTAGCATGAAAGCAGCTGTAGACAAAGCATAAACAAATGGCTATAGTTGTATTCCAGTAAAAAATTTATTTACAAAACCAGGTGTTGGGCTGGAGTTTGGGCTTTGGGCCGTGGTTGGCTGAACTCTGTGTTAGAGCCTGTCATGTTTGAGGAACATGAGGTAGAATTGTAGGGCTAGAGCAGTGATTCTACACTGACTGAGCAGCAGAATTGTCAGTGGTGCTTTTTCTTTTTTTTCCATTTCTTTTCTTTTTTTTTTTTTTTTGAGATGGAGTCTCGCTCTGTCGCCCAGGCTAGAGTGCAGTGGTGCGATCTTGGCTCACTGCAACCTCTGCCTCCAAAGATCAAGCAATTCTCCTGTCTCAGCCTCCCGAATAGCTGGGATTACAAGTGCCCACCACCATGCCCGGCTAATTTTTATATTTTTAGTAGAGACAGGGTTTCGCCATGTTGGCCAGGGTGGTCTTGAACTCCTGACCTCAGGTGATCTGCCTGCCTTGGCCTCCCAAAGTGCTGAGATTATAGGCATGAGCCACTGCACCCGGCCAGTGGTGCTTTTTCAAAGTGTACATCCTTGGCTGCTCCCATGCTGAGACTCTGATTTAATAACTCTAGGGTGACATTCAGGACCCACCTTTTAAATAGTTCTGATATACAACCAGAGTTGAGAGCCACTGGGCTAGACTATAACATGATAGGAGATGAGGTTTTGAAATGTAGTCAAGGACTAGATGCTGAGGAAAATAATACATAAGCCTCTGAAACCATATTGATTGATTTGAATATTTGAATAAGAATTATATTTTTTAACTACATAGAAGAATTTCAGAGACATTATAGTGATTTTCTGATATTTCTTGTCTTTTTCTCTTTTCTTACCTTCATAATAACTTGATTTATCATACAATATACAATAACCTGCGTCAAATTAATAATATTAATGTTACTACTAATATGAGGCTACTAGATGAAATTTTAAATGTTTGCAGGTCTTTTTCCCCCTGCACTAAATCCTTCTACAAATGTAAGGTGCACATACTGTATTTTACATGCAGTTAGGTACATTTGTTGTTTCTGTTTGTTTTCATGTTTTACAGATTGCCTTATTTTTTTTTTTTTTTAAGACAAGGTGTCATTCTCACTCTGTCCCCCAGGATGGAGTGCAGTGTCGCAATCTTGGCTCACTACAGCTTTGACCTTGGGGGCTCAAGTGATCCTCCCATCTCTGCCTCCCAAGTAGCTGGGACTACAGGTGTGCGCCAACACTCCTGGCTAGTTTTTTTGTATTTGTAGGGATGGAGTTTTGCCATGTTGTCCAGGCTGGTCTCAAACTCCTGAGTTCAAGCAAGATGCCTGCCTCAGTCTCCCAAAGTGCTGGGATTAAAGGTGTGCGCCACTGTGCCTGGCTACTTTTTTTTTTTTTATTTAATTTTATTTTGAAATATGTAAAAATTTGCATAATTCTATACTATGAAAATCTCACTTCTGTCCTTTCCTCTTCCATCTTTTACCATCTTCTGCCTTGAGATAACCATTTCTATTGCTTTTTGTTTTTTCATCCAGTGTTTCCTTTCTTTAAACTTAGTAAGCATTGTTTTATAATCTGTATTTGATAATTCCAATGTCTGAAATTTTTGAATGTCTGTTTCTGTTGCCTGCTTTTTTGTGTGTGTGTGCTTCTTCCTCATACTGCTTAGTTTCTTTGTGCGCCTGGTTATCTTTGACCATGTGCTGGATACTTGGAATGTTATTTTATAGAAATAATTTGAACACTGAAATGATATATTTCTGCACAGAGGACTTTTCTTTGCTTCTCACTGGTACCCAGTGGTGTTCTTTGTCTGACTACCCTAATCTAAGTTCTGTGTCTGAGATTCCCTGAACTATAGGAGGTCAGACTGCAAGCTTGTGAGAGGACTAATTTACTTCTGGTTATGTCTTATCTTGAAGGTATAGCCCATTGGGTTTCCAAGTTTAAAGTGGGGCATGATTTATAAGAGTTCCCAATTTTGGAAAACCCTGTGCTCTGAATTTAATTACCTTAGTTCTTTGAGGCCGTGGAAGTACAGTTCACTTTGGTAGCAAATTCCCCTGGATTGGCAAATTCCCTCAGGCCAAAAGTGATTTTGAGTATTAGACTTACTTCTTTGGGTTATCATCTTCTATATTTTGGCCTTGTAACTCCTTACTGTAGCATTAGCACCTTGTTACTTTAAAAAAAAAATCTACCTTTTGTTATGGAAAATGTCAAACATAACAAAGGTAGAATAGTATGATGAAGCCAGGCACGGGGTGGCTCACGCCTGTAATCGCAGCACTTTGGGAGGCCAAGGCGGGCAGATCACTTGAGGTCAGGAGTTTGAGACCAGCCTGGCCAACATGGCGAAACCCCGTCTCTACTAAAAGTACAAAAAATTAGCCGGGCGTGGTGGCACGTGCCTGTAGTCCCAGCTACTCAGGAGGCTGAGGCAGGAGAATCGCTTGAACCCAGCAGGCAGAGGTTGCAGTGAGCCAAGATGGCACCACTGCACTCCAGCCCAGATGACAGAGCAAGACTCCTTCTCAAAAAAAAAAAAAAAAAAAAAAAGCAAGAACAACAAAAAACAAATATACAGTTCAATAGCTTTTAGTTTATTCATAGAGCTGTGCATCCATCACCATCATCAATTTTAGAACATTTTCATTATTCCCAAAAGAAACATCACACCCCTTAGCTATCATTCCCCAGGGCCTCCCACCTCCCAGTCTTAAGCAAACACTAATCTACTTTATATATCTATGTATTTGCCTATTCTAGAAGTTTCTTTTTTTTGAGACGGAGTCTCGCTCTGTTGTCTAGGCTGGAGTGCAATGGCGCGATCTCGGCTCACTGCAACCTCCGCCTCCCGGGTTCAAGCTATTCTCCTGCCTCAGCCCCTGATAGCTGGGATTACAGGCACGTGCCACCATGCCTGGCTAATTTTTTTGTATTTTTAGTAGAGACGGGGTTTCACCATGTTGGTCAGGCTGGTCTCGAACTCCTAACCTCGTGATCCACCCACCTCATCCTCCCAAAGTGCTGGGATTACAGGCGTGACCCACCCGGCCCGGCCTCTAGAAGTTTCAAATCAATGAAATCACACAATATGTGGTCTTCTGTGACTGGCTTCTTTCTTTTTCTTTTTTGAGACAGAGTCTTGCTCTGTCACCTGGGCTGGAGTGCAGTGGTGCCATCCCGGCTCACTGCAACCTGTGCCTCCTGGGTTCAAGAGATTCTCCTGCCTCAGCCTCCTGAGGCATGTGCCGCCATGCCCGGCTAATTTTTTGTATTTTTAGTAGAGACAGGGTTTCACCATGTTGGCCAGGCTGGTCTCTAACTCTTGACCTCAGGTAATCTGCTTGGCCTCCCATAGTGCTGGGATTACAGGCATGAGCCACAGTGCCCGGACTGGCTTCTTTCACTTAGCATAATGTTTTCAACATTCAGCTATCTTATGGCATGTATCAGTACTTTATTTGTTTTTACTGATAAATAATATTCCTTTATATAGATATGACACATTTTATTCATTTATCAATTGATGGACATTTTTGTTATTTTCACTTTTTGGTGATTATGAATAGATATTCTTGTAAAAGGTTTTGTGTGGACATATGTTTTCATTTCTCTTGGGTATATATACCTTTGGTATATGTACTTAAGAGTGGGAATACTAGATCATATGGTAACTCTATGTTTAACCACTGGAAGAACTTCCAGACTGTTTTCCAAAGTAGCAGCACCATTTCACATTCCCATCAGCAGTATGTGAGGGTTCCATTTTCTCCACCTCTTTCCTAACACTTTTTATCTGTTTCTTTGGTTCTAGCCATCCTGGAAGTGTGAAATGGTATTTCATTGTGGTATTGATTTGCGTTTCCATGGTAGCTGTTGATGTTTAGCATCTTTTCATGTTCTTATTGAACATTTATATATTTTCTTTGGAGAATTGTCTATCAGACTCTGCTCATTTTAAATTTTTTTTAAAGTTTTTTAATTTCTTGTTCTTTTTTCTTTTTTGAGATGGTCGTTCTGTAGCTCAGGATGGAGGGCAGTGGCCAGTGGCACAATCACAGCTTACTGAAGCCTTGAACTCCAGAGCTCAATTGATCCTCCCACTTCAGCCTCCTGAGTAGCTGGGACTACAAGCGCACGCCACCACTCCTGACCATTTTTTGTAGACAGGGTTTCACCATATTGCCCAGGCTGGTCTGGAACTCCTGGGCTCAAATGGTCCATCCAGGTTGGCCTCCCAGAGTGCTGGGG
This sequence comes from Pongo abelii, assembly GCF_028885655.2. NCBI lineage: Eukaryota > Metazoa > Chordata > Mammalia > Primates > Hominidae > Pongo > Pongo abelii. The sequence goes on from NC_072008.2 coordinate 106,874,685, forward strand.
TTACAGGTGTGAGCCACCATGCCTGGCCCTTTGCTCATTTTTTAATGAGTTTATTTGTGATTTTATTATCAAGTTATAATAGTTCTTTTTATATTCTAGATACAAATCCTTTATCAAATATGTAATTTGCAAACGTTTTCTCCAATTTTGTGGGTTGTCTTCACTTTTTTGTTAATGTCTTTTGATTTACAAAGGTTTTTAATTTTGATGAAATGAAATTTCACTTTTTTTTCCTATTGCTTATGCTTTTGTTGTCAGAGCTTAAGAAATCACTGCCTAACCCAAGGTTACAAAGATTTACTCCTCTGTTTTGTCTGAGAATTTTATAGTTTTAACTCTTATATTTGGGTTTTTTAAATCAATTTTATCTCTTGTATATGTTGTGATTTAAGTATACAACTTCATTTTTGTGTGTGTGAGTACACAAATGTACCCACACCATTTGTTGAAAAGGCTACTCTTTCCCATTAAAATGTCTTGGCACCCTTGTCTAAAATCAGTGGACCATAGATGTATGGACTCCTAATTCTATTTTATGGATCTATACGTCTATCCTCATGCCGGTAAATGCTGTCTTGATCAGTATAGCTTTGTAGTAAGCTTTGAAATCAGAAAATGTGAGTTCCCCAACTTGTTCTTCTTTTTCAAAATTGTTTTGGCTATTCTTGGTTCTTTGAATTCCATATGAATTTTAGGACCAGCTTATTAATTTCTATAAAGAATCCAGGCCGGGCATGGTGGCTCACACCTGTAATCCTAGTACTTTGAGAGGCTGAGATGGGTGGATCACCTGAGGTCAAGAGTTCACGACCAATCTGGCCAACATGGTGAAATGTTGGCCATTTCTCTACTAAAAATACAAAAGTTAGCTAGGCGTGGTGGCATGCACCTGTAACCCCAGCTACCAGCTACTTGAGAGGCTGAGGTAGGAGAATCACTTGAACCCAGGGGGCGGAGGTTGCGGTGAGCTGAGGTCGTGCCACTTTACTCCAGCCTGGGCAAAAGAGCAAAACGCTGTCTAAAAAACAAAACAAAACAAAACAAAACAAAACAAAACAAAAAAACGGATCCAGCTGCGATTCTGATAGATAATGGCTTGTAATCTGTAGAAATTTGGGTAGTATTGCCATCCTAATAATATTAAGTCTTCCAATGCATGAACATCATATGTCGTTCCATTTATGTAGGTCTTCAGTTTTTTCAACAATGTTTTGCAGTTTTCAGATTATAAATTTTATACTTCTTTGGCTAAATTTATTCCTAAGTACTGTGTTTTTTGATGTTATCATAAATGGAATATTTTTCTTAATTTCAGTTTTGGATTGCTTATTGCTATTATATAGAAATGCAGTTGATCTGCATCTGTATATTGATCTTATATCTCATAATGTTGAACTCATTTATTAGTTTTTATAGCTTTTTGATATATTCCTTAGGATTTTCCATATACAAGATTATGTCTTCTGCAAATAGAGAAGTTTTGTTTTTTCCTTTTAAATTTGAATGCCTTTTCTTTGTCTTGCCTAATTGTACTGCCTAGAACCTCAGGTAGTATGTCAAAAAAAATGGCAAGAATGGCCACTTAATCATAGGGAGAAACATTTCACTTTGTCATTTGTCAGGTTGGGGAACTGCCCTTCTATTTCCAGTTTGTTGAATGGTGTTTTTTGATGGAATCTCGCTCTTCTTGCCCAGGCTGGAGTGCAGTAGTGCAGTCTGGGCTCACTGCAACCTCAACCTCCCGGTTTCAAGCAATTCTCTTGCCTCAGCCTCCCAAGTAGCTGGGATTATAGGTACCCGCCTACACGCCCGGCTAATTTTTGTATTTTTAGTAGAGATGGGGTTTTACCATGTTGGCCTGGCTGGTCTCAAGCTCCTGACCTCAGGTGATCCGCCCACCTCGGCCTCCCAAAGTGCTGGGATTACAGACGTGAGCCACCACACCTGGCCGAATGTTTTTTATTATGAATGGGTGTTAGATGTTGTGAAACCATTTTTCTGCATCTATAAATGTGGTTTTGTGGTTTTTCTCCTCTATTCTACTGATATGGTATATTACATTAATTGAGGTTCAGATGTTTAACTAACCTTGCATTCTTAGAATAAATCCTGTTTGGTGATGGATAAAAATTCCCTTTTACACATTACTGGGTACTTTTTTTGTTTTGTAACCCTCTATAGCACACAGGCTTACTAAATTCAGGAAGGGCAACCAAAAACTCTTTTTACAAGTCTTATAGATTCTTGGAAACAGATTTGACTATTGAAGAAAAAATGTTAAAGCATATAAGTGACCAGTTTAGTTTGGAAAATAGCTCAGGCTACATTGTCATGTAAGACTTTTATGATGTAATATTGAACTTCATAAAGACAAGTGAGTCAAGTGCAGTCATAAATATTTGTAATGATAATAATTATTATGATGATGCTAATGTTTTGCCTTGCCTTTGTTTAATAACTTATCCTCTTTTTTTTTTTTTTTTTTTTTTTTGAGACAGAGTTTCACTCTCGTCACCCAGGCTGGAGTGCAATGGCATGATCTTGGCTCACTGCAACCTCTGCCTCCTGGGTTCAAGTAATTCTCCTGTTTCAGCCTCCTGAGTAGCTGGGATTACAGGCACCTGCCACCACACCCAGCTAATTTTTGTGGTTTTAGTAGAGATGGGTTTCACCATGTTGGTTAGGCTGGTCTTGAACTCCTGACCTAAGGTGGTCCTCCCTCCTTGGCCTCCCTAAGTGCTGGGATTACAGGTGTGAGCCACTGCTCCCGCCTTATCCTCTTTTTTTAAGTACCACAATATGCATTGACTCTTTGATTATCAAAGCAGTCCTGTGAGGTTGTAAGGTTAGGCACCATTATTCCCATCTGAAAGGTGAAAGGAATAGCCTCAGGAAGACTGATTTATTGCTAAAAGGGAAAAATAATGAACAATTATTTATTTGTTTATTTATTTATTATTTTCAATGTTTTATTTCCATAGGTTTTTGGGGAACAGGTGCTATTTGGTTACATGAGTAAGTTCTTTAGTGGTGATTTGTGAGATTTTGGTGCACCCATCATCCGAGCAGTATACACTGTACCCAATTTGTAGTCTTTTATCCCTCATCCCCTTCCCACCCTTTCCCCGAGTCCCCAGAGTCCATTGTGTCATTCTTATGCCCTTGCATCCTCACAGCTTAGCTCCCACTTATGAGTGAGAACATACGATGTTTTTTTTTTCATTCCTGAGTTACTTCACTTAGAATAATAATCTCCAGTCCCACCTAGATTGTTGCAAATGCCATTAATTCATTCATTTTTATGGCTGAGTAGTATTTCATCGTATATATATATATGCCACAGTTTATTTACACACTCGTTGATTGATGGGTGTTTGGGTTAGTTCCACATTTTTGCAGTTGCGAATTCTGCTGCTATAAACATGCATGCACAAGTGCCTTTTTTTGTATAATGACTTCTTTTCCTCTGGGTAGATATCCAGTAGTGGGATTGCTGGATCAAATGATGGTTCTACTTTTAGTTCTTTAAGGAATCTCCACACTGTTTTCCATGGTGGTTGTACTATTTTACATTCCCATCAGCAGTGTAGAAGGGTTCCCTTTTCACCGCATCCACGCCAACATCTATTATTTTTTATTTTTTTTTATTATGGCCAGGAATTAACAATTATTGAAGACTTATGACTCACCAGACTTGGACTATAATGTACATATATGTGTTAGGCCTCAAAACTAGTTATCACTATCCCTGTTTTACAGGAGAAGAAGCTTAACTCAAAGAGGTGGAGTAAATTGACCCTAGATCAGTAACAAGCAAGAGAGGACACTGGGGCTGGGCACTGTGATTCACGCCTGTAATCCCAGCACTTTGGGAGGCCAAGGTGGGAGGATTGCTTGAGCCCAGGAGTTTGAGACCAGCCTTGGCAATATAGTGTGATGCTGTCTTTACATAAAATTTTAAAAACTTAGCTGGGTTTGGTGGCATGCACCTGTGCTCTCAGTTACTTGGGAAGTTAAGGTGGGAGGATCACATGAGCTTAGGAAGTCAAGGTTGCTGTGAGCTGTGATTGCTCCATTGAACTCTAGCCTGGGTGACAGAGTGAGACCTTGTCTCAAAAAAAAAAAAAAGGACTTTTTTTTGGTTGTTTCATTTTTTTAATATGGGGTATTTATATGATATTTTGATACAGCATACAATATATAATGATCAAGTTAGAGTAAATGGGATATCTATCAACTCAAACACTTACCATTTTTTCATGTTAAGAACATCCCCAATCTCTTCTAGCCACTTTGAAATATACAATAAATTATTACTTATAGTCACACTACTGTGATATTAAACACTAGAACTTATTCCTTCTATCTAACTGTATTTTGGACCCATTAACCAACCTCTCTTCATACCTGTCCCCCACCCCCTTCTCCCAGCCTCCGATGACCATCATTCTACTCTCTACGTCCATGAGATCCACTTTTTTAGCTCGCACATATGCATGAGAACATGCAATGTTTGTCTTTCTGTGCTTGGCTTATTTCATTTACCATAATGTACTCCATTTCCATCCATCTAGCCACAAATGACAGAATTTCATTATTTTGTATGGTTGAATAATATCCCATTGTGTATAGCTACCACATTTTCTTTATCCATTCATCTGTTGATGGATACGTTATTGGTAGTTTAACAAGAATAGCATTGAATCTGTAAATTGCTTTGGGCAGTATGGCTTTTTTTTTTTTTTTTTTTTTTTCCTGAGACAGAGTTTTGCTCTTGTTGCCCAGGCTAGAATGCAATGGCGCAATCTCCACTCACCACAACCTCCGCCTCCTGGGTTCAAGCGATTCTCCTGCCTCAGCCTCCCGAGTAGCTGGGATTACAGGCATGTACCACCACGCCTGGCTAATTTTTGTATTTTTAGTAGAGACGGAGTTTCACCATGTTGACCAGGCTGGTCTTGAACTCCTGACCACAGGTGATCCACCTGCCTCAACCTCCCAAAGTGCTGGGATTACAGGCATGAGCTACCGTGCCTGGCTGGAATGATTTTTAAGTAGGGTTGTAAAGTGGTCTGCGTTGATGTGATAGAGATCACTTTTTTTTTTTTTTTTTTTTTTTGAGACAGTGTCTCGCTCTGGCACCCAGGCTGGAGTGCAGTGGCATGATCTCAGCTCACTGCAACCTCCGCCTTCCAGGTTCAAGTGATTCTCATACCTCCACCTCTCAAATAGCTGGGATTACAGGCTTGCGCCACCACGCCCATCTAATATTTGTATTTTTAGTAGGGACGGGGTTTCGCCATGTTGGTCAGGCTGGGCTTGAACTCCTGACATCAAGCAATCCACCCGCCTCGGCCTCCCAAAGTGCTGGGATTATAGGCATGAGCCACCATGCCTGGCCAATAGAGATCACTTTGGCTTCTTTATGGAGTATGGGGTTATAAGAAGAGGCTCGAGTGGAAATAGGAACACCAATTAGGTGGCTACTGCTGAAGTCTAGACAAGAGATATTGACAGTGATTTGTATGCAAGGGATAGTAATGGAAATTGACAGAAATGGACTGGTTTGAGGTATATTGCAGTGGTAGAACAGATGGGACTTGATGATAGTTTGATTGGAAGTGGGAATGAGAAAATGACCCTTATTTTTTTGAGACAGAGTCTCACTCTGTCGCTCAGGCTGGAGTGCAGTGGTGCGATCTCGGCTCACTGCAAGCTCCACCTCCCAGGTTCACACCATTCTCCTGCCTCAGCCTCCCGAGTAGCTGGGACTACAGGCACCCGCCACCACGCCTGGCTAATTTTTTGTATTTTTTAGTAGAGAGGGGGTTTCACTGTGTTAGCCAGGACGGTCTTGATCTCCTGACCTCATGATCAGCCCGCCTTAGCCTCCCAAAGTGCTGGAATTACAGGTGTGAGCCACCGCGCCTGGCCTTTTTTTTCTTTGTGAGATGGAGTTTCGCTCTCGTTGCCCAGGCTGAAGTGCCATGGCATGATCTTGGCTCTCTGAAACCTCCGCCTCCTGAGTTCAAGCGATTCTCCTGCCTCAGCCTCCCAAGTAGCTGGGACTACATGCGCTCGCCACCGTGCCCAGCTAATTTTTTTGTATTTTTAGTAGAGACGGGGTTTCACCATGTTGACCAGGCTGGTCTCGAACTCCTTACCTCAGGTGATCCACCCGCCTTGGCCTCCCAAAGTGTTGGGATTACAGGTGTTAGCCACTGCACCTGGCTGACTCTTTGGTTTTTTGACTTGAACAGTTGGGTTGATGGTGGTTCCATTTATTATTAAGAGGAATACTGATGAGAGAACAGGAGAGGTATCTTGTTTTGTGAGGAGGACAATTTGAGAATCAAGTTCTGTTTGACCTGCTAAAATTTGAGATGCTTGTTAGATATCCAAGAAAAAAATGTAAGTAGTCAGTTGGGGCTTGGTGTTCAGAAGAGATGTTCACGCTAGAGAAATAAATAGAATATGAATTCATCAGTGAGTAGTATATTCATCAATTTCAAAAACTTTTTTTTCCACTTTCCTGCTTCTAAGAGATCAGATACATTGTTGTGATCATTGTCAGTCAGGTAGGAATCATGGCATATTTGTCATTTGCTATTGGAGTGTGCACAGGCAGACTGCCAGAATCAGACTTTGCAGGATGGATGTCAGCAGCTTGGGGAAAAAATCTGGAGACAATATTGGAGCATTGTTGTAATCCTCAAAAACCCAATGATTTGGAGGGAGGGAGGGCAGAAGCAGTGATTCATACTTGTTAATGGACTTTCCTAAAGCAGGAGCCAAAAGTAGTTAGCTTTACATAATTGAGACCCCAGCACCCTTAGCTTTTAGTTCTTTTTTTTTTTTTTTGATGAAGTCTTTCTCTGTTGCCTGGGCTGGAGTGCACTGGCACTATCTCGGCTCACTGCAACCTCTGCCTCCCAGGTTCAAGCATTTCTCCCACCTCAGCCTCCCAAGTAGCTGGGATTACAGGTGCACGCCACCATGCCTGGCTAATTTTTGTATTTTTTTTTTTAGTAGAGACGGGGCTTCACCACGTTGGCCAGGCTGGTCTCGAACTTCTGACCTTGTAATCCACCTGCCTCAGCCTCCCAAAGTGCTGGGATTACAGGTGTGAGCCACCATGCCCAGCCTAGCTTTTAGTTCTTTTAAAAAATGTATTGTATATTTCCAATAGCCAAGAGAGGACATTGAATGTTCCCACAGCAAAGAAATAATGTTTACAGTGATAGATATGCTAATTACCATGATTTGATCATTAAACAAAGTATACACATATTGAAACATTGCACTGTACCACATAGATATGTACAATTATTATGTGTCAGTGAAAAGAAAAAAGAAATGGTACATAACCAACACTCTATGGCATAGAGGATGATGTGTGAAAAAATACAGACATCCCACAACTCAGAGGAGTTGTACTCTGAATAGAGGGGTTTACTCTGAATATGAAGTTTTAGAAGTACTTTCACCAGTTTATTTTGTTTATATTTACTATCTTATGTTTATAAAAATGATATATGATAAAAACCTGCCTACATCTAAAACAACTATTTTAATCATTATAACAATTCTGTTAAAAAGGCATTGTGTTATACATAGTTTATTTATTTAAATAGAGACAAGGTCTCATGTTGACCAGGCTGATCTCGAACTCCTGGTCTCAAGAGATCTGCCCGCCTTGGCCTCCCAAAGTGTTGAGATTACAGGCATGAGCCACTGCACCCGGCCTGTTTTACATAGTTTAAGAGTTTTCACTTAGCAATAATTTTTAAAATGTTATTTCTTAAAGCTGATGGATATTTGAAAGGAATCCAAGAGTGATGGTAGGAATAGAACTTTGAAAATGAGCAAGTGAATTGCCATCTTAATTTTCTGATGATTTGTACTAACCAAGTATTTCTATCACCATATCTCCCTACTTCTTTTTTGTTTTGCTTTGTTTTGTTTTTTGTTTGTTTGTTTTTAAGGAAAGCCCAGAAGAAAGGACAGTAAACGTGAGCTCTATTCGGGTAAATAAATTTACTTTCATCATGTTGAGGGATTTCATACAGCTTAATTTCATCAGGAGAATGTATACCTTTCCTCTTTTTCAAACCTTAAGCCTGCTGCCTCCACAAAGTCAAAATGAAGTGTTTGCCTTCCAAATTCATTCCAGTGACTTTAATGTGAATTTATTGGCACTTATTCTTTCTAGTCTTATCTAGGATATAACTCTTGATAGTTACAGTTGCATGTATATAAAGTATGATTGTAATGAGACTGGTGTAACAAAACCATACACAGGCTGGGCATTGTGGCTCATGCCTGCAATCCCAGCACTTCGAGTGGTTGAGGCAGGAGGATCTCTTGAGGCCTGGATTTTTTTTTTTTTTTTTTTTTTGAGAAGGAGTCTTGCTCTGTCCCCCAGGCTGGAGTGTGGTGGTGTAATCTCGGCTCACTGCAACCTCTGCCTCCCGGGTTCAAGCGATTCTCCTGCCTCAACCTCCTGAGAAGCTGGGATTACATGTGTGTACCACCACGCCTGGCTAATTTTTGTTTTTTTAGTAGAGAAGATGTTTCTCCCTGTTGGCCAGCTGGTCTCGAACTCCTGACCTCAAGTGATCTGCCCGCCTTGGCCTCCCAAAGTGCTGGGATTACAGACGTGAGCCCCCGCACCCGGAGGCCTGGAATTTGAGACCAGCCTGGGCAACATAGCAAGACCATGCCTGTACTAAAATTTTAAAAAATTAGCCAGGCATAGTGGCGCATGCCTGTGGTCCCAGCTACTTGGGAGGCTGAGGCAGGAGGATTGCTTGAGGCTGGAAAGTCGAGGCTACAACGAGCTGTGATCACTGCTGCATTCCAGCTTGGGCAACAAACAGAGCAAAACCGTATCTCAAAAAAAAATACATATATAATTATCTCATTATCAAAAACTGCTATTTACACATTTAATATAGGCAGTAATGTAATAATACCTGCTCCTATGTTATCTCCTAGAGTGTGAGAATGATGACACATTTCCATTGCACAGTACTTAAATTTTTTTGCCAACATAATAAAATGGACGTTTAGCTCTTGGAATTGGGTACTTTCTGGTTTAAATGTTACTTAGTGACTGAGCTCATTTCCCCACCCCGAACTAATTTTGATATGTGCATGGAGGATGCTGCAAACACTTCCTAGGGAAAGAGGAGGAAATAGAGAAAAAGCATAGTAAAATATTCGATAAGTAATTTTCCTTTTTCTGTGCCTGCAGGGAAAGAAATGGAGCTGGTATTTGGACTATTTATTTTCACAGGGGTTACAAGGCTTGAAACTTTTTATAAGAAGTAGTGTTCATCATTCGTCCGTTCCCAGAGCAGAGGGCATAAACTGCAACAATCAATATTAAATGAATGTTGACATAAACTGAGCATACTGGACTAAACTCACTCCTCATTGCTAGAGCAAAGTGGCTTATCTTGAGTTCCCATTTTCATTTCACTGACAGACTGCCATCCTCAAGGAGTACTCAGACTGGCCTTCTGTTCATGGCTTAGGAGAGCCTTGGTGTGCCTAACTGATTTTTCAAAATTTAGATTTTTTTAGCCTACCAGTGAAAAATGACCCCTTCATCATCAGGCTCTGCGTTCTACCAAATTGTATGTAAAAAGACACATCTGTTTTATGGTAGGGTTTTTTCACATTTTGGGGTACTATGAGCTGCATTGATGGAAGACAGCAGGCAATATGTGGTGACAGTTAATTCATAGACATAAACATGCAAAATACTTTGCCGCCTCTGGGGATATTGCCATTTTCCTTACTGTGAGCAACAGCACCAACACCAAGTTAACAGGATGCAACATGTATGACTCTAAAAGCCCTAAGTAGTTGGTAACTTCCTGGGCCTTCAATCATAGCAATTTGATGAGGGAAGGAAGGGGAGAGGATTTCTTGGATAATCAAGACATTCCCGTATATGTCTGATTTCATGGAACTGCTCTATTTTGTTTGTGTGTATTGTCTATGTATATGTGTATGTGTGTGTCTGTAGCTTCAGTTTTTAAGTGTAAGGACTAAATAAACTAACTGAAATTTTACTTTTAGAAGGAATTGTGAAGTTTTAAAAAAATTAATAATAGCTAGAATATCTTGCTGAAAATGTACTATAAAATTTTGCCTGCTGGGCGTGGTGGCTCACGCCTGTAATCCCAGCACTTTGGGAGGCCAAGGTGGGTGGATCATGAGGTCAGGAGTTCGAGATGAGGCTGGCCAATATGGTAAAACCCTGTCTCTACTAAGAATACAAAAAATTGGCCAGGCATGGTGATGCGTGCCTGTAGTCCCAGCTACTCAGGAGGCTGAGGCAGGAGAATTGCTTGAACCCGGGAGGCGGAGGTTGCAGTGAGCCAAGATCACACCACTGCACTCCGGTGAGACTCTGTCTCAAAAAAAAAAAAAAATTACCTCAATGCTATTGAATAACTCTCCCTTCTAATAAAATTCATATCATTTGAGAAGAATCAAGCTGAATTAATTTTTGTCTTTAAGGATGCATACTTGGGGTTCTTTTTTTTCCCCATTGAAAAAAAGAAACCCTAAACTATATTATTGGATGGCGTTCAGACTAGAAATCCCATTCATCCATTGACTCATTAATTGATTCAATAAGTATTTATTGAGCTCCTTTCTGTGTGCTGGTTATACAGTTGTGACCAATACAAAGTACCTGGGTTTTTGTTTTTGTTTTTGTTTTTTGAGATGGAGTCTCGCTCTGTTGCCCAGACTGGAGTGCAGAGGCATGATCTCGGCTCACTGAAACCTCTACTTTCTGGTTCAAGCAATTCTCCTGCCTCAGCCTCACGAGTAGCTGAGATTACAGGCACCTGCCACCACGCCCAGCCAATTTTTGTATTTTTAGTAGAGACAGGGTTCCGTCATGTTGACCAGGCTGGTCTCGAACTCTTGATCTCGAGTGATCCACCCGCCTTGGCCTCCCAAAGTGTTGGGATTAGAGGTGTGAGCCATTGCACCCAGCCCAAAGTACCTGTTTTTATGGAGTTTACATTCCAATGGAGAAGACAGACAATAACATATATCAAATGCTATAAAGAAAGGGCAGGGAATAGGGATAGAATGTGTTGAATTTTGTCAAATGCTTTTTTTGTATCTTTTGAGATTTTCATATGGCTTTTGTCCTTCATTCTGTTAACATGATATATAACATTTACTGATTTGTGTATATTGAATCATCTTTGCATCCCAGGATGAATCCCACTGGGACAGAATGTGGAGAGGGTTGAAACTTTAGATAAGATGGTTTGGGAAAGCCTGTTTGAAGAGATGACATATGCAGAGGCCCCAGTGAAGTAAGCATATGAGCCATATAAATATTTGGGGAAAGAGCATTCTGGACAAAGGTAAAAAACAGGAGGAGGAGCCAAGATGGCCGAATAGGAACAGCTCCGGTCTACAGCTCCCAGCGCGAGCGACGCAGAAGACGGATGATTTCTGCATTTCCATCTGAGGTACCGTGTTCATCTCACTAGGGAGTGCCAGACAGTGGGCGCAGGTCAGTGGGTGAGTGCACAGTGCGCCAGCCGAAGCAGGGGCGAGGCATTGCCTCACTCGGGAAGCGCAAGGGGTCAGGGAGTTCCCCTTCCAGGGGTGACAGACGGCACCTGAAAAATCGGGCCACTCCCACCCGAATACTGTGCTTTTCCGACGGGCTTAGGAAACGGTGCCCCAGGAGAGTATAGCCCGCACCTGGCTCAGAGGGTCCTACGCCCACGGAGTCTCGCTGATTGCTAGCACAGCAGTCTGAGATCAAACAGCAAGTCGGCAGCGAGGCTGGGGGAGGGGCGCCCGCCATTGCCCAGGCTCGCTTAGGTAAACAAAGCAGCCTGGAAGCTTGAACTGGGTGGAGCCCACCACAGCTCAAGGAGGCCTGCCTGCCTCTGTAAGCTCCACCTCTGAGGGCAGGGCACAGACAAACAAAAAGAAAGCAGTAACCTCTGCAGACTTAAATGTCCCTGTCTGACAGCTGTGAGGAGAGCAGTGGTTCTCCCAGCACGCAGCTGGAGATCTGAGAACCTGCTGACTGCCTCCTCAAGTGGGTTCCTGACCCCTGACCCCCGAGCAGCCTAACTGGGAGGCATCCCCCAGCAGGGGCAGACTGACACCTCACACGGCCGGCCAGGTACTCCAACAGACCTGCAGCTGAGGGTTCTGTCTGTTAGAAGGAAAACTAACAGAAAGGACATCCACACCAAAAACCCATCGTACATCACCATCATCAAAGACCAAAAGTAGATAAAACCACAAAGATGGGGAAAAAACAGAGCAGAAAAACTGGAAACTCTAAAAACCAGAGTACCTCTCCTCCTCCAAAGGAACGCAGTTCCTCACCAGCTACGGAACAAAGCTGGACGGAGAATGACTTTGACGAGCTGAGAGAAGAAGGCTTCAGACGATCAAATTACTCCGAGCTACGGGAGGATATTCAAACCAAAGGCAAAGAAGTTGAAAACTTTGAAAAAAATTTAGAAGAATGTATAACTAGAATAACCAATACAGAGAAGTGCTTAAAGGAGCTGATGGAGCTGAAAACCAAGGCTCGAGAACTACGTGAAGAATGCAGAAGCCTCAGGAGCCGATGCGACCAAATGGAAGAAAGGGTATCAGCCCTGGAAGATGAAATGAATGAAATGAAGCGAGAAGAGAAGTTTAGAGAAAAAAGAATAAAAAGAAACGAGCAAAGCCTCCAAGAAATGTGGGACTATGTGAAAAGACCAAATCTACGTCTGATTGGTGTACCTGAAAGTGACGGGGAGAATGGAAACAAGTTGGAAAACACTCTGCAGGATATTATCCAGGAGAACTTCCCCAATCTAGCAAGGCAGGCCAACATTCAGATTCAGGAAATACAGAGAACGCCACAAAGATACTCCTCGAGAAGAGCAACTCCAAGACACATAATTGTCAGATTCACCAAAGTTGAAATGAAGGAAAAAATGTTAAGGGCAGCCAGAGAGAAAGGTCGGGTTACCATCAAAGGGAAGCCCATCAGACTAACAGCGGATCTCTCGGCAGAAACCCTACAAGCCAGAAGAGAGTGGGGGCCAATATTCAACATTCTTAAAGAAAAGAATTTTCAACCCAGAATTTCATATCCTGCCAAACTAAGCTTCATAAGTGAAGGAGAAGTAAAATACTTTACAGACAAGCAAATGCTGAGAGATTTTGTCACCACCAGGCCTGCCCTAAAAGAGCTCCTGAAGGAAGCGCTAAACATGGAAAGGCACAACCGGTACCAGCCACTGCAAAATCATACCGAAATGTAAAGACCATCGAGACTAGGAAGAGACTGCATCAACTAACGAGAAAAATATCCAGCTAACATCATAATGACAGGATCAGATTCACACATAACAATATTAACTTTAAATGTAAATGGACTAAATGCTCCAATTAAAAGACACAGACTGGCAAATTGGATAAAGACTCAAGACCCATCAGTGTGCTGTATTCAGGAAACCCATCTCACGTGCAGAGACACACATAGGCTCAAAATAAAAGGATGGAGGAAGATCTACCAAGCAAATGGAAAACAAAAAAAGGCAGGGGTTGCAATCCTAGTCTCTGATAAAACAGACTTTAAACCAACAAAGATCAAAAGAGACAAAGAAGGCCATTACATAATGGTAAAGGGATTAATTCAACAAGAAGAGCTAACTATCCTAAATATATATGCACCCAATACAGGAGCACCCAGATTCATAAAGCAAGTCCTGAGTGACCTACAAAGAGACTTAGACTCCCACACATTAATAATGGGAGACTTTAACACCCCACTGTCAACATTAGACAGATCAACGAGACAGAAAGTCAACAAGGATACCCAGGAATTGAACTCAGCTCTGCACCAAGCAGACCTAATAGACATCTACAGAACTCTCCACCCCAAATCAACAGAATATACATTTTTTTCAGCACCACACCACACCTATTCCAAAATTGACCATATACTTGGAAGTAAAGATCTCCTCAATAAATGTAAAAGAACAGAAATTGTAACAAACTGTCTCTCAGATCACAGTGCAATCAAGCTAGAACTCAGGATTAAGAATCTCACTCAAAACCGCTCAACTACGTGGAAACTGAACAACCTGCTCCTGAATGACTACTGGGTACATAACGAAATGAAGGCAGAAATAAAGATGTTCTTTGAAACCAACGAGAACAAAGACACAACATACCAGAATCTCTGGGATGCATTCAAAGCAGTGTGTAGAGGGAAATTTATAGCACTAAATGCCCACAAGAGAAAGCAGGAAAGATCCAAAATTGACACCCTAACATCACAATTAAAAGAACTAGAAAAGCAAGAGCAAACACATTCAAAAGCTAGCAGAAGGCAAGAAATAACTAAAATCAGAGCAGAACTGAAGGAAATAGAGACACAAAAAACCCTTCAAAAAATAAATGAATCCAGGAGCTGGTTTTTTGAAAGGATCAACAAAATTGATAGACCGCTAGCAAGATTAATAAAGAAAAAAAGAGAGAAGAATCAAATAGATGCAATAAAAAATGATAAAGGGGATATCACCACCGATCCCACAGAAATACAAACTACCATCAGAGAATATTACAAACACCTCTATGCAAATAAACTAGAAAATCTAGAAGAAATGGATAAATTCCTCAACACATACACCCTCCCAAGACTAAACCAGGAAGAAGTTGAATCTCTGAATAGACCAATAACAGGAGCTGAAATTGTGGCAATAATCAATAGCTTACCAACCAAAAAAAGTCCAGGACCAGATGGGTTCACAGCCGAATTCTACCAGAGGTACAAGGAGGAGCTGGTACCATTCCTTCTGAAACTATTCCAATCAATAGAAAAAGAGGGAATCCTCCCTAACTCATTTTATGAGGCCAGCATCATCCTGATACCAAAGCCTGGCAGAGACACAACAAAAAAAGAGAATTTTAGACCAATATCCTTGATGAACATTGATGCAAAAATCCTCAATAAGATACTGGCAAACAGAATCCAGCAGCACATCAAAAAGCTTATCCACCATGATCAAGCGGGCTTCATCCCTGGGATGCAAGGCTGGTTCAATATACGCAAATCAATAAATGTAATCCAGCATATAAACAGAACCAAAGACAAAAACCACATGATTATCTCAATAGATGCAGAAAAGGCCTTTGACAAAATTCAACAACCCTTCATGCTAAAAACTCTCAATAAATTAGGAATTGATGGGACGTATCTCAAAATAATAAGAGCTATTTATGACAAACCCACAGCTAATATCGTACTGAATGGGCAAAAACTGGAAGCATTCCCTTTGAAAACTGGCACAAGACAGGGATGCCCTCTCTCGCCACTTCTATTCAACATAGTGTTGGAAGTTCTGGCCAGGGCAATTAGGCAGGAGAAGGAAATCAAGGGTATTCAATTAGGAAAAGAGGAAGTCAAATTGTCCTTGTTTGCAGATGACATGATAGTATATCTAGAAAACCCCATTGTCTCAGCCCAAAATCTCCTTAAGCTGATAAGCAACTTCAGCAAAGTCTCAGGATACAAAATCAATGTGCAAAAATCACAAGCATTCTTATACATCAATAACAGACAAACAGAGAGCCAAATCATGAGTGAACTCCCATTCACAATTGCTTCAAAGAGAATAAAATACCTAGGAATCCAACTTACAAGGGATGTGAAAGACCTCTTCAAGGAGAACTACAAACCACTGCTCAAGGAAATAAAAGAGGATACAAACAAATGGAAGAACATTCCATGCTCATGGGTAGGAAGAATCAATATCATGAAAATGGCCATCCTTCCCAAGGTAATTTACAGATTCAATGCCATCCCCATCAAGCTACCAATGACTTTCTTCACAGAATTGGAAAAAACTACTTTAAAGTTCATATGGAACCAAAAAAGAGCCCGCATCGCCAAGTCAATCCTAAGCCAAAAGAACAAAGCTGGAGGCATCACACTACCTGACTTCAAACTATACTACAAGGCTACAGTAACCAAAACAGCATGGTACTGGTACCAAAACAGAGATATAGATCAATGGAACAGAACAGAGCCGTCAGAAATAACGCCACATATCTACAAGTATCTGATCTTTGACAAACCTTACAAAAACAAGAAATGGGGAAAGGATTCCCTATTTAATAAATGGTGCTGGGAAAACTGGCTAGCCATATGTAGAAAGCTGAAACTGGATCCCTTCCTTACACCTTATACAAAAATCAATTCAAGATGGATTAAAGACTTAAATGTTAGACCTAAAACCATAAAAACCCTAGAAGAAAACCTAGGCATTACCATTCAGGACATAGGCATGGGCAAGGACTTCATGTCTAAAACACCAAAAGCAATGGCAACAAAAGCCAAAATTGACAAATGGGATCTAATTAAACTAAAGAGCTTCTGCACAGCAAAGGAAACTACCATCAGAGTGAACAGGCAACCTACAAAATGGGAGAAAATTTTCGCAACCTACTCATCTGACAAAGGGCTAATATCCAGAATCTACAATGAACTCCAACAAATTTACAAGAAAAAAACAAACAACCCCATCAACAAGTGGGCGAAGGACATGAACAGACACTTCTCAAAAGAAGACATTTATGCAGCCAAAAAACACATGAAAAAATGCTCACCATCACTGGCCATCAGAGAAATGCAAATCAAAACCACAATGAGATACCATCTCACACCAGTTAGAATGGCAATCATGAAAAAGTCAGGAAACAACAGGTGCTGGAGAGGATGTGGAGAAATAGGAACACTTTTACACTGTTGGTGGGACTGTAAACTAGTTCAACCCTTGTGGAAGTCAGTGTGGCGATTCCTCAGGGATCTAGAACTAGAAATTCCATTCGACCCAGCCATCCCATTACTGGGTATATACCCAAAGGACTATAAATCATGCTGCTATAAAGACACATGCACACGTATGTTTATTGCCGCATTATTCACAATAGCAAAGACTTGGAACCAACCCAAATGTCCAACAATGATAGACTGGATTAAGAAAATGTGGCACATATACACCATGGAATACTATGCAGCCATAAAAAATGATGAGTTCACGTCCTTTGTAGGGACATGGATGAAACTGGAAATCATCATTCTCAGTAAACTATCGCAAGAACAAAAAACCAAACACCGCATATTCTCACTCATAGGTGGGAATTGAACAATGAGAACACATGGACACAGGAAGGGGAACATCACACTTTGGGGACTGTTGTGGGGTGGGGGGAGGGGGGAGGGATAGCATTGGGAGATATACCTAATGCTAGATGACAAGTTGGTGGGTGCAGCGCACCAGCATGGCACATGTATACATATGTAACTTACCTGCACATTGCGCACATGTACCATAAAACCTAAAGTATAATAATGATAATAATAATAATAATAATAAAAGAAAAAAAAAAAAGTTACAAAAAAAAAAAAAAAAAAAAAAAAAAAAAAAAAAAGGTAAAAAACAAGTGAAAAGGCCCTAAAATGTTAACTTACTTGGCATGTTTGAGGAATACAAAGAGGCCAGTAAGGTTACAGCATAGTGATTAAGAGAGAATGGTAAGAAGTGACATAAGGAAGAAAGCCAGGTCCTTATAGCCTGGCATGGATATGTAAATGGGAAGCAATTAGATTGAGAAGAGGAGTGACATAATTTGATTTACCTTTATGAAATACGGAGCTACAATGTCAAGGTTAGACTGAAGAAGATTAAAGAGGAAAGCAGAGACTGGTTAGGTTATTATAGTGCCCTAGGTAACAGTTTTGGACTAGTGTGATAAATGTTGAGGTGGGAGGGGTTAGAGGTTGGATTCAGACTCTGTTTTGTAAGTAGAGAAGATAATGTCTGCTGATAGCTTGGATATGAGGAGGAAAAGGAGAGGAGTAAAGGATGACTCAGATTTTTGACCTGTCAATTGGGTGAACTCTGAGATTAAGTTCTGTTTTGGCTATGTTAGGTTGGAAATGCTGTGTAGGCAATTGGATATCCAAGTCTGGACTTCAGAGTACGATTTGGGACTAGAAAATTAATTTGGGAGTCATTAGGGAATAACCATGACTTTGGATGAGATCACCTAGTACAGCTAGAGAAGAGAAGGTGGCAAAAGACAGAGACCTAAGGTATGCCAGCATTGAGAAGTAGAGAAGAAGAGGAACCAGCAAAAGCCTGAGAAGGACCCACCAGTGACCTAGAAGAAAAATCAGGAGGCTGGTATTCTGGAAGCCATCAGAAGAAAATGTTTCACAAAAGGAAGGTAGTATTGAATGGTGTGGAATGTTGCCTATATACCTGGAAAAAAGCAACTTCAGCTGCTTTTTAAGTAAATGTGATAGTTTGTACTGCAAATAACTTTCCATATTGCTTTTCAGATCATGATATTTTGGTCCTTAAGGTCATGTATAACTTTCCATTGTGAGAAGGGATTTGATTATTTTATCATTAAAGAAACTTTTCTAAAATTTATGAAAAATATTTTTTCCCTTAGGTTTGTCTTTTTGTTCAATAATGATTCCCTGGGTATCTTTTTTTCCCCACAAATAAAATACTTAGACATACCTGGATACCTTTTTTGGTGTCTATTTCTCTTTTAACTTTTTTTTTTTTTTTCTTGAGATGGAGTCTCACTCTGTCACAAGGGTGGAGTGCAGTGGCATGATCTCAGCTCACTGCAACCTCTGCCTCCCAGATTCAAGCGATTCTCCTGCCTCAGCCTCCGGAGTAGCTGGGACTACAGGCACGTGCCACCATGCCCAGCTAATTTTTGTATTTTTGGTAGAGATGGGGTTTCATCATGTTGGCCAGGATGGTCTTGATCTCTTGACCTCGGGATCCACCCGTCTCGGCCTCCCGAAGTGCTGGGATTACAGGCATGAGCCATCGCGCCCAGCCTTCTTTTAATTTTTTAACTCACTTAAGATTATATGGCAGTGCAAATAAGCCAAATATAGTTATCTGAAAACATATTTTTTAAAGATTCTTCATGGCAAAAACCATAATAGTTAAATAAAGAATAGCTATTTTGCTTTGGTGCAAAACATGTCTAGAAGATAAAAGAAATGGAAAATTTGGTTTATTATTGCAGTTGTAAAAAAGTATTTTCTTTACCCAGTGTTTGTGTAGAATTGGTGGCATTATTAATATTGACTTAATGTTCAATACTAAAGAATACTAAAGTTGCTATTAGAGTTCTAACATTTTTTTCCTTTTGTTTTTTGAGATGGAGTCTTACTCTGTTGCCAGGCTGGAGTGCAGTGGCGCGATCTTGGCTCACTGCAACCTCTGACTCCCTGGTTCAAGCGATTCTCCTGCCTCAGCCTCCCGAGTAGCTGGGATTACAGGCACATGCCACCACACCCAGCTAATTTTTGTGTTTTTAGTAGAGACGGGATTCCACCATGTTGGCCAGGATGGTCTCAATCTCATGACCTTGTGATCCGCCTTGGCCTCCCAAAGTGCTGGGATTACAGGTGTAAGCCACAGCACCCGGCCCATTTTTTTTCCTTTTTATTATACTTTCTCCTTCCTTTTGATCTTGGGGTTGATCTGGAAAGAAAAGTAAGGCTATGGTGTCACACATAACTTTTATTAACATAGTAGAATTGTTTACTAGAAAAGTGATTCTCTGTAATTCTTACTGAGATAATTTGCATTTGGGAATCTTCATGGGTGAACAGATTGCTTGAGCCTTTTTGGACAAAATGCAAAAAGTATGAATGAATGAACACGTATTTAATAGACTGACATCCTGGGCATTTATGAGTACTCCAGCCTTGGATATAATGACACCTACGAAATTGAACAAGACTGATTTTTTTGTGTTGTACATTGCCCTTGCACCCATTTGTATGCAACTTACTGTTACCTGGGGTAATAAGGGAGAACATAGTATATAATTTTTTTAATTAACCTTTAATTCCAGCTTTTAAAAATTAGAAATGAATCATTTTTGCATTTATAATCAGCTTTATGGACTAGGTTAAATTCTCAAACTTGATTACCACTTTCTGCGTAATCAATTGAAAATTGGAATGTGGGGTACCTCTGGGTGGCACTGTGAAGAGTTCAGTGGAACTTCTTCCCAGAGAAATACCTGTTTCATTGCTTAAAATTAGCAAAGGCAATCATTCAGAGTCTCTGGAAAGTGATCAGAAGATTCACAAAATTGAAACTCAATTTATTCAAAATTTACAGAACTCAATAATAGTGGAGGTCATAACATCTGAACTAGAGGCTGCACTTACTTTCCCACCCAACTTCATGTTGCGGAAGAACTATTGTTATGGAAGAAGTATTCCAATGGGCGTGGTCCAAAGTAGAACTCCCATCTCCTCCAGATACTGCTCCATAATACAGAGGCTCTGCCAAGGGAGGGGGTTAGGGCAAGCCTTAAAGACTGGCAAGACCCTGGCCCTTCCTGAGAGGCCTGACTTTATGTGGAGACTAACAGCATGGTATAATACCTATAGAGGAAGACCAGCCAGAAGTTTAAAAGGGAGATCAGAGAAAGAGCAAAGGAGGCCTTGCTAAAATCACGGTCATACTTGGTGATATGGAAAAGTGTACACATACATAAATCTGCATTATCTCAGAAGCAACTGAAGAAGGAATTGCTTTGCTATTAGTTCCTGACTAAATGTGAGACAAAATTATAAACTCCCTGAAGTGTGAAAGCAGTCTCCAAGCTACAGAGCAAACAGTAAAGAATGGAAACCTTATTGGGGCCGGGCATGGTGGCTCACGCCTGTAATCCCAGCACTTTGGGAGGCTGAGGAGGGTGGATCACTTGAGGCCAGGAGTTCGAGACCAGCCTGGCCAACATGGCGAAACCCCGTCTCTACTAAAAATGCAAAAATTAGCTGAGCATGGTGGCGTGTGCCTGTAATCCCAGCTACTAGGGAGGCTGAGGCAGGAGAATTGCTTGAACCCAGGAGGTGGAGGTTGCAGTGAGCCGAGATCACCCACTGCACTCCAGCCTGGGCAACAGAGCAAGACTCTCAAAAACAAAACAAAACAAAAAATCTTACTGGCTCAAGGGGCTTAAGCACAACTTCTGATCTATCAGTGGCTGACTGCTAAACTGTACTGACCTAAGGATGACCCTTAGGAAGCCAGATTTAAAGATAAAAACAAACTAACAAAAAATCTAAATGGGGTCATTAGAGGCTATACACTGGGGAAATGGACTTCACAGGATTAGTCTAGCCACATCACCAAATAAGTAAACAAACAATAGCGACAAATCCTGGAGTAGCGAGTATCGTTATCCAGAGCTGCAGCAGTGTAGTACCTAAAGTGTTCAGTGCAGTAAAAATGAGACATGCAAAGAAATAGGAACATGTGATTCATACACAGGAAAAAAGACTAGAAATTACCTTGATAAGGACCAGATATTGAACTCAGTGAACAATGACTTCAAAGCAGCTGTTATAAGTATCTTCAAAGAAATTAAAGAAACTATGTTTAAATAATTAAAGGGAGATATGATGACAATGATTGTATCAATGAAGTATAGAATATACACATACACCATTTCTCTACACAGAAATGGAAATTCTGGACTTGAAAAAAGTGAAGAAAAATGAATGGAGCCTTAGAGAAATGTGGGACACAAATATGCTGATAATGGGAATACCAGAAGAGGAGAGAAGGGGACAGAAAAAATATTTAAACAAATAATGGCTAATAATGCCCCAAACTTGATGAAAAACAATCTACACATCCAACAAGCTCAAGGAAATATAAGCAAATCAAATCCAGCAATATACAGTCATGTACCACCACATAACAACATTTTGATCAATGATTGACAACATGTATGGTGGTAGTCCCATAAGATTATAGTGGAGCTGAAAAGTTCCCATCACCTAATGCTGTCATAGTGCAACGTGTTACATGTTTGTGTTGATGCTGGTGTAAACAAACCTGTGTTGCCACTCACATAAAAACAGCACATACAGTTATGTACAGCAGATAATACTTGAGAATAAACGACTGTGTCACTGGTTTATTTATTTACTGTACTTTTTATTATTATTTTGGAGCATCTACTCATACTTACTTTTAAAAAGTTAACTGTAAAACAACCTCAGGCAGGTCCTTCAGGAGGTATTCCAGAAGAAAGCATCATTATCATCAGAGATGACAGCTCCATGCTTATTAGTGCTCCCGAAGACCTTCCAGTAGAAAGAGATGTGGAGGTGGAAGACAGTGATATTGATGATCCTGCCCTGGTGTAGGCCTAGCCTAATGTATGTTTCTGTGGCTTAATTTTTTTAAAAAAAGTGAAAAATTAGAAATAAGCTAACAAAGATATAAAGAATACTTTGTACAGCTGTACAATGTGTTTGTGTTCTAAGTGTTATTACAAAAGAGTAAAAAATTTTAAAATTTTAAGTATATAAAGTAAAAAGTTACAGTAAGCTAAAGCTAATTTATTGAAGAAAAGCTTTTTATAGATTTAGCCTAAGTGTACAGTGTTTATAAGGTCTACAGTATTGTTCAGTAATGTCCTAGGCCTTCACAGTCACTCACTGATTCACCCAGAGCAACTTCTAGTCCTGTAAATTTCATTCACGTTAAGTGCTCTATAGAGGTGTACTGCTTTGTACCTATTTTATTGTGTTTTACCTGTACTTTTTCTGTGTTTAGATACACAAATACTTTGTGTTTCAGTTGCCTACAGTATTCTATTCAGTACAGTAACATGCTGTTCAGATTTGTAGCCAAGGAGTAATTGGCTATACCATAGACTTGTGTAAGTATACTCTATGATGTTCACACAATAAAATCGCCTAACACATTTCTCAGGACATGGTACTGTTGTTCAGAGATGCGGGACTACATAAGGATTATACTTCATGCCAAACTGGGATTTATCCCAGGAATGCAAGGTTGATTTAACATCCAAAAGGTAGTTAATATCATACACCATATCAAAACATTGTTTTTAAAAAGTAGACAATCTAATAAATGCAAATATATCCTATGTTCATAGATTAGAAGACAATATTATTAAGATAGCAATACACCCCAAACTGATATACCTTTCCAAAGCAGTCTTTTTCCTTTTTTCTTTGAGACAGGGTCTTGTTCCATTGCCCAGGGTGGA
Source organism: Pongo abelii (assembly GCF_028885655.2). NCBI lineage: Eukaryota > Metazoa > Chordata > Mammalia > Primates > Hominidae > Pongo > Pongo abelii. The sequence continues at coordinate 106,897,839 of NC_072008.2, forward strand.
GTGCAGTGGTGCAGTCATGTCTCATTGCATCCTCAGCCTGGGCACAAACAAGCCTCCCACCTCAGCCTCCCAAGTAGCTGGGACTACAGGCATGTGTCATCATGCCCAGCTTATTTTTGTATTTTTTGTAGAGACAGGGTTTTGCCGTGTTGCTCAGGCTGGTCTTGAACTCCTGGGCTGAAGCGATCTGCGCGCCTCAGACTCCCAGAGTTCTGGGATTACAGAGTGAGCCACTGCACCTGGCCTCCAATGCAGTCTCTATTGAAATCCCAACTGGCATTTTACAGAAATTGACAAGGTGAACCAAAAATTCAAATGGAACTGAGGGACCCCAGAACGATATATTTTTCAATATTATTTCAATAATCAAAACAATATTGAAAAAACTTGGAAAACTCACATTTCTCAATTTCAAAGACTACAGTGCTATGTTAAGACAGTGTGATACTGGCATAAGGGTAGACATAGGTCAATGGGATGGAATTGAGAGTTGAGGAATAAACCCATACATTTAGGGCCAATGTGATTTTCCACAGGGGAGCCAACACAGTTCAATGGGAAGAATAGTCCCCCATTGTACTGGGACAATATAATAGTTGAAAAGATTATAAAACAATTTTTTTTAAAATGAAAAGCCTATAGTATTTCATTATGGTACTGTGACAACTGAATATCCCCATGCAGAAGAATCCAGTTGGGCCTCTGTGTCACACCATAAATAAAAGTTAAAATGGATTAAAAAACCTAAATATAAAGCCCCAAACCAGAAAACTTTTTGTTATTTTGGAAACAAGGTGACACTTTTGCCCAGGCTGGAGGGCAGTGGCGCAAACACGGCTCATTGCAGCCTTGATCTTCCAGGCTCACTCAATCTTCCTGCTTCAGCCTCCTGAGCAGCTGGGACCACAGGCATGCACCACCATGCCTGGCTAAATTTTTGAGTTTTTGTAGAAACGAAGTCTGTGGCTCAGGGTGGTCTCAAACTCCTGGGATCAAACAATCCTCCCACCTCAGCTACTCAAAGTGCTGGGATTACAGGCGTGTGCCACTATGCCTGGCCTTATAAAACTTTTAGATAAAACATAGGAGTATATCGTTGTGACATGGGGTGACATGGGGTTGGGCAGTGATATCTTAGCTATGGCAGCAAAGGCATACATAACAGAAAAAAATGAACTTTATCATAGTTAAAAACATTTGTGCTTCAAATGACACCATTAAGTGAGGTGGAAACAAAATGAGAGGAAATATTTGCAAATCATACCTGATAAAACTATTTTATTCCGAATATATAAATAAATAATGATGACCCAATTAAAAAATGGACCGAAGATCTGAATATTTCTCCCCAGGAAGATATGTGAATGGATAATAAGAACATGGAACAATGCTGAACATTATGAGTCATTAGGTAAATTCAAATCAAAACCACAATGGTCTACAACTTCATACCCTGTAAGATAGACAGGCATAATAAGACAGACAATAACTAGTGTTGTGGGGATGCGGAGGAATTGAAATAGTCATGCATTGCTGCTTGGAACATAAATATTGCAGCCAGTTGTGAATAGAGTTTGGTAGTTACTCAAAATTTCAAACATAGAGTAGCCATATGAGCCTGCAATTCCACTGGGCGTATCCCCAAAAGAAATGAAAATATGTCCTCACAAAAGCTTGAACACAGATTGTTCATAGCAGCATTATTTTTAATAGCCAAAAGGTGAAACAATGCAAATGTCCAACTGATGAATGAGTAAAGTATGCTATACCCATTTAACAGAATATTGTTTGGTAGGAAAAAAAAACATATTATGAAATGGACAAACCTCAAAAACAATATGCTATATGAAATAATCCAATCACAAAACACATATTTTATGGTTCTATTTACATGAAAATGTCCACAATATGTAAATGTATAAAGACAGAAAAAAGTAGTTGCCTAGGGCTGATTGGGATAGTTGGCAGGTAATGGGGAGTGACTCTTAATGGATAAGAGATTTCTTTTTGAGGCAATGAAAGTTTTAAACTATGTAAATATAAAAACCACTGAATTGTACATTTTAAATGGATAAATTGTTATGTAACATCAATGTTTAAAAACTTATAAGGACTAAGTCCTTTGGAAATGGATGAGATGAGTAATTTTAAAGCTCTTATATTTGCATAGTGATCATCTTAATTGTATAATAATACATTTAGAAAAATTATACTCATAAAATCATTATTTGATTATCTTCTGTCTCTTACCATGCCCTCTTCCAGTGTAGGAAGTTAGGAATATGCAAAGACAATTGTATAGGATCATTGTGCACCTATTAAGTAGTTGTAGGAATTTTTTTTTTTTTTTTTTTTTTGCGCTGGAGTCTTGCTCTGTTGCCAGGCTGGAATGCAGTGGTGCGATCTCGGCTCACTGCAACCTCCGCCTCCCGGGTTCAAGCGATTCTCCTGCCTCAGCCTCCCGAGTAGCTGGGACTACAGGCATGCTCCACCATGCCCAGCTAATTTTTGTATTTTTAGTAGAGACGGGGTTTCACCATGTTGGCCAGGATGGTCTTGATCTCCTGACCTCGTGATCTGCCCTCGGCCTCCCAAAGTGCTGGGATTATGGTGTGAGCCACCACGCCTGGCCTCTTTTTTTTTTTTTTTTTTTTTTTTTTGGAGGCAGGGTCTCACTCTGTCACCCAGGCTGGAGTGCAGTGCTGTGATCTCAACTCACTGCAGCCTCTACCTCCTGGGCTCAGGTGATCCTTCCACCTCAGCCTCTCAAGTAGCTGGGACTACAGGCATACAGAATTTCCACAGTTCTGAATGAGGATGCAACCAGAGTGATGATGTTTTAAATAGAATTAGGAAGCTTTCTCATGTGTTTAAATGGTAATTTATGTAGAAAAATGTATTAATCTATTTAAGCACAATCAGAAATGACAAAGATTACATTACAATGAATCCCATAGAAATACAAAAGATCCTCAGAGACCATTATGAACACCTCTATGCACACGAACAAGAAAAGCTAGAGGAAATGGATAAATTACTGAAAACACAACCTCCCAAGATTGAATCCAGAAAGAAATTAAAACCCTGAACAGATCAATATCAAGTTCCAAAATTGAATCTTATAAAAAACCTACCAATCAAAAAAAATCCTGGACCAGATAGATTCACAGCCAAATTCTATCAGACAAACGTCTAATATCCAGAATCTATGAGGAACTTAACAAGCAAAAAACAACCCCATTAAAAATGGGCAAAAAACATGAACAGATGCTTCTCAAAAGAAGACATGCAAGTGGCCAGAAAATGTATGAAAAAATGCTCAACATCACTAGTCATCAGAGAAGTGCAGATCAAAACCACAATGAGATATCATGTCACACCAGTCAGAATGACTATTATAAAAAAGTCAAAAAACAATAGATGTTAGTGAGACTGCAGAGAAAAGGGAATGCTTATACACTTGGTGGGAATATAAATTAGTTCACCCAGTGTGGAAATTAGTTTATAGATTTCTCAAGGAACTTAAAACCATTTGACCTAGCAATTCATTTGACCTAGCAATCCCATGACTGGGTGTATCTATATCTATCTATATCTATATCCATATCTGTATCTCCCATGAGATACCATTTGACCTAGCAATCCCATGACTGGGTATATATCCAAAAGAAAATAAATTATTCTACCAAAAAGACACATGCACTCGTGTGTTCATTGCAGCACTATTCACAATGGCAAAACATGGAATCAACCTAGGTGCCCATCAGTGGTGGATTGGATAAAGAAAATATGACACATACATGCCATGGAATACTACATAGCCATAAAAGACAACCTTATATCCTTTGCAGCAACATAGATACAGCTGGAGACCATTATTCTTAGCAAATTAATGCAGGCACAGAAAACCAAATACCACGTGTTCACCCTTATAAGTGGGAGCTAAACATTGGGTACTCATGGACATAAAGATGGCGACAATAGACACTGGGGACTACTAGGGGGGGAGGGAGGGGAGCAAGAGTTGAAAACCTATTGGGTACTATGCTCAGTACTTGGGTGATGGGGTCAATCATACCCCAAACTTCAGCATCACACAATATACCCAGGTAACAAACATGCACATGTACCACCCGAATGTAAAATAAAAGTTGAAATTTTAGGCTGGGCCTGGTGGCTCACGCCTGTAATCCCAGCACTTTGGGAGGCCAAGGCGGGCGGATCACCTGAGTTCAGGAGTTTGAGACCAGCCTGACCAACATGGAGAAACCCCGTCTCTACTAAAAATACAAAATTAGCCGGGCGTGGTGGCACATGCCTGTAATCCCAGCTACTCGGGAGGCTGAGGCAGGAGAATCACTTGAACCCGGGAGGTGGAGGTTGTGCTGAGCCAAGATTGTGCCATTGCACTCCAGCCTGGGCAACAGGGGCAAAACTCCGTCTCAAAAAAAAAAAAAAAAAACCAAGTTGAAATATTTTTAAAAAATGTATTAATCTATTTAATTTCAGGTGAGGATTGTAACAATTACGCTATTTCAATAACAACCCCATTTTTTAAGATACTCTGTGTGAAAAAATCTTAGCAATGTTTAGAATCCCATGTTATTGCTTTACTCTGTTGATTGTTTCCTTTGCTGTGCAACAGCTTTTTAGTTTATATAGATCTACCACCTACCCCTGCTGGATATTTACCCCATTATAAGGAAGTAAGAATTCTGCCTCTGCAACTTAGCCTCTACAGTTGCAGGGAAAGCTAAAGTAAAGAAAATGATCCTACCATTTCCATGGATGGGAAGAAAGAAAATAAGAAAGAAAATGAGCATGTTGTGCTGAATGAGGAGTTAGAATAAAATTGTAGTTTCTTGTCCTAACTTCAAATACTATTCCCCTTGTGTTTGGAAATGAATTGAGCTGAAGGAAAGAGCTGAAGGATTCTTGGCCTATAACTTAGCTCCTAGAGGTTGGACAGTAATTGAGCCTTTCTAGTATCTATACTTCTATTTTTAATTGATGCATAATATTTGTACATATTTATGGGGTGCATGGGATACGTTGTTACACGTATAGACTGTGTAATGATCAAGTCAGGGTACTTGGGATGTCTAACACCTCGAGTATTTATTATTTCTGTGTTGGGAACATTTCAAGTCCTCTATTCTAGCTATCAAAATATACAATACATTGTTAACTATAGTTACCCTCCTGTGCTGTCAAGCATTAGAACTTATTCCTTCTATCTAACTGAATGTACTCATTAACTAATCACTCTTTATCCTCCCCCAACCCCCACCAAACCCACACCCTTCCCAGCCTCTGGTATCTGTCATTCTATTCTCTACCTCCATATAGTCAACTTTATTAGCTCCCACATATGAGTGAGAATATGTGATATTTGTCTTTGTGTGCCTGGCTTATTTCACTTAACATAATGACCTCCAGTTCCATCCACGTTGCTTCAAATGACAGGATTTTATTCTTTTATAGATGATAGTATTTCGTTGTATGTGTGTATGTATGTGCATTTTTAATTCATTAGTCCATTGATAGGCACTTAGGTTTATTCCATATCTTTCTATTGTGAATAGTGCTGCTGTAAGCTCACAGGTGTCCCTTTGATATACTGATCTGTTTTCCTTTGGATAAATACAGAGTAGTGGGATTCCTGGAACATATGGTAGTTCTATTTTTAGTTTTTTGAACCTCCTCTACTGTTCTCGGTGATGGCTATACTAATTTACCATCCCACCAACAGTGTATAAGCATTCCCCTTTCACATCCTTGCCAGCATGTTATTTTTTTCTTTTTAATAGTCATTCTAACTGGGGTGAGATGATATCTTATTATAGTTTTGATTTGCATTCCCTGATGATTAGTGATGTTCAGCATTTTTATTCATATACCTAATGGGAAATTGTGTGTATTCTTTTGAGAACTGTCTATTCATGTCCTTTGCTCACTTTTTAATGGGTTTGTTTGTTTTATCTTGTTAAGTTGTTTGAGTTCCTTGTATATTTGGGATATTAGTTCCTTGTAGGATGAATCATTTGCACATATTTTCTTCAGTTCAACGATGTCTCTACTCTGTTGGTTGTTTCCTTTGCTGTGCAAAAGTTTTTTATGTATATAGTCCCATTTGTCTGTTTTTGTTTCTGTGCTTTCGAGGTCTTAGCCATAAGTTCTTTGCATAGACCAATGTTTTATAGTTTCAGGTCTTATGTTTCAGTCTTTACTGTGCTGAGTTGATTTTGTATATGGTGATGTTTGTGATTTCCTCAGTGGCTTAGGATGCTATTATTGGTGGAGGCTGTGGTGAAGTTTTCCTGGGGACAGGGACACCACATGGGCCTGTCCTTGGTCCCTTGATTCCAGTGGCGGGCTGAATGTACCTGTCCTTGGGTCTCAGCATGGTGTATGTTGACACCAGTGTTATTTTAGATCCAATGGGGCTGTCTTTTGGGCTCCTAGGTGGCTTTCTTGGGTGCCAGTAGTGGCAGTGGCAAGCTGGGAAGGTGGGCAGGTTTTTGGTCCCCTGGATGCAGGTATGGGGTGGTCAATGATAGTTGCAGTGGTGGGACAAGCCTTTTGCTCCCAAGCTATCCACACTGGTATTTATGATGGCTGTAATGGGTTATGCAAGATAGTCCTGAGGCCTGCAAGTGGCATGTGCAGGTGAGTACTAGCTGCAGGTGGGTACCCGCAGTGGCAGGTTGGGTGGGCCCAACCTCAGGCCTTCAAGATGAATGCCCATTTGTCACCAGTGGTGGGCTTTGCTGGGCAGCCTCTAGGCCCTTGGACGGCATGGTAGGTCACAGCGAGCATTGAGCCAGGCTGGGTGGACCTGTCCTCTGTTCCCCAGGTGGTGCGTTTAGGCATTGGCTGTGTTAGGTAGAGGCAGGGCACTCCTCAAGCTCGAGGCAGAATGATTGAGTGGGGACAACAGCAACTGTGCAACAGCCCTGCTACTATAGAGGACAGGTTGCTTTCAGTTGGTAGCAGTCATATGCAGGTGGGTGCTCACACTTTGGGCCTGGTGGAGGCAGTCTGATGTGGTAGCTACTGTTGGTAAGGGAGTTTGTCCTCAGGCCATGTGAAGGTGTGCTGCAGCTTCACTGCTGGGGGCAGCAGGATCCTTGCCAATGCCTTCCCTTGCGCTTTAGCCCTCGTGGCACAGTGAGCTGCGATGGTGGCTGTGGGTGTGAAATGTCAAGGGGGCTCCAAAGATGTGGAGATGCAGGGGCTATTGGGCCCCCAGGCAGGATGCAGTCTGGTGAGTCTTAGCAATAATACGATGCCTTGCTGTAGCTGCTTAGGGCTTGGAGTATGTATGGGACCCAGTGTGAGCCCCCTCTCTGGAGCCGTGTCTTCATGCATTCTTCAGGCAGCTTATTCTCAGGGCCTGAAAGAGTCTGGAGGCTTTCCTGTGGCTAGGAAGAAGGAGTCTGCAATGGAAATGTGGACCACTGGGGGTCACTCACATATCCTTTCCCCTGGATAGGGGCTCCCCTGGAGCCTCTCCAGGTTCCCAGCTGATTCCAGGTAGCAGGCTGCTTCGCTTCCCTCTCCTTCCTCGCTTTAGGTGTTTCCTGTCACTTCTCTAATTCCAGTGTTCTCTATTAAATGATCCGTTTGAAATATGATTATCTACTTGCTACTTTGGTTCTTTGTGAAGGTGAGTACCAGATGCCTCTAGTCAGCTATCTTGAAGCCCCTTCCTTAGGATCTATGCTGCTGCTGCTTCTTTTCTTCTTCTTCTTCTTCTTTTTTTTTTTTTTTTTTGAGACAGAGTTTTGCTCTTGTTGCCCAGGCTGGAGTGCAATGGCATGATCTCGGCTCACTGCAACCTCCACCTCCCGCGTTCAAGTGATTCTCTTGCCTCAGCCTCCCGAGTAGCTGGGATTACAGGTGCCTGCCACCATTCCCAGCTAATTTTTGTATTTTTATTAGAAATGGGGTTTCACCATGTTGGCCGGGCTGGTCTCGAACTCCTGACCTCAGGTGATCCACCCACCTCGGCCTCCCAAAGTGCTGGGATTACAGGCGTGAGCCACCGCACCTGGCCGGATCTATGCTGCTTAAAGAACTTTCACCCTATAAGCCACTTTACATAAGAGTACTCACATTGGTTAATAACTACAGTAGCTCTTCTTACCCTAAATTTCAGAATTTCTTTGCTATCAGTGAGCATTACATTTTTTCTTCTTAGCATTTTGTTTTATTCTGTACCAATAGATTTAACTTTGATTTCTTAAACATTTCATAATTTATGTTTTAGAATTATTTGATTTCTTTAAGCATTTTTTAAAGGCGAGTTTTGATAAGATAACTGATTTGCATTTTACTACTTTTTCTTATTCTAGTAAAATACGCATTGCATAATATTTACCATTGGAACCATGTTAAAGTCCAATTCAATGGCATTAAGTATATTCATAATGTTGTGCAACTACCACCAATATTAGTTTCAGAAATTTTTCATCACCCAAAAAGGAAACCCTGTACCCATTAAGTATTTTCTCCTCATTCCTTCCCTTTTCCCAGCCTCAGGCAACCACCAATATGCATTCTGGTCTCTATGAATTCACCTGTGCCGGATATTTCATATAAATGGAATCATACAATATGTGGCCTTTTGTGTCTGGCTTATTTCACTTAGCATGATGTTTTCAAGATTCATCCATGTTATAACTTGTATCAAAACTTCATTCCTTTTTATGGCTGAATAATATTCTTTTGTATTAATATAGCACATTTTGTTATTCCTTCATCAATGATGGACATTTGGATTGTTTCCATTTTTGATTGATGTGAATAGTGCTGCTGTGAACATTCATATATACAAATGTTTATTTGAATGCCTGTTTTTCTTTCTTTTTTTTTTTTTGAGATGGAGTCTCGCTCTGTCTCCCAGGCTGGAGTGCAGTGGCACGATCTCGGCTCACTGCAAGCTCCACCTCCCAGGTTCACGCCATTCTCCTGCCTCAGCCTCCCAAGTAACTGGGACTACAGGCGCCTGCCACCACGACCAGCTAATTTTTTGTATTTTTTAGTAGAGACGGGATTTCACTGTGTTAGCCAGGATGGTCTCGATCTCCTGACCTGGTGATCTGCCCACCTCGGCCTCCCAAAGTGTGGGGATTACAGACGTGAGCCACTGCGCCTGGCCTGAATGCCTGTTTTTCAATTCTTGTGGGTTTCGAGTGGGTTTACTAGACCTTATGGTAATTCTATGTTTAAATTATTGAGGAACCACCAAACTTTTTCAGTGTGGCTGTACCATTTTACATTCCTGTCAGTAATGTATGAGGCTTCTATTTTCTTCACATCCTTGCCAACTATTGTTATTTTTTATTATGGTCATGCCAGTGGGTAGGAAGTAATATCTTATAGCTTCATTTGCATTTACCTAATGACTGGTGGTGTTGAACATACTTTTCATGTCTTGTTGGCCATTGTGTATCTTTTCTGGAAAAATGTCTAATTACGTTTTTTGACCTTTTTTTTTGAGACAGGGTCTTGCTCCACCACCCAGGCTGGAGTGCAGTGGCATGATTGTGGCTCACTGTAACCTCAACCTTCTGGGCTAAAGTGATCCTTCTCTCTCAACTTCCTGAGTAGCTGGGACCACAGGTGTGCACCACAGCACCCGGCTAATTTTTTTATTTTTTGTAGAGATGAGGTCTCACTATGTTGCCCAGGCTGTTCTTGAACTCCTGGGCTCAAGTGATCCTCCCACCTCTGCCTCCCAAAGTGCTGGGATTACAGGCATGAGCAACCACCGCCAGCCTTTGCCCATTTTTAAATTGGGTTATTTGTCTTTTGGTTGTCGAGTTGTAAGACATCTTTATATATTCTGAATATAAGACACTTCTCAGATATCTGATTTGCAAATAGCAGGTTATCTGTATACTTTATTCATAGTGCCCTTTAATGCACAAACTATTTAGATTTTGATGAAGTCCAATTAACTTTTTTGTTAATTGTTTGTACTTTAGGTGTAATGTCTCAGAAACTGTTGCCTACTCCAGGGTCATGAAGATTTACATCATTGTTTTCTTCTGAGAGTTTTCTAGTTTTAGCTCTTATATTTAGGTATTTTATCCATGTTAAGTTAATGGTTTTGTTTTTTGTTTTAGAGAGAGAGTCTTGCTCTGCTGCCCAAACTGGAGTGCAGTGATGTGATCATGGCTCACTGCAGCCTTGCCCTCTTGGGCTTAAGCAATCCTCCCACTGCATCCCCCCAAGTAGCTTGGACTATGGGGGCATGCCACCACACATGGCTAATTTTTATTTTATTGTAGAGATGGGATCAGGCTAATTTTTAATATGGTATGAGGTGGTCTAAATTTATTTATTTTTCATGGTGATATCAATTTGTTGCAACACCATTTGTTGAAAAGGCTAGTCTTACCTTCTATTGAATTTTCTTAGGATCTTTGTCAAAAATCCATTGACTATAGAAGTACGGAGCTGTTTTTTTTTCTGGACTTTGAATCCTACTGCAGTGATCTATATGTCTCATCTTAGATCAGTACCACAGTGTCTTTGTTATTGTACCTTTGTGATAAATTTTGAAATAGGGAAGAATGAGACTTTCAAACTTTATTCTTCTTCAATATTGCTTTTGGCTTTTCTGGGTCCCTTACATTTCCATATGAAGTTTAGGATTAGCTTGTCAATTTCTGCAAAGAAAGGCAGTTGGAATTTTGATAGGAATTACATTGAAACTGTAGATCACTTTGGAAATTACTGACTTAAAACAATTTTAAGTTTTCTAATACATGAACACCAGATGTCTTTCCATTTATTTAGGTATGGTTTTCAACAATGTTTTGTAGTTTCTAGTGTACAAGTCTTATACTTATTTTATTGAATTTATTCCTCAGTATTTTATTATTTTCGATGCTATTACAGATGAAATATTTTTATTTTTGCATTTGTCATTAAAGCATATAGAAATACAACTAATTTTAGTAATTTGATCTTGATTCTTACAACCTTGCTAGCTCATTTAATGGCCTTAATAGTTTTTGAGTGGATTTATTTGAATTATCTATATACAAGATCATGTCATCTGTGAATAGAGATATTTTTACTTCTTCCTTTTTAATCTGAATGTCTTTTATTTCATTTTCCTGACTAATTATCCTGGCTGGAACCTCCAATACAATGGTGAATGGAAATGAGGAGAGTGAACATCCCTTTATTGTTCCTGAACTCAGGGAGAAAGCTTTCAGTCTTTTAATAGAAAGTATGATATCAGCTGTTGGGTTTTGGTAGATGCTGTTTATAGGTTTAAGACATTTTCTTCTATTTATTTGTTTATTTTTGATACAGGGTCTCACTTTGTTACCCAGGCTGTAGTGCAGTGTCATGATCATGGCTCACTGCAGCCTTGACCTCACAGGCTCAAGTGATCCTCCCACCTCAGCTTCCCAGGTAGCTGGGATTACAGGCATGTGCCACTAGGCCTGGCTAATTTTTAAAATTTTTTGTTGAGATGGGAATCTCATTATATTGCCCAGGCTGGTCTTGAACTCAGGTAATCCTCCTGCCTTGGCCTCCCAAAGTGCTAGGAGTGCTGCTCCCGGCCCAGTTCCTTTTTTTTTTTTTGAGATGGAGTCTCACTTTGTGCAGTGATGCAGTCTCAGCTCACTGCAACCTCCGCCTCCCAGGTTCAAGTGATCCTCCCACCTCAGCCTCCCAAGTAGCTGAGATTATAAGCGTGGGCCACCACGCCCAGCTTATTTTTGTATTTTTAGTAGAAATGAGGTTTCACCATGTTTACCAGGCTGGTCTTGAACTCCTGACCTCAAACGATCTGCCCGCCTCGGCCTCCCAAAGTGCTGGGATTATGGGTGTGAGCCATGGCACCTGGCCCCAGTTTCCTTTTATTCTTTGTTTGCTGAGTGCTTTTGTTGTGAAAGGATATTGAATTTTGTGAAATGGTTTTTCTGTGTCTATTGACATGTGATGATTTGGTTTTATCCTTTATTAATATGATGTATTACATTAATTGATTATTGTATGTTGACTCAACATTACATTCCTGGGATAAATGCCACTTGGTCATGGCATGTAGTACCATTTATATGTGGTTGGATTTGGTTTGCTAGTTTTTTTTTTGATAATTTACTATGTCTATATTCATAAGTGATATTAATCTGTAGTTTTCTTTGCTTGTGATTATTTTAGTATTGAGGTAATGTTGGCCTCATAGAATTAGTTAGGAAGTGCTCCCTCCTCTTCTGTTTTTGGAAGAGTATCTGAAGGCTGGCATCAGTTCTTCTTTAAATATTTTGTAGAATTCATCAGTGAAGCCATCTGGTTCTAGACTTTTAATTGTGGGAAGGTTTTTTAAAATAACTAATTCAATCTCTTTAGTTGTTATATATTTATTCACATTTTCTCCTTTTTCTTGAGTCAGTTTTGGTAGTTTGTGTCTTTCTAGGATTTTTTCTTTTTTTTTTTTGAGACGGTGTCTCGCTCTGTCGCCTAGGCTGGAGTGCAGTGGTGCGATCTTGGCTCACTGCAAGCTTCACCTCCCAGGTTCAAGCGATTCTCTTGCCTCAGTCTCCTGTTGGGGTAATTAGACCCAACACCAGGTCGTGGGGGTGACAAAGTCCGGCGGAGTCAAAGAAATGAGAAAAAGACAGTTTGAGAGACAAAGTGGGACCAGGAGGCCATCGCAAGTGTGGAGGCTGCGAAGGCGCCCAGCTCTGGGAGCCCACACTATTTATTGGTGCTCAAACAAAGAAACAGGTGGTGAGGATGTGGGGGTTGAAAGGAAACAGTGTATCAAGTGAATGAGAAGCATAGGGCTGCTTGAGATAATGGGAATTCCAGAAGCAAGGAGCCAGCAAGTCTAGCAGACATGCAAGCCCTGCCTCAGCTTCTCTCCCAACACTCAGCTTTTCTCCCAACATGCTCCCCTTCTCTTTTTTGTAAAAGCCGCCACAGCTATCATTATTATTAGCATAAGGTGACCTTTTTTAAAAAAATTAATTGAGCAAGACAATTGCAGGCTGTGCAGCCCTTAATTGCCAGTTGGTGATCCAGCTTCATTTTTTTTAGCCCTTATTCAAAATGGGGTTGCTCTGGTTTAAATGCTTCATACATATCTCCCCTTTCCCTTTTACAAGAGGACCCTTAATCCTAGGGGCTGCAGAAGGATGAAGGTCCGTCTTCTGTAACTTCTTCATGCTGAATAGGGGCGATGATACTCCTGCCTACCTATTAGGGTCTATTGTATTCAGGGTAGAGAGGAGTTCAGTCAGAAAGCATTGGTCCATTAAGCATCTATAGGTAAAACCCTGGCGCTCCAGCAGTTTCTCAGCGTGGCTTGTACTGGGGGAACCCAGTCCATGGTTGGATCCATGGGTCCTTCCAGTCTCATGTTCCATGGTCATACACATCTTGAGGGCACCTACATGGTTTGTTCATCTCCTACAAAAACACAAGCATACCCTCACCCCCCATGTTAGTAAATCTACTGAAACAGAAGCAAAAACTTTTGAGGCTGTAGCCGGGAGGCATGCCATTGCTGAAGCATTTGTAACTCAGCTTCTGCCTCTTTGGTTAATTACCACGGGGTAAAACTTACCGTTGATAACAAGAAGCAGGCCCCTTCTAACAGAAGGCACAGAGAAAGCAAATCGAGGCTTAAAAACAATCCTTAAACCTTCAATTTGCACTGTACAGGTGGATCCACTAGATGCTGTGGCTCATGATAGATCTTCAGATGTTTGGTGGCCACCCACACAGGCATCTGATTGTCACCTGGAGAAACACAAGCAAATCCTCTTCCCCATAAAATTATCTTTCCTTTTTCCCAGCTCTTTGTATGTGCATCCCTCCACCATATATCTTTTCCAGCCTTTGAATTTTCCTTTTGTCCTGTCAGGTGTTGTTCAGCTGCAGTCATGGGTTGATCTTTCTGTAAATTTTAAAAATTTAATGTTAATAAAGCTAAATGCAATTGCATATGTGGTGTCTTATATTCCTAGTCTCCTCCCTTTTGCTTTTGTATTTGAGTTTTTAAAGTACAATTAGCTCTTTCCACTATTGCTTGTCTTTGTGATTATATGGAATACCCGTAGTATGGGTAATATTCCATTGTTGAAAAAATGTAGCCATGGCTTTACTACAGTATCCTGGGCTGTTATCAGTTTTGATTTTTCTGGGATTCCCATAACTGAAAAGCAAGATAAAAGATGTCTTTTAACATGAGCTGTGGCTTCCCCTGTTTGACATGTGGCCCAAATAAAATGTGAATAGGTATCTAATGAAACATGAACAAAGGACAATTTTCCAAAAGCAGGAATATGTGTTACATCCATCTACCAGATGGAATTTGGAGATAAACCTCTAGGGTTAACTCCTGTTCCTTGATGTGGCAGATGCAGGACTTGGCAAGCAGAACAATGTTGCACAATTTCTTTAGCTTGTTTCCATGATAGACCGTATCTTTTTCTAAGGCCTGTGGCATTAAGATGGGTTAAAGAATGAAATGTTTGTGCATCAGCAAAGGCTGCAGACACCAGTGCAACCACCCTTTGATTAAGTTTAGTTAAAGGGCCAGGGAGGTTAGTATGTGCTCTCATATGAGTGATATAGAAAGGTGAATGCCTTTGTTGTACTGCTTGCTGTAAAGAATGAAATAAAAGATTAAGTTGTTCATCAGTCATATTTTGAATTAAGGCACATTCAATATTTTGCATGGCTTGCACTACATAGGCTGAATCAGAAACACTGTTTACTAGCTGTTTAAAAGTTTTTAACACTGTTATCACAGCCATAAGTTCAGCCCTTTGAGAAGAAGCAAAGTCAGTTTGAAAAACTTGCTGTTGAGGTCCTGCAAATGAGGCTTTTCCATTACTAGATCCATCAGTAAAAACACTAATGGCCCCTTCAATAGGGGCTTTTTGAGTAATAGTAAAAACAGTAATGGCCCCTTCAATAGGGGCTTTTTGAGTAATAGAAGGTAACATCCAGGAGGTTAATTTTAGAAACTGGAAGCTTTTAGACTTAGGATAATGATTATCAAGAATGCCAACAAAACCGGCCAAATTAACTTGCCATTCTTGGGAATTAATATAGGCTTGTTGAATTTGTTGTTTTGTTAATAGAACTATAATCTTATTTGGATCATATCCCATTAACTTTGTTGAGCGCAGCTGTGCTTGTCCTACTAGCACAGCAATTTGATCTAAGTACAGAGTGAGTGTTTTGGTTGTATTGTGAGGTAGAAAAAGCCACTCAATCAGATCATCCTGTTGAACTATAACTCCTGTAGGCGAATGCTTAGTAGGAAAAACTAAAAACTGTAATGGCTGTATTGGATTAATCCGTTCTACTTGTGCTTGCTGAATTTTTTCCTCAATTAACTGAAGTTCCTCCAATGCTTCTTTGGACAGGGAGCGTTTACTGTTAAGGTTAGAATCACCTCATAAAGCAGAAAAGAGGTGAGACATAGCATAGGTAGGAATGCCTAAAGTTGGACGAATCCAATTAATGTCTCCTAATAATTTTTGGAAATCATTTAAGGTTTCTAAATTATCTCTTCGAATTTGAACCTTTTGAGGCTTAATAGCACTTTGCTCTACCTTCATTCCTAGATATTGAAAGGGAGTAGAAGTTTGGATTTTATCAGGGGCTATAACTAACCCTGCTGCATTTACAGACTTTTCTAACTGCTTGTAGCACAACATCAATTCTTCCCTAGTTTCAGCTGCACACAGAATATCATCCATGTAATGGATGATATAACGTTTTTTAAACTGTTCTCTAACTGGCTTAATAGCTTTCCTGACATAAGTTTGACAAACAGTTGGGCTATTTAGCATGCCTTGTGGCAGTACTTTCCAATGGTATTTGTCTGCTGGTTCTTTATTATTTATGGTGGGAACAATAAAAGCAAATTTTTCATAATCTTGGGCAGCTAAAGGAATGGTAAAAAAGCAATCCTTTAGATCTATCACTATGAGAGGCCAGTATTTTGGGATCATTTTTGGGGAGGGCAGCCCTGGTTGTAGTACACCCATGGGTTGAATCAGAGCATTAACAGCCCTTAAATCTGTTAACATTGTCCATTTCCCTGATTTTTTCTTAATGACAAATACAGAAGAATTCCAAGGGGAGAAAGTAGGCTCTATATGTCCCTTTCGCAATGGTTCCTGCACCAGTTCTTTTAAAGCCTCCAGTTTTTCCTGTTTCAGCGGCCATTGCTGCACCCAAACCAGTTTGGCAGTTAGCCAAACAAGAGGAATGGGAGCCAGAGGCTCAACAATGGCCGCTCCTAAAAATGACACCCAATCCGGTCCGATCTGTTTGCCCTTTTAATTCTCAAGGTTCTGATTGGCCAATTTTATCTTTTTCTAGTCCTTTTCCAAGGCAATATCCCATATTTTTCATCATTTGTCTACTATTATTACTATATTGATCCATAGGAATAGATATTTCAGCATCCCATTGTTGCAATAAGTCTCTACCCCATAAATTAACAGGAATAGGTGTAATGATAGGGATTATCCCTTCCTAACCATCCGGCCCTTGACATGGTAAAATCAAAGAACTTTGAAAAACTTCTGAGGCAGCTCCTACTCCAACAATAACAATGGATGCCTTTTCTTTAGGCCAGTGAGGGGGTCATTGATTTATAGCAATAATAGAGACATCAGCTCCAGTATCTACTAGTCCTTCAAAATCTTTTCCCTGAATAGTTACTGTGCAAATAGGTCTTTTGTCAGACACTTGATTAACCCAATACACAGCCTTTCCTGCTGGATTAGTACTACCAAAGCCTCCTGTTCTTTTCACTGTGCTGCTTCCTAGTTTTATGTAAGGTAACAGCAACAACAGCAATTCTTTCTCCTGGGGAGGCAGACTATGGAGTCGAGGAACTAATAACTAATTGAATTTCTCCGGTATAATCAGAGTCAATTATTCCCATATGTACAGTAACATCTTTTAAATTTAGACTAGACTTTCCAAGTAATAGACCGACTGTTCCTGAGGGTAAGGGTCCCCTAACTCCCATGGGGACCCTCTTTGGTGGCTCCCCAGGAAGTAAGGAGAGGGGAATTGTGCTGTTCAGGTCTACAGCAGCACTGCCTGCTGAGGCGGAAGACAATTCTTGTACATTTGTAAGGGCACTGGCTGTGCCAGTTATGCCTCAGTTTGTTGAGGGGCTTGAGGTGGGCCTCTCTTACCGTTTCCTGAAAGAGGATGTCCATCTTGACTAAATTTAGAATGACACTGACTTGCCCAGTGATTGCCTTTCTTACACCGGGGACATACACCGGGACTTTTCTGTTGATTGATGGTAGTAATTTTTGCCTTTTGATTTCCTTTTCTACATTCCTCTCTTGTGTGTTGCAATTGCCGACAATTAAAGCAAGAGCCTGAGAAACAGGGCATATTCTTTCCTATTCTTAATCCAGCCATAGCCTGAGCTAAAAGAGTAGCCTTATGTAAGTTATCTCCAATGCCATCGCAAGCCTTAATATATTCAGCTAAATGAGCCTTCCCTCTCGGGTCTAATAGCAGTTTGACACTCTGCATTAGCATTATCGTGTGCAAGAAGCTGTATTACAACATCCTGAGCCGTTTTATCAGTTATGGCTTTATACATAGCCTCTTGGAGCCAAGCAATAAAATCAATATATGGTTCTTTAGGTCCTTGGCAGACAGAACTGAAAGAAGGATATTTTTCCCCTGTAACATGTATCCTTTCCCATGCCTGTAAGCACACAAAGCACAGCTGAACAATGGCAACATCCTCCATTACTGCTTGATTCTCTAATCGACCCCAATTAGGCCCAACTCCCATTAACTGTTCAAAGGAAACAGGCACAGGTGGCTGTGCTTGTGTGTTTTCCCTTGCCTGAGTTTGAGCTTCATCAGCCCACCACGTTTTAAACTGCAAGTACTGAGATGGAATGAGAACAGATTTTGTCAAAGTATCTGAATCATATGGTATTAATGTATTATCAAGAGCCATATTTTTTAATAAAGTTTGCACAAAAGAAGAGTTCGGTCCATATTGACTAATGGCTTGTTTAAATTCCTTTAGTAACTTAAAAGGAAAAGTGGCCCAATTAGCTATATTCTTTCCTCCCTGCTGGATTATAGTAATGGGAAATTGCCATGCTTCAAGGTCTCCCTCAGCTCTAGCTTTTTGAATAGAATTTTGTATAGCACTGCCAATTGCTCCAGGTTTCAATGGTGCAACTACAGGAGCAATAAGTTTTTCAGCTAATTTATTTTCTTGCCCATTAAGGGGAGAGAGAGGAGGTGGTCATTCACTTAATTCAGCAGGTGGAGCTGACGGGCTAGTAAAACATACTTTTTTTTAGTTTTCCTTTCTTTTCTTTAATCTCCTCCAGTAGCTGTTCCTCACACTCAGAATCTGAAGTTAGATTTTTACACTTGCCCTCCTCTTCCTCATCTGAATCTGCCTCATCATCTGTTTGAAATGGCTCAAGAGCTGCCTTTATTAGCGCCCACACTAACCAAACGGAAACTGGAATTTCTGCTCCCTCTTTATACGCCTTTTTAACACCTCTTCCAATTCTCTCCCATTCATCCAACTCCATAGTCCCTTGTTCAGGAAAGCATGGGCAAAACTGCTTTACTATACTAAAGAGTGATAACAAATTCTGAGTACTAACTTTCACTCCCCCTCTTCGTAATAAATCCCTTAAGAAATTTAAATAAGCAGAATGTCTCCTTTCACTTTGTCCCATTGTTACCCTGGTTCTTCCGAGTGCTCAGCTTTTCCACCAAGCTTCTTTTAGGACATCTTTTAGACATCCTTGGGTGTCCTCTGACGATGCGTCCTCTGCTTTCACACGCTCTAGCTTTCCTTCACCGGGGTCTTTGTTGTCCCACGTTGGGCAGCCAGGAATGTTGGGGTGATCAGACCCAACACCAGGTCACGGGGACGACAAAGTCTGGCGGAGTCAAAGGAATGAGAAAAAGACAGTTTGAGAGAGAAAGTGGGACCAGGGGGCCATCGCGAGTGTGGAAGCTGCGAAGGCCCCCAGCTCTGGAAGCCCACATGATTTATTGGTGCTCAAACAAAGAAACAGGTGGTGAGGATGTGGGGGTTGAAAGGAAACAGTGTATCAAGTGAATGAGAAGCACATGGCTGTTTGAGATAATGGGAGTGCTAGAAGCAAGGAGCCAGCAAGTCTAGCAGACATGCAAGCCCTGCCTCAGCTTCTCTTCCAACACTCAGCTTTTCTCCCAACAGTCTCCCAAGTAGTTGGGACTACAGGTGCACGCCACCACGCCCAGTTAATTTTTGTATTGTTAGTAGAGACGGGGGGGAGGGGCGGTGTTTCACTATGTTGGCCAGGCTAGTCTCGAACTCCTGACCTCATCATCCACCTGCCTTAGCCTCCCAAAGTGCTGGGATTACAGCGCCTGGCTGATTTTTTTTCATTTTATTTTATTTTATTATAATTTGGTGATTTCGTAGTTTTAATTGACAGTTTGTAACTGTACATATTTACAAGGTACAATTTGATGTTTCTATATATATACTATACTGACCAAATCAGGGTGTTCAGCATATCCATCACCTCATACAATCATTTATCTGTGGCGAGAACATTCAAAAGCCTCTCTTCTAGCTATTTTGTAATATGCAATACCTTATTGTTAACCACTGTCACCCTACTATACAATAGAACACCGGAAAGTATTCCTACTAATTGTAACTTTATATCCATTGACCAATCTCTCCTTATCTTCCCTTCTCTTCCCTTCCCTTCTCAATCTCTGGTAACCATCATTCTACTTTATGCTTCTATGGTATCATTTGTTTTTTTTGGAGGTGTAAGTGAATTTTTATTGGGAAGGGAGGTTGTCAACTTAAACAGCAACAAATAAAGAGTGAATAAGGAAACTCCCTGTTGCCACAGATATACATGACCTCCTTATGTGATACAGGAGGCATTTCAATTTGTGACTCCCAGTCAGAGATGGCAAGTGCTTTTCCATTTAATCTAATATTACTGGATTCCTACTAAAAAGGAATACATTGAGAGCATGGAAAAGTTGCTTATTGAAAGGAAACCCCCGAAGAGTAAGGGAGGGAATGTAGAAATTAAGTTATGTGGAACACTCTTCAAACTGTAATTAACTACATTTTCATATCTTCACAGTAATACAGTCACTTGCAGAACTGGTTCAGATTACTTAAATACCAGATACATTTTTAGTCCTGTATAAGTGTTTGGAAATTACTTATGTTTATATAAAATGAAGCTATTAATACTTTTCTACAGCAGTAACTGCACACCAGGAAGGCCAAGACAAACACAGATCAAGGGATGAAGTTTTCCCAAAGCTGCAGTGTGAAAAGCCTATAAACAGTTGATTCCATATACATGAATGGGTTTCTTTGCTATAGGAAATCCAAGTGGAATAAGGAATGGAGATGTGTAAAAAGGTTTCTTGAAGTAAAGAAGGATGACACACTGTATGGATTTAGATTTCAGCCCCTTCTGCAACATCACATTCTCCTGCACTGTCTGATGTCCAAAGTGTTAGGTTGTCTCAAAGCAACTGTATGATGAGGGTGCTTTGTATGAGTCTTCATTCAGTGTGTCAAGTTCAGTTATGGCCTCATCAAAAGCCATTTTAACCAGCGTGCAGGCAAGCTCTGGGTTATTAAGAATCTCATAGTAAAATACAGAAAAGTTAAGAGCAAGCCCTAGGCGGATTGGGTTGTGTGGGTTGCATCTCTTTCTTGCTTATATCAAATGCCTCTTGGTAAGCTCCTCGGGAATTATCGTTTTTGATCATCACCACATGCAACTTCAGCAAGGTACCGGAAGTAATCACCCTTCATTTTCAGATAGAAGACCTTACTCTCTGGATTAGTTGCATTGGCTATTAAATATTTATCCAACAATTCCAGGACCTTGGTGCAGATGGATCTCAGCTCGGACTCCACTTTCTCCCGATAGTCCTTAATCAGCTCTAACTTCTTGTCGGAGGTGTAGGTATTCTGCTGGATGCTCCAGATGACTCTCCAGGCGGACCTGCGGCCAAGACCACGTTCTTGTAGGCCACGGAGAGCAGGCTGCGCTCCTCCTTGGACAGCTCGGCGCCCTGCTCGGTCCCGGCCTTCATGCAGGTGGCCATGTCGTTGTAGCGCTCGGCCAGCTTGGCCTTCTGGATCAGCTCCGTCTTCTCCATGGCGGGCGCGGAGCCCGGGCCTGCCCGGGCTGAGGGCGAGGAAAGCCAGGGCGGCCGCGGAAAGCCAGGGCGGCCGCCGACCCAGAGCGGGAGGAGCCTCCAGAGCTGCGGAGGGGTGGGGCGGCGAGGCGAGAACAAAAAGCAGGGAGGGAGCGCCGTCAGACAATGGGGCCAGCAGCCCGCTTTTATCTCTGACACAGGGCGGCCGGTTGAATTTCCCTCTCCCACGACCCCACCGCCACTGGGCGCCCGGGGAGGCCGCTGCCGGCGGCGGGAGGAGGCGGGGGCGGTGCAGAGGCCCAGCGCGCTGGGAGCCCGAGCTGCCGCCGCTCCCACCACCCCCGCTCGGCCGGCCCAAGATAAAAGCGACCGTTTGACATCAGCCTTTTTAAAAAAATGGATTCCACATATGAGGGAGATCAGATGTTATTTGTCTTTCTGTGTCTGGCTTATTTCACTTAACATGATGTTCTCAAGGCTCATCCATGTTGTTGTACATGACAGGATTTCATTCTTTTTTATAGCTGGATAGTATTCCATTGTGTGTGTGTATTATATATATACATACACCACATTTGTGTGTGTGTATATATTTATATTCACACATTGTATATATATACCACATTTTTTATCCATTGTTGGACATTAGATTAACTCCATATCTTGGCTAATATAAATAAACATGGGAGTGCAGAGATCTCTGCAAAATATTGTTTTTATCTCTTTAGAATAATACCCGGTAGTGGGACTTCTGGATCATATGGAAGTTCTATTTTTAATATTTTGAGGAACCTCTATACTATTTTCTATAATGGCTGTACTGATTTACAATCCCACCAACAGTATATAAGTGTTTTCCTTTCTCTACATCCTTGCCAACAACCATTTTGTTTTGTCTTTTGATAATAGCTATTCTAACTGGAGTGAAGTGGTATTTTGTTGGGGTTTTCATTTGCATTTCCTTGATGATTAGTGATGTTGAGCATTTTTTCATATATAAGTTGGCCATTTGCATGTCTTCTTTTGAAAAATGCCTGATAAGGTCTTTTGCCTATTTTTTAATTGGGTTGTTTGATATTTTTTTGCTCTTGAGTTAAGTTTCTTAGTATTCTAGATATTAATCCCTTGTCAGATGTATAGCAAGGACTGCTGGCATCTGTGGTAGCAATGGGGACAGGTGGGAGCCTCTAGTTTACTTTTTCCCTGTAAGAAGTCGTCTCCCTGTATTTGATGTAATTCTGGTGGAGGAGACAGTGTAGCAGAGGCGGAGCGCCTTGTTTCCCTCTCTATGGTGCTATTCTGTGCTTCCATGCTCCACAGGGATTTTGCTCTCCCCTGTTGCTTTCCAGTGTACATTCTCAGTCACTCCTGTTGAAATATAGTTGTCTGTTTGTTGTTTTGGTTCCTTTTGTGAGGGGAATGAGTGCCAGGTTGACTCTAGTTGGCTGTCTTGCTGATGTCAGTCAGAATTTTTCCATTTTAGGTATGTTATCTAATTTATTGACATATAATTGTTCATAGTATTCCTGAGTAATCATTTTTATTTCTGTAAGGTTGGTAGTAATGTACCCTCTTTTATTCTTGAATTTAGTTATTTGTGTTTTTTGTCCTTCTTGTTTAGTCTAGCTAAATGTTTATCAATGTTGTTGATGTTTTCAAAGAACCAGCCTTTGGTTTTATTGATTTTTCTCCATCATTTTTCATTCTCTATTCCATTTATTTCTGCTTTAATCTCTATTATTTGCTTTCTCTTCTTGCTTTGGGTTTAATTTGCTCTTCTTGTTCTAGTATCTTAGGGTATAAGTTTATATTATTGATTTAAGATATTTCTTTTTTAATATAGGATTTTGTAGCTATAAAAATTATGCATTGCAAAAATTTTATTATGTTATGTTTTAGTTTTGATGTAACTCATAACATTTTCTTATTTGTTGTAATTTTCTTTTTATTCTTTGATTCATTGATTATTTAGGAGTGTGTTGTTTAATTTCCACGTATTTGTTACTTTTCCAAATTTTCTTCTTTTATATCTAATTTCATTCCATTCTTGTCCAAAAACATACTTTGTATGACTTCAATCCTTTAAAATTTATTGCAGCTTGTTTTATGTCGCAATATATTGTCTATTCTGAAGAATGTTTTACGTGCACTTGAGAAGAATTTGTATTTTGCTGTTGGATAGAGTGTTCTATAAATATTTGTTATTTCTGTCTGGTTTATTTTGTTGTTCAAGTCCCACATTATTTGAAGTGGGGTATTGAAGTATCCAACTCTTGTGATTGAATCATATAATTCTCTCTTCCATTTTGTCAGGATTTTTTCCTGTATTTTGGAGCTCTATTGCTAGATGCATATATATTTGTAAATGTTACATCTTCTTGATGGATTCACCCATACACACACTCTTTTTTTGTCTCTAGTAACAACTTTTATCATAAAGTTTGTTTTCTCTGATATTAGTATAGCCACTCCAACTCTCTTTTGGTTAGTTTGCATAAAAAAATCTTCGTTTTGGCCAGGGGCTGTGGCTCATGCCTGTAATCCAGACACTTTGGGAGGCTGAGGTGGGCAGATCACTTGAGGTCAGGAGTTCAAGACGAGCCTGGCCAACATGGTGAAACCCCATCTCTACTAAAATTACAAAAATTAGCCAGGCATGGTGGGGTCTGCCTGTAATCCCAGCTACTCGGGAGGCTGAGGCCAGAGAATCACTTGAACCTGGGAGGCAGAGGTTGCGGTAAGCCAAGATCATACCACCTCACTCCAGCCTGGGCAACAGAGTCTCAAAAAAATATATATATATACATATATATGTATATATATGTATATATGTGTGTATATATGTATATATGTATATATATGTATATATATGTGTATATATATACACACACATATTTTATTCTCTTTCTACCTATTTGTATCTTTGGATCTAAAGTTTTTTTTGTTATAGACAGCATATAGTTGGATAATGCTTTTAAAATCTCATATAGTGCCAGCTGCAGTGGCTCACGCCTGTTATCCCAGCATTTTGGGAGGCCGAGGAAGGTGGATCACCTGAGGTCAGGAGTTCAAAACCAGCCTGGCCAACATGGCGAAACTCTGTCTCTACTAAAAATACAAAAATTAGCTGGGCACGGTGGTGGGTGCCTGTAATCCCACCTGCTCTGGAGACTGAGACACGAGAATTGCTTGAACTGGGACCTGGGAGGCTGAGGTTGCAGTGAGCCAAGATTGTGCCACTGCACTCCAGCCTGGGTGACAGAGTGAGACTCTGTCTCAAAACAAACAAACAAACAAACAAAAAGCAAAGCAAAAACAAAGACAAAACTCATATAGAACATAGATATTTTCTAGTGTAGCATCCTAATTCCCTTGTTATTTCACTTACTGTGTTTTTGAAAATTATTTTTAGTGATTGCCCTGAGTATTACAATTAGCATTTTTAACTTATAACAATCTAATTTGGATGAACAGTAACTTGATTTCAATAGTATATGAAGATTTTGTTCTTTAGTAGTTCCATCCTAACCCTCCTTTATGCTGTTGTTACCACAAATTACATGTATATACATTGGGTGCCTTTTAACACAGATTTATAAATCTTGTTTTATGCAGTTTTTTTTTAAATAAGGAGAGAAAAAGTGTTATAAACAAAAAATACATTTATACTGTATTTTATTTTATTATTAATTTCTGAGACAGAGTCTTACTGTGTCATCCAGGCTGGAGTGCAGTGGTGCAATCTCGGCTCACTACAGCCTCAATCTCCTGGGTTTAAACGATCCTTCCACCTTATCCTCCCAAGTAGCTGGGACCACAGGCGTGCACCACCACACCTGACTAACTTTTATATTTTTAGTAGAGATGGGGTTTCACCATGTTGAGCTGGCTGATCTCAAATTCCTGGCCTCAAGTGATCTGCCCACCTTTGCCTCCCAAAGTGCTGAGATTACAGGCATGAGCCACCGTGCCCAGCCATACTTTCTTATTTATTTGTATCACTCATCATTTTTTGTTGAAAACTGGACTTTTGAATAATCTGATGTGGCAACTTTGGAAATCAGATGCTCTCTCTTTACCAAGGTTTATTGTTGTTTTGACTTGTTTTTACTAATGTGCGTGGGTGGTTGTTTTAGTGACTGCTCTGAACTAGTCTGTATTCTTTGTCATATGTGACCACGAATTCTCTACTCAGCTATTTTAGAGATTAGTTCATGATTGGACAGAGAGCCTCTTAAGTGCCCAGAACCAGCAAATCTCCTAGTCTTTGTCAAAGAACTCCATGTGCATGTTGGGGTGTACTTTCAACAATCACCCAGGCCATTAACAACTCTGCCTTAGCTTTCACTTCCTGATTGTGTAAAGGCTCAAGGTCAGCCAAACATGACAGTGTGGGGCCTTCTTGAGTCTTTCCAGAGCATGTGTACAGTCCTATGCATGCTTATGACCTTCTAGATCTTCTGAAAAATGTAGGAGGTTTTCAAAGTGCTTATAGATATATTCTTCCCCAATTTTTCTGTTTAAGATTTTTTATTAGTCTATTGTGTAGCTTAACTGTTATTCGCAGCCTTAGGCAGCTCCAAAGCTAAATCACTTGCCTGTATTTGTTTTTGGCAAATACTCCCCCTGGAGAAGGCTTTTTGCACTGTGTTATCTCTGAGCAAGTGGTATTTTCCAGGGAACCACCAGACATATATAACAATGACAGTTGTTTAGGAATGAGGCTTTGAATAAGCTCCTACCTCTTTCTGCTCCCTCACGTGTCAGACAGGCTGCTGGTTTTCTTCATAAATGTGGACTGTAATTTTTTAAGGCTACTGCAGAGCTAGAGAGTGGGAGATGGAACTAGGACAAATTAAAATGACATAAAGCTCACTTTTCTTACAGAGATTCAGGTGTTTTTCTTTAAAATACATTCCCCAGGTTGCTGCAAGCCTTTGGTTAATTTCCAGAGTTCTGAAAATGTTGATTCTGACTAGTTTTGGCTTCAAAAAAATTTTACGGAGGACTGAATTTGGGGGGCCGTTACTCTTCCATTTTCACTAATATTGTCTCAATAATTCTTTTAAAAAGTTTGTTAATATAATTATATCTAAAAACATTAACAGTACTGCCTTAATATATGTCTACTTTGTGTTTCCCTGATTGTCTCAAAGTATTTTTATAACCATTTGTTTGATTCAGGTATTTTAAATGGTCCCCAGATTACATTTGGTTGATATGTCTTTAATGCCTCATTTAATCTATAGGTTCTCCTTGTTCCTTTTTATTTTTGCAATCTTTTTTTGTTGAAGAAACTGGGTGTTTGTCTTCCTGTTTCCCACATTCTAGAGTTTGCTCATTCTATTCTCATGATACTGTTTATCATGCTCTTTTGTCCCTTTTTTCCCTACAGGTTTAATTAGAGTAGATTTTACCTTTTGGTAAGAATATTTCATATATACTATTGTCTGTCATTCTCCTTATATTTTAATTAAAAAAAAATTAAAAATAGAATATAGAGGCTTACCTATAATCTCTTCCTTCTGTGCACTCCCTTCTTCCCAAACAGATATACACTTATTCTCTCAGTAATGAAATACTTATTTCTAGGAATTGAAAAGTAACCTTTTTTTCCATTAAAATACTGGTTCTGTCAGTCTTAGATTACCACGACCATTATTAAAATCTTTATACTGCATTTTTTACTATTTAGTATTTTTAGATTTTTAAACCCCAAACCTAAACCTTTGTCAGCCTAATTGTACTGGAATTTTAAAAATAGTATCAGGCTGGGTGCACTGGCTCTTGCCTGTAATCCCAACACTTTGGGGGGCCGAGGTGAGAGGATCACTTGAGCCCAGGAGTTCAAAACCAGCCTAGGCAACATAGCGAAACCCCATCTGTACAAAAAATTAAAAAATTACCAGGGTATGGTGGCACACACCTATAGTCCCAGCTACTCAGAAGGCTGACGAGGGAGGATTGCTTGAGCCTGGGAAGTTGAGGCTACAGTGAGCCATGATCGTGCCACTGCACTCCAGCTTGGGTGACAGAGTGAGACCCTGTCTAAAAAAAAATATTGTCATACATTATATCCAGTTCACATTCTAAGATATTGTGTGGATGCCTTTCATCCAGATTCTTCAGTGTGGCAGGCATTATTATAATAGTCTCATTTTACAGTTGAAGAAACTATAAGCTCTGAAAGATTGAATAATTCACACGAAGTCATTCATAATGGAGTCAGGTCTCCCTTTCAGATCTACTAACACCAGAGTCTATGGATTTTTTTCATTACACCATTTTGAGAATAAAATCATATGGTATTGCAAGCTGCTCCTTGTACTCTTTTTTTTTTTTTTTTTTTTTTTTTGAGATGGAGTCTCGCTCTGTCACCCAGGCTGGAGTGCAGTGGCGCGATCTCAACTCACTGCAACCTCCACCTCCCGGGTTCAAGTGATTCTCCTGCCTCAGCCTCCTGAGTAGCTGGGATTACAGGTGCCCGCCACCACGCATGGCTAATTTTTGTATTTTTAGTAGAGACGGGGTTTCACCATATTAGCTAGGCTGGTCTCGAACTCCTGACCTCCTGATCCGCCCGCCTTGGCCTCCCAAAGTGCTGGGATTACAGGCGTGAGCCACCGCACCTGGTCTCTTTATTTTATTTTATTTTTTTTAAGATGGAGTCTCGCTCTGTCTCCCAGGCTGGAGTACAGTGGTACAATCTCGGGTCACTGCAACCTCCACCTCCCGGGTTCAAGTGATTCTCCTGCCTCAGCCTCCCAAGTAGCTGGGATTACAGGCACGCGCCATCACACCCAGCTAATTTTTGTATTTTTATTAGAGACGGGGCTTCCCTATGTTAGCCAGGCTGGTCTCGAACTCCCGACCTCAGGTGATCTGCCCCCTTGGCCCCCCAAAGTGCTGGGATTACAGACGTGAGCCACCATGCCTGGTGCCTGGTACTCTCTTAAGAAAAATATCTCCTTTTTAAGATTATTAGTATCATAAGATCTAATACCTTGAAGCAGATAATATAGATACTGCAAGTATGGGCTATAATATAATAAATCACACCAGGGTGAGGAAAATTGAAAGGTTGTTCTCCACTTAATGCTTTAACATTACCAAATTAATGTTGTCTTCAATTACCACTTTCCCACACTAAAAATTAAAACTAATCACTATATATAATTTAAACGTTTTGAATTATTGCCCTGAGCTTAATCTTAGTTTAAAACAATTGAAACACACCAGAACTTTCTTCAAAGAAAAATGTATTTGAAAACTCCTGGTAAAAATACTGATTCCTCTTTTAATGATAAAAGATAAAACACACTCTTATTGGAGCAGAGAATAATGACCACTTTTGTTTTATAAAACATGTGTTTCCCTCACCCCTAATTGAGTACACATGCTCCAGGAAAAAAATCAAGGCCAAATACTGCTAATAATGAAAGGGAAGAATATTAGGATCATAATTTAATTAGCTCTAAGGATCTCTTTGCTCATCGAGAAATAAAAGGATCAATGATCCCTTTGAGCACTTCAAGGCTTTTCCTGTCAATTAGCCATTGTGACTAGATTGGCTATTTAAAGGCATGCTTTTCAAACTGGGTATGAGTACTCCCAGGGAAATTAAAAACTGTATAAATATACACACAATTACAGAGTGAGGAATGGCATTTTTACTCAGATTATTTGCCAAAAACAAAGTATCCTGAATTGGGTCAGAGCAAATCTTCTGAAGAATATATGATGTCTGTATGGCATAAACTAATATCTGGAAGTAGGAAGAAAATTCTTCTGCTTTATTATACTTGGATACCACATCCAAAGCAAAAAATCTAACCAAAGAAAAGCAAAATAATCTGTTTAGAGGAAGATTTAATCAATTTGAGAGAGAAGCAATTATTTTACTTATCTAATTCGAATGCTGGGATAACATACTTTTTTCTTGAAGTGTTCAATGGTACCATTGACCATTTTTTTTTTCTTTTTTAAATTGATATTGTCTTTTTAAATATTTTTCTTCTTTTCTTTCTTTTTTTCTTTTTTTTTTTTTTTTTTTTTTTTTTTTTTTTTTTTTTTGAGATAAGGTCTTGTTATATTGTCCAGGCTGGTCTTGCGCTCTTGGGCTTAAGCAATCTTTCTGCCTCAGCCTCCCCAGTAACTGGGACTACAGGCGTGTGCCACTGTGCTTAGCTAATAAATATTTTTTTCTTTTCTACAGTAAAAGTTCACAGATCTCAAGCGTAGCTCACTTAATTCTCTCTCTCTCTGTCTCCCTCACACACACACACCTCTTTCTCTCTCACACACATACACACACACAATCATTTAACTACCTACCACTCAGATCAAGATGTAGAACCATTTCCAGTACCTCAGAAGACTTCCTCATGCCCCTTCCCACTTGATACTCTCGAAGGTAACCACCATTTTAACCTGTATCACCATAGGTTTATTGCCTGTTGTAAAACTTCATTTAAATGGAATCAAACTATGTACTTATGTATTTGACTTTTGCTCAACATTATTTTCTTTTTCTTTCTTTCTTTTTTTTTTTTTTGAGAGTCTCACTCTGTTGCCCAGGCTGGAGTGCAGGGGTGCGATCGTGGCTCACTGCAACCTCTGCCTCCCAGGTTCAAGCGATTCTCCTGCCTCAGCCTCTCGAGTAGCTGGGATTACAGGCACGTGCCACCACGCCTGGCTAATTTTTTGTATTTTTAGTAGAGATGGGTTTTTGCCATGTTGGGCAGGCTGGTCTCGAACTCCTGACCTTAGGTGATCTGCCTGCCTTGGCCTCACAAAGTGCTGGAATTACAGGCGTGAGTCACCATACCCAGCCAACATTGTTTTCTTGAGATTTATCCATGTCATTGCACATTCTAGTAGTTTCTTCTTTTTTTTAGCTGCTATGTACTAATTCCATTGTGTCAATTTACCACAATTGGTTTATTCATTCTAGAGTATAAATACATTTGAGTTTCCAGTTTTTGAATTATGAACAAAATGGATATGAACAGCCTTGTACATATCTTTCATAGAATATAAAAGCACTCATTTTGGTTGAGTTCATATGCAGGAGTGGAATTTCTTCGTCATAGAATGAAATGTATGTTTGGCTTTTGTAATAATGCCAAAGTGATTATGTGTTTATTTACAACAGCAATGTATGACAGTCTCAATAGCTCTATATCTTCATTGGCACTTGATTTTGTCTGTCTAATTTAACCATTATGTTGGATGTATGGTAGTATCACAATGTCATTTTAGTTTGCATTTTCCTGATGATTAATGATGGTGAGCATCTCTTCATAGGTTTATTGACCATATGGATATCTTCTTTCGTAAAATGCCTGTTCAGGTATTTTACCTATTTTATTACTGAGTTTTTGTCTTTCTATTGTTTTGTAAGATTTCTATATATTTTTTTTATTTTTTAGAGACGAAGTATCACTCTGTTGCCCAAGCTGGAGTGTAATGGTGCAAACCTAGCTCACTGCAGCCTGAAACTCCTGAGCTCAAGTGATCTTCCTGCCTCAGACTCTTGAGTAGCTGGGACTACAGGCGTGTGCCACCACACTTGGCTTTTTTTTTTTTTTTTTTACTTTTTTTTGTAGAGATGGGGTCTTGCTATGTTTCCCAGGTTGGTCTTGAACTCCCGGCCTCAAGCGATCCTTCCGTCTCAGCTTCCCAAAGTGCTGGGGCTGCAGGTATGAGCCACCACACCTGGCCCAGTTCTTTACATATTCTAACTACAAGTCCTTAGTCATATGTATTACGGAAATCTCCCAGTCTATGGCTTGAATTTTCGTATTCTTAATGGTATCATTTGACCAGAAGTTCTTAATTTTAATTAAGTCCAATTTATCATTTTTATATAGTTAGTACTTTTGACGCCCTACTTTAAAAATCCTTGCCTATCCCTAAGATCAAGAAGATACTCTTCTATGTGTTTTGCTAGAACAGGAGTCGACAAACTACAACCCAAAGGTCAAATGTGGCCCAGATAATGTTTTACTGAATCATAGCTATATCCATTCATTTATGTATTGTCTATGGTTGCTTTCACACTTCAGCATCAAAGTCAGTGTGACAAAGACCATACGAGCCACAAAGCCTAAAATATTTACTCTCTGGCCTTTTACAGAAAATGTTTGCCAACCTCTCTAGATCATTTAGATCTATTGCCCATCTCAAATTAATTTTTGTGTGTGGTTTGAGATAGTTCATTTTTTTCTATATAGATATCCAGTTAACCCATCACTATTTAAAAAAAAAAACAACTCTAACCCTTTCCCACTGAATTGTAATGGTGCCTTCACCATACATCTGATGACTGGATATGGGTGGTTCTCTTTCTATATTCTATATAGTGCTCCATTGGTCTATTTGACTATCATTGCATAAATACCATATGGTCTTAATCACTGTAGCATTATAACAAGTCTTGATACCTGATAGTGTAAGCCCTCCAGCTTTGTTGTTGTTGTTGTTTTGAGATAGAGTCTTGCTCTGTCGCCCAGGCTGGAGTGCAGTGGCGTAATCTCAGCTTACTGCAAGCTCCGCCTCCCAGGTTCATGCCGTTCTCCTGCCTCAGCCTCCCAAGTAGCTGGGACTACCAGTGCCCGCCACTACGCCTGGCTAATTGTTTGTATTTTTAGTAGAGACAGGGTTTCACCATGTTAGCCAGGATGGTCTCGATCTCCTGACCTCGTGATCCGCATGCCTCGGCCTCCCAAAGTGCTGGGATTACAGGCGTGAGCCACTGCGCCCAGCTGTTGTTGTTTTAAGATTGGCTTTTCTAGGACCTTTGTGTTTCCATATAAATTTAAATTTTATTGATATTATTTTTAATTGACAAATCATAATGTATACATTTATGGGGTATAATGTGTTGTTTTGGTATACGTATGCAATGTGGAATGATTAAATCAGGCCAATCATCTTGTTGATTTCCACAAAAAAGAGCGTGCTGGTATTACTTTTGAGATTGTGTTTAACCTATATATCAATTTGGGTAAAATTAACATTAAAATAATGAGTTTTCTAACCAATAAGCATAATATATTAATCTATTTATTTAGATTTTTTTTAAATTAAAGCAATATTTTGTAATTTTCTATCTTATGCAGCTGTTTAATAACATTTAAAAATTGTTACTGTCTTTTCATTTTCTCCAACCTTGAAAAAACCCCCATCCAACCACATCTACTTTGTTTTTCTGTTAGACATGAATTTTTCTTAAATATTGTGTCCTTTTTTAAGTCTTCATTCCCCCAGCTCATAAGCACAATGAAGCATCATATTATGGCTGATAGTAAATGGAAAGAGGGATAATTAAAATCAGTGTACTCACATTATTACAAATTCACCACCAAATCTTAAGATGAATTTGAAAGCTCTAGGAGAGCTTTTTTTATCCTACCATTCACTACTAACACTAGGTTCCATACCTTTTTTCTTCAGTACACTTAGATTAGGGGCAGAAATGTTAGCAAAACCCACTTTGGTTATCAGCCATTTCTGCAATTACCACTAAAGCAACCCATTTAGTGCTTTGATGGGCCTATAAAAGGAAAACCTCTTCCAGTGTATTTAAAGAGGTGGTAGACTAGAAGAGGCTATTTTCTTAGCAAAATTTTGACCCGAGGTTCTCAGTCTAATGGTATACCCTTCAACGTTTATTCATTATGCATAAAATTAACTCCCTCTCTAGAGGTGGATTCTTCTTATGTCTTTAATTCTGTTCAAGAATTTCATTAGGAAATTTTGAGGAACTTCATTTCTGAAAAATCATTCAGCCTAAACCCTGGTTTCGAACTTTAGGCTGATTCTTCTGAGTTCTTTGAAACTTTGTTTTTTTCTTTAAGTTCATCTTCTAGTTTAATGCACCTAAGAGTTTATGAAGTGTTTATATTTACTTTATCTGGTTTGAACTTTATAACTCCCTAAGGCAAAAAGCATGCACATGCACACATGCATGTGCACACACACACAAGCTCTAAGAAATTTTTGCTCTCTTTTTTCTCAAACTTTATATATTCAAGGTCACTTTTTTGTTAGAAAGATTCCCAACATGATCTGGTATAGGGAATGATTTTTAAGATTAGTGTGAAACTCAAATGGCATCCTGATTTTTCAATTCAGAGATCTCCACATTTTTAGTTCTCTTGACACTAGTCAGTACCTACTACAGTTCCTAGCCTACCGATTTGCCTCTGCTTGCTCCAGCTGAAAAGTTTCTCTCAAAGGAAAGCATGCAAAGAATGCTAAGGATTATTTCTAGAATCGTTTTATTGTGTTTGGAAGCCTTGGCTCAGGCAGCTAGTCATGCAGATCATTTTAGTTTATCTATATTTAGTGCTGCTACAGCATGCCTATCTGACCAGATTATCTCCAACTTTATGGGATGGTAAGGACAAGAATATAGTAAACAAGATGGCCAAAATATACTTATTCATGCTATCTCCCTATTGGTTCTGATTCTGCCCTCTGAAAGTGCAGAGAATAGTTTCAATTCCTCTTCTACATAATAGCTCTTTAAAAATTTTAAAATAGCTGTGACTTCTTTTCCTCTTTGCCCCAAGCCTTCTCTTTTTCTAGTGTAAGCAACTAGATCTTTACTGTCTTGGTCATCCTCAACAAGCCATCTAATTAATTGGTATTGTGCCTGATGTTATCTACTTTTAAAATATAGCCTCAGATCAGACCTTGTTGAGTAGCCATGTTTGTTCATACAATGGAATATTATACAGCAATAAAATGTATGAATAATTTCTTGCATAGGAATGGGTGAATCTCAGCGATATAATGTTGAGTGAAAGAAGCCAGACACAGAAGAATATATCTTGATTACGTATATGTAAAAGTTCAAAAAACAGCAAAACTAAGTCAGGGCATATTGGTTCATGCCTGGGCAACAAAGCAAGACCCTGTCTCAAATTAAAAAAAAAAAATAAGCCACTAGTGTTCAGGGATGCATGTTTAGGTGGAAAAGCTATATATATATATATAAAAGGGCATGATTCTCCTAAAAGGCAAGTTAATGATTACTTAGGTGGAAGAGAAAGGCCTTAGTGGTTGGCAGGGGGATTCTGGGCTGCTGGAGATGTTCTTTTTCATGACCTGGGTGCTGGTTACATGGCTGTTTGATTCCTGGTAAACCATTGAGTTATATATTTGTGTGCTCACTGTTCTGTATGTGTTATTCTTTACAATATAAAAGGTTAAAAGGCTGGGCACAGCGGCTCACATCTGTAATCTCAGCACTTTGGGAGCCTGAGGTTGGGGGGTCACTTGAGCTCAGGAGTTTGAGACAAGCCTGGCCAACATAGTGAGACCTCGTCTCTACTAAAAATACAAAAAATTATCCGGCTGTGTGGCACATGCATGTAATCCCAGCTACTCAGGAAGCTGAGGCACAAGAATCGCTTGAACCTGGGAGGCGGAGGTTGCAGTGAGCCAAGATCATGCCACTGCACTCCAGCCTGGGTGACAGAGTGAGACTCTGTCTCCAAAAAAACAAAAACAAAAACAAACAAACAAAAAAACCCAAAGCTTTAAAAAAGTACAATGCTTTGTTGTTTTCAACCCTCTGTTGCTATTCTGGTAATCGTCACTGTTTCTCAAAGATTGTCAATAGAGAATCAGTAGTTTCATCTTTAAGTTCTTTTAGGTCTTATTCAAAGTCCAGCTAGGTAAAGAGAAATTACTCTTGTTGTTCCAAAAAGGGAATTTAATAAAAAGAATTAGTTGGCCGGGTGCAGTGGCTCACGACTGTAATCCCAGCATTCTGGGAGGCCGAGGCAGGCAGATCACCTAAGATCAGGAATTCGAGACCAGCCTGACCAACGTCGTGGAACCCCATCTCTACTAAAAATACAAAAACTAGCTGGGCGTGGTGGCATGCACCTGTAATTCCAGCTACTCGGGAGGCTGAGGCAGGAGAATCGCTTGAACCCGGGAGGTGGAGGTTGCAGTGAGCCGAGATTGTGCCACTGCACTCCAGCCTGGGTGACAAAGTGAGACACTGTCTCAAAAAAAAAAAAAAAAAAAAAAAGAATTAGTTACTGGCTGGGCACGATGGTTTACCTGTAATCCTAGCATTTTGGGACAGAGGCAGAAGGATTGCCTAAGGCCAGGAGTTTGACACCAGCCTAGGCAACATAGCGAGACCCTGTCTCTGCAAAAACATTTTTAAAAATTAGCCAGGAGTGGTGGTGCATGCCTGTAGTCCCAGCTACTCGGGAGGCTGAGGTGGATAGCTTGAGCCCAGGGGTTTGAGGCTGCAGTGAGCTGTGATCATGCCATTGCACTCCAGCCTGGGTGACAGAGGGAGACCCCAACTCTTAAAAGAATTGGTTACATATTGGGTACAATGTATACTGCTTGAGTGACGGGTGCACTGAAATCCCAGAATTCACCATTAAATAACTCATCCATGTAACCAAAAACTATTGAAATAAAATTAGTTACAGAGATTTCGGATACATGGCATAGTAAAAGGGAGAAAGGGAGTGGGACAAAAGGAAGAAGAGTGATACCCAAAAATCAGAAACTAATAGTCCTGAGGTAGAGCCCACAAGCTTGTAACTTTTGTTGCACTGTTAGAGACATTATCACAATCAGTCTAGATCTACCCAAGTATTACCACCTTGATTAGGGCTGAAAATACTATTGCTATCACTGCAACTCCTGCCAGCAACTGACACCCATTAGAGCCAAAAGCACTAAAAAGTTATAATTGGTAAGCATCTCTAAAATTGATAATAATGGTCACTACCTCTTTGTGTTGTTGAAATTAATGAGTTAATGTGTGTGAAGTGTTTAGAATAGATGCTGATCCATAGAAGACAAAATAAATGTCAGTTACTATTATTGTTACACGGTTAATCTTTTAAAAAGTATTTATTGAATACTTATTATTTGCCAGAAACTGTGCTAGATGCCTAGGATTGTCATGAGAATGAATTCAGAGAATGCATGTAGAGCAATCAGCACAGTACCCCCGTGTGGAAATAAGCAGAAGCCAAGAGATCTATTGAGTAGAGAATGCACCCTGCTGGTTGGTAGGGGTAAGGAAGGGGAAAAGATCATTTTTTTAAAAAGTCAGACATGAGTTTAAAGGTGGGATACCACTTATAAGATGACCTTGAGCAAATTACTTAGCCTCAACCAGTCTCAATTGATTTATTTGAAAATGAGAGTAATATGAAGTGCCTCTAAGCATTATGGTAAAAAATAAATAAGATAATTGGCATGTTGTATAGCACAGTAGATACTCAATACATATTTGTTTAGTTAATAAATACCTTTCTAACTCTCCCATTGCATTTCTTTTTTTTTAATTGAGACAGAGTCTCGCTCTGTTGCCCAGGATGGAGTTCAGTGGCATGATCTTGGCTCACTGCAACCTCTGCCTCCCAGGTTCAAGTGATTCTCTTGACTCAGCCTCCCGAGTGGCTGGGATTACAGGTGCCCGCCACCATGCCCAGCTAATTTATTTTATTTTATTTTATTTATTTATTTATTTATTTTTAGTAGAGACAGGGTTTCACCGTGTTGGCCAGGCTGATCTTGAACTCCTGGCCTCAAGCAATTCCCCCACCTCAGCTTCCCAAAGTGCTAGAATTACAGTCGTGAACCACTGTGCCCAGCCTCCCATTGCATTTCTTTTCTTTTTTGAGACAGAGTCTTGCTTTGTCACCCAGGCTGGCGTGCAGTAGCTCAATCTCGGCTCACTGCAACCTCCATCTTCCAGGTTCAAGCGATCCTCCTGCCTCAGCCTCCCGAGTAGCTGGGCCTACAGGCGTGTACCACCACGCCCAGCTAATTTTTGTATTTTTAGTAGAAATGTGGTCTCACCATATTGGCCAGGCTAGTCTCGAACTCCTGACCTCAAGTGATCCACCTGCCTCGGCCTCCCAAAGTGCTGGGATTACAGGTGTGAGCCACCATGCCTGGCCCTCCCATTGCATTTCTAATGTCATAAGTAAATCAAGAATGGAGGAGGAAGAATATGATATCCTCAGGGAAAGATATTTTGGCTAGTGATACTGTTGTAAACCCTGGCAAGAAACCTCTCACTAGCCTCACAGAGCAAAGCTTACATCAGAGAAAAATCCATCACCAATGATCTGTCACGTGATGCCTCTTAGTTCTATTTTCTCCTTATGTCTTAATAGATCTTATCTCTAAAAAATACTAATTCCAATACAAATGTTAGGATCAGTCCTAACACTCGAATATTCATTCAACAACTATTTAACGATCTTATACTATGTGTATTAGTGTGCTCAGGCTGCCATAACAAAATACCACAGACTGGGTGGCTTAAACAACAACATTTATTTCCACACAGTTCTGGAGGCTGGTAAGTCCAAAATCAGGGTGCTGGCCAATTTTGTTCCTAGTGAAGTCTCTTTTCCTGGCTTTTCCAGAGAGCTAGGTTTTTGTTTTTGTTTTTGTTTTTGTTTTAGCAACATACTACTATTTCTTAGTGTTTTTCAAACCTGCCACGTTTTAGTACCCACTACCACTACCCTAGATGTGGTTCTGATTTCTTATCTAGACCCTTGCTAGAGCCTCCTAAATAGTCTCCTTATCTCTGCCAATCAAATGTCCATACTCCTGCCAGAGTTCTCTGTAAACGTGAATTGGATTGTGTTTCATCTGCTTAGAATGCCTCATTGCCTAAAAAAGAAAGTTTAATTCCCTTAACATGGCATTCAATGTGCTTCACAAATCTGCCCCACTCTACCTTGTTCCATTTTCTTTGGCA
Source organism: Pongo abelii (assembly GCF_028885655.2). Classification (NCBI taxonomy): domain Eukaryota; kingdom Metazoa; phylum Chordata; class Mammalia; order Primates; family Hominidae; genus Pongo; species Pongo abelii. The sequence continues at coordinate 106,935,817 of NC_072008.2, forward strand.
TCACTCTCACTGCTCTGATGGCCTTCCCTGTAGCCCAACTAGACTATTAACTTTCCTGAACTTGAATATGAGAACAATGCACTTGCATACCTCTGCACACTTGCTCATGCTGTTTGCTCAGCCTGGAATGCTCTTCTCTGTCTAGTGACTGGCAGATATCAGCCCCTCTTGCAAGTCTCACAGACACTATCCCCTTTTGAGGTCAGAATTAATTTCTCAGTTCCTGCGCTATCAGGCTGAGGTTTTCCAAGAGCAGGAAACAGTGATAAAAAGCAGTAGTAATAGTAATAGCAGTAGCTGCAAGCTTTCAGTAAGGAGATCTTTTGGCTAGCTTGGACTGAAGAAAAGACTAGACAGCGTGGGTGCTTGGTTCGTGTCTGTGGGAGTCAGGAAGTATAATCAGATTCGCATGGGGGAAAGAGGCTGTCTTTTTGCTTTCAAGATGAACTACACCTAACCCATCCCACACTATCAAAGGAGAACTCTTAGAGCATGTCTTGCAGAAAAGAAAAATAATCATAGAAAAGTACTTGCCTCTGCCTCATACCTCCCCCTCACTGTGAGCCTTCTTACCCTAAGTGGGAGGTGTGTGGAACTCTGAGGAATCTGGAGAGTGTACCGATACATGGGTTCATAGCTTGTTGATGCTTAGGGTTCATTCTGCTCAGTCTGCCATTGTCCTGCTTCTCTCACAATTAGATTGTTCACCAATGGTTGTTCACCAGCCCACTGTTTCTGAGGTTCAGCCCATTGAGAGCAGAAAACAAAAACAAAACCTTCAAATGGCAAAGGGATTTGAGAGAAAACAGCAGAGCTGATACAGGAATGGCTGATGGTGTTAACCCACAGTGTATATGTCCTTGGGATCCCTGGAAGGACCAGAAATATTTCAGTGGGTTAGTTACTGTTTAAAGACAGTGGAATACCAGTCCAACGAGAGACCAGTGCAGCAAAGAATATAAACAGAGAATTTTATACAGTTCTGGCAATCCTATAACAAACAGAAGTACTCACACATGGTTTTATGTCAGTTTGTGAATTGAGTTCAAGAGGCCCTAAATCTAAGTGCTGTATGTAAAATAAAAGCAATTAGTGCAGCTGTTACATTGTATTCTCCAATCTGGAATCAAGTTATGGGCAGAAAATACAGAATATTTTTCCCGCTTCATTTTAATCACAGTTTGGAAGTTTATTTGTTGCTTCTTTTGTATCCCTTACAATGTTTGGCACTGCTGTACACAGAATAGACACTAAATAAACATGAAAGCCAGGAATGAGGTTAAAGATCCCTGCTTGATAGTCATTAGTATAGTCAAAACAGAGTTCTCACTGTCACTTCCCACCCTCCCTACATTTCTTATGAGCCTTGCCCCAGCAGGAGGCCCCCAAGCCCCTCAAGGTAGTCCTAAATTAATAGGCTCATCAGTAGGCTTTTCTCTCTGACATCGTTTCCTTTTTTTTTTTTTTTTTTTTTTTTGAGACGAAGTCTTGTTCTGTCACCCAGACTGGAGTGCAGTGGCATGATCTCAGCTCACTGCAACCTCCACCTCCGCCTCCCAGGTTCAAGTGATTCTCCTGCCTCAGCTTCCCGAGTAGCTGGGATCACAGGCGCGTGCCACCACGCCCGGCTAATTTTTTGTACTTTTAGTAGAGACGGGGTCTCACCATGTTGGCCAGGCTGGTCTTGAACTTCTGACCTCAGGTGATCCACCTGCCTCGGCCTCCCAAAGTGCTGAGATTACAGGTGTGAGCCACCGTGCCCGGCCACTATTTCCTTTTCTTGGGATCAGTTGAAGTACCCCAATTCACAAAGCTAATTCCAGAAATAGGGTTGCTGGGAGAAATTGGGGGTAATTTGTTAGGTTCTGGGCTTTGCACCTAAGAATCACTGCCTTAATTCTGTGCTTTATAGTGTGATGGAAAACATTGGTGCTAAGGACTGGGCTTGTTAGCAGGAATCTTCTCCTCTAGAATGGAATGCATTGATATGCAATAATGTCCTCTTTGGCATTTATATTCTTCTGAAACTTCAGTAACGCAACAAGTCATTCTCTGGCATCCAAGTGTAATTTCTACTTTACCTCCTTGAATCACAATACTTTCTCTACTGCTCTTCTTAGCACATTCTTCTTCCCCAGAACGCTTTCAGCAATGGGCCCATGAAACTGGTGGAAGGTCCCTAAAATTTTATTCCATTATCTATTATGTATTGTTCATTGATCCCTGACAGGTTTGCTCTGATTCAGCATGAATAACAATACTAGCTAACATTTATTGAATACTTACCATGTGCCAGGCAATGTGCTAGGCACTTCATATATGCATCTCATTTAATCCTCATACCTACCCTCTGGCAATTTTAGTCTTTTCATTTTACCAAGAGGGAAACTAAAATCAATAAGCAGATAGTAGCATCAGGATTTGAGCCCAGGCAGTCAGCCTTCAGATCCCATGCTGGTAACCACTATGCTAGTACCACTCTTAAGTATTAAGAGTTGAATATGAGTTAGCTGTGCTCTGGCAGCCTGCTTACTCTTAGCTACTCTTAGGAGAAAGGCTTGGGACCTGGGGAGTAGGCACCCCAAACCCACAACCTTAATAGCTAAAGTTTTCTTGTGGGTAGAGTGAGGGTAAGATAGGGAGGACACACAGAACTTCAGTCTGGTACTTCCTTTTTAACTATTGGGTCACTTAATCTCTATGTACCTCACTGTCTCCATTTATGAAGTGGGAGCAATCTCCCTGGCTTGCTTTCTATTTCTGAAGCAAAATACTGAATCAAACTGCTTCTAAGACTACAAAGGCTCTCCGAAGGTTTAGCTGATTGTAACCATTATCTCCAGAAGCTAGAGTGTTCTGATACAAAGAAGTGTAATGGGAATGATTCAGGTAAAATAGTGGATTGGAGAGGGGACAATGTAGAACTGCTGGAGTAGGATTTGCTTATTATTGGTAAGATGATTGCAATAAGAGATTATTATTTAGAACATACCATAGAATTACAAAGCACTTTACAGCTATTCTTCAGTACAGTCCTACAAATTGATATAAGACTAAAAATAATGAGGCCAGGCCTGAAAGGTTACTCAGTGGGCAGTAAGTATGAATAGTCATTGAAATGAGAAAATGACAAATATACCTCTCAGGTCCAGCACAGTATATCTCCAAGAGCCCTATTCCCTGCTCATATAGCTGTTTCCAAGAAGACTCTGGCTTAATGTGGTAGCTGCATAGGGGTAAGGATCCAGGCTGCTTTGGTGATGTTTGGGGCTGCTTAGCACTGTACTTTGGAAGAATTGCATGCCTTAACACCCCTCTGCACTTCCACTGCCTTATTATAGCACTTTTCTCATTCCACTTTGTTTAATAGTTGTTTGAGTAGGTGTCTGCCTCCCCTATTAGACAGAGATTGTGAGTTAGTCATTTTTGAATCTTGCTTTGGTGTTGGAAATGTTTTACACTGAGCAGGCCCTCCCTTATGTGCTTTCCAACCCCAGGAACCTAATTAATTTCGACTGATCCCAGTCCTCGATGGCCTAATAATAGGTAGATTAAGCACATGCTTAGGAAACCAGCTAAATAGAGGCATTAAATATTTTTTTTTTAAAGATTTGAGTATTGGATATATTTTTAAAGAAAGGATCAGTTGGGTGGTAACACAATGAGATACTACTTTATAACTTCTAGGATGGCTATACTAAAAAAGACAAGTATTGGCAAGAATATGCAGAGATGGGAACCCTTGTACATTGCTGGTGGAGATGCCACTTTGATGAACGGTCTGGCAGTTCCTCAAAAAGTTAAATGCAGAGTTATCATATAACACAGCAATTCCATTCCTAGGTATGTACTTAAAAGAATTGAAAACATATATTCATACAATAAACTTGTACACAAATGTTCATAGCAATAATATTCATAATAGCCAAAGGGTGGAAACACCTAAATGTCCATCAATTGATGGATGGATAAATAAAATGTGGTATATGTATACAATGGAATATTATTCAGCCATACATAGGAATGATGTAGTGAAGCTTGATGATAATATGCTATGTGAAAGAATCCAGACACAAAAGACCACATATTGTTTGATGTCATTTGTGTAGAATGGCCGGAATAGGAAACTTTATAGAGACAGAAGGTAGATTAGTGGCTGCCTAAGCCTGAGAAGGGACTGGGGGGATATTGGTGGTGACTGATAATGGATATGGAGTTTTTAGTTTGAGACAGAGTTTCGCTCTGTCGCCCAGGCTGAAGTGCAGTGGTGCAATCATAGCTCACTGCAACCTGGAACTCCTGAACCCAAATGGTCCTCCTCACGCAGCCTCCCGAGTAGCTGGGACTAAAGGCACAAGCCACCATACCTGGCTAATTTTTAAATATTTTTCAGTAGAGACGTAGTCTCACTGTGTTACCCAGGCTGGTCTTGAACTCCCAGGCTCAAGCAATCCTCCTGCCTTAACTTCCCAAGGTGCTCAGATTATACCACACCTGGCTGAATTGTGCACTTTTAAAAAGTGAACTGTATGACAATAAGAAAGAATTGCAGTTGTAATTATGAAAAAGTTCAGATTTTGTTGAATTCTCTCATGCTTATTTTATAGGTTAGTATTATTTATATCTTAAATTATTTATGGGCATTTAGGGTTTGTACCATTATCTATCTCTTTCATTCTTGGGGTTTTTTGTTTGTTTGTTTTTCCTTTTTTTTTGTTTTGTTTTGTTTTGTTTTGTTTTTAGATGGAGTCTCGCTCTGTTGCCCAGGCTGGAGTGCAGTGGTATGACCTTGGGTCATCACAACCTCCACCTCCCGGGTTCAAGTGATTCTCCTGCTTCAGCCTCTTGAGTAGCTGGGACTACAGGTGTGCACCACCATGCCCAGCTACTTTTTATATTTTCAATTGAGACGGGGTTTCACTATGTTGGCCAGGCTGGTCTCAAACTCCTAACCTCGTGATCTGCCTGCCTCGGCCTCCCAAAGTGCTGGGATTACAGGTGTGAGCCACCACGCCCAGCCATCGTTCTTGGGGTTTTAAAATGTCTTACCCTAGCCCTGTTGTACTCTAGCTGTGCATCATACATCATATTGAATCTTTCCTTCTTTGCCTTCCCCTTCAAAAATCATTTGCCCTGTATCCCATGCCTGTCTGGTGATTAGAATGAAAGAGACAAACTAATGAGTATAATGTATAGTAACTGAAGATAGCACTTTCATTTTGACAGATGCTTTAACTTGAAGGAAATGATTAATAGGGAATTGCAGGCACCATGGTGGGGCCAGCAGGGGAAGTCATTTTTATTAGTGATAGCATTTCAGTCCTCCTCAAATTATACCAAGTAGGTACCTACTAACTCCACTGACTCCTGTGAGATCGAATTTAAGATGGGATCTAAGAAAGGGCCAATATGGTAGCTCCAAGTTTGACTGGTTATTGTCCTGTATGAGGCATCCTTTTATCACTGACAGAGTCTCACCTTGACATTGTCACTTTGCCTCTACCAAGCAAATAAATACCTTGTCTTTCTTTTGTGAGACAGATAGAGCTTGCTACTAGATATAAAACAGACAGCTCTTGTTGTTTAGGCCCAGGTTTGCTTTAGATTCTGAAGCAACTTCAGGGTTTAAAGGCATCCCTGAAATGGGTCTCTACCAGTTGGTGGTCAAGGTACTTGCCACCCATATATGCCAATATGTGCTTTCAAGTGCATCTAGAATTATGAAGTGGTAAGTTCTAGGATGTGTCCTATTTGTAACACTGTGGCCCTGCCTAAAAGTAGGAGAGATGTGGGAAGAGTATCAGCTTTAGAGTCAGGTGGATTTGGGATTGAATCCCAGCTTGCATTTTTTTAATTAGCTTTATGAATTTGGACAAGTTACTTTTAACATCTCTGAGCTGTAGTCTCCTTGTCTGTAAAGTTGGAAATAATAACCCTTACCTCACTGAATCATTGTGAGCATTGCAGGAGGTAACAGATGTCAAGTGCCTTACACTACTTGGCACAGAATACAGTTTCAAAAATGTTAGTTCCCTTCCCCTCTCAATCCAAGTTACAAGCAAGAAGTGAGTGACCATCTTGCCTCAGTATCCTAAACACAATGAAAGTACAAATCAATAGCAGTTCTCTTTAGCCTAGAAAATCAGTAGTTTTTTTTTTTTTTTGAGATGGAGTTTTGCTCTTTTTGCCCAGGCTGGAGTGCAATGGCGTGGTCTTGGCTCACTGCAGCCTCTGCCTCCCGGGTTTAAGTGATTCTCCTGCCTCAGCCTCCCAAGTAGCTGGGATTACAGGCAACTGCCACCATGCCCGGCTAATTTTTGTATTTTCAGTAGAGATGGAGTTTCACCATGTTGGCCAGGCTGGTCTTGAACTCCCAACCTCAGGTGATCCACCTCAGCCTCCCAAAGTGCTGGGATTACAGGCGTGAGCCACCGTGCCCAGCCGAAAATCAATAGTTCTTATTGAATTGTGTATGTTTTCTTGGAAGCTCATGTGAAAGGTTGCTAGTGAACGTGCATATGTCTAGCAGTCTGGGCTGAAAGGAGGATAGGAAGGTTGATAATGTGAAAGATAGTGAATAAACCTGAACTGTGTGGTTGGTATGTCTACTTAAAGAAATATAGTATCTGATCTAGCATGGAAACAGGGAGCTAATTACATTCCTGGCATGACGTCCTTAGCTGTTATAGTCTACTCTAGGATGTATGTCCTTTGCATATAGGAAAACCACCAGGACCTTGAAGCAATAGAAATAATAATCTCTTACATTTGAATAGCACTTTATAGTTTCAATATATATTCACATCCATAATCCCATTTGAGTCTCAATCCAAATGAGTGAAGTAAACAGGGCAGACAGCTATTATTTCCTATCTGGTGAAGGAAAAATCAAAGCTCAAAAATGTCAGTGACAATTTTGTAGCAAAATTGGGATTAGAACCTTTGTCTTTTGACTCCTAATTCAACATTCTTTCCACTATACCACTTTAACTGTAGCTTGAATGGTTTTGGCCTAAATGGAATATATTTGAAAACATAAATAGAAGTTATGTTATATAACATCCCAGCTGCTGGGTCTGGTTTAGCAGAAGCTTGAAGAACAGCAGAAGAGGGTGGGAGGTAACCAAGTGTGTAAAATGAGTTCCGCATTTTCAGATGTTCAACAAAAGCAACAGAGAGTGCTCAGACCATTGACTGGGACAATACTGATTCTTTAACCCTTAGTCTGTTATGGCTTTGCATTATTCCTTATCAACTCCAATGACGAATTCCAGCCTTTTCGACATTGTGCCCCTACATTTTTAATCTGTTCCTCCAACTTAACCTGTTCCTTCAACTTATCACCCAGCCTCCTGCATCTATATCATACATGGTGAAAATCCCTCCCTCCTACTCTCTGACTCATTCTCTCATCTGAATTCATATTAATCTTGTTCGTCCTGAGACATTTGCCTCTATCTGTTCTTCTAACCTTTTTGGTTTTTCTGCATGGAACCTCAATTAATTGGAAGCAATCTCTGCTATGTAAATCAAATAATATGGCAGAAGATATTCTGCAAATAATAGCTGGCAAAGATTTATTATTATTCTGCATTTTCTAAGGGATATTTTTTACTTTCCAAGCTTACTGAAACCTGGGTATTCTTTGCTCTGATGATGCTGCTTCCCTCTAAACTTTCTCCAGTTTGTCCATAACATAGCCTTAAACTGGTTGTGTGTGTGTACCTGAGATGGGACTTTCTTTTTTAAAAAACTTTATTTATTTGGAGACGAGGTCTCACTATACTGCCCAGGCTGGTCTCAAACTCCTGAGCTCAAGAAATTCTCCTGCCTCAGCCCACCAAAGTGCTGGGATTACAGATGTAAGCCACTGTGCCTGGCCCAAGGGGGTGGGGCTTTCTATAGTGGGGAAACATTCTTCCCACTTCCCAGCTCATCGGAGTCAACATACTTCCTGCTCCTCGCATGTTTTTCGATAGCAGGGAAAGGGAGGAAACCAAAAGATTGCAGAGGAAAGCAAGAGAGGAAACAATGTATAAGAAGTTCCCAGAGGGGATACAGAGAAAATGGCCTGAGGTCATGGGAAGAGGGGTTGACCTTAGGGAGGTAATAAGTGATTTCATTTTGTCTGGAGACAGTAGGAGGGAAAGACTGGAAGACATTCTGAGATAGAGAAGTTTGCAGGGATAACATCCACCTTTTCAGTAAAGCAAGAGAATGAAAGTTATTTGCTGAGGTAGGTGGCTGGGGTTGGGTGTCTGGTAGACATGAACAGAAGTAGTTGTTTTGGTAAACATGGTCAGGGACCAGCAAATAAGGCTGTGGAATGGCAAAACAGAAATGAGAATAAGCTATACCACCTCTCCCACCCACAAAGGACAAAAATACAGTTTATTTCTCCTTTAGCAATGCAGCAATAGGCAGACTAGGAAGAATCAATACAAGGAAAGGCCAGTATGAAGAAGATCCATTTGGGGACGAGGCCCACTCTTCCAATATAAAACCGAGTTGTCCGTTTTTTCCACCCTCACTACCAACTGCTCTACCTCAGGCCCTTATCAGATGAGTACTGCAACTGCTTCCTACCAGGCACCCAGGCTTCCAGCCTTTCCCCCCCTCAGATTCATCCTTCGTTTCACTTATCACTCTATTGTATTTGTTTTTAATTAACTGTCTCACCCATTAGGCTATGAGCAACTTGAAGGCAGTCTTCCAGTCTTCTCTGTGCCCCTGGGGTCTAGCACAGAATATGGAATGTAGTAGACACTCAGTAATGGTTCTTTGAATGAAAACCACTGGAGCGATATTTCTAAAACATAAACCTGATCATGCCACTTGCCTGCTTAAACATTTTAAATGATCTTTAGCATGGTACTCCAGCGCCCCCATGGGCTGATCCCATGTGCTTCCATAGCTTCATTTCCTGCCACCTTCTCCCCTTTCCCACCCATATCCCTGTCTTAAGTTAACCATACTTAACTAGGACGTGCAGTTCCTCAGCAGGCTGTATGCTCTTACCTTTGTGCTTTTATACATGCTTTCTCCCTATCTGAAATACCCTAGCAAAGTCCTGTGCAGTGGTACCAGGGTGAGCCTTGAACATCCTTCTGCCAGTTACCAAGGTGAAACTAAAGTCAAAGCTTGTGGCCCGACCTACTTTTATCTTTCTTTGCCCTTCTCCGAAAATAGTTGAGCCTAGCCTATGTGCTTATTGGGCATGTGGTAACCTGATGCCGAGGGTGAGTAGTGAGTCAGGTTCCCATGTGTTTTGTATATGTCTGTCACAGTTGTTCTGTGTGTGCCTTCCCAAACTATTTCTCACAATGTTCCCTCTGGTCTTTCTTCTAGCTAGCTCCCCGCTCCAACTCATTCCAAGTCAGTTGTAAAGGACTCTGAGGTCCCTGGTTCTGGATGGTACTGACAAACCCTGTAAGCTTCCAGGGCTACGATGGAGGGCGAGACAGGGTCAGGCCTGGGCTAGGCTAGGTAGCTAAGAAATGTTCTGTTGCGGATGTGTAGGTTGAGAAGCCGGATGTGTTTTCAAAAGCCCCTTCAGAAATCAAAGGCCTTTTCTGCACCTGCATGGGGGCCTGCCTTTTGCTATTTGGACCAGATAGGAAGGGCTACTTACACAGCTCTGAAAGCTTGATGACAGGGGCAATAGGTTCCTATGTTGCTTATTTTGAAGAGGAGATCAGGCCATATTTCTAGCCTTTTACTGAAGCTAGCAACTTAAGTTTTTAAAATTTCACCTCAAAAGGAAACATACACGTATATACACACTATTTTCTAGCTGAAGGTTTTCAATAATAGTAATGATCATCATGATGACCACAGTTATTAATGATATATTATATGTATCAAAATTGCTAAAAGAATAGATTTGTAAGGTTCTCGCTGCAAAAAAAATGATAAGTTGGTGGGATGATGAATATGTTAATTAGCTGGGCTGAATTTTTTGCATAGTATACATAGATCAAAACATCACACTGGAGCCCATAAATATATACAATTATTATTTGTCAATTAAAAATAAATAATAAAAATACTTCATAAAAAAATCACATAATAATTTTAAAATGGAACAAAAAAAAAACAATAATTCTGAGTCCTTTAGACACTTTGTAAACACTAGTCCTAGATCCTATGTAAATACTAGTCCTAGATCCTATGTAAATACTTAGTCCTAGGAAGTATTTTCTTTCTTTCTTTCTTTTTTTTTTTTTTGAGACAGAGTCTTGCTCTGTTACCCAGGCTGGAGTGCAGTGGTGCAATCTTGGCTCACTGCAACCTCCACCTCCCAGGTTCAAGCGATTCTCCTGCCTCAGTCTCCTCAGTAGCTGGGATTACAGGCGCACACCACCACACCCAGCTAATTTTTGTATTTTTTTTAGTAGAGACGGGGTTTCACCATGTTGGTCAGGCTGGTCTCGAACTCCTGACCTTGTGATCCACCTGCCTCGGCCTCCCAAAGTGTGGGATTATAAGCGTGAGCCACCACGCCCAGCCCTAGGAAGTATTTTCTAAGTTCCAGTGCCATCAAAGCTTATAAAATTTTTAGAGGCAAATCAGTGAACTTAAGCAACCCACTCCCAACCAGTCTTTGTCTCTCTCCATATACACCCTGTTCCCAGAGATGGAGGGAGGAAAGAAGAAAGCTGCTTTTATCCTTTGCCGTGGCCTGGGACTGCTGGGGCTTTAAATCTTTGTATGTTTGTGTAGGAGGATGAGGATGGGGACTTTCTGACTGCTATTCATCCACCTATTCATTCAATTTACTCATTCAACATATATTTATTAAGTAACCTACTGTGTGCTGGGCACTTGGTAAAGGGATATAATCTTATCTATCCTGCCAGTGGCTTCTCCCAGGTCTCTGAGAGTGTTTGGAGCTCATACCCTCTTCTCTTTAACAAGCATGACAGTTAAAAGAGTAAGGGCTGGTATGGACAAAAGCAGGAAGGTACCTGGGGTAGTAGTCATTGAGGGGAGTCATGGAGGAGCTGTATTTTCCCGAATTATTCAAGATCCATTTTGTTTCCCCAATTTGTTGAGGCTTTTTCTACATATGAGATCCAAGAGGGTGTGAAGATGAGACTTAGGCGTGACTGGCAGACTGTCCTGAGCCCAAAACTGTACCTTGAGTACCAGTGATGATTCTAGATCACAGCATTTCAACCCTCAACACAGAAGCAGAATCCTGGACTGGCTACCGAGGGGCCCCTGCCAGCTGCTGGCTCCAAAGTTGGTTTTGTCTGTGGGCTAGATCGGTGTAAGTTGGGGTCCAGGCTGCTCGCTCAGCAGTCTGATTGATCTCCAGGGCTCTTTTGTCTCCTCCTCCCCAGTGGAAGCCTCTCCCCCCTCCCCCTCTCCCCCTCTCCCCCTCTCCCCCTCTCCCCCTCTCCCCCTCTCCCCCTCTCCCCCTCTCCTCCTCTCCCCCCTCCGCCTCTCCCCCTTTCTCCCTCTTCCCCCTCTCCTTGTCTCCTTCTCTCCCCCTCTGCTTCTCAGGCTCTTCCGCTTTCCTCCTCTGCTTCTAATGAATTGACATCTCCAAGAGCCGCCACATCTCTGGTAGTTTTACAAAACTGTCCTTGCTCTTCCTGCGTTTGCCCAGTCAAGGGTATTTTTGCCTGAGGTCGGAATGATGCTGTTAGTCCTGGTGATATGATTGCATAGCAACACAGAGCAGCTCTGAGAGGGGAGGAGGAGGAGAAGAAGGAAGACAGGGAAGTGGGAGAGACAGAGGGAGAGTGTGCATACAGCAGCTGTCGGCATCCCTGTCTCAGGGACTTCTTTGCTGATTCACAGAGGCAGCCCAGCCTCGGCCTCCCAGCTTACAGCTGCCGCCTGCTTCTCAGACCTGACGGAATCAGAAGGTAGGCCACAGAAAAATTATTTCCAAGCCTTGCCCTTTTTCAGCTGGCTGAGGGGAAATGACTGAGGGAGGGGAAGCTCCAGAGGTACTGTGTGGCGGGCGAGGGGTGGGGGGAGAGAGGGAAAATGTGTGTGTGTGTGTGTGTGTGTGTGTGTGTGTGTGTGTGTGTGTGTACGCGTGCCTGCCTGCGGTCTGCTTGCATGTGCCTTTAGGGGAAAACTTGCATTTAAAAATGCCCACAATAAAGTAGTCACCATTTAGATTCATAAAGAAAAAAAAAAAAGATGCCCAAGAATAGAAACTCAAGCCGATTTGAGCAACTAAGGTCTCAAAATGAATAGGAAGGAGGTACACAGTTTGCTTCTTTGAGAAGAGAGGGGCATTTATTTTAGGTTCTCAATAGCATGCTTTTTGTCCAAGGGTGTATTTCTTGGCAGGAGGGAAGGAAAGGTGTGTGGAAAGCATTGGCTAACAAGGGAGGAGAGAGGAAACATGGGACCTTGGAGCAGTTTCCCTGAACAAATGAGTATTCTGACCAGCAGACAGGACACAGGAGTTCTTTGCTGAAGTAAACCAGGCTCTGACCTAAGAGCCTGGAGCTGAAGGGCTCATCTCATCTCTGTATTTACTTCCTGGCTCTGTTGTTTTTCCTGTGACATTTTTTCCCTCTTACCTTCTCCCCTGGTTTCCTTTCTACACCCTGTAATCAGGAGGCATCTTTCCACTCTTGAAAGCATAGCTTGGAGTGGTTTCAAATAGGGCTTGCTTCTCTTGGAGTCCAACACCCTATCACCTGCTGCTCTCACCACCTTTCCCGGCATCAGACCAAGTGCCCCAGCCTAGTAAGTGGGCCTGAGACTATATGGGTAGTTAATGTTTATCCTTCCTTTGGTAGGCGGGTCGAGCCAGGCCTCACAGGTGTTGGGTCTAAGCAAGTGGCAAGGCTGGGATGGGGTGGGGTGGGGTGGAGTGGGGTAGAGGAGAATGTCAGCAGCAGCTGCCGCCTGCTTCCGTTGAAAGCATGGTGCATGCTGTCTGGAAAAGAACATACTTTTTAAAAATGTTTTCTTTTTGATTGTCAAAAGAACAAAAGCCTTAAAAAAGCTCTATGTCTAGTTCATCTTAATTCCTGACTTTTCTAAAGAATCCTTGTTTCTAGATGAAAGGCCCTCAGGTAAATCACTTTTTAAAAGGCCTGTGGGAACCACAAGTCTCAGGAGATTTTCCTTCTAAGGTTTGCGTGGGGAGATGATCCCAGAGAATCTCAGGGCCTTCTAAGGAAACCTCCGTGAAAAGGCAGTGTTGGAAGTGGCAGTGTTGTGTCCTGTTTCTGAAAGAAGACCAAGCCCCTCTGTCTCTGGGTTGGCAGGCCTCTGTCCTGTAGTCTTGCTTTCTGTAAACCATTGCTGGGGGTTGAAGGCACATGGAAAGAGCTCCTCTTCCTGTGAGATTTGTACTTCTAGGCATTCAGCCTCAGCTAAGTAGCTCTGTGCTCCAGGTCAGATTACCCTTCAAGTCCACCATAAAGGAGGGGAGCATATCTTGAAGCAATGAATTTAGCAAAGGCCCCAAGCTAGATGCGGAGAGCACATCTGGGATTCAGCCCTTCTAACTGTAGATGCTCTGAAGTTTCTGATGTTGGATCTGCCACCATGCCAGCTAGGATGGGGTCTCACTAATGAAGGCCAAGAAGATAGCCTTCTAAACCTCTCAGGGATACACACTCAGAGGAAACCCATTCAGTGGAAATTATACTATGAAATGACATTCCTTCCTTACGAAGGATTCTAAACATGCATCAGCAACAAAAATTGCAAGTGAGATAAATCCTTCTAGGATAGGGTTTACCAAACCAATGTTCTGTAGAGCCCCATCCTGAAAGAATGTTAATAGATTATGTTTTAAAATAAGCGTTGGGTGTGTGTGTGTGTGTGTGCATGCATGTGTGTGTATTCTGCAGTTCAATACTTTTTTGGAAATGCTTCTTAACCAAATTCTCATTTTGGAGAGTCACAGTGTATGTAACGCATATTAAAGACTCTGAGAAGTACTGCTGTAAATGAATCTGTTTAATTTTATTTAATCCAGTACATCCCAGACTGGTTTGACCAGGGAACACTTTTCTGTATGGAAAACACTTTTTGCCTCTTGCAGATACAGTTTGGGGAACTGCTGCAAAAATAAAATAAAATAAAATAAAAAATAAAAAAATAAAAAACTGGAAGAAATCGTCACATGGATAACACTTGTAAAATAATCTAGTCCAACAATGCATTTCTAAACATGAAAAACCCAAGAGGTTAATCATATTGTTTTCCTTCCCATAGCTGATGAGAATCTGGGATTATCTCCTGATTCCCCAGCCCACTGTACCCAACTGCTGCTTCTCTAGCAGGTCCCTTCCTGTGAAACTAGTCCCAGGAAAATGAAGCAGATTTAAGGAATAATCCTTAAATTTTGAGTGCAACATTTACATTTAATACATTTCTTCTAGTATTTTGCTATATGCAAAAATTGTCAACTTTCTTTTCAGCATGGGCTTTGTTGCATTCTTTTAAACAATGTGTTATGAAATATCTTTGTTCATTCAAAAAGGTATAAAAATAATATGGTGAAAATCAGGTTATTCATTGCCCAGCTTAATAAAGAAACATTACCAGTAGAGTTGAAACCTTCTGTCTATTCTCCATGATTAAAGTTCTCTCTTTCCTTCCAAAGTAACCACTATCCTGGATTTGGTGTTTATTATTCCCATGCATTGATTTATATACTTTTACTACACATGTATATATTTTTAAACAACATATACTACTGCTTTATATGTTTTAAAAGTTTATATCAGTGGTGTATCATATGTATTCTTCTGCAATGTGATTTTTCTTTTCTTTTTTTCCCCCCCAAGAGACAAGATCTTGCACTGTTATCCAGGCTGGAGTGAAGTGGTGTGATCATAACTCACTGCAGTCTCGAGCTCCTGGGCTGGAGTAATCCTCCAGCCTCACCACCCCCCAGGTGGCACCACCATGCCCAGCTAATTTTTTTTCCTTCATAGAGACAGGGTCCTGCTATGTTGTCCAGGCTGATCTCAAACTCCTGGCCTCACGTAGTCCTCCTGCCTCAGCCTCCCAAAGTGTTGGGATTACAGCCATGAGCCACTGCACCTGGCTTGAAACTTATTTTTTCTATTCAATGTTATATTTGTGAAAAGCATCCATGTTGTAACACGGGTCTCTAGTTTACTCATTTTTTTCATTATTGTATACTCCTGTAATGACTATACCACACTTTATCTATTCTGCTGTTGATGGACATTTAGGCTATTTCTAGTTTTGAGCAATCACAGAGGTACTGTGATCATTCTTGTGTAGCTATTCTCAGGTGACAATTTCTACTGGGTAAATATCTGGGTGGAATTGTCCCCTTACAGGGTATGTGCATTGTCACCTTTGGGAGATATTGTCAAATCACTGTGCAAAATAGTTTACTAACTTACACTCCCACCATCAGTGTATAAAGGTTTCAGGTTTATTGCATTAATTGACTCTTAAGAGTTTTCTCCCATGGGGATGCATCTCTGATTTTTTTAATTGGATAATAAATTTTATTTCTCAAAATTGCTTGACAGCTAAACTTCTCAGGAATACGTTTCCTTGTTTTCATTTGTAAATGAGGGGATTGGCCTAGATGATCTCAAAGGTCCTTTCTAGCTTGAAAATCTGAGTTTCTATGATTTATTCATTAAATCAAGTACATCTGAAGCAGAACCTTGGTTTTTTGGGTGCATTGCAGGAATTATTTTAGGAACTGTAACAAAGTTTGTTACCAATGAAATGTGTATCTTCTCTCTTACTGCCATGCTGTCAGGTAGAAAGCCAGTGGTATGAGAGAAAAGGCAGTTACACAGTTGTTACCTTGGATTGGGGAGAGGATTCTGTAGCCCATGGGAAGGGGGTCTCCTTCCCATTGCCCTGTTCTTTACAGAACCTCTTCATCTTAGAAGTCTTCCCTATCTCTTGAATTTTTTCTCCCAAGAATAATAAATGTTTGCTTTTTTTTTTTTTTTTTGAGATGGAGTCTCGCTATGTCGCCCAGGCTAGAGTACAGTGGCACAATCTTGGCTGGGAGGCTGAGGCATGATAATCACTTGAACCCAGGAGGTGGAGGTTGCAGTGAGCCGAGATCATGCCACTGCACTCCAGCTGCACTCCAGCCTGGGCGACAGAGTGAGACTCCGTCTCAAAAAAAAAAAAAAAAAAAAAACAAAAAAAACGGATGTCCAGGCTTCCTTTCTGCACATACACACAGTAGATTTTTTAAAAATGTTTTTATAAAATTGGAGTTCCACTAAACATGCTATTCTGACATTTGTTTTCTTTGGCCTAAAATATATAACTTTGAAATCTGTCCAAATCAGTGCATATAGATCTACCTGTTTCTTTTTAACAGCTATGTAATATTCCGCCGTGTGAGTGGCTATCGTAATAGATAACATTTGAATATTTACTAAATGCCAGAAACCATGAATTAACTCCTCTCAGCAAATCTAAGAGGTAGGTCTTTTTGTTATCCCTGTTTCACAGATGTGGGGACTGGAGCACAGTAAGGTTGGGGAGCTTGTCCATATCTGTGCCGATAAGTAGCCAAGGTGCAAGCCAGAGCATCCTGGTTCAGAGCCTATGCCCCAGACAATAATGCTGTGATATGTCTCAGACGTAGTCTACTCACCAGTCCCCTGTTGGTGGACATTTGAGTGAATGCAGATTTTTGCTATTGCAAACAATACTGCAGCAGAATCTTTGTCCACTTCTGGAGGTCTTTTTGTAACATAGGCTCTTAGATTTCTCCGGTTTCTAGGTGGAAAGAGCTTATTTATTGAAAAAAAAATTATTGAGCTCTAGGCATTGGGGAGGCTCTGAGCTTAAAATAGGAGACTTGACCAGAATTTCACTTCTCAGATGTCCTGTAAAGGTCACTTAAGTGCTTTTCACGGTTTGCCAGCCTGGTGCTGCCCCAGACCTTAGACTCACTGCATCTTGTCTGTTTTTAATTGCTTGTGTCTTTGCCTGGGTAGTGGCATAACTGAGTCAATGCTTGGGCTCCCACCTGGTGGTCCATAGCCAAAAATTGTCTCCATTGTATCCATTGTATGGATACACTTGCCAGGTATCAGTGATTACAATGCCTCAGAGCCTGGGTTCTAGAATTTACAGAGGCAGAATAGCATAATGATAAATAACTTGTATTCTGAGACACAACTGCCTGGGTACAAATCCCAGCTCTTCACGATGTATTCACAATATGACTCTGAACAAGTTACTTACCATCTCTGGGCCCCCATTTTCTCATCCATACAATGAGGATAGCAATAGTAACTACTTTATAGGGTTGTCGTAAGGATTCAATGAGTTAATGTATGTAGACTGCTTAGTTAATATATATAAAACAAGAATACAGTTATTATTTATTTGGCTATGGAAAAGCTGGCACACCAATCTTTCCGTAAAATAGTTGGTGACCTCCTTGCATTTTGGTGGGGAGTGGAGAGGGGGCAAAGAATTAGCTGTTATTAAATAGGTAATGTGTTCACATGGGTCAAAATTCAAAAAGTACAAAATGATATTTAGTAAAAAATTTTATCTCCTATTGGCAACATGGGGCTTATGTGGTGTGGGGAATAATTCTGTTTCTCAACCTGAGAAGTGATTATATGAATTTACTTTATAATAATTTAATATACTTTACATATATGCTTTATGTACTTTTATAGGTATATTTCTCATTTTGAAAAGGGCAGAAATAGTAGAAATCCCAAAGACATGGGGAGAATTTTTACTGCTCAGTTCCCTTCTCCAGTGGTAACAGGCTCTTTTGTATACTTCCAAAGATATTTTTTTGCATCTATAAGCACATATTTTTAATATACAAATGTAGACTACCCACTGCCTTGATTTTTCTCTTGTTTTCTTTTTACTTAAGGTATATCATAAGAGATCATTTTGTATTGGCATATAAAGAGTTCTTAATTATTTTTTAAGTAGCTGTATAGAATTCCATTGTATGGATACACCATTATTTAATTAGTCCCCTAGTGATAGACGTTTAAGTTTTTGCAATTTTTTTTTTTTGCCATTTCAAGCCTTGTTTCAAATGCTGACATTGTACTTATTATTGTACTTGTTTCAAATGCTAGCATTGTACATTATTCCACACAAATTTAAGTAGCATATGTTCCTAGACATCTCCAGTTTTTGGGTGCTTAGCACTGTGTTAAAAATATGTGGGATATAAATAAATATCAGGTGTGGGTTTTGTCCTCCATGAGCCAACAATCTTGCTTTCATGTTGAAATCCTAATATTTCCCCTGTGTTTTTAAAGCTTTTTATCTCTGCTCAAGAGAAACAATGCCTTCCCACTGAATCCTCCTCAAACAGCCTGTGTATGGCTTTTAGAACCAGGAAGAGTATTTGCAGTAGCAAAAAGCCACAGTTTGGTGTCCAGCAGGATCCTTAGGGGAGGGCAGGGAAGGCTTATTGCCACCTAAAAAGCATCCTCCACACCTGCATATGTCAAAATCTTCTCTTTCACCTTAGCTCGAAAGCTTCTTTTCCATAAATACATCCCAAATCCCTCCAACTAGAAGTGAACACTTACTCCTCTGTGATCTCTTATAGCATGATTTCTGTGTCCTGCTGTCTCAGTCCATTTTCTGTTGCTTATAACAGAATACCTGAAACTGAGTAATTTATAAGAAAAGGAATTTATTTCTTACAGTTATGGAAGCTGAGATGTCCAGGTTCGAGGGGCTGCATCTGGTGAGCGTCTTCTTGCTGGTAGAAACTCTCTGAAGCATCCCAAGATGGCACTGAGTATCACATGGCTAGAGGGCTTAGTGTGCTAGTTCAGATCTCTCTTCCTCTTTTTATAAAGCCATGAATTCCGCTCCCATGATAACTTATTAATTCATTAATCCATGAGTGGATTAATCCATTCATGAGGGCAAAGCCCTCATCACCTCTTAAAGGCCCCAGCTCTCAATACTGTCACATTGGGGACAGATATTCAAACCACAGCACCCACGTAGGGTATGAATAATTTTCCCCACTAAAGTTATCATTTTTTTTGTTTATATGTCTTGTTTCCTACATTTGACCAGTTGGGGACCAAGTCTGATTCATCTTCAATCTCTCATAGCCTTTGCAAATTAAAAAGAGGAATAGGAAAAGAATCAGTATGTGCAGATGGTGATTTCAGATAGGATGGAGCTAGATAGAGGCAGAAGAATCTTTGTGTATAACAAAGAGTACTCGCCCAGGAATCAGGAGGCCCTGGTTCACTTGTGTCTCAGCATCTTCATCTGTAAAGTGGGATCTTAATTCTGGCTGGGATAACTTTACTAGGTTGTACTGAGGATCATGAAAGACAGCACAACAGACTACAAAGGCATGCTATATGAATACAGGGAATGATAGTGTTTGGTGCTTAGCAACCCTTAAACATTAACATTTGATACACTAGCAAACTAAGGCCTAGAGAGGCAATATGACTTGAGGTCACAGTCAGGGGCAAAGTCTAAAAAGAACAGAGGATAGTCATTTTAGGACCAGAAGAAATCTATTCCTTTTCTGCCTGTGTTAGGATTAGAAGGTCTGAATTCTCTGACTCCTGGGTTTATCTTAGTTTTGTTTTGTGAAGCCTTAACCTAGCATCAGGTCAGTAGAGGAATAAGAAAGAATCTTATAATCTGGAGAGAAATGAATCTCAAAAGAGAAGAAAAGAGATAGTTGATGAAAGAAGAGATACAAACGACCACTAAAAGTGTGGAGGAAAAGCTAAACATCTTTAGCAATTAAGGAAATGCAAAGTAATCCTCAAAATGCCATTTTCACTCACAAAGTTGGCAAATAAAGTAAGAATACATACTGTGGGCAAGTGTGCTGGGAAACTGGCATTCTCATACATTGCTAGTAGTAGTGTAAAATGATATAACTTTTTCTAGGGCAATTTAGACATATGTATCATAAACGCTTTGATCCAGGAATTCCCCCTTATAGGCAATTATCCTGTGGAAAGAATCACAAATATGCACAAGGTTGTTCACTGCACTTTGATTTATAAAAAAGAAGAACTATAAACATATGTCTAATTGTTAAACTATGGCGTATCCATTCAGTGGAATACTATACAATGACGATAGCTAACACTTATTGAGTTGTGTATTGTTGCCAGACACTGTGCTAAGTTATTTAAATTATTAACTTTAATCATTAGAATAATTCTGTGAGGATGCTATCATTATTTATCCCCATTTTGCAGATGAGGACACTGAGGCTCAGAGAGGTTAACTTGTCCTGGACCACACTGCTAATAGGTTGAATAGTGTGGATTTGACTCTAGGTCTGTCTGATGCCAGTGCCCATGGCCTCAATCACAGTGCTGTACTTCCTATGCAGCTGTTAAAAATCATGTTTTAGGCTGGGCGTGGTGGCTCACACCTGTAATATAAACACTTTGGGAGGCTGAGGCAGACTGATCACTTGAGCTCAGGAGTTTGAGACCAGCCTGGCAACATGGCAAAACCCAAAATACAAAACCCAAAAATACAAAAAATTATCCAGGCATTGTGGTGCACACCTGTAGTCCCAGCTACTTGGGGGTGCTGAGGCGGGAAAATCGCTTGAGCCTGGGAGGTTGCAGTGAGCCAAGATCACGCCAGTGCACTCCAGCCTGGGTGACAAAGTGAGAGACCCTGTCTCAAAAAAAAAAATCATGTTTTAAGGGAATAGTTAATGACATTCTAAAATGACCACGATATAATGGCAAGTGAAAAAAGCAGGATACGAAATGATAGCATGTGATGGCGATTTTATTTTAAAAGTGTATGTATATATTTTTCTGAGAAAAATTAAAGTTCATAGCTGTCAGTAATGATTATCTCTGGGTGGTAATATTACAGATTATTTTTATTTTCATCCTTATTATTTTTTGTATTTCCCAGTTTTTCTATAAAGAACATGTATTACTTCTATAATCAGCAAAAATAAAAATGTTAACATAAAAAGAGGTCTGAAAGCAAGCCTCTTGTAGCCTTTATGCTTATAACACATCCACAGCAGTACTTCATTTTTTAATCTAAGTGACTAATGCTTTTGTGGTGTCTGATCACAGAGGAGCCATAATTTCAGTCATTCTTTGGGGATGAGTAGCTACATAGCTGTAGAATCTCTAGGGACTTTGACTACAACAAAGTACCCTTTAGACCACAACCTCTTGTGCCCCTGTGATTTGTAATAATCTCCATTCTTTGGACTATGGTCTCCTGAGGAGGAGGGGTGGGTACTTAATGCAAGGAGTCCACATATCTTTAAATGCATAAATGTTTTTCTCACTCGGTAAGTTCTAAAAGTACAGCTACTATTGTGGGTGAGAGTGGGTGAAGTGAGATTTTTTTTTTAGTCTTAAGAAGGGCCCCTTATATCTAAAACGTTGTGAACCACTGGAATAGAGTCTAAAAATGGTGGTTATTTAATTATCAGCATCATGAATAAAAGATGCTCAGTTCCGGCCCTTTGAATCAGGGTTTGTGTGTCTTTGCCCCACACTAAAAGAGATCACCTTATTATTTGCAAGCATCATCTTTGCCACCCATTCTCATCACATTTGTGTACATTCTCTAAACCATCAATTGGTTTGTACATCTAAACTTTGTCCCCATATTTCTCCTTTACTAAGCTTAGCTCTTTACATCTAAAGCTGAATATGTCTCAAGCATAGCTTATTATGCAACACTGCCCCTATTCCCTACCACAGCAAATTTACTCTTTCTCCTGTCTTCCTTCTCTTGCTGTTGGCAACATTATTCACTCAGCTCCCAAATTAGAAACCTTTGACTCCTTCTCCTCCCTTACTGTTCACATCCAATTGATCATCAAGCCCAATGTATTTTACCTCTCCAATGTACCTCAGAGTCATGCTGTCTGCTTCATCCTCACTGCAACTGCCTGCCTATTCTAACAGCTTCTCAACAGGTTCTTCCTTTTGGACAATCACTCTACAAGGAAGGCAGAGGGCTCTTTCTAAAATGCAAGTCTCGGCCAGGCACAGTGGCTCATGCCTGTAATCCCAGCCCTTTGGGAGGCCGAGGCAGGTGGATCACCTGAGGTCAGGAGTTCGAGACCAGCCTGGCCAACATGATGAAATCCCATCTCTACTAAAAATATGAAAAATTAGTGGGGCATGGTGGCAGGCACCTGTAATCCCAGCTACTCAGGAGGCTGAGGCAGGAGAATCGCTTGAACCTGGGAGGCAGAGGTTGCAGTGAGCTGAGATCGCGCCACTGCACTCCAACCTGGGCAACAAGAGTGAAACTCCGTCTAAAATAAATAAATAAATAAAATAAAATGCAAATCTCATTATGTCACTCCCTGCTTAAAATCTTCAGTGCTTCCCCATTGTCTACAAGATAAAGCCTACAATCCTCTGCTTGTCATTCAAGGCATGGCCCAATGTGGCCACAGCCTCATCTCCTGCTACACACAACAAGGCACCTACCTTGTACTCTGGTCACACAGAACACACCATATATTTAATTTTCATGTTTGTATTTTTTTTAAACCTTCACTGCCTAATGACAAATCTGTTTCTCTTTCATGACTCACCTCAAGCACATTTCCTCTAGGGAGACTTTTCTTGACATGACCAGATAGAACTCACGATTCCCTCATCTTTCTCTTCACTTCATCCCATAAACACTTCCATTATGACCTCAAATAACACTTTATGGCCATTATTTTATCCACATTTGTTCTCTCTGTATGTGATACTCCTCAGGGGAAGCCCCCATGTCTTTTTCATCTCTGTGCCTCTTAAACTCTAACCATACTGATCACATTGTCCTCTGAACATGCTAGGCCTTTTTATGACATCCACCTTCGCACAGGTGGATCTGTCTGCTGGGAATGCCATTCTCCCTTTCTCCTCTGCACAAGCAAATATCTACTAATCTTTTGAGACTCATCTCAAGTGTGCTCTTTCTGAAATACGTGCATATTCTCAGAGTTAGCTGTTCCCCACTCTGTGCTCCCTTAGCCTTTTGGTAAACTCTTGATTTTAACATTTGCTATGTAAGCATTTTATTATAATTATCAGCATACATGACTGCCTCCCCTACCCATCTCGCCCACCTCCACCGTTAGGCTTTGAGATCTCAGCAGTTATCTTTATGTCTCTAGCACAAAGCACTATAGGTAAACAATAAATGCTTCCTTGGTCAATAATTAAATAAAGTATTTTATGGTACATGGTGGCCTGGGTAGGTCAGTAAGCTTTGAATACTTATTTGTATATCTGGTCAAGGCACCTCTGGGTAGATGCTTGATTCATAGGCTTTTCTAGGTCTTGACTCAAAATCTCTCTGTATTGCTTTTCCAGGTGCTTAATGATCAATAGTTGGTACACTGCCTATCCTCACCCCCCCATGAGCCTTGGTTTTTATGCAACCTATGGTCATGCAGGGATGCCCTTACACCCTCCCACGATGTCATGATTGGCAGGCAGCTGACCAGTTCCATCATAGCAGCAGCCTCCGAAGCACCTGCCCCCACCCTCAGGTAAGAGTCTGATAGTAAAAGAAAGACCTGTGGAGAAAGAGTGGACACAGGATCTGTGTGTCCTTGGGGTACCCACGCTTCCTAAGGCTCAGGGGCACTCTCTGTATACATGCAATCCCTTGGATAGCATGGGGAATATATTGAGCCCATCCTTTATTACTCATTATGTCTTTTACTGGGGGGCATAAGGAAAGGAAGGGTGTTGGGCTGGGCAGCTCAGAGGGCCTACTGCAGCTGAGGGGGGCTGGTTCCATGTTAACCTTCTAAGAGTTACAGGTCCAGGAATGTCCTAGAAGAGTATGATCCTTCAGGACATGGTCTAGGACTAGGCAGGTCCTTCCTTTGGCTTGGCTTCTCTGTGGCATGCCTTCCATTTTCTACAGGTGTCTCTCTCCTGCCATCGGCTTTTCCTCTCAAGTTCCTAGCCTTTTTCATAGCTCCTGGCTCATCCCCACTTAGAATTCCATGAGCTCCATATCTGCCTGTCCTCTCTGCTCCTGTAGTAGTGCGATGGTGGTGGTGTATGTGTCCACCTGTGTATGTTGGTAGGCAGGTAGAGGATGTGTGTGAGACAGTAGAGAGGGCAGCCCCCTTTCCCGACAATGAGGGAGGTCTAGGGAAAGTTGACTGGAGAAGGGAGATGCATAAGCATACTTTGGTTGCCCTACAATGCTTTGGGGTCCAGAGACTATGGGGATGTGAGAAAGTGCTATGTCTCCTGGAGCCTCACAGATGGGCTGCAGTGCTGAGTCACTGCTGGGAGGCAGGCAACGGCTGAATATACAGGAAGGAGGAAGGGAGGAAGAAACGAAGTGGGGATGGAGAATGTGGATGCTGGGGAGCCTGTTTTGGGGCCAGTAATGAAGGAAAGTCAAGGTCCGGAGAGGCATTAGAGTCAGGTCCCCCTGAGCTGTTTTCCCACATCCAGCTAGAAAGAAATTACTGCCTCAAACATATTCTCAAAGCGAGGGTCAACATAGACTCCCCCATTAACCTACCCCTTCCCCAGAGTGGGACTTTCACAGGGTCGAGGGATTGAGAAAACTGAGCCCTTCCAAAAGGCTTACCCCGTTCATTGTCTACCCCCTCCAAGCACCACCATGTAGGCAGGGAAACCTGAGGGCTTCATTTTGTGATTGCCGATAGCATGGGCAACTTCTCTCTTCTGCCACGATCCAGTTTCTCTTCCTTTCCTGCAGCCTTTTTCTCAAAGATTCAGGGGATGGATAGAGAGCCTCGAGGGGAGTGGGGTGCAGGAAGCAAATATCCTGACTACAAAAGCCAGAAGTAGAAGGTAATTGATAGGGAAGGAGAAAGAAATGTGCCTATTGTGTGCCTGGCTCTGCTAGGTGTGACTTCAGAGTATACTGGGAAGTAGGAGAGGGAGAGCAGGGTGATGGAGAATAGTATGGCAGCTGGGTGGGGATTTAGGAAACCAAGAAGTCTGCAGGGAATGCAAAGCTAACATGGGTGGAGCCCAGCTCATCGTGGGTGCTCCCCTCAGAGCCAGGACAGCTTGGTTGTGGCTGGGTCACAAGGGGCTTTTTCTAACTCTGGGCATTCCCAGTGCAGAGGACCCAGCACGAGTGAAGATATGGCCCAGAGCTAGAACGACTCCCTGCTCTTGGCCTGCCATCCCCTGCCATCCCCCAGCCACCCTGGGTGGCTCCACCCCAGAACCCCAGAAAGAGTCAGGCAGCTGTTCCAACTATTCCTGTAGGTGGGCCTCAGCATGGAAACAATGTGGAACTGTTGGAAAGCCCAGAAGACTCTGTGGGAGATAAATAAGGATGGGAACAGAACCCTTTATGGTAAAAACGATGTGTTTTCCCTCAGTGCTGAGGGATGGGGGCCCAGCTTGGGAATGTTAACCTTTCCCCAGACAAGTCTGCTGGAAAAGGAGAAGAGTGGCCACTTCCAGGAGGGGCCCTACCCCTCAGGCCAGTGGCTTACAGGAAAGGGCCTTCCCCTGCCCCCACCCAGGGTAGCACAGGCAGGACACAGGAGCCTCCCTGGCAATGGCTGCCTACATGGAACTGCTGGGTCCCAGTGACCCCTTTCCCTCCCCTGTGAAAGTTCAATGGGATGCCCACTAACTATCCATTTCCCTTTGGCCTCAGGGTACAGCGAGAGGTCTGAGGGCTATGGCTGTCCCTCCAGTCCTCTCTGCCTCTCAAAGGCAGGGCAGAGCACCCCTCCATTTTCACAGTAGACTCTGACAAATCTCCTGGCCTCTGCACTCACCCAAGGATAATCATATTTAGAGGGATTCTGCTGCGCCTGCTTCCTGATGCTGCCATCCCATGGCTCTGTCCCCAGATGTGCCACAAACCTTCCTCACTGTCTCTGAGGAGGCTTACTTAGTTGAAGACAAGGCTTATTTTCCAAGCCCATCGTCTTAAGTCTTAGGGAAATTGCTTACCAGAAGCTTGTCACCAAAGTGGTCTGATCTTATCCTCCACCTCAGGGGAGGGGTGGGCCTGGAGGCAGAGTGAGCCCTTTGTGTCTTCCATGGAAAGGGAAAATAAATCAACAGAAGCTACCCTCTGCATGCCCCTCCTCAGCACCATGGAATGCCCAGTCCCACTCCCGCCATCCTTGCCAGCCTGAGAGGGCCATCCTGGCCCTGGTGTGGCAGGCCCAGTTGGGAGTGAACCGGAATTCCCCAGAGACAAAGCTCTGATTCACCAGCCAGGCCCTGACATAGCCGCCCCCTCCAGATTCCTGGGGGGTCAGTAAACAAACAGGGTGACCCCTGCCTCCTGGCCTGGCTCAGCCCCTCCTGCCTCCCTGAGAGGGCTTGCTCAGAGCCTGTCAGGATTCTGCCTGTCTGTGGCTCACCAGGCACTAGGTCTGGATATCTGGTGAGGGATGATCATGGAGCTGCCGGATCCTGCTATGGACTCCCCAGGCAGCACAGGTAGGGTCAGCTCCTGGGGCTGCAGGCTGGCTGAGTGCTGAGCTTTTCCCATAGCTTGACTGCTTCCTCACTTCCCTTTCTCGGTGTGGCTGTGAGCTATGGTTTTAATGGGATGATTGGTTTCCTAAATTGCCTGGAGAGTCTTGTGTGGGGAAGAAGTATGGCTTGGGGGCAAGGGGAGACTACTGGAGTCTTAGCCACTGACTAGCAGGGCCATTTTCTTTCCAAATGAAGGCAAGCATGTAGACAAGCAGGTAGGCAGGTGTGGGTCTCCCTAGTCTGGGGTAGAGCAGCCCAGGCTGATTTCCTCCTCCAATTCCCCTTCCCTCTGCCTGCTCCTGCCCCCTGGCTGGGCAGTTCTGACACTGTTCTATAGGTAGCTACCTTCCTTAGGGCTATCCTGGATAACCACCATTCCCCCAAACCCCACAATTACCCCCATAGGGCCTTACCAGTGCCCAGGAGAGCAAGCAATAGACTATGTGCTTGAGGGCTCAAGACTGGACTTTGGCAGGCTCCATGGCTTGTCCTGTTGGCCACCAACTCTGGTCAGAGTCCTTTGCTCATCTTTATGAGCAGTTCTCTTGAAGACTGTGTCCAGGCTTCCTGACTGTGGTGGACGCATCAAAGCCAAGGTTCATATGGGAAGTAAGACATGGACCACTGATAGTTCTCTCTTGCCAGTCTACTCCCTCTATAAATCTTTATGGAGAAACTCCTCAGCTTGCTTTTCTAGGAGGTTGGGTAAACTGTAGGACCCTGAAGTATGAGCCAACAGCTTACCTGCAGTGGTATGGTTGCCCAGAATTTGGGCAATTCTGTGCAGCTTCTTACCTAATGCAGGTACTTCCAAGACCCAATCTGGGCAGTGGTCCTGAGGGGTGGGGGCCCAGCTTGGTAATGTTAACCTTTCCCTAGGTCCAAAATTTATAATCATGAGTAACAGTAATAGTAGGCAGCAGTTCTATGTAACTGACCTGTACCAAGAGAAGACCTGGCAATGAACAGGACCACAGGGTCTTTCTTCATCTCAGTCCCTGAACACACAGAGAATAGCGTTTCTGAACCTTGACAGCAGCCCTTCTCTCCCCCTGTTCACACTTGTCTCACCCTTGGCTTGGTGCAGACCAGGGTATGGCACAATCCAAGGATCACAGGATGTTTGTGTTTCTGTCCAGGTTAGAGCTGCTGTCACCAGCCCTGCACCTCCTCAAGATGGTGCTGGGGTTCCCTGCCTAAGCCTAAAGCTGTTGAACGGGTCTGTTGGTGCCTCTGGACCCCTGGAACCACCAGCCATGAATCTGTGTTGGAATGAAATAAAAAAGAAGTCTCACAACCTCCGGTAAGAAACAGGTGCCTTAGGGAATTGGCTTAGATGGTGTTGGGCTCCTTTTGCTGCTGAACCCTGTCCTTCTCCTCTCAGCCTGTGCTTCCCCCTTTCCTTAGCCCACCCACTTCTCCGCTTCCTATGCTGGCACTGGGGAAAGAGCCTTGCTTTAGAAGTCAGGAGACTTGGATCTGAGCCTCAGTTTTAAGTAGTTGTGTCACCCTGAATAACTTGTTTGAGTTCTCGAAATGTTAGCTTCCATTTGTTTTTTATAAGGACAAAAAATGAGTGGAGGAATAATACCTGTTCTAACTACGTCACAATGTGGTCATGGGAATTCAAATCAGATGTGGAAATGCTTTCTAAACTTAAAAATGCCGAGGTATAAATGAAGAGGATGATCGCTCCCTTCTCCTCTTCCTCTCATAGCTGTCCTATATCTTGGTAGGTCTCATCTGTTTGCTTCCCCATCCTTTTACGTTCTATCCATAAGTTTTCAGCCCACCTATTTCTCCCCAAACTAAGGGTAGCTCTGTAGGAGCCTGAAGTCAATTTTTTTCTCAGTTGATCGGCTTTCCCTAGCTGTCTGTGCATGCCTGCCACTTTTTTCTCCACCCTCTATCATCAAAGTCCAAGCTTCTGACTTCTGGTAGGCTTTGTTAGGGGTGAGGCATTGTGGATAAGTTGAAAGAATGCAGGCTTTGGAGTCAGGTAAACCTGAGTTAAAATCATCGCTCTATCAATGACTTAACTGTGTGATCTTTGGGAACCTACTTACCCTTTCTGGGCAATAGGAATGCCTACTTGATAAGGTTGTTGTAAGAATTAGTTGAAGCAATAATTTAGGTAAAGATCTTGGCCTAGGTGGTGGTGGGAGGGGGGGCAATGAATAAAGATAGTTATTATTGTCAGCCAAGGAGAATGGCTTGATGGCTGCACATATCCTTGGCCAGCCTCCAGCTTCCTACCATGGTTCATTTGGAGGGCAGCGGGGTGGGAGGGCAGACAGAGATAATTATACAGTACAGATTTTTCTGTTTCCATATCTCAGACCTCTAGCCAATGTTCCTTTGGGTCCCAAGGGCTGTTATATTCGTATGCATCCTTGCACATGTGCATGCCTATACTCAACCACCCAACTTGCCCTTTCCACTTACTGAATCCTCTCCTGCTCAGAGGGCAGTTCGGAACAGCCTCTATGGTTGAGCAGTTTGGCATGACTTGAATTCTACCAGGGCAAGAGGGGAACCAGACAGCTGTCACCTCTAATGCCCTTGGTCAGTTTCCTACCCTTCCCAGCCTGATGTTTGGCATGCAACTGAAGTAACTGAGATCCACAAAGTGACATTTTAAGCCATTCAAGTTTGGGATGCCTCCACACCCATGGTTCTACCTACTGGTTTTAGTACTGTGCTCCATGTGGAGGTGCCTTGGGACCCTCTTTGGGTGGATAAGAGGGAGGACTCCAGGCCTCCTCCCACTTGAACCAGAAAAGCTCCTCCTGAATTTGTTTTCTATATTAAAGTTCCATATAACTTAGTTTGGAAAAAAAATGTTTTGCCACTTAAAAAGAAGACTGAACATCGCTGGTTTTACCCATTGTGTGCAGCGCTCGCCTAGAGGCCTTCTCAGACCACAGTGGAAAGCTTCAGCTCCCTCTTCAAGAGATTATTGACTGGCTCAGCCAAAAGGATGAGGAGTTGTCAGCTCAGCTGCCCCTACAAGGGGATGTGGCCCTGGTGCAACAGGAGAAGGAGACACATGCGGTAGGTTAGAATCAGAGAAGCCGTGGTATGTAGCCTCTCAGCTGGGGAGGAATCCCTTCTGCAGTACCCTGACAGACACCCAGCTCTGCTGAGACACCTAAATGAATAGGAGGCTGTATGCAGTCCTATTAGTCTGTGGCTAGCATGCCACAGCCTAAGTCAAATATTTTCTTTCTACCCCTCCCATCAAATTCTAGCCTCCCTTAAAATACTGCCATGATTTTTAATGGGAACATGGGGAAATGAACATAATATAATGCTAAGTGAAAAAACACAGGATACAAAACTAAGTGTAAGTGGATCTCAATTGTATAAAAATGTGTATAGATGAGTATGATGTTTACATGCATATAACAGCATAGGAAGGAACTATATCAAAATGTTAACAATGGTTAACTCTAGGTAATAAAATTGGAGTTCTTAATTTTCTTCATATCTTTCTGAAATTTCTAATATTTCTGTGATATATATTACTGCTGCAGTTAAAATACTTCTTAAAAAGACTACAGAATGAAATATAATACAGCAATAAAATAAACTATAACCACATGCCACAGCATGGGTGAATCTTACAGACAGACAATATGTTGAGTGAAAAAAAGCTGGATGCAAAAAGAGTACATACTGTATGATTCCACTTATACAAAGTTTAAAAATAGGCAAATAATCAGTGGTTTTACAAGTAAGAATTGTGGTCACCTTTGTGGGAGGGGATGGAGGGGTGGGGCATGAAGATGAGATAGTGACTAGGAGGGCCCACCTGGGATGCTGATAGAGTTCTGTTTCTTGATCTCAGTACTGGTTACATCAAGATGTACACTTTTAGTTTGTGTATCCTGTATATATTTCAACCAAAAATTTAATTATAATTTTAATATAAATCCTGCCTATCTTGGTTTGGTTTCCATAAAACCCTTACAGGAAGCTTTCTGAGTCTTCTGGAGAACCAAGATCCCCACATTTTTCTCTGTCCTGTGGCATAGACAGACAAATTTCATACTAAACAGACCTTCCAGTGTCAGAGTTATTTTTCTATCAGGAGGATTGCACGTCTTTTTGTGTAGGTAGTTCAAAGATACTTGATAATGCCAAAGAATCAAGTCACACTGAGAAGAAGAAAGGTTGTCAATTGCAGGATGGAATGTAAAGTGATTGAAAAACTTTCCTTTCCTGTTGACCATATTGCTAAACTTTATAGGCCTTTATGGAAGAAGTCAAGTCTCGGGGCCCCTACATCTATTCTGTGCTGGAGTCAGCTCAGGCCTTCCTGTCCCAGCACCCATTTGAGGAATTAGAGGAGCCTCATTCTGAGAGCAAAGGTAGGTGGTCTTCTGTTTTTCCCACTTCTTCTTGAGCCATGTACTGCTGAACAAACACCCTCCTGCCTTCCCCAAACTCATTTTCTTACCTGTTATCTAGGAGGTTAGTTTCCCCCAGGAGTCCATCCAAAGTTGGGGGAAAGCAAGATTCCTACTGCAGGAAAAAAAGCAAAGAGAATATAGCCTGGAGCAGGGGTCAACAGTTGTGTGACCCAAAGCTGTATGTGGCTCTTTGGAGCAGCATTTGTGGCCATTTAATGAGATGTGGAAAAGAAAAACAAAAAACCACTCAAATGAATTGAACTGACTCAATGAATAAAAGTACCAGTATGTCCTTTAAAAACATAGTGCTGGCTGGGCACAGTGGCTCATGTCTGTAATTCCAGCACTTTGGGAGGCTGAGGCAAGAAGATCACTTGTGCCCAGAAATTCAAGACTAGCCTGGGCAACATAGTGAGACCCCCATCTCTACAATTTTTTTTTTGGGGGGGGACGGAGTCTCGCTCTGTCGCCCAGGCTGAAGTGCAGTGGTGTGATCTTGGCTCACTGCAAGCTCCACCTCCTGGGTTCATGCCATTCTCCTGCATCAGCCTCCCGAATAGCTGGGACTATAGGCACCTGCCACCACGCCCAGCTAATTTTTTGTATTTTTAGTAGAGATGGGGTTTCACTGTGTTAGCCAGGATGGTCTCAATCTCCTGACCTCATGATCCACCCACCTCGGCCTCCCAAAGTGCTGGGATTACAGGCGTGAGCCACCACGCCTGGCCCAAAATTTTTTTTTAAATTAGCTAGGTTTTGTGGTGTGTGCCTGTAGTCCCAGCTACTTGAGAGGCTGAAATGGGAGGATCACTTGAGCCCAGAAGTTCGAGGCTGCAATGAGCTATGATTGCTCCACTGCATTCCAGCCTAGGCAACAGAGCAAGGCCCTGACTCCAAAAATAAATAATATACAACAAAATAACAAAGTAAAATAATCATAATTTTAAAATACTGCTTTATTCCAACATCGAGGGACATGCAAACCAGCAAATAATAAACCTTTATAAAATCTAAAAAGTTAGGTGGTGATTGCCTTTGAAAGGCAAATTGACTATGACTCTTTGGGATTTTTTGTGTTTAGTCTTTGTTTTTGAGACAGCCTCTCGCTCCATAACCCAGGCTGTAGTGCAGTGGCGTGGTGACAGCTTATTGCAGCCTTGACCTCCCAGGCCCAGGCTATCCTCCAGCCTCAGCCTCAGCATCCTGAGTAGCTGGGACTACAGGCGCATGCTACCACACCCAGCTAATTTTTGTGTTTTTTGAAGAGACCAGGTCTCGCCATGTTGGCCAGGCTGGTCTTGAACTCTTGGGCTCAAGTGATTGGCCTGCCTTGGCCTCCTGAAGTGTTGGGATTACAGGTGTAAGCCACTGCACCCAGCCAACTGTGACTCTTTGATACTGACTCCAATAACTTCTAGCCCCTTCCCTTGATAGAGAGGGCCACTCTGGTCTAAATTCAAATAAGGCAGTGGGATGGGACTCATGGTGACTAGATCTGAGTGGTGGTCCAGCAAGCCCTCTTCTCCAAAAAGAATCTTCAACCCTCTGAGATGGATTATGAATAGCCTGAAAGGACCCTTCATGAATTGAGCCCTTTGTCAATGCCATATGCCCTTCTCAGTTTATTTCTGGCCCTTCGATGG
Source organism: Pongo abelii (assembly GCF_028885655.2). Lineage (NCBI taxonomy): Eukaryota > Metazoa > Chordata > Mammalia > Primates > Hominidae > Pongo > Pongo abelii. Next base: position 106,968,316 of record NC_072008.2, read on the forward strand.
GAGGGCTAGTACTTAATTTGATGCCCAATGGGCCTCAGATAGGACAAGCTCTAGAAAGAGCAGCACAATTCTAGTTAGCCTGGGGCTATGGGGCTCTGGATCTTCTGAGGAGAGATCTGAGGGAGGAAGAATAAATCTACAGATCAGGAGCCTAAGTGGAAAAGCTGGACACATTATACCAACTTCTCCTGGGCTGAGCCTTCATAAAATGCCTCCCTTTGGCTGGAAGTGGGCAACAGAAACTAATGCAAAATCACATTCCAGGGTCGTATGAATAGGTCTCTAGATGGCTTGCCTCACTATGCCTCTTATAATGTCTTACTTTTTCATTTCCTACTGTTTTAAAATATGAGGAAATCCTCATGATATAGTAACTGGAAAAACACAATATGGTCTCTTGACTGTGGTGGCGGATATGTAAACCAACGCATGTGATAAAATCACATATAACTAAACACACGTGTACACACACACACACACACAAATACAAGTAAAACTGGGGAAACTTGGACAAAATTGGTAGATTATGTCAATGTCAATATCCTGATTATGATATTATACTGTAGTTTTGCAAGATGTTGTCATTTGGGGAAACTGGGTAAAGGGTACATGAAATCTCTGTGTTATTACTTATAACTGCCTATGACTCTACAATGATTTAAAAATAAACAGTTTTTTTAAAAAAACGTGACTGTATTAAAGGGCTCAACCATGGAAAAATATGTATTTGTGTGTGTATGAATATATACACAAACATGCCCACATGTGCACACACACATACACACACATTTTATAAAGGGCTGTTTCTGTCTCTTTCTCTGAGCTGACCCTGCCTAGTTGGCCTAACCTGGCTTCCTGCCTCCTCTTGCAGATACCTCCCCGAAACAGCGGATCCAGAATCTCAGCCGCTTTGTATGGAAGCAGGCGACGGTGGCCAGTGAACTGTGGGAGAAGCTGACAGCCCGCTGTGTGGACCAGCACCGTCACATTGAGCGGACTCTGGAGCAGCTCTTGGAGATTCAAGGGGCGATGGAGGAACTAAGCACTACTCTGAGCCAAGCTGAGGGAGTCCGAGCCACTTGGGAGCCCATTGGGGATCTCTTCATTGATTCACTCCCAGAGCACATCCAGGCTATTAAGGTATGCAAGCCCCCTCCCCTGACTACAGTCTACCCTGAGACCTGACACTCTCCCCAGACCCTGACAATGTTTCTGCTGCTGAGACTCCACTGTTGGCGTGGGCTACAACTGAGTTGCTGTCAGTTAATGTGCTAGATTTGGGGCTGGTTTGGCTGGAGTCTCTTCTGTTTTTTTTACTTTCTTTTCTTTTCCTGGTGTTTTCTGAGGATGAGAGGAAGAGGATAAGGACAGTGGCCACCCACACCTTAGTCTGGCTGCCCTAATAGGCAAGCACTAGGCTGTGTTATTGAAACAAAACCTCTGGGTGAAGAGGGAAGAGTAGAGGTGAATGACTAATGTTTCTTCTTTCCCACTCTGTCTGCTGTGGCACTTGGGTCCTGGTTCTCCAGCTGTTCAAAGAAGAATTCTCCCCCATGAAAGATGGAGTAAAGTTAGTGAATGATCTGGCCCACCAACTTGCCATTTCTGATGTGCACTTGTCAATGGAGAATTCCCAGGCCCTGGAACAGATCAACGTCCGATGGAAACAACTACAGGTAGAAGAGCAGCCTGGAGTGAACCATGGGGAGGTGCCTCCATATAACTAGGCTTGGGAGAAACTTCTTCAGGGGTATGGAAATAGGATCTGCATGGGAAAAGAGGAGTGGAAAATGTGGGGCTAGGGAATGGGCTTTTCAACCTGTAAGCTGCAGGGAATGATTAAAATGAATAAGAGGGGTCTTTCTGGATTTGGGCCCTCAGGGTAGACAGGGGTAGGGGAAGAGTGACTGCCCTGGAATTAGGGATGCTCTGCTGTGACCTTTGGGAGTTCTGGGGGATGGCTAGGAGTTGAGTGACAGTGGGAGAGGCTGGAACCAGAGAAAAGCCAGTCCCTGAGGAAGCTCATAAAGATTCCCAGAGGCACCTGGGGATCCCACTCTAAACAGCTGGAATGAATCTACTGACCTCACTCTGTTCTTTCCATAGGCGTCAGTTAGTGAGAGGCTTAAGCAGCTCCAGGATGCCCACCGGGACTTTGGGCCTGGGTCACAGCACTTTCTCTCCTGTACGTGAACCAAACTGGACTCCACTTAGCAGAACCTCAGCCATCTTCCTGGAGAGTCTATTGTTATCCCCTGGGGCCCTAGTGGGAGCCCAGTATACCTTGACATCCGAGAAGCAGTAAGGATAAAACAGTGTGGTATAGTGGCTAAAAGAACAGTCTCTCGGCTGGGCGTGGTGGCTCACGCCTGTAATCCCAGCACTTTGGGAGGCTGAGATGGGCGGATCACCTGAGGTCAGGAGTTTGAGACCAGCCTGGCCAACATGCAAAACTCCATCTCTACTAAAAATACAAAAATTAGCTGGACATGGTGGCGGGTGCCTGTAATCCCAGCTACTTGGAAGGCTGAGGCAGGAGAATTGCTTGAACCCAGGAGGTGGAGGTTGCAGCCTGGGCGACAAGAATGAAACTCCATCTCAAAAAAAAAAAAAAAGAACAATCTCTCAAATCGGAGAGATCTGGGTCTGAGGCACAGCACCTCAACCTAATAGCTGTGCAGGCTCGAAAAAAAAAAAATAGCTTACTCTTTCTGAACCTCAATTTTCCCATCTGTAAAAAGAAGGAAAAATATTACCTAGCTCATCAGGTTATGGGAATTAAATGACTATTTTTTCAACAATATTTATTGAGGGCCTTCTGTGGGCCAGATACTGCTCTAGGCACTGGGGCTGCATCAGTAAACAAAACACACAGAAATCCTTAGACAGCTTATATTCTAGCTGGGGAAACCAGACCACAAACAAATAAGTAAAATATATATAAGGTTACTTGGTGACAAGGGCTATGGAAAAAATTAATGCAGGGAAGGCGTGGATAGGGAGTGCTGGACTTAAGCACGGAGGTGTTGCAATTTTGAACAGGGTGGTTAGCAGAGGCCTCACTGAGAAGGTGGCAATTGAACAGAGGTCTAAAGTAGGTGAAGGGATGAACTGTGTGGATGATAGCTGAGGGAAGAGCATACCAGGCAGAGGGAACAGCATATTTCACACCTTTAAGGTAAGGATGTGTCCGAGAAACAGTAAGGAGAGCAAAGTGTGGGGGAGTAGGGGAGGCTGGAGCACGTAAGGCCTTGTAGGCAATGGGAAGAACTTCAGATTTTATTCTCAGTACAACGGAGAACCATTGGCAGGGTTTGAGCCAAGGGATGGCATGATCTGCCTTATGTTTCAACAGAGTCAGGGTGTTGAGAAGAGACTACTGGGGAGCAAGAGTGGGAACAGGGAGGCCTATTTGGAGGTACATTGCAATAATCCAGGTGAGGGATTATGGTGGCCCAGACTGGGGGGCTGATAGCAGTGGAGGTGGTGAGAATATACAGACAGAAAAATGAGATTGCACACAAAGCAATGAGCATAATATCTGGCACATAGTAGGAGCTCAGTAAATGTTAAATGTGGTTAAAATTGTTGCTATTATAATCATTGGCATACAGCTATACCTGCAGGCGGAGGACTCTTGTACCGAGGAAAACTGCAGTGAGCAAGCTGACCATGTAAACTGAGCCATTCCTGGAAGGTCCAAAAGATAGACACAGGCAGAGAGAGGCATGAGTTTCCAGAGTTCCTCATGAGAGAGAGAGAAATGGGCAGTACCATTACCTACAGTCCCACAGGACTGAGAAACTTGATCTTCTAGGGGAAGAGCTTTGAGCCCTAAGAGGATAGTGGAGTCTACTTCATATCCGCAAGAGTAATCCAGCTGCCTGCAGCTGATGGGTAGAAATGGCAGTCTGCTCAGGGAGAAGATTGTCAGAGTGGCCAAGGCCAAGTATTCCTGTTCATGCCCTTGCCACATCTCTGGTATGTTAGGATATTGGTGACAACCTCTTCTCCTTGCCTTGCCCTAACATCAGGGAGAGAAGCGTGTTCATTAGAACTCTTTGCCCCACCCTCAGAGGCTGTTAAGAGCTGGCAATGAAATTCAGACATCCCCTTTTGGGCTTGACCACCTCTTTGGGAGGATAGAGCAAGGGAGTAGCTGGGGGCCTTAAGAGCATTAGTGGCCACCTTTTTTTCTCTTTCTCTTCTCCTTTACCAGCCTCTGTCCAGGTTCCCTGGGAAAGAGCAATTTCACCCAATAAAGTTCCCTACTACATCAAGTGAGTGACCATCTGAATCAGAAGTGGGTCAGTCACCTGCCCACCCCCTCCCTCTCCTGCCTTTTTGCTACCTGTCCTTGTCACTCTGTCTGTTGGGATTCCTCCATCCAGTTCGGTTTTTCTCCTACTCATATCAAGATCTCAAGATTCTACTTGGGTAAAGGTGAACCCTTGGGCTTTGGCATCTTGGGTTTACCCTCGAATCCTGCAGCTTCTTGCATCCAACCTGTCACTGAGTGGTGTGCACACCTGAGTGTGGGGGTGGGTGGGTGGTATAGATGCTGGTGCTATTGATGCTATTGTTTGTAGCCACCAGGCTCAGACCACATGCTGGGACCATCCCAAGATGACAGAGTTATACCAAACCCTAGGTAAGAATGTGGGCTTCGTGTATAGGGTGGGCATATACACAGCTGCCTTTGTCCTATAATGTCCATCTACAGAGGAATGGATAAAGAAAATGTGGTATATCCATGTAGTGGAATATTCAGCCTTTAGAAAGAAGGAAATACTGCCATTTGAAACAATGTGGATGAACCTGGAGGACATTGTGCTAAGTGAAATAATAAGCCAGAAACAAAAGGCAAATAGTACATGATCTCATGTGTGTAAGGAATCTAAAATAGACAGACTCATAGAAGCAGAGAGTAGAATGGTGGCTGCCAGTGGCTGAGAGGAGGGGAAAATGGGGAGATACTGGTCAAGAGTACAAAGAAGTTTCAATTATACAAGATGGATAAGTCCTAGAGATCTACGGGGCAGCATAGTACCTATAGTGAACAATACTGGATTGTATCGTTAAAAATTTGCTAAGAAGGTAGATCTTATGTTAAGTGTTCTTAGAGAAAAAAACAATAAAGAGGGTAGTTGGAACTTTTTGGAAGTGATGGATGTACTAATGGCATAGATTGGGGTGATGGATTCATAGATGCATACTTGTCTCCAAACTCATCAACTTGTAGACATTGAATCTGTACAGCTTTTTGTATATCAGCTATAACTCAATAAAGTGGTTCTAAAAAGAATAGAAGAGAATCGCAGTCAATAAGCAGGTGGGAGAGGGAATGAGTGCCTCATCGTTTCTCCAACAGCCTGCCTTCCTTTACCCTTGCACCTTTCTCAACTGGAGGCTCTACATTCCCCTCTAGACCATTTTATCACTGGATTAGTGCATTATTCTTACAGATGTGAAGTCTGATTTGCTTTAAAAGACTGTCCAGGCTGTGATGAGTGTGACTCTTGCGTGCCTTATCTTTGCCTACTGTGAGAGACTCATCATTATGTTTGTTGCACATTTTATCCATGCTGATGCATGTGACTACAGTTCATTCTTTTTTACCACTGTAGAATGTTCCATTGTATATAGCACAGTTTCTGCTGTTGACAGACACGTGGGTCATTTCTTGTTTTAAGCTAATGAGGACAGTGCTGCTGAGGAGTTTCTTGTATGTGTCTTCCAGTACATGTGTGCAAAGATTTCTCTGGGGCATGTTTTTCAGTCTACAGGTCATAACATCATTTCAGTGTGTTGTGACCAACATTTAAAAAACTGAAATAGACCAGGAAATATTAATATGCAACAGATCCTTAGCAAGAGTCATAGTTGATATTAATTTTGTTGTTTTTACTCTATCCAATCTAGTAAGGAATTGCTTCCTGAAATGTTTGATTTAGTTATTTTTACATATACACATGTATGCTATAAAATGAATTTCATACTGTAAGTCTTGATCAAAAAGCATTTGCAAGTCACTGCTCTGGGATATATAGCTGGCTGGGTGGTGGGATATGTGACTGTTCCATTTTACTAGGTGATACCAAGTTGTTTTCAAAGATGATTGTGTCAGTTCACACTTTCACTGGCAGTTCTCATTCATCCCCATTCTTGTTGACACTTGCTGTTGTCAGACATCTATTTGTTGCCAGTCTGGTGGGTGTAAGATGGTATCTTGTTGTGGCTTCAACTTGAATTTTTCTGATCTGAGTTGGTCTCTCTCCATTCTTTGCAGCTGATCTGAACAACATTAAATTCTCAGCTTATCGCACTGCCATGAAACTCCGCAGAGTCCAGAAAGCCCTGCGCTGTACGTCTCCTGTTGTACTTCCCTATGACGTTCACCACCCCTCTCCTGTTCCTCATCTGTCTGCTGTTTCTCATTTTCCTCCCACCTTGGCAAAGGTTGTTGATTGGCTTGGTGGAAACTCTCCAAAGCCTGCAATATGCTAGCTGTCAACTTCTGCTCTTTCCAGTTCCCTTCCACTCTCGCTAGGCCCCAGACGTGTTTCCAAATTAACCCCACTGTTATGCTCCTCCTTGACTCTTTTCCCATGCTCAGTATGTATAATCAAGCAACTGCTTTGTGACAGGAAGTACTGCAACCCATGATTTGCCATCTTGGGGTTATTGGATGTAGCAGCAAAACTGTTGAAGCAAATACCAGTGGTTAGGGAACAGTGTGGCTGTGGATATAATATGCCTTCTGGCCTTTCTCGGAGACACTGTTCATTCAGACTTCCTGGCTCAGGCATGTCTGGCTAGGCTGAGCCAGCATTTGGGGGTAATTAAGATGTCCTCTTGATATATGTCACATTTCCCCAACCGTACCTGAGCCTTCATTGCTGGTGTCTGGGTTCTCAGAACAAAACTTACAGATGAACCTATTTGCAGTTGAAACTCATGCAAAGACAGAAACTTAAAATGGGATTTGATCCCTTGGGAGTTAATACAACATAGGAGTTGAGTTTACTCATGTCCCATCATCTTTTTGAAACTGATGTCAAAGAACATTGGATATAAAAACATGTTGGGTTAATTTGAGGAACATTTTGCTGCCTTCTGCCTCCTTGGATGAGGGTCTTAGTAAAGGACAAGCTTGTATCATATTTGCAAATGGTTGATCTGGAGATTCAGTCAAATTTGGTGATGCTGGTGGCTTTATCTCCTTATTTAATCCCTGGCGTTCTACTTTTGGCTATATTTTTTTTCCCTTCTCTTCTTTCCTTACCAGTGGACCTGGTAACTTTAACCACAGCCCTGGAAATCTTCAATGAGCATGATCTGCAGGCCAGTGAGCATGTGATGGATGTGGTGGAGGTCATTCACTGCCTGACTGCCTTATATGAACGTTTGGAGGAGGAAAGAGGCATCCTGGTCAACGTGCCACTCTGTGTGGACATGAGCCTCAATTGGCTCCTCAATGTTTTTGATAGGTAAAGGTTTTCAGCTCTGGAAGCCTCCAGGATAAAATTCAATAGGATATCTCAAGTGGGCCTGGTGGAAAGGTGTTGCTCCCATAGTAGACTTGGACCCAGCTCAGCTTGGGGCATGGTTGGAACAGGGCCCTGCTGGGATCAACTTTGTGAGGGAAATGATTGCCAAGATGTTAACCCTTTACATACATTCGTGTTCTCAGTCTCTTCTTTTAAACCTAGTGGTCGCAGCGGAAAGATGCGGGCATTGTCTTTTAAGACTGGCATTGCATGCTTATGTGGCACGGAAGTGAAGGAGAAACTTCAGTGTGAGTATAACTCCAAAGTGTGGAGTGGTGTTGGGTAGAGGGAGAGGTGTTGCAGGGAGGAGGAAGGGTGTAAGATAAGCAGAAGGTACATCTTGTGACTCAGCAGAGGGCTACTTGGGCTACCTTATGATGCTTCTTGGTTCACACTATTGCAAATAACACATGACAGCCAAAGGACAAGATGGGCCTAAGGCCTATTACTATTCCCAGTGTCACTCCAACGGGCTTCATTCCTTCTAAACTGATGGAAGTATTTAGTCAGGATCTATGTTGGCATTTTGAGGTACCCAGGGCCCTGATGTTCTAGTTGCATTCCCCTGTGGCCTATCAGGCTTAGCCCTCTTCCAGTCTGAAGCTCAAGCCATGTCACTAGAGACTTCTTATATACACATGCAGGGCACAATAATCCCCAATATCTGGGAGGCGGACACTGTGTTCTTCTGTAGTTTTTCACATCTTTGGCTTATAGTACCTTTGCGTTCCCCTCTGTCCTCCATCTTGTGTTCAGCATTTTGAACTTTTCAGTAGCAGCATGATTAGTTGTTGAGTCCTAATGTGTGACTGCTAAATGGGGTGAGTGCTAAGTTAAATTAGACGTGGTCCCTGCTTCCAATGATTTACAGTCCAGAGGAGGAGATGGAAGTACACAGAAAGCATTTTTTAGAAAGTACTGATGAGAATAATCCAAATGGCCAAGAATATATCCTGTATCATATGACAGAAAAGAGACAGATGACAGCAGTCTGGAAAAACTTTACAGGGAAGAGAACATTTCCAAACATGTTCATGGCTATGATATTATGTATTTCTCTCAACATTTCCTTGCGATGGGATGAACAGTGATTATTTATCATCAATTTAAGAGTAAGGAAACTGGGCTGGACATGGTGGCTCATGCTTGTAATCCCAGCACTTTGGGAGTTCGAGGTGGGAGGATCACTTGAGCCCAGAAGTTCAAGTCCAGCCTAGACAACATAGTGAGACTCCATCTCTAATTTTAAAAAGTAAGGAAACTGCAGCATAGACAGGTTCATGACTTACCCATGATTCTACAACTAGGCAGTAATGGACCCAGAACTCGAACCTAGGCTCTCTGCCTTCTATTTCTGTGTATTTTCTAAGCCTTAAGCAAGGTGTGAAGCAGACAGAGAATAACCTCTGGAGGAGGTTTGCTAAGGCTGGATTGGGATATGGAAGGGAACAGCCCTAGAAGGGCTTAAATAACCCATATACAAAGATAAGTATCATAGTAGATTCCACAACAACTTAGAGATAATTTTTAGATGATCAGATGTTTTGAATTAGCTTCTCTTTTTGGATTATGCATGCCAGTGTTTCCTTTCATTTGTGTGGACAATTGAGAGATTACTGCAGTGTCAGACTACATAAACAGGAGAGATGGTATGGCAGCCTGACTGTGACTCATGTTCAGGTGCCCCTGAGCCCGTACCCCATCATCCTGCTTCTGGAAGAATCTGTTTTCCCAACAGTATCATATCTGTGTCTGGCACTGCTCTTACACACAGTGCACTCGACCTCTCTCTCTCTTGCTTTCACTCTCTCTCACTCTTTCTCTCTCTGTCTCCCCTTCCCCCTGATATTCTCTCTTTGTGTTGCCCTGATTTTTCTCTCTGAACTCAGAGAATGCTCTTTTTAGAACTCGGCTGCTAGAAGGTCAGGGATAGACCTCTATGTAGTCCAGTTTGAAAAGTCATTAGCTCAGTCTGTGCTCTTTCCCTATTTTCCTTTTCTGCCCTTTCTCCTCACCATTCTCCGGCCATTCCTGTGTCGGGGTTGGCCATTCTTGACGGTGGGGCCAGCAGACCTCTTCAGCCAAGTGGCCAACTCAGGCAGCCAGTGTGACCAGCGCCACCTTGGTGTCCTGCTTCATGAGGCCATTCAGGTGCCCCGTCAGCTGGGCGAAGTGGCAGCCTTTGGGGGCAGCAACGTGGAGCCCAGTGTCCGTAGTTGCTTCCGTTTTGTGAGTATGAAACTGGGGAGTGGGGGAGGGAAGGGAGGTTGCAGGAAGGGTGGGAAGAAGGGAAGGAGGACTACGAGCTAGGCTTTTGATCTGAAGTACGCAGATGCAAGGGAGTTTATTGGGATGGAACAACAGGGCAGAGGGTTCTCTGGGCTCTAGAATCATAGTCCTGTTAGGGAGGGTGTCAGCTCAACTAGCACAGGGCAGAACGTGAACATCTCTGGAGAACAGGCCAACCCAGCCCCTGCTGGTTCTCCTGCCCCTCTGAGGGCTGCCATTCTAGGGATAAGACACTTTGGGCCTCAGTCATTCCCATTGGTCTTCTTGTTTCTGTAGAGCACCGGGAAGCCAGTCATTGAAGCGTCCCAGTTCCTGGAGTGGGTCAACCTGGAGCCCCAGTCCATGGTGTGGCTGGCTGTTCTGCATCGGGTCACCATTGCTGAGCAAGTGAAGCATCAGACCAAGTGCTCTATCTGTAGGCAGTGCCCCATCAAGGGGTTCAGGTAGGGAAAACAATACCTGCTGGGATGATAATAATAAATATGTCATGTGACATATAACTCAGATATTATAAAATAAAGTGTCACCTAATTATTATATAATTACAGCTAGTCTATTGTAAATTATTATATACTGTTATAATCCTTTCTATTGCAGAATGTTTAATTGTTTTTAAATGGGAAGTGAGGAAATATTTTGTTTTAGTTGTATTATAAAGTATTACAGACCTACAAAAATGTATAGAAGAACATAGGTGTAAGAGCACCTATGTACTAAATGGTATGCCAGCAAATGTTTCACAACCTACTCTCTAGAAAGAAAAAAGGAAACTTGATCTGTAGCATTTGCTAATTTCTGTGATGTATATACTCCCACTGTGAATGATATCAGGCTATTTACAGGAGGTCTCTGAGCAGAGTCAGAAACAGATCCTCAGTTGCACACCATTTATATAGTATGTCAACCATGCAGATACAATAGATGTTAAGTAACCTCAAGAGCATAGAGAGTAGCAAAGTAATTAGGAAGTAATGAGTTTTGAGTATTTATCACCTTTGTTTGTAATATAATTTATTTAATTGTGAGTTTATATAATTTAATAATGGCTAGATTTAACAACTGGCTTAGAAAACCCCTGAAATTTTAACAGCCAACTGTCGTGAGCTGGTATGAGCTGGCATCAGCACACCACAGTATATACCCGTGACCAACTTAAGGAATAAAACATTATTGCAATACATTTGAGGTCTCCTTGATTATATTCCCCTCCTTCCCCAACAAAGGTAACCACTATCCTGGATTGGACTTTCATCATAAAACACTCAACTTTTTACCTTTGTAAAACACTAACCCACAACTCTCCCTGTCATCACCCTGCTTTTTGTAAGATGAGCAAATGAGGCACACAGCTAGTTAGTGGTAGATCTAGACTAGATATTGGATCATATGACTCCTCTAAGTCTAGGCATTTCACTGTCCTATGCTACAAGGTTGGGCAGTTCAGCCAGGCTTTGGAAGTAGATCTGAAGGGCTATTCTTTATTCTGCAATAATAGGTATATTATTATGAACAACCTTTGGAAATAACTTTTAGCCAGCTTAGCCAAGGCTGGTAGAAAGAACTGCCTTCATATTGGAAGTGTAATTTCTCCAGGGTAGGTGGTGGTCCCTGGGAGCCTGGACCTGTTTGGGCCATCCTTGTTTAGAAGGCCATTTGATATAATGAGATATTTACCCCTGCTTCCCTCCCGTCTCCCTTAAACAAAGGTGGTGAGACAATGCTATTTCCCACACTTCCTGGGAACCTGGCCTTGTGATTTCATAGAGATTTATGGTCTCTAGAATAAAGTTGTTCATCTGTTGAGAACTCAGCCACTGCTATGTATACGAGGTTGGGCATGTTATGGCTCCATGCCTCATTCATCCCCTTCTACTGTGTGTGTATATTTTAATGTTAGGGGAACAGTGGGGAGGTCACTGTGGCACGTTGGACTCTCTTTCCTACTACATCTCCTCTCCCCCAAGGTACCGGAGTCTGAAGCAATTCAACGTCGACATCTGCCAGACCTGCTTCTTGACAGGCAGGGCCAGCAAAGGCAATAAGCTGCACTACCCCATCATGGAATATTACACACCGGTATGAAGCCTCCAGGCTGGGTGGGAGGGTTAGGCAGCTCTCAGGTACTAGGCCTTGATCCACTTCGTCCAGCATTGGCTCATTGTTTTCTGCTCTCCCATGGGGAGCATTCTCCGAGGAGCTCTGGTGATTCACTGGTTTGGGAAATTCAGGCCTCTCTATTCTTCCAGCAGAGCTTCTCCCTCACCAGGCCTGGCCACAGCTGGCCCAGGACACTCTCAGCCATTTAAAGGGCACTCACTGTTTACTGCAGAGAAAAGTCTCAGGAAAAACAAAACAAAGCAAAACAAACAAATAAACTAAAACAGAGAGAGCAAGGCAGTTCCAGGTGATTCGCCTTCCATTGCTCACTTGAGTTTTTCCTGGCTAGCTTCCTATATTGCTTCTGTACTGGGTCACTCAGTCTTTCCCTGATGCTTTGTCATTATTTCTACCCCTTCTAGTCAGTACCAAAGCTTATGCTCAAATTAATTACTCATCCCTTGGAGGGAAAAAAGAAAGGTATGTCCTTTACCTGGACCCCCAAACTCCACTTGGTTTTCCCTGGTAACCGTGTCCTCCATACCTGCCTTAGCCCAGTTCAGTCAGCATCCCTGAACTCCAGCCACAGAGTTGCTCCTGTGCTGTGCTTAAAACCCACAGCTCCACGCTTAGCTTCCAGCAATGACTCTGCTCCCTACTCATCTTTTTCCTTTTCTGTCCCCACAGATGCTCCCAAAGCCCTGATCATATCCCCATCTCCCACCACTGCTCTCTCTCCCCTATTCTGTCTCCTGTTTTTCAACCTGTTTCCCCACAATCCATCTATCCAAGCTTTCATCTCTTCAAATCCTGTTGGCACAGAAATTCGGTGTGGCCTGGTGGGAACAGGGACCATGCCCTTTACTTTTCATTTATTATCATTTTAAAGAAAACATTAGAAAAGTCATACATGGAAAACTGGCTGGATCTGGTAGACTGATAATCCTCTACCACCTGCTCATCCTCTACATCCTTAGAATTCATAGAAAAGCTATTTTAAAAATTAACAAACATATGCTCATTATAAAATATTCACATCATATAAAAGCGTTTAAAGTATAAAACAAAGTCTGGGTGCCGTGGCTTACACCTGTAATCCCAACACTTTGAGAGGCCGAGGTAGGAGGATTTCTTGAGCCCAGGAGTTCAAGACCGGCCTTGGTAACACAGTGAGACCCCTGTCTCTACAAAATTAATTATTATTATTATTATTTTTGCTTTTAGAGGAACTGAGACAATTAATTTTTTTAAGTATAATATGAAAGTCCTCCTGTCTCCTCACCTTGGCCCCCCACCCCTCCAGTTCAACTTCCCAGAGGCAACCAGTGTTGAGTTTGGCATATATCCTCCCAGACCTTCTTCTAGGAGCAGGGTATGGTGGGCATGAGCAAGAGTGGATTACCCAGCAGGCTGTCTGCTCTAGCAGAGCAGCCATACCTGCCCAGTATATCTGGAAGCCATTAGGGTAAGTTCCTCTGCCCTGTCTCCTCCTCAGACCACATCCAGTGAGAACATGAGGGACTTTGCCACAACCTTAAAGAACAAATTCCGCTCCAAGCATTATTTCAGCAAACACCCTCAGCGAGGTTATCTGCCTGTGCAATCAGTGCTGGAGGCTGACTACAGTGAGACGTGAGTACTGGTGGCTGAGCAGGGGCTGTGGGCAGCCTCACTGAGCCCGATCGTATGCTGTGAAGGGACTGAGTCCCGAGTGGGCTAGGAGAATGTTCCAAGGTAAATCCCACTAGTGATAGGGCAGTTCAGCTTGGGCCTGACCTGCACTCTGGCCTGAGAAGTAGACTGGAATCCAGTCTTTGTATTTTGTTCCCATCAGCTCTTGCCCATGTCCATAATGTAGGGAGCAGGAGAGGGAGGAGGAAACAGGCTGCCCAGTCTTTGGTCCCCCGAGTCTTTGCTGCTTTCTTCTAGGCCGGCTTCTTCCCCGATGTTGCCACACGCCGACACACACTCCCGAATTGAGCATTTTGCCAGCAGGTACCACCAGGTTTGCGGGAGGTGGGTGGGAGCTGTTGTAGGAAGTCCGAGGGGAAAGGATCTTCAGTCGGGGCAAGGAGAATGGAGTCAGGGCCAGGGGATGTGCACAGTGGGGTGTGCAGCAGCCAGCAAGGCCCAATACTTAGGAGTAGTTGGGGCAGCTCTCAAAGCCAATGATCCTGTTGTGAGATTAGAGTCCTTGAGATGGAAGCAGGCCCCACATCCTGTTTTCTCTCCTGCCTCTGCTCTTTATTCCTAGGCTTGCTGAGATGGAAAGTCAAAATTGCTCCTTCTTTAATGACAGCCTGTCCCCAGATGACAGCATGTGAGTTTCCACAGCTGCTTATTTGCCAGAAATAGTTCTCCTTGAGATCTTTGTGCCACTGTTTGGGAAGGATATATCCTCCAGGGAACGGGGGTGTGTGGTGGTTAGGATCCTTAGCTCCCTAAGGAAGGAAGGCTGCTTTCTGGGCACGGTGTTCAGTAAGAAAGGCAGTCTTCCCTCTATCAATCAGCCTAGGAAATGAGTGATGTACTAGCTCTCTGCCATCTTTCCAAGTCCCTTCCTGTTGCAAGATCCCATCCTTCTATACACAACTTTGAGGAACAAAGAATATGCCCTCCCTCATCTGAAGTTGTAGAAAGGAGCCATTATCTTGCGCTCAAGATGCCAAAGCCCTATCTAGTGCTACACTAACCCTGGGAGACATCAGGGACTTGGCTGAAGTATAGCCAAGGGAATTTCCTGGTATGACAGCCCAGAGAAGGGGCCTTGTGTCTCTAGGGAGGTCCCCACCCTGCTCAGAGGTCCTAGGAGCTGCTGGCTACATGGATCAATCTGCCCTGACTGGGACTCAGATCCCTCTAGAGGAAGAGGAAACAAAGGAGGGTAGAGTGGGGGAACAGCACAGAAAGGGAAATGATTTGCTCATTGTTTCCCGGGGGGGGAGGCTGTAAGTAGAACCCAGATACCCGCATCCTGAAAACACTCTCTCAATACCCCCAACCACAGCCTCTGCCTCCTTTGAACACTTTCATCCCTCTCAAGCCTCAGTATATGTCCTTTCCCTCTTGATGTGACTTAGAAGTGAATCCTCCAGCATGCATTTCCTGGGGCCTGAGCTGCAAGCTGAGTTGTTTCTCTGTTCAACAACTGGCCACCTACTCTGCTTTCCCCACACCCATGCAGAGACGAGGACCAGTACCTGCTGCGGCACTCCAGCCCCATCACAGACCGGGAGCCAGCCTTTGGACAGCAGGCTCCATGCAGTGTGGCCACAGAAAGCAAGGGGGAGCTACAGAAGATCCTGGCCCACTTGGAAGATGAGAACCGGTGGGTGTGATGATAGCAGAAATCTGTGTGGGTTCTTGAGGCAGACAGATTGAATTTAAGTCCAGGCACTTCTACATCCTAGCTGTCTGACCTTGAGCAAGTTACTTATATTCTGTAATCCTCTATTTCCTTATCTGTAAATGGGGATGATGATCATCAAACCTGCCTCCTAGGGTCACTTGTGAAGACCAAATGAGATCAGGCATATAATGTGTTTGGCTCAGTGCCTGGCTTATAGTAAGGGTTCAATAAATGCTAGCTATTATAATAATTATTTGAATCCTTTTAATTTTTTTTTTTTTTTGAGACAGAGTCTCACTCTGTTGCCCAGGCTGGAGTGCAGTGTCGTGATCTCGGCTCACTGCAACCTCTGGCTCCTGAGTTCAAATGATTCTCATGCCTCAGCCTCCCGAGTAGCTGGGACTACAGGCATGCACCACCATGCCTGGCTAATTTTTTTTTTTTTTTTGTATTTTTAGTAGAGATGGGGTTTCACCATGTTGGCCAGGCTGGTCTTGAACTCCTGACCTCAAGTAATCTGCTCACCCCAGCTTCCTAAAGTGCTGGGATTACAGGCATGAGCCACTGTGCCCGGCCTGAATCCTTTTAATGTAACCCAAATTTTTCCAAGAACACATGAGATGCAAGCAGAGAGAATGCATAGAGAAAACAGGAGAGAGTATGACATGTTCCTGCCCTCAGAGACCTTTCAATGTTGGAAGTGGAAAGAAATATGTATCACCTAGTAAAAGTATTCCAGAGGACGATGACACTACATAGAGCGTTTGAGGTCTGGAATAGGGATGGTGAAGAAGAATACAGGGAGGGCATGACTTTCCATAAAGTAAAGGTGGCAGCAGGGACCTAAGGAGGGTCAAAGCCACTTATGGGGCATGAAGTAGAATTCATAGTACCCCTTAGAGCAGTGCTTTGCAAACAGTAGTGCATAAGATAGTCACTTGGGAAGCTTGGTAAAATACAAATTCTAAGTCACAGGTCTGGGTGGGGCCTGAGTTTCTGCATTTCTCACTAGCTCCCAGTGGATGCCCATGCTGCTGTTCCACATACCACACTTGGAGTAGCAAGTCTTTAGAACGGTGCTACTCAGAGTTTGGAGAGCGGACCAGGGCCAGTTTGTGACCAGTTTGTGACCAGTCCAAGGCAAGATTAAAAAAAACAAAACAAAACAAAAACACACAAAAAAAAACAGAGAGTAAGCTTTTAGAAACTTTTACAGCAATTTGACATTGCTATGATACTCAAGCACCAAATTAGTAGGCTCATCTCATTGAATAGGGTAGAGACCAGTTTGAGTGTTGTTGAACTTGTGTGATGAATTACATATAGTGTGAGCTATGTACTAGTCATGTGCATTGGGACCACATACTGGCCCACAACAGAGTGAAAAAAAAAAAAACCTGGATTTTTACCATGAATCATTTGAGAAACACTGCCTTTGAGCAGCAGTCTGCAGGCCCTGGGAAACACTGGGCTGAGAGTGACTGTTCTGTTGCAAATAAAGAAAAAACGAACAAAGCCAAAAGTGATATCCCCAAAAGTAGGCCACCTGTTTGGAATTTGTTTTTTTGATGACCCAGCATGGGTGTTCAAAGTGGGCCAAAAAGGAGGATTGTGGAGAGAAGAGGCAAGACAGGTGGTCTCTTGTTTATGTTATGTTTTCCCTTGGAATCTAAACATCTAAAAATGGAGTAGGTGAGTCAGTGGCCCTAATGCCTCCTTTATTTGCAGACTGTTTCTGCCTGATTGTAAGGTCAGAATTAATCCCTAAAGCAGCACATCAAAGCCCTGAGACATTTCTTACCCAAAATGTCAACTTTCTCTGCTCTGAGGTCTCAGGATGGCAGAGTAAATGACATACGTGCTGGAGAGGAAGTGGATGTGGCCATTCAAGAGCACAGCTGGGGGTGGGGGTGGGGGTGGGGGTGGGGGTGGGGGTGGGGGTGAGGTGGGGTGGAAGAGCACAGGGATTGTTCACACCTAGGCCTGAGGGGACATCTGAAACCTGGACAGTCAGAGCCCTGTTAGAGCCATAGGTCTTGGTGTCTCTCTCCATGGCAGTATTCTCCAGGGAGAGCTGAGGCGCCTGAAGTGGCAGCATGAGGAGGCAGCTGAGGCACCCAGTCTGGCTGATGGCTCCACTGAGGCAGCACCAGACCACCGCAATGAGGAGCTTCTGGCCGAGGCCCGTATCCTTCGGCAACATAAGAGCCGCCTGGAGACACGCATGCAGATCCTCGAAGATCACAACAAGCAGCTAGAGTCCCAGCTGCAGCGTCTGAGGGAGCTTCTCCTGCAGGTGAGGCTGGAGACAGGAAAAGAGCCAGGGCAGCCTCTGAGCCCAGGGGAAGGGCTGGGAAGCTGAGGGCTGTGGCAAAGAAGACACAAGAGAGAGCTCCTTGGCACTGGCTGTCAGGTAACTTCCTGAAGAGAACTGGGCCTGCGGTTGGTTGGGGGCGGGGGAAAGAAGAGACTGGCATGGTCACATCTTCAGCCAACTCTCTTCCACCTACCTTCCATGCCACCCTATGTGTCACTCTCCAGCCACTGTGGGGCCTGGGGCAGAGAGAAGACTTCTGAGGGCTTATTTCTTCACAACCCATTGGAATCCCATACTAAAAGAACAAACTTCAAAAATCATCTAAAACATTGATTTTGCTAGTGTGGTATTTGCTAGAAAGAAGTGGGTTTGGACAAGTCTGGCAAGAGAAAGATTTGTGCTATCTAAGGGTGTTTCTTGTTACTTTTTGCACCTTTCATCTCTGAGAGGCAATGTGTATGCTGTGGTAAAGCTCTGGAGTCAGGCAGCTCTGCGTTTGCATGTGGCTCTGCCAATTGACTGTGGGGTGTTTGGACAGTTAGTTAACCTCTCTAAGCCCCAGTTTCCTCATCTGTACAACAGAGACGGTAACAGTACCAACTTCATAGAATTGTGGTGAACATAAAAGGAGATAATGCATTTATGGAATTTAGCATGATGCCAGGAATTTAGTACACACTTCATAAATGTTACCTATTATTGTCATTATATGTAATGGAAAATACCACTCTTCTGCCTCTTCCCCAGATCCTCCAAGGAATGGCCTCTATGGATTCCTGGAGGTTTCTAACATATGCTATGTCCTGATCCTTGATCAGGTGTGAAACTCTACATTTCCAGAGAGAATTGTGTTCTAAATAGCTTAATTATAGCTGAAATGACAGCAAGAGACCTTTAGGTACAATGCCATTAATTAATTAATTAATTAGTTAATTAATTTTCGAGACAGAGTTTGGCTCTTGTTGCCCAGGCTGGAGTGTAATGGCTTGATCTCGGCTCACTGCAACCTCCACCTCCCGGGTTCAAACGATTCTCCTGTCTCAGCCTCCCAAGTAGCTGGGATTACAGGCATGGGCCACCATGCCAGGCTAATTTTGTATTTTTAGTAGAGACGGGGTTTCTCCATGTTGGTTAGGCTGGTCTTGAACTCCTGACCTCAGGTGATCCGCCCACGTCAGCCTCCCAAAGTGCTGGGATTACAGGTGTGAGCCACCGTGCCCGGCCTACAATGCCATTCTTATAAGAACTGGGAGCCTTTGACACATGTTGTTAAAGGAAGAAGGTAATGGGTAATTCAATATTCTAAGAAGTTTCCTAAAAGTGGAAGCCACTGTTTTAGGTAATACCAAAAGCTTCTTAAAGTCTAAGGGTAAAGGGATGGTATGAAGTCTCTCAGGTCCCTTCTAAGCTCAGGAGTCTGTCAAAGTAAGGTCAGGAAGGCAAAGCCACTTAAGTCATGCCTTACCTCTTGCTAGCCACCCACCGAATCAGATGGCAGTGGCTCTGCAGGCTCGTCCCTAGCTTCCTCTCCACACCAGTCAGAAGGCAGTCACCCCCGGGAGAAGGGACAGACTACTCCAGACACCGAGGCTGCAGGTGAGTTCCCCTGGCCCTTCCCAGCCCCTTTCTCCATGGCTTTGTCCTGCCCTCGATTTCCTGCCCAAGGCTTTGCGGAGCTGGGACTGGTTTCTCCTCTTGGCTTTGTGCTTAGGGTCAGGGATGATTGGTTTACTGACTGATTAATTCATATGCTTATTCTACAAATAAATGTACATTGAGCACAACCTATGTATTAGGCATTGTGCTGGGAAGATGCAAATGCTGCGGGCAGGTCTGCCCTTCAGCTGGCAGAATTCTATCTGGCCCCTTGGCCTCATAAAGGAGTCTCTAGTTCTCTTCTCAAATCTCTGTTTTTTAACCCAGATGATGTGGGATCAAAGAGCCAGGATGTCAGCCTGTGCTTGGAGGACATCATGGAGAAACTCCGTCATGCCTTCCCCAGTGTGCGAAGTTCTGATGTGACTGCCAACACCCTGCTGGCCTCTTGATGGAGCCAGATCCCCATCCTATAGTTCATAGTCCTCTCCTGGTTCCGGTCAAAGCCTTTCCTCAGCCTTCACCCAACCTTTCCAGTTTCCACTGGCCCCACATTCCTCAACTAGTATTATTTGGGCTCTGGGCAGCAGCAGGGATCTGGTGGTATGTGAGGTGGGTGCGGGCAGTGATGGGGGAAAGGGAGGCATGATTCCTCTGACTCTAGAAATGTTCCCTTTAATCTTCAAGTTCGAGGTCAGCCTTTTAAGTACCTTTCTGTTGCAGCCCAGGCAAATATCACTTGGCCATTCAGATGGGGAGCAGAGAAGCTGCCTTGCAGAGCTAAGCGGTACCTGTTGGCCCCTCTTCCTTCTCCGTGGAATTATGGAGAGAGAGAAGCCTAATTACCCCAAGGTTCCAGCATTATGAATCCACAGGGTTTACCCCTACTCTCTGGCACAACTCAGGGAGGCAAAAGGGTATCCCCGAGACACCTTCCCCACCCCAAGTGCCCCTGAAAAAGTCTGGGCAGTGTGTGTTCTATTACTTCAGCTCCAGGACAGATCGCTAGCCATCCTAATGCTACCTAGGTATTGGTTTCTCCTCAAATATCTTCATTTTCTTTAGCCTCAGTCCCTGACAGACCTTCCTTAAGGGGAGAACAGTTCATTCTGGTTCTTCTACGTTATATTTGGAAGCATTAAATCTATACTTATGGGTTTAGATTTTTTTTTTTTTTTGCCCCACATCTTCCTATTTCTTAAAGTCCTCAGCATTTTGAGAGACCCACTGAGTTGCGAGTTGCTCTGGAAACCCGGCTGAAGCCACCCTTTGCTCCTCTGAGTCTGTCCTCACAGACCTGAGGACACAGTGGCAGCTTGCTGAGCAAGGGATTGTTGCTTTCCTTGGGTGAGGAAGAGGAAGCCCACCTCAAGTCTGGAGTAGTATGGCTGCCATCCAACACCCTTCCAGGCTGTGACCCTTCTAGCTCTCAGGCTGAATCAGGTGAGGTGGCTGATTGTCCCCAGCTAATCATAAGGCATTTGCAACTGGCCACCGTGTGTAGTGGCCCCTTCATAGGAGCCACAGGCCACAAATCAGGAAGCTGGCCACTTTCCACCCAGACAACAGCAAGGCCTTCCTGTGCCTAAAATTGTTCTTTCTAACTCTGGAAGGTGAATCCAATCCTCAAACTGAACTAGCTCTTCCTAGGCGACATATACTATGATCTCTTTATCCAGAAACTGTTCAGAATAGATAGTAGGGGTGGGGGAGTGGGCTTGGGAATGTTGAATAGATTCAGAGCCAACTTAGGCAGCTTTCTACCAAGAGGAGCTTTATAACCTAGAGCCCTGCAGTTGACTTCATTTGCCTAAGTTTATATATACATACATATCTATTCTACATATCTACTGTACATCAGTGCTCTCCTGGCCTCACTCACACATTAAATTCTAATACCTCTTGAAGTATTAATGTTCTGCCTTGCTCTTTGTTAGCCCCAGCCTCTGGTTGGAAAGATAGATATATCCTGGCTGCTCCCCTAGGATATCTCTCTCCATTGATGTTTGGGGTGGGCTGTCCTCAAGACCAAAGCAACAGAAACCCGTGGTCACAGAGAATCTAACAGGAAGAGTCACTGTTCTCTTCACTCATTCTAAATCTTGTTCCCTTGAGACCTGGGCCTTGGGTGAATTTTCCTGGGCTCCCCTAAATGGTTCAGGTGCCAAAATAGAGCAAATCCAAGCTCTGCCCACCCCATGCAGAAAAGAACAAACAGGCCTTTATTAGCCTTTGCCAGCTAAGATGCAGAGAACATTCTCTGGCCCCTTCCAGCTCTTACGGTCTCACTCAGGGCTAAAGAAAGCAACAGTTGCCACCACAATCAGGAGGGAGTGATGGTTGGGGTGTTGTATTATAATCCAGCAGTGGGCCAGTGGGTAGAACTGCTAGGAACCTAGTTTGATCTGCCGCAGAGGAGGCAGGGCAGCGGCTTGGGTCCAGAAGCTTAGGATTGCCTCCTCCACCACTAAGCCACAGGTCCAGGGTGTCAGACTGCACAGCATAACATCTGCCTTAGTGTTCATGAGGTCTCTGGGCAGGAGAACTGGGTATCTGGATAGATGGTGAGCAGGTGGTAGGCGGGCATCAATCATAGAACCTGGGCATCAGTCAGAGTGGGAGCATATTTGTAGGAGCCTAGATTGTGGGCAGGAATGTGGGACGGAGGGCTCAAGGACTTGGAGGCGTGTGCCTGCCTAAGCCTTAGGCGGGTACATGTTATGGAGCAGTTTTTTACTAGGAAAGTCCTGGAAAATCTTTTCTGTTATCCCCACCCCACCTGAGAGCTCTTGGGCTGCTGAGGGCCTAAGGCAACTGCAGTGGGCCAGGCATGGTGGAAAAGATGTAGATCTTGTTATGTAGGATTTGCGTTGTAGGTGGACAGAAGCAGCAGGTCAAGAGTTGAATTCTCACTAAGGGGTCACTGACACTTTGTGGTCCTGTGTTTACCTTAATGCCTAAGGTGAGTATATTGTTCAAGGGTCCAGGGACAGTCACTGCAGTATGTGTGGGGAATTTTCCCACAGTAAGGTAAATGGATCCTTGGGTACTATGAATCCAGCTTGGGGTTGGATTTACCAAAATGTGTTGTATGTTGTTAGACATCTTCTTGTGTATTAGTCTCCTAAGGGTATTGTGCATGGCACTGTGTAGTTTATAGCCCTACACTGAAGGATGGTGAAGGGAGTTGCTAGGTTGATAGCCTAAAGAAAACCTTCTGACTGTGGGATTAGCATCAATGATAAGGAATGTGAGCATTTGCTGGGGTTGTTGTCAAATAGTATCAGAGAACAGTTAGGACTGAGAGGTGATTTCTTCTTGACAGAATTTGATAGAGGCCAAAAAGCCATTACGAGGATACCTCTGCTTCCAGTGACAGCAGAGTGGATTCACATTGATTGGGCATTGTTACGGAAGGCTGACTAACTGGAGGACATCAGGCTGCGCTATGCTTCCCTAGGGAGGACATGTACCCTTCCCTCCAGATTAGAAAGGCTAGAATCAAGACTCAAGTGCCCATTTTCTTCAAGGTCCAAGGTTGGGAAATATTTCCCTACAAAGAAATCAATTTGAGTTTCTGGTGCTCCAGGAAATGGGTTGGCAGAACACAGAAATGAGAAACCCTGAGGCCAGAAAGAGGCCAATCCTAGGAGATGTTTTCCCTCCAGATTCATTTTAAGGAATATCTGTGCTTCCTGATGTGTGTGCTTGAGATTTGGGCTCTATATCCAGCATTTGAACTCACATTTTCAATGGCAGAGTCATGGCCTGTGGCACCATTTCAAGGCCAAAAATCCCATCCAATTTCCCTTCACATAGATGTCAGATAAGCAAGAAAGTAGCTGCCTTAACTCGAACAGTTCTGGGAAAAAAACTGGGGGCCTTGTCCTGAGGCTGTGGAGACTTAATTCTTCAGCTGGGTGGCTCCCGTAGGAACAAAGAACACTTTAGCTACTTCTTACTCTTTTAACACCAATGGCTGTGGGAGAAGGAAAGGCTCAAGGCCAGGGCTCAGCTCGCAGAGTCCATCTTCTCCCACAGCTGCCACATTTGAGAGGGGGCCTGCTGAATGCCCTTGCTGTCCCCTATGGCAGTATTGAGGCCTGACCGAAGTCTGGTATGCTGCTTGCTGGCTGCAAGAACTGGTCACAGGATGAAAATTGGGGAAAGGATTTGGGGGAGGTGACAAGGGTGGCATGGAAGTCTAGGGGACAAAGGGACAGGGTTGGGAACAAATTGGTTAACTTTGATTGCCACTCACTGTGGTGCTTTCCCCCTTTCCCTTGAATTCTGCTTTGAAAAGAATAAATTTGTACTTGTTTACTTTGGTTCCTCTGGTTATACTCTCTGAGTCTGATATTTCATATCTTTCCCTTATTTGGGGGTGGGAAGAGAGGGTAGACCAAGAAGCCACAGAAGTACTGTAAAACATAAGGCCACCAGATGAGTCCAACACCTGTGGGACACAAAAAGACCTCCCCATTGGGCTCATCTGCCACTGTTACCCGGATTAATCACCTCTCAACATCCTCCCAACCCTCCCCAAATTAGCTAGTTAGCGCCTTATGAGATGAGCTGTATGTAGCAATGGTTTCTAAATTTCATCCTCCTCAATCTGAGGGTTTTTCACCAGCCTGAAGCATTGTAAGAAAAGTCAGGACAATGCATTGAGTTTTCATAAAATTATATTTATTCAGTTTAAAGGTCTACCTTTTATTCTGAGATTACAGATATATATATACACACACACACACTATATATATATATATATACACACACACTATATATATATATATCTCCATCTATATATATATCCATCTATATATATATCCAGCTATTTATATATATATATCCATCTGTCTATCTATATATATATATATCCTGTGTGTATATATATATCCTGTCAATAAGTAAAACCCTGTCAGTCCGTCTTTTCTTTTTCTTTTTTTTTTTTTTGAGACAGAGTCTCACTCTGTCACCCAGGCTAGAGTGCAGTTGTGCAATCTCAGCTCACTGCAACCTCTGCCTCCTGGATTCAAGCAATTCTCCTGCCTCAGCCTCTCACCAAACTATGGCAACACTGTCCAGTATAAAATAATGCAAGCCACATATGTAATTTTAAATTTTATAGCAGCCATATTACAAAAATAAAAATAGATGGAATTAATTTTAATAATTAACCCAATATATCCACAATATTACCCTTTCAACATGTAATAGTATAAAACAATTATTAATGAGATTTTAAAATATATTTTTAACTAAGTCTTTGGAAATGTCAAGCAAGCTGACACATTCAGCTGGGGGAAACACACACACACACACACACACACACACACACACACACACACAAACGAGATCCAGATAGATCCAGACAGTTTATTCCTTATAGAGACAGAAAAAGCAAGATCAGCAATGGTATCAGCTCCCTGCATCCCTCGTCCCATAGAACAATATAACAGGACAACAAAAGGGGCTAGATGACAGGCAACATGAATGTAGGACCCCCTGGTACTGTGTAGCCAATGCCACACTACAGCTAAGCAGTTTTATGGCCTGCAACTATACCCTCTGGAGTGGGAAGCAGGCAGAAAGCCCTATATTTAACTGGAATGAGGGAGGCAGGTGACCTCCCTCAAGATAGGGAGATGACTGAGAAACGCTCTTGTAGCAAATTCTCACAAGACTGCCTGTCTTCCTGTGTTCTGGGAGGATCACAGGGTGTTATGTCAGGACCTGAGTCAGCCTGCAGTTGAGCCTGGCCTGCGTGGCCTATGTGGATAGTGTAAGGTCATCAGGATGCGGGCACAGAGCAGTTCCTTTATAGAAATCCAGTGTTTATTTTACACTTACTGCGCATCTCAACTCAGGCTAGTCATGTGGTGCTCAAAAACCACATGTGCCTAGTGGATACCATATTGAACAGCACAAGTCTGTAGCATACAGAAGTCAAAATCACTGAGCTATAGCAAAGGAAAACTTTCTGAGGTGTCAGAGTGAATGTGTGCATGCGTATGTTGGGGTGGAGTGGAAAGTCAGAATGGCAATAGCCTTGGGTGACTGGAGGGCAGTGGTGAAGCAGCCCCCCTGGGTTACACTGAGAAGTGGTAGCAGAGGAGATGGAGGGGCATTGCAAACACACTAGCTTGCCCTTGCCCCTTCCTGTTGTGTTGTCTTCCCTACCACCCCGCCTCTCAGCAGAGCTCTGACTGTTCTCAGGCTGCAGTATCAGACAGAGGCTGTATGAGGGCTCGTCTACCTCTTCCACTCCTGGATGCCCACTGTGGCACATGTGCCACACTCACTGGCCTGTCTCTTCAGCATGACCCCAGGGTACTTTCTATCAGTCCCCTTCCTGCCTTTATCTGGAAAGGCCTATCTTCTTTTCAAACTCTGCTTCTTCTCCCACCTTCTACCTCCGACACTCAACTTCTTTCCCTCATTCTTTCTCCTTATTCTCATCTTTTAAGTTATGGGTTTCTGAAAAAAACAATCTTTTTAAAATATCATCTTGGTTTTCAAGCAATCCTCGAACTTCTCTCCTAATCTGGGCTCCATTTTGTTTGCCTTTAACATGCCTATCTCCCTTAGTCCTACTTTTTCCCTTGCATTTCCCCCAGCATTCCTGCCGTCTCCATCCCAACTTCACAGGCCCTGCTCATACATGACCTCTCCTTTGCCCATGGCTTAACTTTGACTTGGAGTAGGAGCACTAAAAGTGGCACAGAGAACTTAGGAGTATATTTCCTAAAGCAGCACTGACTTTGTCAATTGGGATTAGACCTGCGGCTAGCTGGGCTACTTCAAGAAAACCACCAGATGCCTCTTGGTGGTAAGCATTATCACCCATGATTTACAATGAGAAAATATAGGCTCTAAGAAGCGTAGGGGCGGGCATGCATGATGGCTCACGCCTGTAATCCCAGCACTTTGGGAGGCCAAGGCAGGTGGATCACCTGAGGTCAGGAGTTCGAGACCAGCCTGGCCAACATAGTGAAACCCCGTCTCTACTAAAAATACAAAAATTAGCCAGGCATGGTGGCAGGTGCCTGTAATCCTTGCTACTCGGGAGGCTGAGGCAGGAGAATCACTTGAACCCGGGAGGCGGAGGTTGCAGTGAGCCAAAATCGCACCACTGCACTCCAGCCTGGGTGACAGAGCAAGACTCCATCTCAAAAAAAAAAAAAAAAAAAAAAAAAGAACCATAGGGGCTTGCCCAAGGCAAGTTCCATCCTTGTGTGAGTTCCACTACAGCATGGTAATTCAACCCAAATATTGGAGCTGCCATTTATATCACTTCTCCAACCACCCCCCACCCCCGCACCCGCTTCATCTCATATTAACCATACAGCACTGGGATTTGGAGCAAATCTTCTCACCTTAACAATATAGCATTGGGATTTGATTTGCTTAGTTCATTAGGAGTTACCCTAAGAACTCTGGAAGGATGCCCCAAGGCTGATAGCATCTTCTGCCATTTTCTAATCAGAGTGCTATGGTCCGAATGTGTCCCCCAAAATTCATATGTTAAGATATAATCAGTAATGTGTTAGTATTAAGAGGTAGGGCTTTTGGGAGGTGATTAGGTAATGAGGGCTCCACCCTTATGAATGGAATTAGCGCCCTTTTAAAAGAGGCCTGAGGGAGTTTGTTTGCCCTGCTGCCATGTGAGGATGCACCCCGAAGACGCTATCTAGGAAGCAGACAAACCCCTCACCAGATGCCAAAGCTGCTGGCACCTTGATCTTAGACTTCCAAGCCTCCAGAGCTATAAGCAATAAATTTCTGTTGTTTATAATTTACCCAGTCTATGGTATTTTTGTTACAGCAGCCCAAATGAACTAAGATATAGAGCTTATTGCTTTTCTTCTTGTTTCCATTTGGATATGAGTGCACTCATCATGGGGGATGGTTTAATAAATTGACAACAATCCATTTAAAATGAACAATTTATTTATTGCTTAAAGAACATAGACCATAAAACACTAATAACATACCTAGAAAAAAACCCAAACAAGATTGTTAAAGACGTCTTCATAGGCATTATGGCATCTTGTTCTTCCTAACCTTAGCTGATGGGGGTTAGGAGGAGAAGGCTCAGAATAAGGATAACAGTTCATAATTTCTTCATCTCCGCTCTAACTGTTCCCTTAGTTGGTGAATAACAACCAGCTCCATCCTAAAAACAACAGAACATAAGCAGCAGCAAGAAATCATCCTTGAGCAGGAATGCAGCCCTGTTACCTGAACAGAGACAGAACACAATCTAGTATTAACTGCTGCAAGGTAGGCACTTAAACTCACTATGGCAGGTCCTAGTGCTTAGTAGAAATGACCTCGTTTTTTCCCCTATGTTTTAGGAAATACTAAAAACCAAAAGAAAAGCTAAAACATATGCAAACCAAACAGCTGTATGGCCTCTAGGCTACATTGCCTTTGGAAGCATGGCTGAATCATCTGCTGGTACCATAGCACAGAAGCAATATAATTAATTCTTGTTTAGTGTGGTGGTGCACAACTGTAGTCCCAGCTACTCAGGAGGCTGAGGCGGGAGGATCCCTTAAGCCCAGGAGTCTGAATTCAGCCTGGGCAACATAACAAGACTCCATTTCTAAATTAATAATAATAATTCCCAAATTGACAAAGAGAAAGTCTCATGGTCGAGTGGGGTCTCTAAGTCTACTACATTTTTATACTGGCCGTATCTACATGACTACAAACTTTGAGCATATTTTAAGTAGCAAAGAAGGTACAGATAAATATAACTGATTCAACATAAGGCAACTGAAGGGACAAAAACATGCACAGTTTCATCCAGTCTGCAGTCTGGATAGTGAATCCAAGGGTTGTGGGCCAGGCCAATGGCTCTCCTCACTTCTTCAGAAAACGCTGCAATTGTTCCTGTAGGGAAATGAGCTGTAGGGAGAGGTAGAAAGACATGAAAAATTCATTTGAAATTTGAAGTCCCATTACTTGATCTAGAATTTACTTAAATGAACCAAAAAGAACTATTGTTATTTGGCATTTACAAGGTTATCTTAGTCTTGCAATGTTCCAGAGAATATTGGCCACAGTCAAGAATGCATGCATACTGCTGTGGCCATGATGATGTCCTTTATTATGCCCAATTTATGAAGGGAAGTTTTGTATTAGTCAGTTTTCATGCTGCTGATAAAGATATACCTGAGTTTGGGAAGAAAAAGAGGTTTAATGGACTTATAGTTCCATATGGCTGGAGGCCTCACAATCATGGTGGAAGGCAAGGAGGAGCAAGTCATATCTTACATGGATGGCAGCAGGCAAAGATAGGAGAGCTTATGCAGGGAAACTCCCCTTTTTAAAACCATCAGATCTCGTGAGACTTATTCACTATCATGAGAACAGCATGGGAAAGACCTACTCCCATGATTCAATTACCTCCCACCAGGTACCTCCCACAACACGTGGGAATTAAAGATGAGATTTGGGTGGGGACACAGACAAACCATATCAAGCTTTAAAATTGAATAGGCTTTAAAAAAAACAATATGTTTGCTGTTAAGAATTTGTGCTTCTGTGAAGAATATACAGAGGTCACAGCTCACTGTAGGGGCAAAGGAGATGGGATCTCTGTAGCCATATTCTAAGAGTCAGATGATAAAACAGTTGGGACACTCTCTTGTCCCAATGAACACAATGGGTCTTAGACTGAGTCTTACCGGCTGCTTCTTACCACATTAGGAGATACTTAGAAACCGAGCCAGAGTCCTGACCAATCAGGAGCCTGATGATGTTCTACTTATGCTTTCTAAGTTAGAAGCCCTGAACATTTTGTGGTATAGGATTTAATTTTTTTAACTTGAAATGGTAAAGTGACCAATAACATTCAGAGATGTATGCCATCTTTACAACAAAGGTTGTTTTTGAATATTGTTCATTTCAGGACACTCCATACCAGAATGAATTTTTAGTCTGTGAAATGAAAGGAACATTATAAAACAATCCTATGCTGCACATCACCTACCAAGCCACAATAATTGCTATCCGCAGTAACTTAGGGGCTCTTCTCACTCGGTTGCTGAGTGACCCCTGATTGACCATGATTACAACCACTGACTGATCCAGTTCTTTCTCCTTTGCAGGCTCTTTCTCTTCCCACCACCCGCTAAAGATAGGTTTTTCCTTAGGTTCAGACTTCTTGCTGAACAATCAACCAGGCTAACTCAACTAGCCCCACAGCTTCAATGATCATTTCTGTGTATGGGTCTCTCTCCAATTTCCCATTTTCAAAAGCACTTCTCCACATACCCCTCCAAATCCACTTTTTGTTATCCTATTTTCAGTTAATGGCACATCATTTCCCAGTTGCCCAGGCTTTGGACTCATCTTTGTTCCCCTTTTTGCCCTGTAAATCCAATCAATTGTTAAGCTCTGTTTGCCTCTACCACTTGCACCTTTGAAGCTCCAGGCTGTCCCCACTTCAATTTCTCCTCTATACTTCTGGCAGAAAAATCTTCCTGAGTTACTCCCCAGGTAAAAAAGCTTTGAAGGCTCATTATGACCTACACCAAAAATCTAAACTGTTCACTCTGGCATCACCACCTCTGAGCCAGTGTACATGCTGCTTTCTCATGGAATGCACTCCTTTCCCTATCTCCTTATTAAAACCCTACCTATATTTTAAGGCCCCAGTCAAACACCATCTTCTCCATGAAGTCTTCCTTAATATCCATGGACAATCTGTCATTCCTTTAAGTCCCTACCCCTCTTGCCAATTTCTCCCCAAATGAAGACAGAGACTACATCATAAGCATATCATAGCTCCCTGCAGAGCCTAGCTTAAAGTAGACACCTACTAAATCTAATTTGGATAAATGAACTAACATAAGGGACTCTGAGTAAATAAAGTTTACAGCTACATTTCTATGCTGCTCCTCAATACTAAATATAGTCATGTGTTACTTAACAATGGGAATATGTTCTAAGAAATGCATCCTTAGGCAATTTTGTCATGATGCGAACATGATAGAACATACTTACACCAACCTAGATAGTATCGCTTACTACACACCTAGGCTACACAGTATAGTCTACCATTCCTAGGTTACAAACCTGTACAGCATATTACTGTACTGAATACTGTAGGCAATTGTAGCACAATGTTAAGTATTTGTGTATCGAAACATAGAAAAGGTAAACTAAAAATACAATATAAAAAACTAAAAATGGTACACTTGTATAGGGCACTTACTATGAATGGAGCTTGCAGGACTAGAAGTTGCTCTGAGTGAGTCAGTGAGTGAGTGGTGAGTGAATGTGAAGGCCTAGGACATTACTGTGCACTACTGAAGACTATATAAACACTATACACTTAGGCTATACTAAAATAATTTAAAAATTAAGTAATTGTGCTGCTATGTTATGATGGCTACAATGTCACCAGGTGACAGGAATTTCTTAGCTCCATTATAATCTTATGGGACTACCATCATATACGCAGTCTGTCATTGGCCAAAATGTTGTTATGCAGCATACAACTGTACTTACATTGATGAAAACAAAGATGTTTGGTGGGTACTAAAACAATCCTAGCATTAACTGTTCATCTGATTGTTTTAAAGCAGTACTAAGCAGTACTTGGATAAGTGATTTATCCAAGTGTGTATATATATATATATTCTTCCCTGAGAGGAAGGGAATATATAGAACATAAAAATTCCGCTGGCCTTCTGGGGATGGGGGTAGGGAGTAGTGCCTGTACTTTAAGAGCACCATGCTAAGCCCATCCTCATAATACCAACTCCAGTCTCTTTAAAATTGTAACCTTCAACAGTATAAGGTTAGAGTCAGCACACATTTTCTATACAGCTACTTGACCCTCATTTAGCCTATATTGCCTTCTTCTCTCTTCGCCCTGTACACTCTCTTGTGGCTTTGAAAAATACAGTTGTCATTCAAGTTACAAATACATACATCCTTAATGATTCCTTCTCCTTCAACACCCAGTAATTGACCCAACTCCTATCAATTCTACCTTTAAAGCACATTCTCTAATATATCAATATTCATTGCAGCATTATTCATAATAGCCAAAAGTGAAAGCAACCCAAATGTCCATCAGCAGATGAATGAATAAACAAAATGTGCTATATTGATCCAATGGAGTATTAGTCAGTCTTAAATGGAAAAAAGTACCGATACATGCCATAACATGGATGAACCCTGAAAATATGCTAAATGAGAAAAGCTTGACTCAAAAGACCATGTATTATATGATTTCACTTGTATGAAATAACTAGAATAGGCAGTAGATTAGTAGAAACTAGATGAGTGGTTGCCTAGTGCTGGGCAGGGGAGAGGTTCTGGAGAAATGGGGAGTGATTACTAATGGATACAGGGTTTCTTTTTGGAGTGATGAAACTTCTAAAATTGACTGCAGTGATGGTTGTACAACTCTGAATATGCTAAAAGCCACTGAATTGTATAGTTTAAATGGGTGACTTGTGGGGGGCGGGGAGGACGGGGTTTGAGGCAGTCTCACTCTGTCACCCAGGCTGGAGTGCAGTGGTGGGATCTCTGCTCACTGCAACCTCTGCCTCCCAGGCTCAAGCAATCCTCCCACTTCAGCCTCCCGAGTAGCTGGGACTACATTCACACACCACCATGCCTGGCTAATTTTTGGAGAGACGGGGTTTCACCATGTTGCCCAGGCTGGTCTCAAACTCCTGGGCTGAAGCCATCTGCCCACTTTGGCCTCCCAAAGCGCTAGGATTACAGGCATGCACCACCACACCCAGCCTAAATGGGTGATATTGTATGGTTTATGAATTACATCTCAGTTATAAAAACATTTTTATTGCAGTTTAAAAATCTATATTCTTTCCATCTCCATTGCTACTACCTTAGTCCAAGTTACCATCCTGTTATTAGAGTACCACAACCCCCCCACCCAACCAGCCTCTTTGCTTCTACTTTCACCTTCTTCCAACCCGTTCTCCAGATAATAATCAGAGTAACCTTTTAAAAGTTTAAATTAGGCCGGACGTGGTGGCTCACGCCTGTAATCCCAGCACTTTGGGAGGCTGAGGCAGGTGGATCACGAGGTCAGGAGATCGAGACCATCCTGGCTAACACGGTGAAACCCCGTCTCTACTAAAAATACAAAAAATTAGCCGGGCATGGTGGCACGTGCCTGTAGTCCCAGTTA
Source organism: Pongo abelii (assembly GCF_028885655.2). Lineage (NCBI taxonomy): Eukaryota > Metazoa > Chordata > Mammalia > Primates > Hominidae > Pongo > Pongo abelii. The sequence goes on from NC_072008.2 coordinate 107,000,700, forward strand.
CTTGGGAGGCTGAGGGAGGAGAATCGCTTGAATCCGAGAGGCGGATGTTGCAGTGAGCCTATATTGTGCCACTGCACTCCAGCCTGGGCGACAGAGCAAGACTCCATTTAAAAAAAAAAAAAAAGTCTAAATTAGATGTGATTTTCCTATCTAAAATTCTTCAAGGGCTTCCCATGACACTTAAGGCCAAACCCATCCTCCTTATCATGGCCTTCAAGGAACCATATACTATGGTCTCTGCCTACTTCTCCAACCTTATCTTAAGTCATTCTCTTCCTGGCTTTAAATACTCCAAAGGTCCTCAAAGAGGCCAAGTTCTTTCTGAGCATGAGACCTTGCATATGCTCCACCTAAGAGGCTCTTCATCCCACTCTTTGCCTGGACTTAATCCTTCTGGTCTCAGCTTCAATAGCACCTCCTAGGAGAGGTCTATCATGATCCCCCAATTAATTCAAGACTCTCTTTATTCTAATAGCACCACTGACTTTTTTCCTTCATAGCACTTCTTCACAATTTGTACCTTTATATTTGTATAATTTGTTTATTGTCAATCTCCCCTGCTAGACAGCTCCATGAGGACAAGTACAGCAGGTCCTTGAATAATATTGCTTTGTTCAGTGTCGTTTTGTTACAGTAAGTCCTCACTTAATGTCAATAGGTTCTTAGAAACTGCAACTTTAAGCAAAATGACATGCAAAAGGTCTCCAAATAACATTGTTAGTTCAATGTCATTTCATTATAATTTTTTGTTGTTGTTGTTGTTGTTTTGAGACAGGGTCTCACTTTGTTGCCCAAGCTGGAGTGCAGTGGCGTGATCATGGCTCATTGCAGCCTCAATCTCCTGGGCTCAAGCAATCCTCCCACCTTAGCATCCCGAGTAGCTGAGACTACAGGCTTATGCCACCACAACCGGCTAATTTTTTGTACAGTCAGCATTTCACCATGTTGCTCAGATTGGTCTCAAACTCCTGAGCTAAAGCGATCCACTCGCCTCGGCCTCCCAAAATGCTGGGGTTACGGGCATGAGCCACCACGCCTGGCCTCATTATAATGTTGATGAGAAAAATAAAATCACTTCCCTGTACACGTTAGGTGAATTGGTTTGTCTGAATTGTCCCAGTCTGAGTGAGCGTGGGTGTGGGTGTGAGTGTGCCCTGCAATGGGATGCCATCCTATCCAAGGCTGGTTCCCACCTTGCGCCCTGAGCTGCTGGGATAGGCTCTGGCCATCTGAGACCCTGAACTGGAATCACTGGGTACATAATTGTCTTACTTGTTTTTATCAGTCTTTCTCAAATGTATGTATAGCTCACATTTATTTCAATGTTTAATATTAGAAGTGTTTTGGTTTTTATTTAGAAGTTTGGTGATGTTTTTGTGACCAGAAATATGCTATAGGAACTTAATTATTCTTTATATCAATTAGCCTATAGTAAAATTGGTTTCATTATATATACATCATTTTGCTTAAAGTTACAGTTTCCAAGAACCTATCAACGACACTGAGGATTTACTGTATTGCATTTGTCTTATTCAACACCGTACATCCAGTGCTTTTCACTTCATAGGCATTCAATATCTGTTGAATGAGTGAATTTTCACAAAGACCTTGTTCCACCCTGCTACCTTCGTTTAGAAGATTTGGCTACCACTATTCCTATGAGAGGAACAGCCAGCAATGATATTGGAAGTGAAGTGGGGGATTCTCTGTATCAAATGTTTTCTGGTTAATTTGAAAACATACTTCTTACCTTCTCATTTTTTTGTTTTTCCTGTAACTCAAGCTGCTCCAGCACAGAGTGAAAATGATTCTGAAAAATAAATTGTATAAATGATGAACACTGAGTCTCAAAGGAAAAAAAACCCAAGGGAGGCAAGGAGTTTGGCAAATAATTGTTTTTGTTTTTGAGGTGGAATCTTCCTCTGTCACCTAGGCTGGAGTGCAGTGGCGCAATCTTGGCTCATGTAACCTCCGCCTCCCAGGCTCAAGTGATTCTCATGTCTCAGCCTCCTGGGTAGCTGGGATTAGAGGAGCATGCCACCACGCCTGGCTAATTTTTGTAGTTTTAGTAGAGATGAGGTTTCACCGTGTTGCCCAGGCTGGTCTCAAACTCCTTGTCTCAAGTGATCTGCCTGCCTCTGCCTCCCAAAGTGCTGGGATTACAGGTGTAAGCCACTGCGCCCAGCCGCAAATAATAAACTGTCGTACAAAAGAACACTCTTTTTAAAGGACTTAGAGTATAAAAACTATCCCCCCTAACTACCGTACCATCCAATTTGATTTTATATACACTCTATAGCATTTTTTTGTCTTACCCTAAATGATTGGAATGCCCTTATGTTACCTTTTTCTAGTTTAGCACAAATCCTTTGTCTGTGGTGACCTGTTAGAGAAGCTGGCTTAGAATCTGGTGCTAATGACTCCTCCATTTCCCCTAACTAGGGCAGAGTATCACTATTCCTAACTAGTACTACATGTAACAATAATCACAACAATAGCATATAACTGTATGTTTCAAAGTGTGCCCTTATCTGTTATCTTACTTGGTTATTCTAAAGGACAACACCCAAAAAGGGTGTAGTTCTGTGCTCCCATTTGCTGACTACAGCTCTGAAGAAAATGAAATCTGGCAGGAAATTCCAAATGCTTCAGAACTTCCCTCACTAAAAAAGGGAAGCAAACATGGCCTAAACATACATTTTCTTTTTGTTGGAGCTCTTAAACATATATTAATAAAAATAAAGCAAGATATTTATTCTTGTTCAAACATGCACCAAAAATTTAAAAACTAATTATTTCTCCTTTTTACTGCAATGAATACATTTTAATACAAATAACAGGGTTCAATCTATGCCTGGGATCTATGCTCCCACAGTAAATGAACACCGAGTCTCAAAGGAAAAAAAAAACTAAGGGAAGCAAGGAGTTTGGCAAATAATTGTTTTTGTTTTTGTTTTTGAGGCAGAATCTTCCTCTGTCACCCAGGCTGGAGTGCAGTGGCACAATCTTGGCTCATGCAACCTCCGCCTCCCAGGCTCAAGTGATTCTCATGTCTCAGCCTCCTGGGTAGCTGGGATTACAGGAGAATGCCACCATGCCTGGCTAATTTTTGTATTTTTAGTAGAGATGAGGTTTCATCTCTACTAAAAGATCCCTTACTCAGGGATCATTTACTGTGATCCCTGGCAAGTTACTTAACCTCTTTGAGTTTCCATTCTTTATCTATAAAATGGGAGTGGTGACAGTATTTATGTTTCAAGGATGTGAGGATAAAGTGTGATAATATGTGTCCACAATTCTTAGCCCTTTATGTGCCTTTTACATAGCAAATGCTCAATATTGGCAATTTTTATCTCATATCACCTAGTCCCTTCCCCAAAATGCTTATATTAAATGATCAAAATTACTCAGGTAAAAGGAAACAGGGTTATCTTTTATTAGGAGTTTCTAAGAAGCTGTTTAGGTTCATGAATGAACAAGAACCCTGCATAGAGATGACATAAGTGGAAACACAAAGGCAAGATACTGAAAGTAAGATATCAGGATTTCTTTATGCCAACCAAGAATTTACCTTGAGTGTCAGGTTTTCCACTTTCATGATGAGATCCTTCTGTCTTTGTGCTTTATTCTGAATCTCATGGAGCTTTTTCTCCTTTTTCTCAATCTGCTTCTGAATTTCCATGACTAATAGAGAAACATAGAACTTTACATAATAAATATAGCCTAAATGAATGGACCAAGATCCAAATCAAGTAAAACTCTACTACACATTGAAGCGATAACTTCTTGAGCTTAGCTTTGAGTCTAATATATGCTTAGAGTCAACTGTTAGCACTGCCACCCACCCTGGTCCCATCCCTTTGTTTTTTCTGACTTACCTATTGAACTGGTACCTTCATTTGCCCTATACTGGCCAGATTCAATAAACTTGGCCTGCAGCTGCCTTTCCAGATACTCTTCAGAACAATCTTCCTCCTCCTCTTCTTTGTCTTCATCTTCATCCTCATCCTCATCCTCATCCTCATCTTCATCATCCTCATCCTCATCATCATCATTGTTACTTCTAGAATCACTGAACATCTCCCGAAGCATATCATATTCTACTAGTTTTAAGCAAGAAGAAGGTGAACTATCTAAAACTCTGCAAATGACTCACACTCCAGATATAATTATACTCCTTACTTTCACATTCCCCAGGCAACCGGTGAATTTTATAAATCATTTTTTCATGCAGGAAGATTATTCCCTTTATAAAACAAGGACAGCAAATGCAAAACACTGTAACATTCATTCATGTAGTGAATGATCAAGACATTTAGAGACTCTAAGGGTCATAGGAAGTTAAAATACCAGGGGTGGATGGGAGATTAGAACACTAATCTAAAACCCCTAAACTGCCAAGAGTCCAATAAGAGGGAAGAAGGGCTGGGTGTGGTAGCTCACGCCTGTAATCCCAGCACTTTGGGAGGCCAACGCGGGCAGAACACTTGAAGCCAGGAGTTGGAGACCAGCCTGGCCAACATGGCAAAATCCCATCTCTACTTACAAAAAAAAAGAAACAAAAAGAAAAAAAGAAAAATTAGCTGGGTGTGGTGGTACATGCCTGTAATCCCAGCTACTTGGGAGGCTGAGGCACAAGAATTACTTGAACCTGGGAGGCAGAGGTTGCAGTGAGCCGAGATCGCACTACTACACTCCAGCCTGGGCGACAGAGCGAGACTCTGTCTCAAAAAAAAAAAAAAAAAAAAAAAAGGCCGGGCACAGTGGCTCATACCTGTAATTCCAGCACTTTGGGAGGCCGAGGCAGGCAGATCACTTGAGGTCTGGAATTCAAGACCAGCCTGGCCAACATGGTGAAACCCTGACGCTACTAAAAATACAAAAATTAGCTGGGCATGGTGGTGAACACCTATAATCCCAGCTACCTGGGAGGCTGAGGCAGGAGAATCACTTGAACTCAGGAGGCAGAGGTTGTAGTGAGCTGAGATTGCGCCACCGCACTCCAGCCTGGGCGACAGAGCAAGAATCCATCTCAAAAAAAAAAAAAAAAAAAAAAAAAAGGGAAGGACGAAACCATTCTTTTTTTCTGTTTTTTTTTTTGGATTGGCCTATGAATTTATGGAAAAATGATCTGATACCCAGTCAATATCTGCCCTATCTGAAACTCCTGCTTTGCCTTTACTAAAGTACCTGACAAGGTATGACCCAGCTTGTGGCTGCTCATTCCCGAGGATATCACAAAACCTGGGATGGAGCCTTGACTTTCTATTTCCTTGGTTCCATCTTCAGCAATGACTTCCCAACCTGAAAGGAGTGGGTAGTCAAGGAAAACACAGAAAGAAACAAAAAGGCACAGCTGAAAGGGAAGGGGCTCTTTGGCTAACAGTGCTATTTAATTTAGTCCAACTTTAGGCCATTTGTATCAGAATTCCTAGTTTGGAGAAGTGCTTTATATTGAATTACACAATAAATAATTTTCTATTACATGAATTTACTGTTCCTAGCTAGAACATTTCAAAAAATCTTAAGTTCTACACATCAAGACTGGCACACAAACACCAGAGGTGAGGCTTCGTCAGCATGTACAAATGGGGCAGAACAGACTATGCAGAAAATATTTGTATAAAGGATACGGGTACTTATGGCTTCAGCATCTGAACGCAGCAGTCTCTTTACTTCATTTTCCACATCTGGAGATTCAATGTACTGAAGCAAAGTTGGGGATTAGAGGGGGATACCAATACTGTCATTTAACACCCTGTGTTTTGCAGGAGTGTCCTCCTACGTACCAATGAATTCAAATGTTAGGCCTCTTTAAATTCTGATCCAACCAAATTTCTACTTTAAGTAGTGCTATTTATAAAGGAATCTTTAGCCAGGGTCTAGAATTTTGTACAGAAAACTTATTTTTTCCTAATTAAAAAAATTACTTGAGACATTTAATCTTTTCAATCTGCAGCTCTATGGTAAAGACCTCTCTCAGAGGTGCAACCCTTAGGTCTCAGTTATAAATTATTTGTCCTGATTTACATTGGCAAAGAACTATAATTCCTTATTAGTTATTTAGAAATAATTTGGTTTAAAGATCCAAATTCCCAGATTTCACTTCCCCACATCTTTATTATTAGAGACATTCCTACAAAAACTGGATCTTAGCTGCATGTTCTCCCTTGAATCCAGTTTTACATAATTATCTCCACAGCAACCAATTTGTTGTGCCACAAATAGAAATTAGGATTTTGATGGGGAATAAGCAATTGCAAACAACTGCTGTTAAAAGTGAACTCTGGCTCCCAAGGAATGGCTTTTGAAATAAATATCAGAATAAAAAGAGCAGATTAGAATACACGGAGTCACTGGCCAAATTGTATCTTTTCCTCTAGCAGTTATCAAACTTCAAACAATGAATTCATTTTTCAGTGAATCAAACCCAGTGTATGTGTTTAGGATGAGGGTTAGAGGAGAGAAGGAAAGCTCAAAAGTAGCTTCTGTGGTTTATTTGATTCATTTGAAACTAATGAGCTATTAAATAAAACACATTAAGGGTAAAAATGAAGTTATATTATGATTGCTCTACCTCAGTAAAGCTGCTTTTTTCCATTTCTTTGCCATCAGGGACCTATGAAATAAAACACAATAAACAAGTTATATTATGATACCTATATTTCAGTAAAGCTTAAAGAGCTCTACAACTATTCTTAACTTAGTTTTACATTTAATAGGCACTCAATAAATGTTGATTTACAGAGTATAAAAGCCAAGGCAACTGTGTTCATGGATTGGAAGACTCAACATAGTAAAAATGTCAGTTCTCCCCAAATTGATCTATAAGTTTAATGTAATTCCTGCCAAAATTCTAGCAAGGTTTTCTGTAGCTATAGACAAGCTTATTCTAAAATTTATATTAAAAGATATAGGCTTTTGGCCAGGCACGGTGGCTCATGCCTGTAATCTCAGCACTTTGGGAGGCCAAGGTGGGTGGATCACGTGAGGTCAGGAGTTCGAGACCAGCCTGGCCAACATGGTGAAATCCGTCTCTACTAAAAATACAAAAATTAGCTGGGCATAGTGGCCCACGCCTGTAATCCTGGCTACTTGGGAGGCTGAGGCACAAGAGTAGCTTGAACCCGGGAGGCGGAGGCTGCAGTGAGCAGAGATCGTGCCATTGCACTCCAGCCTGGGCAACAGAGCGAGACTCCATCTCAAAAAATAAATAAATAAATAAATAAAGATATAGACTCTAGAATGGCTAAACAATATTGAGAAAGAAAAGTAAAGTCAGAGCAATCAGCCTTCTAATTTCAGTACCAATTATATAGCGACACTGTGATATTGGTGGAGGGATTGACAGATGGATCAGTGGAAGAGAATGGAGAACCCAGAAACAGACCCATAAAACCAAGCCCAACTGGTATTTGGCAAAGGTACAAAACCAATACAACAGAGGAAGGATAGCCTTTTCAACAAATAGTGCTAGAGCAATTAGACATCCTTTGGCAAGAAAAACAAAAACAAAAACAAAAAACAAAAAAAAACCTTGAACTAAACCTCATAGCTTTTATAAAAATTAAGTCGAAAATTGGCATCAGGCTTAAAAAAGATGTAAAAAAAAAAAAAAAAGCAGGAGGAAATCTTCAGGATCTGGGCTAGGCAAAGAGTTCTTAGATTTACTATAAAAAGCAAGATCGTTTTCAAAAAAATCAATATACTGTACTTCATCAAAACTAAAAACTTTAGCTCTCTGAAAGACCCTACGAAGAGGATGGAAAGACAAGCTACAGATTGGGAGAATATATTTGCAAACTACATATCTGATAAAACACTGGTAGTATTTAGAATATAAAAAGAACTCTCAAAATTCAATAATAAAAAATCAATTTAGAAAATAGGCAAAAGGCATGAGCAGACATTTCACTGAAGTGGAATAGATGGCACATGAGATGTTCAACCCCGTTAACCATCAGGGAAATGTAAATTAATACTACAATGAGATCACTACACACCTATCAGAATGGCTAAAATGAAAAATAGTGACAACACCTAATGCTGGTGAGGAGGTGGAGAAACTGGATCATTCATACATTATTGGCAGGAATATAAAATGGTACAGTCACTCTGGAATACAGATCATTTCTTATAAAACTAAACATGCGACTACCATATGACCCAGCAATTATACTCCTGGACATTTATTCCAAAGAAATGAATACTTATATTCACACAAAAACCTATTCACAGCTTTATTTATAATAGTCAAAACCTGTAAACAACCCAGATGTCCTTCAAAGGGAGAACAGTTATGTAATGTGGTACATTCATACCATGGAATACTACTCAGCAATAAAAAATAAACTACTGATGCTACAAAAACTTATATGGATCTTAAGTGAATTATGCTGAATGAAAAAATAAGCTAGTCTCTGATGTTATATACTATATAATTCCATTAATATTAAATTTTTGAAATGACAAAATTACAGAGATAGAGATCAGATTAGTGATTACCAAGTGTCAGAGACAGGGGTATGAGGTAGAAGGGAAGTGGGCATGGTTATATAAAAGCAAAATGAGGGATCCTTGTGGTGATGAAACTGTTTTGTATTTTGACTGTGTAGGCAGATACATGAACTTACACATGGGATAAAACTGCATAGAACTAAACACATGCACAAAAATACACGAGTACAAGTAAAACTGGAGAAATTGGAATAAGATTGCAGAATTCTAATCATGTCAATTACCTGTTTGTGGTATTGTACTATAGTTTTGCAAAATGGGGAAAATGGCAAAAGGGTACACGATACCTCTCTTTTATTTCTTACAACTGTATATGAATTTACAATTATTTCAAAATAACATGTTTAATTTTAAACAAAAGAAGAAGCCAAGCCACAATACTCCTGTAGTTTACCCAAGATTCTACAAGCCTGAAATAACATTAGGAATATAACCACAATTCCCAATTTTCAGGTTCTGGATGGGTTCACTTTAAAACTAGATCTTGCAATAGAAAACTGAAAGCATTAACAGAAGTTTCAAATGTATGATTCTTCCAGACCCCAAATGACTACCCTATAATCTCAAGGATCAGGTCTTTTTATTCACTGCTATATTCCCAACTGCTAGCATACAGTGCCTGGCATTTATTTAGTTCACATTCAATAAATGTTTATTGAACATATAAATGAATTAACAAATTAATTCCCAACTGACTTTTTCTCTTTCCTTCTGGCCCATGATCCTCTTCTAATCAGCCCGGCAGACACACAAATAGCATGTAACTAACCTTTTTTTGTGTTTTCCGGAACCTTTTCTTTCTGACATTCTTAAGTGGTGGCGTAACTAAAATAAATACAACACAGTGAAACGTTATATGACTGATGGTAGTCACATAGCTGAATTTGATAAAGACAAAGATCATGCTATAAACCAAGGCTCATGACATGACTTTTTTTTTTTTTTTTTTTTGAGATCAAGTCCCACTCTGTTGCCCAGGCTGGAGTGCAGTGGTGCGATCTCAGCTCACTGCAACCACCTCCTAGGTTCAAGCGATTCTCCTGCCTCAGCCTCCCGAGTAGCTGGGATTACAGGTGCCCGCCACCACACCCAACTAATTTTTGTATTTGTAGTAGAGACAGAGTTTCACCATGTTGGCCAAGCTGGTCTCGAACTCCTGACCTCAGGTGATCCACCCGCCTCGGCCTCCCAAAGTGCTGGGATTACAAGCGTGAGCCACCGCGCCCAGCTGACATGACTCCTCTTAAGAGTGTCTGAGAACCTAATGAACCAAACACCTAAGTGTGGTAAGAGGTCCCTGTTTCACAAGGAATTGGGATTCAGCAAATAAATTTTAGTCAGCAGGAATGAGCAAGGGGCTGGTGACTTACTGCCATGCTTCCAGACATATTTTTTCTCTCTCTCCCTTTCTTTTTTCCTGACTATATTAGGATCAGTAGAGGCAGCTGGTTCTTCTGGAGAAGGGTGGATATCACCATCAGCAGTGCACACAAGCATCTACATTTAACAAAGACAAAGAAGTTGACTATGGCCACAAATTTTGGATTAGCAATCATAATCATTCTTACCACTAGAAATGCACAGAAGAGACTGATACTTGCCATTTCCAGAAAACCAAGTATTTTGTAATGTACATTTATATTCTCTCATTTTTGCAGTCTCCCTCTCTCCCTCTCCTCCCCTCCACCAGCCACCAGCAGCACTACATATGAACTCTGAAGGTGTGTTGTTTTTTTTTTTCCACGAGAGTGTTTACCACTACAGAGGGAATATATTGGAAACAGATCTTGGAACTTAGCTTAGGTTTTTTATTTTGTTTTGTTTTTAGACAAAGTCTTGCTCTGTCATACAGGCTGGAGTGCAGTGGTACATGATCATGGCTCACTGCACCCTCGACCTCCTGGGCTAAAGTGATCCTCCTACCTCAATCTCTAGAATAGCTGGAACTACAGGTGTGTGCCATCACATCTGGCTAATCTTGTTTTTGTAGAGATGAGGTCTCACTATGTTGCCCAGGTTGGTCTCAAACTCGTGGGCTCAGGTGATCCTCCCACCTCAGCCTCCCAAAGTGTAGGGATTATAGGCATGGGCCATTGTGCCTGGCCTATCTCAGCATTTTGATTTAGAGAGGAAATAAGAAATCAACAGCAGAGATGATGAATAAGAACCAATTTAAACCTCCAGAGTTAACAACATACTGTTTTAATACAAAGTTCAGAAGATCCCAGCGGCTCATATGTTTCAATTAATGAAAAGTCACTATAAGTGGCAAATGGGACTCTCTATAGGCTATTTGGTTAAAATAAAATACTGAAAGCTAAGGATCAAACACCAAACCAGAACATGACATTTCATTCCTGTGCAGTCGATCTGGAAATTAGAAATGCCAAGCAGCCATTCACCAAGTGGAAAGGAGTACTGAAAGAAAGAAAAACAGAAAGAGAAAAGAATTCCTTGAAGGATGTGAGGCTAGTAAAGAAAACTAGTCCATACCTGAGAAATGTCTGCTGTTTTATAAAAGGTTTTTCTATCAAACGTTCTCAGGCTTTCAATAACACAAGGCAAGTCAACCATCTTAGCGGCTAGTGGGACATCTTCTACTTCAACAACTGCATGGCGCCCATCAGCTGGAGAGAAGTAAAGATTAAAGTTGATATCTTCCCAGTGAACTCTTAAACTTCCTAAGGTTTGAATAATGAAGACTTATGTGGGACAGATTAGTCTTTCCAAGAAACCTACTATCTCTCATAATGCTAGAATTGTGTGCACAATTAATAGCTTCCTAAAGAAAAAAAATGGAAAGTATATGGAGCTCTTTTTTCCTAGTTTATGTCACTTGTGCAAAAGTAGCTAAGTTTCTTGTTAATGGATGTGAACTAAATATGGGTGAAGCAATACATGTTTAATTCTCATCCTGAAAAGCAAATTCCATTCATTAAAACCAATTCCCTTTTTTTTTTTTTAGAAGCATTCAATCGTGTCATTGTACATGTGTGTTTTCAAAGGGCTGGGTGAGGGAAGGGTTGACTGACCCTAGAATGGTGCTAATAAATCTCAAGTTAAATCTCTAATTAGCTTCATAAAGATAAAATTCTATACAACAGCCATATACTAAACTCTGAATATTGCTGCTCAGACGTCCCAAACATAAATGTCTTTTGACACAAGAGGATTCAGGTATAATCTTCTAGTATTATGTGAAAAAAGAAAGATACAAAACAATGTTTATCATTTTGTGTGAATTAACTCTAAAAATACAGAGAGAGATTGTTTCAATTCTAGTATTATGCATAAAAGTTTTGTCAATAAGGAAGTAACAAGAAACAGTTAATATCAGTTATCTGTGGTATTGAGGTTGGGGCATCATAAGGAAGAAGAGTTTTATTTCTCCTTTTGAACTTTTCTTTTTCATTTGATTTTTTTTTTTCTTTGAGAAGGAGTCTCACTCTGTCACCCAGGCTGGAGTGCAGTGGTACGATCTCTGCTCACTGCAACCTCCACCCTCTGGGTTCAAGCAATTCTCGTACCTCAGCCTCCCAAATAGCTGGGATTACAGGTGTGCACCACCATGCCCGGCTAATTTTTGCATTTTTAGTAGAGACGGGGTTTCACCATGTTGGCCAGGCTGGTCTGGAACTCCTGACCTCAAGTGATCCGCCTGCCTCAGCCTCCCAAAGAGCTGGGATTACAGGCATGAGCCATCATGCCTGGCCTGTTTTATTTGAATTTTCTAACTATGAACTTATATTATCTTTTTAAAAAAATGTCAGTAAGTGTTAACTAACTGGTGAGATTATGAGCCACTTTTTGTTTTCTCCTTTATATGCTTCTCTGCATTAAAAAAAAAACTAGCAAAATTTATTTATCTATTTTTGGTTGTGTGTTTTTTAGGCAGATAAGCTTGTGTGGAAACATTTATTTATTTATTTACTTATTTACTTATTTATTTACGCATGCTCTTGGTGCAAATGGCCTCTAGATTCATCCATGGTGTCCCAAATGACAGAATTTTGTTCTTTTTAAAAGGCTGAGTAGTATGGCATTGTGTATACGTATCACATTTACACTTAGGTTGATTCCATATCTTGGCTATTGTGAATAATGCTACAATGAATAAGGGAGTGCAGAGAGGTATGCCTTCAACATGTTGATATCAATTCCTTCTGTGAATATATTCACAGAAGTGGGGTTGCTGGATCACATGGTTGTTCTATTTTTAGTTTTCTGAGGAACCTCCATACCATTTAAAAAAAATAATGGCTGTAGGCCGGGCACAGTGGCTCACACCTGTAATCCCAACACTTTGGGAGGCTGAGGTGGGTGGATCACTTGAGGTCAGGAGTTCAAGACCAGTCTGGTCAACATGGTGAAACCCCGTCTCTACCAAAAATACAAAAAAATTAGCCAGGTGTGGTGGCGCATGCCTGTAGTCCCAGCTACTCGGAAGGCTGAGGCAGGAGAATTGCTTGAACCCAGGAGGCGGAGGTTGCAGTGAGCCAAGATCGCGCCACTGCACTCCAGCCTGGGTGACACAGCAAGACTCCATCTCAAAAAAAAAAAAAAAAAAGGCTGTATTAATTTACATTCCCACCAATAGGGTACAAAGGCTCCCTTTTCTCCTCATCCTCATTAACAGTTGTTATTGTTCTTTTTTTTAATAAAAGCCATTCTAACAGGTATGAGGTGATATCTCGCTGTTGTTTTAATTTGCATTCCCCTAATGATTAGTGATGCTGAGCATTTTTTCATGAACCTTTTGGCTACTTGTATGTCTTCTTTTGAGAAGTATCTGCTCAGATCCTTTGCCCATTTTAAAATCAGGTTATTTGTTTTCTTACTATTGAGTTGTTTGAGTTCCTTATATATTTGGATATTAACCCCTTTATTGGATGTACGATTTGCAAATATAACAAATATTATTTAAAAGAAAGAAATATATGTCACCGGCCAGGCACGTTGGCTCACGCCTGTAATCCCAGCACTTTGGGAGGCCAAGGCAGGTGGATCACGAGGTCAGGAGTTTGAGACCAGCCTGACCAACATGGTGAAACCATGTCTCTACTAAAAATACAAAAATTAGCCAGGCATGGTGGCATGTGCCTGTAATCCCAGCTACTCGGGAGGCTGAGGCAAAAGAATCACTTGAACCCGGGAGGCAGAGGTTGCAGTGAACCAAGACTGCACCACTGCACTCCAGCCTGGGCGACAGAGCGAGACTCCATCTCAAAAAAAAAAAAAAAAAAAGAAATAAATAAATAAATACATGTCACCTTTATAAACAAAGAATGGCATATCCACTTGTCATTCCCTTGGATGTTGAGAAATCATAAAGTTTATATATGGGAGACTACCAGCAGTACAAAAACCCCACAGTTGACCCCCAAGTTTCCTTAAACACACTATGATAATCACTCAACTCGAGGTGCAATATTCCTACTTCCTTTCCTCTTAAAAGAAGAGGACTTAAGCCTCTCTAAAGCATGAGTCCATCAAGTCAGAGACCATATTCTATCATTTTTCACATCCTTAGTACCAAGTATAGTGTCTGGCACATAGCAATCCCTTAATAAATTATTGTTCAATGTATAGTGAATGGATATTAACTACTTACGCAAGAAGTCAATTTTTAGTTTATCCTTCATCTTGACACTTTGAGAACGTGCTAGGTTCCTGACAGTACAAGCGTGTTCCTAAAGAGAAGGTAAATTGAAAAATCAGAAGAACTAAACATCTACCTGGCAGCTAACAGAATAGATATATCAAAGAAAGTCCTCCCTTAAATAAAACTTTACACCTCCAAAATGTTACTAACTAGACCATGTACCATGAGATACTGTGCACTGTATAAGTCAAGTTAGGATGAAGCTGACTCTAAACTCATAATTGTCTCTTAGTAGCTACAGTTAATGCTTTCTCCTAGCTCTACAATCCTGCTACCCTTCTGTTGTAGTTGCTAAAGAAAGGCTTACCTAGTTGCAGTTTGCTTGGTATATTAAGTAACCCTAATTAGGGAAATAGGTTTCTGAACCCCATCCTTAATATAGCTGCCTAGACTAACTAATTGCTTGAATACAGGTATCAGTGTGGGGGAAGAGAGCCAAATACTTGTTGAGATGAGCTTTAAAAGTCTTGCATGGTGGTGAATAATGCTGGCCCTTCTCACTGCCCCTTTTGAGGTGACAGAAAGGATTTCAGAGGAGTCTTATCTTGGCTGTCCAGGGAACAGGCTGTTAGTACTGGTGGTAAGTGAATGGGTCCATCATTGTCACAGCTGTTTTGCCAAGAAATCAACCTGCATGATAGGTGGTATTGTACAGGAGGAAAAAATGCTGCCAAAAAAGTACATGCTATGATAGGACTGCTTAACAGAACATGATTCCTGGGAAACAAATGTTCTGAGTTTTTATAGCCTACCTGAAATAGAAATGTTACAGAATCCAAGTAGAACTATAATTATAATTAAACTATAATTATGAAGATATTTGTTCTGAGATACAAGTTCTTACCAGAGGCAGACGTAATATAAACTGGTTCTCAACTTCATCAGGAACTTCATCCTGGCTTTTACTCATGTCTTGATTTTGAGTTAATGAAAGCAAAAAGAAAACCAAGTCACTAAAAACTCCTCTTGCTCCCTCTCCTGACCACTTCTGGTAGTACTGGCTAAATTATACAAGATCTTGCCCATAATCCTCGCTAGAATGATGTGTGTACAGTTAGACGATATCTTATTTGACATAACTTAATTATTTCTAGACGTTACCTTAGCTCCTCTCCAATATGTATAGATTTTCCAAAGTCAATCCAAATTACATGATGTAATTTGATGAACAAATGAAATAACAGCTGTTATGAAACATGATTTCGTCTTCTTAATCATATTCTTAGACTCTCAGGTAAAAGACTACAATTCAACAACACGTTGGTGGTTACCTAAGCAAACTATATAACCTCTGCAGGGAAGAATGCAAACCAAAAGCTGAAGTTCGCCTAGAAACCACTTGCAGAAATGTTCTGTGATGATTTGAAGTAAACAAGGGCTTGATTTTCGATATTTCACCTACATTAATGGATTAGGAGAAATTAAGCAGTCCATGGGAGACCCGGCAGTTTTTTATGACTCTAGAGCCAGCAACAACAGCTTTGAGCTACTCTGGGGAAAAGTTAGGAGTCCAGTTCTTTTTTTTTTTTTTCAAGACAGAGTCTCGCTCTGTCGCCCAGGCTGGAGTGCAGTGGTGCGATCTCGGCTCACTGCAACCTCTGCCTCCCGGGTTCAAGCCATTCTCCTGCCTCAGTCTCCCAAGTAGTTGGGACTACAGGCATGCACCACCACACCTGGCTAATTTTTGTATTTTTTAGTAGAGACAGGATTTCACCATGTTGGCTAGGCTGGTTTTAAGCTCCTGACCCCAAGTGATCCGCCCACCTCAGCCTCCCAAAGTGCTGGGATTACAGGCCTGCGCCACCACGCCCGGCATGGAGTCCAGTTCTTTTTTTTTGAGACAGAGTCTCTTTTTTTTTTTCTTTTTGAGATGGAGATTTTATGGGAACATAAAATCTGATTTGATTTATTCATTACTACCCTTTCATTCATTACTACCCTTTATTGTGTGCATTCTGTATGCCCAGTACTACATTGAGTGCATCAGGTCTATCATTTCATATAATCCTCACAATCACCACTTACTTCGAATGCCCCCAAAAGCTATCTAAAAGAACTCTTAAGATGGATCTTTTTATTTAAAATATATATATATATACCTTTGAAGTGAATACTTTCTTCCAAGTTAATCTTTTTTTTACAAATTATAATCATATATAATTATGGGGTACACAATGATGTTATGATATAGTGTGAAATGACTGAATCAATCTAATGAGCACATCCATCACCTTAAATACTTATCAGTTATTCCCCTTAACTACAACTTTCATTTTTTTAATTTTAAAAGCCAAATTTGGCAGTGGGAGATTGTATACCAACTTCAGTGGCATTAATGTTAATAAGTTGTGACAATATCCCACTACTATCGGACCAGCCTAACTGAAATTTTCTATTCTTTGATCAACATCTCCTCAATGCCCCTCCCCCTACTCCAGCCTGTAATAACCAACACTACTCTCTGCTTCTATGAGTTCAATTATTTTAGATTCCACATATAAGTGAGAATATGTGATTTTTGTCTTTCTCTGCCTGGCTTATTTCACTTAATATAATATCCTCCAGATTCATCCATGTTGTTGCAAATGACAGAATTTCCTTCTTTTCAAAGGCTGAATAGTATTCAGTTGGGTACACATACCACATATTTATCCATCCACTTGTTGGATACCTAGATTGATTTCATAACTTAGCTATTGTAATGCTGCAATGAACATGTGTGTGCAGATATCTCTTTGACACACTGATCTCAAGTTTTTAGGATATACATCCAGACATGGGATTGCTGGATCCCAAGTTTTTATTTTATTATTTTTTATTTTTTTCATTATTTGTTTTTCAATTTTATGTTCTTACAATGAGCCAAGACTTTATTTCTAATCTTATTTTCCATGTATTTGGGATGTATTTGTAGAGCCCTGCATTTTGGGTATTAGGGCCCACACTTTTTTGTTGTTTTGTTGTTTTTTTTTGAGACAGAGTTTCGCTCTTGTTGCCCAGGCTGGAGTGCAACAGCGCGATCTCAGCTCACTGCAACCTCCGCTGCCCGGGTTCAAGCGATTCTCCTACCTCAGCCTCCCAAGTAGCTGGCATTACAGGTACCTGCCACCACGCCCGGCTAAATTTTTTATTTTTTATTTTTTGTATATTTAGTAGAGGCCGGGTTTCACCATGTTGGCCAGGCTGGTCTCGAGCTCCTGACCTAAGGTGATCCATCCGCCTTGGCCTCCCAAAGTGTTGGGATTACAGGCATGAGCCACTGTGCCCAGCCAGGCCCACACTTCTGAGGAAGATTTTTCTCAAAGGTGGAAAGACAGCTGGGCGCTGTGGCTCACACCTGTAATCTCAGCACTTTGGGAGGCTGAGGCAGGTGGATCACCTGAGGTCAGGAGTTCCAGACCAGCCTGGCCAACATGGTGAAACCCCATCTCTACTAAAGATACAAAAATTAGCCGGACGTAGTGGTGGATGCCTGTAATCCCAGCAAGTTGGGAGGCTGAGGCAGGAGAATTGCTTGAACCCAGGAGATGGAGGCTGCATTGAGCCGAGATGGTGCCACTGCACTCCAGCTTGGGTGACAGAGTGAGACTCCTTCTCAAAAACAAAACAAAACAAAACAAAAAAAGTCAGCAGTAGAAAAGCAGACACTCAGGATGGGAGAGGGAAAGATGCATTATTTGTGATTGTAATTTCTTCTCTTCTTGTTTCATACAGATATATATGTATATATATGCATATATAAATACAAAAGAGAAATGTAAATGCAAGAAGAGAGTTGATCAAAATAAATAAAATATCTGGGGGCTGAGCACATTCCCTAACAGAACATAGTAACAATTAAGGCTGGGAGCAGGAACAGATTATTTGAAGAACTAGCTGCTAAGCAAGATTTTATCAGATCAGTAGTAACTTTTAGATTTCTCAGCAGAACTAAAACTAGGGCATTTTGTTCATATCCAAGCCCTTTTGGTAATTCCTCTTTTATGGAAGAAAGAATGTAAGAACTGAAACTATTTCAATGTAGTTGTTTGATAAACAGACCTAATAAAAAGTCCAGTGGGAGAGAAGTTAGACAATCCTGTTGAACTGGGTTTTAATTATTTTTTAAATTTACTTGCATTTACCTAAAAAACTAGTTGTACGGTATTCACTTTAAGAAAAAGCATCCACTTTTTTCCAGCAAGCACTCTTTGATACCTGATTAAATTAACAGGACCCCTTACCACCATTCACCTCTAGTTCCATCTCGCTTTAGCAGAATTACAATTGGAATTATAATTGGCTGGAGGGCGCCTGGCAGCATGCTCCAGGCCATGCAAGTCAGTACACGCCTAAATGGGTGTTTTTTCAAGTTCGTAGTCGCCGGCTGCAGTTTAAGAGACTGACCTCCATCCTTATCCCCGGGGCACTAAGCTTTCAAAGGGAAAGTTTGACCCCTAGGCTTTGATCCACTTTCCCTTGAAAACTTCTCGCGAGGCCCAACAGGTTGCAACGGGTCCCAGCCTTCGCGCCTCGCTGTGCAGGCGGGCTGGGGAGGGCTGCGGGGTGCACCGCGGCGGGGTGCACACCGGCGGGGCGCTGACCCGGTCCCGGACGCCCGGTCGGCCGCCCGACTCACCCGCTCCTCCGGGAACTGGCGCCGACACCGAAAAGGCTGGTACCTGCGCCTCTGGTCTGTGGGTTCCGGACGAACCGCGCGTGGGCTCCCGCGCGGAACGTAGAGGCGAACGCTGGGCTGCCGGCGCCTGGACAGTAAGAGCGGCGCGCGCCGGCCCCTCCCCGCCTCGCCACGCCTCCGCGGCCGCGCTGCCCAAGCCAACTGGAGCACGACCTCCAGGCAGTGGCCGGCTCACCGCGTGCTGGGCGGGAAGGCTTGAAAGGCGCGGAGCGCCGAGGGGAGCGCCGAGGGGAGAGCTGAGGGGGACGCGACCGCTCAGGGACCTCGCGAAGCAAGACCGAGGCTTCAAAACAAGTTACCTTGGCCGGGCGCGGTGGCTCACGACTGTAATCCCAGTACTTTGGGAGGCCAAGGCGGGCAGATCTCAAGGTCAAAAGATCGAGACCATCCTGGCCAACATGATGAAACCCCCGTCTCTACTAAAAATACAAAAATTAGCTGGGCGTGGTTGCGCGCGTCTGTAGTCCCAGCTACTCAGTAGGCTGAGGCAGGAGAATCGCTTGAACCCAGGAGGTGGAAATTGCAGTGAGCCGAGATTGCGCCACTGCACTCCAGCCTGGCGACAGAGTGAGACTCTGTCTGAAAAAAAAAATTACCTTTACACAGGGGCAACCTTCAGGGCGCCAGATTTTTACCAGGGGACAGTGATACCCCTAAGAGGCGAGTTGGGCCGGGCGCGGTGGCTCACGCCTGTAATCCCAGCACTTTGGGAGGCCGAGACGGGTGGATCACCTGAGGTCAGGAGATCGAGATCAGCCTGGCCAACATGTTGAAACCCCATCTCTATTTTAAAAAATAATAAAAATAATAATAATAATTAGCCAGGCATGATGGCAGGCGCCTGTAATCTCAGCTACTCGGGCAGCTGAGGCAGGAGAATTGCTTGAACCCGGGAGGCGGAGGTTGTAGTGAGCCGAGATCGCGCCACTGCACTCCAGCCTGGGCAACAAGAGCGAAACTCCGTAAAAAAAAAAAAAAAAGCGAGTTGCTCGCTTTTGGTTGCTCCTCGACTCCATTAGGTCGGACCGTTTGTCCCTAGGCACGGTGACCTCGCCTGGTGACAAATACGTCACTGTGCAAACCCACTGAACAACTAGAATCTGTGCCCAAAGCCCTCTAACACGATCAGTTGCTCCCCTCTCCTCAACAGAGTCAACATTTTACATCCTCTGGAGAGGGACACAAGTTACGTCGCCCATTGCTCCTCAAGGGGGCCGCAATTCAAACAAATTTTGAATCGAACTAAAAGCAGTTTGTTTCTCCGAAAGAAGGTCCTTTGCTGGGGGAACAAGCTTAAAAAGCCACCTACCTTTCCCTTCCTGGAAGTTTTCTGGGGCCTGGGCAGCAGCCTGGGCACTGCTGTCCGCATCCGTTTGAGCATCCTGGTCGGCAGGAATCTGGGTGCCTTGGTCGCCAGCAATGTCGGCGCTGCTTTCATAGGTGGTTTCAGACCCACGGTCGACAGGAATTTGGGGCTCTTGTTGGCTAGTTACTTCCGATGTTGAAACTGTTGGTGTTGAATCATGTTCTGAAGAAATGGGGAGCTGTCCCTCGGGGCACTCCATGGCCCACCTCGTTGGGGTTGTAAAATGGCTTCCTGTGTAGTCATGTGACCTGGAGGGTTCCAGAACCTTCGTAAATGTAAAAGATTTCTTTACGTCTTTAAGACGTAATACTATTAACGACATTGCCGGTGCCTGTTCAAGATTGTAGCAGCCACGTCTCCACTGCCTAACACTCACCCAAACTTAATCGTAGGGAATAAATATTTTCAGAAGACTATTCTACAATAATTTTCTTTTGGGACATGATTTTTTTTCATTCAATTAAACTAGATTATCAGAGCTTCAGACCAAGACAAAATTGTTTTGATCCCTTTTAGAATCCATCCGCTAACCTTCATTTTGGCATTATGCCATGGGGCTACATCAGGGGTTATGCAACAAAACAGGCCAACGAGACCAGTTTTACATTTACTATACAATATTCTTGAAGGCATTAATTATATAAAAAAAATCGTTTCATGAAAACGGAAATGAAAATTCTGTTTTTGGTAACTGAAATAGCTGAGTAATTGTTTTGACTTGTAAGGACAGTGTGAATTATATAATTAAGTTTATGATGGCTGCTAGGAAGCTCAGAACCAAATTTGCAACCAACCTGTAATAATAACTATGAGCCTTACTGGCATATGTTGAGTTTTATCTTAAATAACTATGTTCTCTCCCATTTCCCTAATTATTTTTTGTCTCATGCAGTAAATAACACTAAAAGCTGCTCAAAGCCTTTTTAAAAAGAATCAGATATATACATGTTAGGTAAATGAAAATAGTACTCCTGGCTGGGCACAGTAGCTCACACCTCTAATCCCAGCACTTTGGGAGGCCGAGGCAGGTGGATCACCTCAGGTCAGGAGTTTCAGAGCAGCCTGGCCAACATGGTGAGAATCCCCCATCTCTACTAAAAATACAAAAATTAGCCGGGCGTGGTGGCGTGTGCCTGTAATCCCAGCTACTAGGGAGGTTGACGCACGAGAATCACTTGAATCCGGGAGGCGGAGGTTGCTGTGAGCCAAGATCGCGCCACTGCATTCCAGCCTGGGTGACAGAGCGAGACTCCGTCAAAAAAAAAAAAAAAAAAAAAAAGAAGAAGAAGAAAAGAAAATAGTACTCCTGACAAAAGTGTCTCAGGGAGCATCCCTGTGGGTAGAGGAGGGGAGCACAATAACTGCTCACTTACAAATTCAATCATCCAACAAATGTTAATTGAGATTTAGTGTGCCAGACCGGATTTGAAACATTTATTAAATGCTTAAAATATGGTTAAGTGTTTCATGGGAAGGAGGCAAAAATTATCCTTCAGAAATTTACAATCTAGTTAGAGCATACACATATGTAAGTTTTTCATTATTGCCAGAGTTCCAGCCCCTTCTTAAGGAAACGGGGAAATATAAAGTGGAAGAAAGGAAAGGATATGAATTATGGTTTCTCTTGGTAGAGGAGAGGTGATCCAAGAAGCAACATGATGTACAAATACAGAAAAAACTGTCCTATACATACTATCATATTATCAGGTACATAGTGTATTTCTGGGTTCTAGTCTGTCATGCTGCAGTTTCTTTTTAATAAGTTCTTTTGCATGCCTTTCCCTATAAAGCACTCTTCCCCCTCCCTAACTATGCTTCAGTTTCATCATTATAGCAAATATGCGGTTGCATGTGTTCCTTCAATAGAAGTTTATTAGGTATCGGGAATTGTCCTAAGGTCATTAATAGCTAACATTCACTGGGTGTTTATGTGCTAGACTCTTTGCTAGTGCTTCGTATGTTATTCATTTAACCCTCACAATTGCCCTCTGAGTTTGGTATGATTATGATTCTGTTTATTGATTTTTGTTTTCAGATTAGCAAACTGAGATTTTAAAAGGTTAATTAACCCTATCTTTCATCATATACAAAAATCAACTCAAAATGAATCGAAGACTTAAATGTAAGACCTCGCACTATGAAACTACTGAAAGAAAATATTAGGGAAACTCTCCAGGATGTTGGACTGGGCAAATATTTTTTTTAAGACCTCAAAAGCATGGGTGACAAAAGCAAAGATAGACAAATGGGATCACATCAAGGTAAAAAGCTTCTGTACAGCAAAGGAAACAAACAACAAAGTGAAGAGACAACCCACAGAATGGGAGAAAATATTTGCAAACTATCTATGTAACAAGGGATTAATAACCAGACTATATAAGTAACTCAAACAACTCAATAGCACAAAAAATAATTAAATAAAAATAAACAGTTAATCCAATTTTTAAATGGGCAAAGACCTGAATAGGTCTCAAAAGAAGAGATACAAATGACCAACAGATACATGAAAAAATGCTCAACATTACTAATCATTAGGGAAGTGCAAATCAAAACCACAGTGAGATATCATCTCATCCCTGTTAGAATAGCTATTATCAAAAAGACAAAAAAATAACAAATGCTGACAGGGATGCAGATAAAGGGGAACCCTTGTATACTGTTGGTAGGAATATAAAGTAGTACAGTCATTATGGAAAACAGTATGGAGGTTCCTCAAGAAACTAAAAATAGGCCAGGATGGTGGCTCACACCAGTAATCCCAGCACTTTGGGAGGCCAGGCAGGAGGATCACCTGAGCCCAGGAGTTCAAGACCAGCCTGGGCAACATACTGAGACACCATCTCTAAATAAATAAATAAATAAATAAATAAATAAATAAATAAATAAATAAGAAACTAAAACTAGAACTGTTATTTGGCCCAGCAATCCCATCACTAGGTATAGGTATATATCCAAAAGAGAGGAAATCAGTGTATCAAGGAGATCTACACTCCCAAGTTTATTGCCGCACTATTCACAATAACCAAGATATAGAATCAACCTAAGTGTTCATCAACGAATGAATAGAGAAAGAAAATACAGTATACAGGCCAGGCACGGTAGCTCACGCCTGTAATCCCAGCACTTTGGGAAGCTGAGGGCGGCGGATCATGAGGCTGAGGCGGGCAGGACACAAGGCCAAGAGATTAAGACCATCCTGGCCAACGTAGCGAAACCCCATCGCTACTAAAAATACAAAAATTAGCTGGGCATGGTGGTGCACGCCTGTAGTCCCAGCTACTCAGGAGGCTGAGGCAGGAGAATTGCTTGAACCCAGGAAGCGGAGGTTGCAGTTAGCCAAGACCACACCACTGCACGCCAGCCTGGGTGACAGAGTGAGACTCCGTCTCAAAAAAGAAAAAAAAAGAAAAAGAAAAAGAAAATGCGAAATGCGGTATATATACACAATGGACTATTGTTCAGCCATAAAAAGGGTGAAATCCTGTCATTTGCTGCAACATGGATGGAACTGGAGGCCATTATGTTAAGTGAAATAAGCAAGACATAGACAAATACTGCATGTTCTCACTCATATGTGGGAGCTAAAAAAGTAGATCTCATGGAGGTAGAGAATAAAATGGTGATTACCAGAGGCTAGGAGGGGAGAATGAAGAGAAGTTGATTAAGGGGTATAAAAATACCGTTCAGTAAAAGTAATAAGTTCTAGTATTCAGTAGCACATTAGTGAAATTATACTAAACAATAACTCATTCTGTATTTCTAAATAGCTAGAATAGAAGAATTGTAATATCCCCAATACAAAGAAAAGGTAAAAATGTTTCAGGTGATGGATATCCCAATTACCCTGATTTGATCATTACACATTGTAGACAGGTATCAAATATCACACGTATCCCCCAAAATATGTACTATGATTATGCATGAATTAAAAAGAAATATGTAAATTGTGGATAAATTTGATCAGTTATTTATAATAATCAAAATTCTGTTTTCTAGGTATTAGATTTTGGTTTTATACACAGACTCTAAACTTCTAATTATTTCAATATACTTTTAAATATAAAATAACCTACAATTTTTCTTAATATTATGTATTAGCAGTTAAGCCTAGACTGTGATTTTTCTTCTCAGATCTATGTATATGCCTAAACTGTATTTTATTTAAGTGTATTATGTACGTAATATAGGAGATACAAGAACTCAACATAAAATCAACAAAAAATGGATATGTAATAAGAAGTCCATTTTATTTTTGATGCTTACTACGCATCAGAATCTTTTGGGGAGCTTTTTTAAAAATGCAGATGTAAAGTTCCTATCTTTTCAGAGACTCTGATTCAGTTGTCTTGGGGTGAGGCATGGGTATTGCTCTAGGTATGTTTTTAAATTTCAGATTTCACATTATTCCAATGTGTAGCCAGGATTGAAACCGTTGTATATCTAGTTTCCTTGGAGCATAGGCAAAGGAGGAGTCAAAAAGAATTGGCTTTTGATATCCTGCACTCTCTAGGAGAGAGAGTCTGAAACTGGGAGATGTGAACAACTTTTTCTAGAAAGACAGGTACTGTCTGCTGTGTCTCACAAAAGTCTGGATTAGATTTTGCTTAAGACAATCCACATTTCTTTGCTAATTACTAACTTTACAAGTAACATCAGCCTCCTTGATACTTCAAAATTATAAAAGGATGTGTCTGAAATAAGCTGTTTAAGCATTCTTTCTAGATACTTGAGTATCTAAAATTGTCATTCTAGTTTATCTATTAGTATACCTTGTGAGTTTGCTAACAAGGGGAACTGACAAGATCGAGTTTTCAAGTTGTGAGTCTGAATACCGGCCGGATTCCTGGTAAATTTACCAAATTAGCTGGGCCAGGTGGCTTATCCCTATAGTCCCAACCCTTCTGGAGCCTGAGGTGGATGGATAGCTTGAGCTCAGGAATTCGAGACCAGCCTGGGCAACATGGTGAAATTCCATCTCTAAAAAAACTACAAAAATTATCTAGGCATGGTGGCACGTGCCTGCCGAGATACTCGGGAGGCTGAGGTAAGAGGATCACTTGAGCCTGGGAGGTCGAGGTTTCAGTGGCCTGAGATCGTACCACTACACTCCAGCCTGGGTGATAGTGTGAGACCCTGTCTCAAAAAAAAAAAAAAAAAAAAGTATTAAATTAATGACCCTGTATTATCTCTTAACAGTTAGATATTCTACATTTATTGATATAAAATTTATGAAGCCCTGAAGAATTTACAATAAAATTTTGTAAATAAATAAATAAAAATGTGTAATTAAAATTAAAAAATTAATTAACTTGACTCATGTCACACACCTAATAAAGGGCAGAGCCAATAATTTATTTAAGCCCAATTTCATTTGATTCTCAATACTGCCTATGTCTACATATTCAGATCTCTCCTGCATAATTAGATTTACAGTTAGTCTCCTTTCTACCCTCCCCTCCTGAGCCCCTGCTAACTTCTACTTTCTGTCTCTATGAATTTGCCTATTATAGGTACCTCATATAAGTGGACTCATGCAGTACAGTGGCCCTCTGTATCCTTGGATTCTGTGTCCATAGTTTCAACCAATTGTGGTTTGAAAATATTTGAAAAAAAAATGGATGGTTGCATCTGCATTGAATATGTACAGACTTTTTTGCCATTATTCCCTAAACAATACAATATAATATCTATTTATGTAGTATTTACATTGTAATTAGGTATTATAAGTAATCTAGAAATGATTTAACTTATATAGGAGGATGTGTTCAGGTTATATGCAAATACTATGCCATTTTATATAAGGGACTTGAGCATCTGTGGATTTTGGTACCTGCCTGGGGGGCCTAGAACCAATCCCCCACGGATATCGAGGGATGACTGTATCAGCCCTTTTGTGTCTGGCTTCATTTGCTTAGCATAATGTTCTCAAGATTCATCCATATTGTAGCATGTATTATAATTTCATTCCTTTTAAAGACTAAATAATATTCCATTGTATGGATATATCACATTTTGTTTATCCATTCATCTGCCTATGGACATTGGGTTGTTTGTAAGTTTTAACTATTGCAATGAATGCTTCTATGAATATTGGTGCAAAAATATCTGTTTGAGTCCCTGCTTGCAATTCTTTTAAGAAGATACCTAGAAGTGGAATTGTTAGATCACACCATAGTTCCATGTTTAGCTATTTGAAGAACTACCAAACTGTTTTGTACAGTGGCTGTACCATTTTACATTCTCACCAACAGTGCACAAAGGCTTCAATTTCTCCATGTCCCTACCAACACTTGTTAATTTCCACTTTTAAAAAGTAATAGCCATCTTAATGGGTATGTAGTAGTATCTCATTGTGGTTTTGCTTTCCATGTCCCTGATGGCTAATGATATTGAGCATCTTTTTCATGTGCGAATTGGCCATTTGTATCTCTTCCTTGGAGAAATGCCTATTTTATTACTCCAAGGAAGAGATGCAAATGGACAATTAGCACATGAAATATTGAATAGAAACATCTATTCAATTTCAATATACTCCTAGGTATTTTTTTAGTTACTGTAGATGGGTTTGCTTTTTTACTTTATTTTTCCACTAGTTCATTATTGGAGTGTATAGTTACTACTGATTTTTGTGTGTTGATTTTGTATTCTGCAACTTTATTGCCCATTTATTAATTAGGTTAGTTGCGTTCTACTTTGTGTTGTTCTTGAGTTGTAAGAGTTCTTCATATATTCTGGCTGGGCGCGGTGTAATCCCTGCACTTTGGAAGGCCGAGGCAGGCTGATCACTTGAGGTCAGGAGTTTGAGACGAGCCTGGGCAACCTGGTGAAACCCCATCTCTACTGAAAATACAAAAAAAAAAAAAAATTAGCCAGGCGTGGTCATGGGCACCTGTAATCCCAGCTAGATAGCATCCTTTGGTACACAAAAGTTTTTAATTTTGGTGAAATCCAATTTATCTACTATTTCTTTTGTTGCCTGTGCCTTTGTTTTTATAGCCAAGAAATCATTGTCAAATCCAATGTCATGAAGCTTTTCCCCTATGTTTTCTTCTAAGAGTTTTATAGTTTAAGGTCTTACATTTAGGTCTTTAATCCATTTTGAGTTAATTTTCTTTCTTTCTTATGTAATCCCACTACTCTATTTTTGCTTTTGTTGTGTGTGCTTGGGAGGCGTTAGCCGTAAAATCTTTGCCCAGACCAATGTCCTCAAGTATTTCCTCTGTTTTCCTTTAGTTGTTTCATAGTTTCAGGTCTTACACGTAAGTCTTTAATTCATTTTGAGTTGATTTTTATATATGGTGAGATATAGGGGTATAGTTTCATTTTTCTGCATATGGATATCCAGTTTTCCCAGCACCATTTATTTAGTAGACTGTCACTTCCCCCAGTGAATGTTCTTGGCACCTTTGTCAAAAATTAGTTGGCTGTAAATACATGGGTTTATATCTGCATTCTCTATTCTCCTCCATTGGTCTATGTGTCTGTTTTTATGCCAGTACCATGCTGTTTTGGTCACTATAGCTTTGTAGTATATTTTGAAGTCAGGTAGTGTGGTGCCTTCAGCTTTGTTCTTTTTGCTCAGAATTACTTTGGCTACTCAGAATCTTTTGTGACTCCATACAAATTTTAAGATTTAAAAAATATTTCTATGAATAATGTCATTTGTGTTTTGATTGTGATTGCATTGAATGTATAGAGAACTTTTGGTAATAGATTACTTTTTCAAAATGTTGACTCTTCCAATCCATAAACATGAAAGTCTTTCTATTGTTTTTTGTCCTCTTTAATTTCTTTCATTAGTGTTTTATAACTTTTTCATCTTGATCTTTTACCTCATTTAAATATATTCCTAGGTTTTGTTTTTTTTTTTTTTGACCGAGTTTTGCTCCATCACCCAGGCTGGAGTGCAGTGGCATGACCTTGGCTCACTGCAACCTCCGCCTCCCAGGTTCAAGCAATTTGCTGCCTCAGCCTCCCAAGTAGCTGGGATTACAGGTGCCTGCCACCACGCCCGGCTAATTTTTGTATTTTTGGTAGAGACAGGGTTTCAACATATTAGCCAGGTCTCGAACTCCTGACCTCATGATCCACCTGCCTCAGCCTCCAGAAATACTGGGATTACAGGCATGAGCCACTGCACCTGGCCATTCCTAGGTATTTTTTGTATTTATTGTAAACAGGATTGCTTTTTTTGCTTTCTTTTTCCACTAGTTCATTGTTGGGGTGTATGGAGTCACTACTGATTTTTTTTTTTTTTTGAGATGGAGTCTTGCTTTGTTGCCCAGGCTGGAGTGCAGTGGCGCAATCGTGGCTCACTGCAAGCTCCGCCTCCTGGGTTCAAGTGATTCTCCTGCCTCAGCCTCCCCAGTAGCTGGGACTACAGGCGCCTGCCACCACGCCTGGCTAATTTTTTGTATTTTTAGTAGAGACGGGGTTTCACCATATTAGCCAGGATGGTCTCGATCTCCTGACCTCATGATCTGCCCGCCTTGGCCTCCCAAAGTGCTGGGATTACAGGCGTGAGCCACTGTGCCCGGCACTACTGATTTTTATATGTTGATTTTGTATTCTGCAACTTTACTGAATTTGTTCATCAGTTCTAACAGTTTTTTTGCTGGAGCTTTTAGGGGTTTCTCTATATAAGATCGTGTTGTCTGCAAACAGGACAATTTGTCTTCCTTAATTTCCAGTTTGGATTCTCTTTATTTCTTTTGTTTGCTGAATTACTCTGGCTTAGACTTCCAGCATTACATTAAATAAAACTGGTGAAAGTGGGTATGCCTGTCTTGTCCTAGATCTGAAAGTAAAAGCTTCCAACTCTTCCCTCTTTTTGTATTTATTGTAAATGGGATTTATTGTAACTGGGATTGCTAGTCTGATGCTGGCTGTAGGTTTGTCATATATGGCCTTTGTTGTGCTGCTGTACATTCCTTCTGTACCTAACTTGTTGACACTTTTTATCATGAAGGGATGTTGAATTTTATCAAATGTGTTTTACTGAGTTTATTGAGGTGATAAAATAATTTTTGTCCTTCATTCTATTGATGTGTTATATCACATTTATTGATTTGCATACACTGAAACATCCTTGCATCCTTGGGATAAATCCCAATCATGGTGAATGATATTTTAAATGTGCTCCTGGGATTGGTTTACTAGTATTTTGTTAGGGATTATTGCATCTATGCTCATCATGGATATTGGTCTACAGCTTTCTTTTTTGTTGTGTCCTTGTCTGGTTTTGGTAGCAGGGTAATGCTAGCGTAATAGATTCTTCCAAATGAGTTTGGAAGAATTTTCTTCTCTTCAGTTTCCTGGAAGGGTTTGAGAAGAACTGATATTAGTTTTTTGTTTTTCGGGTTTTTTGTTTTTTTTTTTTGATGGAGTCTCACACTGTCACCCAGGCTGGAGTGCAGTGGGGCAATCTCGGCTCACTGCAAGCTCCGCCTTCTGGGTTCACGCCATTCTCCTGCCTCAGCCTCCCGGGTAGCTGGGACTACAGGCACCCGCCACCACGCCTGGCTAATTTTTTGTATTTTTATTAGAGACACGGTTTCACTGTGTTAGCCAGGATGGTCTCAATCTCCTGACCTCGTGATCTGCCCACCTCGGCCTCCCAAAGTGCTGGGATTACAGATGTGAGCCACCGTGCCCAACCTAGTTCCTCTTTTAAAGTTTAGTAGAATTCAGCAATGAAGCCATCAGGTTCTGGGCTTTTCCTTGTTGGTGTTTTATTGGCTCAATTTACATCTTATTATTTTTATTTTATGTGTTTATTTTTTTGAGACAGAGTCTCACTCTGTTGCCCAGGCTGGAATGCAGTGGCAGGATCTTGATTCACTGCAACCTCTGCCTCCCAGGTTCAAGTGATTCTCGTGCCTCAGCCTCCCAAGTAGCTGGGATTACAGGCATGTTCCACCAGCACGGCTAATTTTTATGTTTTTAGTAGATACAGGGTTTCGCCATGTTGGCCAGGCTGGTCTCGAACTCCTGGCCTCAAGTGATCTGCGTGCCTCAGCCTCCCAAAGTGCTGGGATTACAGGCATGAGCCACCATACCCAGCCAATTTACATGTTTTTATGTTGCCCATCTACTATAAAGTTGTTATGGTTATTATTATTTTTGATAGCCTTGTCTTTTAGTTTTCATACTAGAGATCTGAGTGGTTTACACGTCACAATTACAGTATTAAAGTATGCTGAGTTTGTCTGTCTATTTACTTTTACCAGTGAATTTTACGCCTTCCGATATTTTCTTATGGCATGTTAGCATCCTTTTCTTTCAGATAGAAGAAATGCCTTTAGTATTTTTTGTAAGACAGGTCTTGTTGTGATGAATTCCCTTGGTTTTTGTTTGGGAAATTTTTTTCTCTCTCCTTCATGTTTGAAGGAGATAAAGCTTTGCTGGGTACAGTATCCTCATTTGGCAGTTTCTTCCTGTAGCATTTTGAATATGTCACCCCACTCCCTCCTGATCTATATGGTTTCTGCTGACAATTCTGTTGCCAGACAGATGGGAGCCCCTTTATACATTATCTGCTGCTTCTTCTTCTTCTTCTTTTTTTTTTTTGAGATGGAGTTTTGCTCTGTGGCCCAGGCTGAAGTGCAGTGGCATGATCTTGGCTCACTGCAACCTCCACCTCCCCGTTCAAGCAATTCTCCTGCCTCAGCCTCCCAAGTATCCAGGATTACAGGTGCACACCACCACACCTGGCTAATTGTTATATTTTTAGTAGAGACGGGGTTTCACCATGTTGCCCAGGCTGGTTTCTAACCCCTGACCTCAAGTGATCCTCCCACCTTGGCCTCCCAAAGTGCTGGGATTACAGGCATGAGCCACCACGGCTGGCCCATTATTTGCTTCTTTTCTCTTGCTGCTTTTAGGACCCTCTCTTTGTCCTTTACCTTTGAGAGTTTATTATATACCTTGGTACAGTTTTATTTGCGTTGAATCTGTTTGGTGATGTTGGTCTTCCTATACCTGGATATTTATATCTTTATCTAGGTTTGGAGAGTTTTCTGTGCTTATTTTTTTTGAATAAGATTTCTAGCCCTTGCTCTTTCTCAGTTCCCTCTTTAAGGCCAGTGTCTCTTAGATTTGCTTTCTGAGGTTAACAACAGAATTGATCATGCAGAAGAAAGAGTCAGTGAGCTTGAAGATAGGCTATTTGGAAATTTAGTTGGTTAATGTATTTCTTAGTACCAGGATTTCTGTTTGACTTATTTTATTATTTCAAGCTCTTTGTTAAATTTCTCTTATAAAAATTACTGAATTGATTTTCTGTGTTATCTTAGAGTTCCCTGAATTTCCTCAAAACTGTTATTTTGAATTATTGATCTGAAAGCTCATGTATCATTGTCTTGTTGGGATTGGTCACTGGCTTATTACTTTGTTCATTTGGGAAGATCATGGTTCCCATTTGCTGTTGTTTCTTATGAATATATGTCTATGGCTTCATATTGAAGGATTAGTTATTTATTCCAGTCTTCGCTCTCTGGCTTGGTTTGGTCCTTCTGGAGTATGTCTTATTAGAAGTTCTGTGTAATTTGCTTGTTGAGTCCCCTTAACCCCATATTGCTGTTTCCTTTTTGGCACTAGTTAGCCAAGATTTGCTGTAGTTCTCACAAAAGTTCCGAGCATTGCCCCACATTGGGGAGCTGGGGGTCCCAAAGGGAATATCCTGCCTGTGTGGGAAGGTTGGCTAAAGTTAGTGGCCAGAGGACCCTTGGAGCGTGCCTCCTACTGCATGATGCTGCTGAACTGCCTCTCTGATTTGGCATCTCCTTTGGCTAAGATAAAGAGCAGCTCCTGAGTTTCCCTGCAATGGGGTCCTAGCCACACCTCCACTGTTTGTCCCTAGCTGCCCTCAGGGGTTTTTCTCCTTCCAGACACTCATGATGCTTCCCATGGGTTGAGCAGGAATGGCTTTCCTACAAAGGAACCCAAGATAGTACGAGAGCTGGCTGTCCACCTCAATCTCACTTTTTCCAGTGTAGAAACCATGAGTCCTGGCAGACTTTTCTGCAAGGTGCCTGGCAGCTGGGGAAAGAGGTGTCGCAGGTAGAGGTGTCTGTTTCTCTTACCTTCCAGTCACATTTTTTCAATTCTTTGTGGCCCCAGAGATTGACACAGTCTCAGTTTTGAGTTCTGGGATATTGCTAGTAACAATCTTGGCACTGAATAGTTGTTTTTAATTTTCCGTGGGGGAGAATGAAGCCAGATTGCTTCTACTCCACCATTTTGGTGACTGTCCCTTGGGTTTTCTATGTATACAAGCACACATGAGTGAAAAGAGATAGAAAATTTAATCTCATTTTTCCCTACTATATATACGTTTTTCCTATCTTATTTCATTCTCTAGAATAGCATTATCTAATAGAATTTCCTGTGATGATGGAAAAGTTCTATAGTTGCACTGTCCATTATAGTAGCCATTGACCATGTGTTGCTACGGGGCACTTGAAATGTGGTTAGGGGGCCAGGTGCGGTGGCTCACGCCTGTAATCCCAGCACTTTGGGAGGCCGAGGCGGGCAGATCACCTGAGGTCAGGAGTTCAAGACCAGCCTGGCCAACATGGTGAAACCCCGTCTCTACTAAAAATACAAAAATTAGCTGGGTTTGGTGGCACGTGCATGTAATCCCAGCTACACGGGTGGCTGAGTCACCAGAATCACTGGAATCCAGAAGGCGGAGTTTGCAGTGAGCCAAAATTGCACGACTGCACTGCAGCCTGGGCGATAGAGCAAGACTCCATCTCAAAAAAAAAGAGAAAGAAAGAAAGAAAAAAGAAAAAGAAATGTGGCTAGGGAGACTGAAGAGCTAATTTTTTCAATGTAATTTCAATTTATTTAAATGTACACAGCCACATGTGGCTAGTAGCTACCATATTGAACAGTACAGCTCTAGAATATCTAAAGTAATGTTAAATAATAATGACAATAATACATGTATTTGTATAGTCCTACTTTTCATTAAAATTATTTTAGTCATTTGCTACTTAGTCTTGTAGTCTTTTGCTACTATTTGCTGTTGCATTTTGGTAAATAAACCATGATATTTAGGTAGGTTTTTTAAATTTTTCTTAAAGGCCGGGCATGGTGGCTCACACCTATAATCTCAGCGCTTTGGGAGGCTGAGGTGGGCGGATCACAAGGTCAGGAGTTCGAGACCAGCCTGGCCAATGTAGTGAAACCTGTCTCTACTAAAAATACAAAAATTAGCCGGGTGTTGTGGCGTGTACCTGTAGTCCCAGCTACTCAGGAGGCTGAGGCAGAAGAATTGCTTGAAACTGGCAGGCGGAGGTTGCAGTGAGTTGAGATCGTGCCACTGCCCTCCAGCCTGGGTGACAGAGCAAGACTCTATCTCAAAATAAAACAAAACAAAAATTTCTTAGAATTTTTATTAGGAATTCCTGCTAAATTTTTATCAAATTTATTTAAATTATTTATTTATATAGTCATAGGGCTTTCTCCTTTAATTTGGTGATATAATGGGATATAATGATAGATTTTCTTATGTCTAACCACCCTTATATTACTGGAATAAACCATGCTTGGTTATAGTCTAACTTGTTATGAAGTGATTTTAAAATAAAAATTAAAATTTGGTATATAACAAATGGCATACTATTCAGTCATAAAAATGAATGAAATATTGTCATTAATGGCAAAATGGATGCTCCTGGAGAGCATTACTTTAAGTGAAATAAGTCACTCAAAAAAAAAAAAAAAAAAAAGGCCCGGCGTGGTGGCTCACACCTGTAATCCCAGCACTTTGGGAGGCTGAGGCTGGTGAGGTCAGGAAGTCAAGACCAGCCTGGTCAATATGGTGAAACCCCGTCTCTACTAAAAATACAAAAATTAGTCGGGCGTGGGGGTACATGCCTGTACCAGTACTCCAGCTACTCTGGAGGCTGAGGCAGGAGAATCACTTGAACCCGGGAGGTGGAGGTTGCTGTGAGCTGAGATCATGCCATTGCACTCCAGCCTGGGCGACAAGAGCGAAACTCTGTCTCAAAAAAAAAAAAAAAAAGAAAGAAAGCAGTCTCAGTCACAGAAAGATAAATATCACATGTTCTTACTCATGTGTGACAGCTAAAAATATTGATCTCATTAGAAGCAGAGAATAGAATAATGGTTACTAAGACTTGAGAAGAGGAGGGGGCAAGGGGGATGGGGAGAGGTTGGTTAACCAATACAAAATTACAGTTAGAGAGGAGAAATAAGTTCTGGTTTTCTATTGCACAGTAGGTTGACTGTAGCTAACAATAATTTATTGTATATTTTCAAGTAGCTACAAGAGAGGGTTTTGAATGTTCACAACACAAAGAAATGGTAAATGTTTGAGGTGATAGATATGTTAAGTACCCTGATTTGATCATTACACATTGTATACATGTATCAAAATATCACCCTGTACCCTGTAAATATGTACAATTATTATGTGTCAATTAAAATTTTAAAATAATAAAAGTAAAATTTAAAAAATAAAAATTAAAAATTAAGTAGGTAGAGCTCCAATATTGTAGCTTTTTTCACTGCCAGTAAACCAATTGCTGAATCATGTATTTTGTTAACACTTGGCAATAAATGTAATTACTTTTTCAAATAGAAAAAATATCATTTTAAAATAAAAATTATGTCCTATTTAGTTCAATTAGTACCTGGATTTTTCCATTCCTCAGCCATCTGTGACAAGGTAGAAATCTGTTACCCCTGTTGGCCATAGATCATCATTACATAGAGCCCAGGACACTTAAGATGCACTTACGATCTTACCATGCATATTCAATTGTTCATTCAAAAAGTAAGAAGATAGAATTGAACTGTGGGAAAACAAAGAAAAGGCAAATAAACCTAGAATTCCTTCTCCAGACATAGGCTAGGCAATTCTTTGAAAAATGATGAAAATGACCAGGTTCACTCAATGTTCTTGTACCATGTAGAATTTTTCTAGTGTTTCAATAGGGATAAAATGAGTTATTGGGCCAGGTGTGGTGACTCACGCCTGTAATCCCAGCACTTTGGGAGGCCCAGGCAGGTGGATCACCTGACGTCAGGAGTTTGAGACCAGCCTGTCCAACATGGCGAAAACCTGTCTCTACGAAAAATACAAAAATTAGCCGGGTGTGGTGGCGCATACCTGTAATCCCAGCTACTGTGGGGCTGAGGCAGGAGGATCCTTGAACTCGGGAGGCAGAGGTTGCAGTGAGCCGAGATCGTGCCACTGCACTCCTGCCTGGGCAATAGCAACAGAGCTAGACACTGTCTCAAAAAAAAAAAAAAAAAAAAAAAGACAGTTATTTTAATTCTACCAAGGAGCTCCTAGAAAGAAGCACCTTATTAAACTAAAGAAAAATTATTGCAGAAGTGACAAATCAAGCAATGTTATAGTTGGTGGGTTTTATACATGGAAGAATATTTACTGAAATATATAATATCTTCTAAAAATTAAAATTAAAATTTTAATTTTTAAATTTAAACTCTAAAAATTAAAATTTCTCCTAAATAAAAGAGATAAGGGAAATAAAAGATCATCCTCAGCAGAAGTAAAATACTATCAGCCAGAACTCATTTGGGGGTATGAGAATTAAAAATAAGAATGGGGGAGAATAGAGTAAAAATGATGCTGATATTTACAGAAGGTCCAAATAAAGCATCTTAATTCTGTTTACCTGAATAATACACTCAGTACACTCAGAGTTGTTACCAGTGTTGCCAGGGCAAAGGCACAGGCTACGAAAAGGGCAGCTTCTCCAATTTCCACTGCATACATGACACAAAGTTCATGGTCAAGCAAGGTGATGTGACCATAAACAAAACTTAGTGTCTGTGTACTTTTTTTTTTAACATATACTGCAGTTTCTAAAGTCCAGCCCATGTAAAGAATCAAAAGCTCTTAGATACACACTTGTGTTATGTAAACTCTGAACTTCTACCAGATTTCAGTTGATCCCTATCTTTTTTTTTTTTTTGGGATTAAATAAATCCACAGCAGCTATAAAGCAGGATAGTTCTGATTCTCTAGTAATTTGTATCATTATTCTAGTGAGAAAAGACTAAAAGATTTTTTAGATTGATAGTTACTAATAGTTTATGACCCACTAATAAAAATAGAAGAAATTGCACAAATGACTGGTAAAAATAAGGAGCAAATCTGTCATGTTTCCTAGAGGAATGAGTAGCAGATAAGCATTTCATTTCTATTTTACTATGATTAAGAAAGTGCTGCTTCTGCCAGAACAAAAGACCAAAATGACAGGCCTATATTGAAAGTCTCACAAACAGTCCCAATTTCTAGGGTCTGACATCAACTTTATCCTTATCTCTTTCTGTTATTTGTTCCCAGAATGCCTCACTTATTTGGATCATTTTCCTAGGAAAGTTGCTTCCCTATAGTATAGCCTTGAGTTGTGAGATTGAACTGTAACTCCAGGTCAAGCAACAGAAGCTAAAGTTAGGTTTGCTTAGACAGGCTGAGCGCAGTGGCACATGCCTGTAATCCCAGCACTTTGAAGGCTGAGGCGGGCAGATCACAAGGTGAGGAGTTCGAGACCAGCCTGGCCAATAAGGCAAAACCCCATTTCTACTAAAAATACAAAAATTAGCCGGGCATGGTAACGTGGCCTGTAATCCCAGCCACTTGGGAGGCTGAGGCAGGAGAATTGCTGAACCCAGGGAGGCGGAGGTTGCAGTGAACTGAAATCATGCCACTGTACTCCAGCCTGGGTGACAGAGTGAGACTCCGTCTCAAAAAAAAAAAAAAAAAAAAAAAGAAAGTTTGCTTAGACAGAAACTGATCAGATTATAGGGCAGAGACAGGAATAGACTCTTCTTTTATTTATTTATTTATGTATTTATTTTGAGACAGAGTCTCGCTCTGTTGCCCAGGCTGGAGTGCAGTGGCACGATCTTGGCTCACTGTAACCTCTGCCTCCCAGGCTCAAGCGATCTTCCCACCTCAGCCTCCCAAGTAGCTGGGACTACAGGTGTGTGCCACCATGCCTGGCTAATTTTTTTTAACTTTTGGTAGAGATGGGGTTTTGCCATGTTGGCCAGGCTGGTCTCGAACTCCTGACCTCAAGTGATCCACCCTCCTTGGCCTCCCAAAGTGCTGGGATTACAGGCGTGAGCCATTACACCTAGCCTTATGCCTGAGTAGTTTTATTTAACCATTCACCTCTTATGGACATTTGAGTTGTTTCTCGTCTTTGGTTGTTATGAATAAAGTTGCGATGAGCATTTGTGTACAGGTTTTTGTGTGCACATCAATTTCATTTCTTTGGTATAAATTCCCAAGTGTGTGATTTCTGGGTTATATAGTAATAGCATGGTTAGTTTTTTAATAAACTGCCAAGCAGTTTTCTGGAGTGTCTGTACCATTTTATGCTCCTTTCAAGTTTCTTTGCATCATCGCCAACATTTGATGCATTCACTGTTTTTTATTTTAAGCCATTCTGATAGGTATGTAGTGATATCTTGTGGACATCTTTTAAAAATTTGCATTTTCCTAATGGCTGATGATGTTGCACATCTTTTCATCTGTTTATTTGCAATCTATCTTCTTTTTTTGTTTTTTGGTTTTGTTTTGTTGAAATGGAGTCTCGCTCTGTCGCCCAGGCTGGAGTGCAATGGCGTGATCTCAGCTCACTGCAACCTCTGCCTCCCAGGTTCAAGCGATTCTCCTGCCTCAGCCTCCTGAGTAGCTGGGATTACAGGTGCCCACCACCACGCCCGGCTAATTTTTTTGTATTTTTAGTAGAGATGGGGTTTCCCAATGTTGGCCAGGCTGGTCTTGAACTCCTGACCTCGTGATCTGACCACCTTGGCCTCTCAAAGTGCTGGGATTACAGACGTGAGCCACCGCGCTCAGCCCATCTGTCTATCTTCTTTGGTTGGTACATTTCTGTTCACGTCTTTTGCCAATTTTCTAAATGGATTTTTTTTTGCTGTTGAGTTTCGATATATATATATATATATATATATATATATATATATACTAAATTTTTTGACAGTTATATCGTTTGGAAATATTTTCTCCTAGTCCGTAGTTTGTCTTTTCATCCTCTTAGCAGGCTCTATTAAAGAGCAAAAGTTTTAAATCTTCATGAGGCCCAATTAATCAATTTTTCCTTTTATGGATCATGTCATATCTGAGAACTCTTTGCCTAACCCTAGATCTTGAACACTTTCTTGTATTTTTTCCTAAAAGTTTTATACTTTTTTTTTTTTTTTTAAGATGGGGTTTTGCTCTTGTTGCCCAGGCTGGAGTGCAATGGTGTGATCTTGGCTCATTGCAACCTCCACCTCCTGGGTTCAAGCAATTCTCCTGTCTCAGCCTCCCGAGTAGCTGGGATTACAGGCACATGCCACCATGCCCGACTAATTTTTGTATTTTTAGTAGAGACAGGGTTTCATCATATTGATCAGGCTGGTCTTGAACTCCTGACCTCAGGTGATCCACCCGCCTTGGCCTCCCAAAGTGCTGGGATTACAGGAGTGAGCCACTGTGCCCGGCCTAAATTTATACTTTTATATTATAAATTTGAGTCTGTGATCCACTTTGAGTTAATTTTTGTATAAGGTGTGAGGTCTAAGTCAAGGTTCATTTTTGCCATTTTGTCCAATTGCTCCAGTACCATTTGAGTTCTTTTGTGCCTTCGTCAAAATCAGTTGGACATATTTATGTGGGTCTGCTTCTGGGTTGTCCATTCTGTTCTTCTTATCTGTCTGTCTGCCCTTCCACTACTACCACAGAGTCTTGATTACTGTAGTTCTCTAATGTCTTGAAATTAAGTATATTGATTCCTCCCACTTTTCTCTTCCTTTGCAAAATTGTTTTTGCTATTCTAATTCCTTTGCCTTTCCTTATGATTTTTAGAATGATCTTGTCTGTATTAATAAAATATCTTGGCCGGGTGCGGTGGCTCATGCCTGTAATCCCAGCACTTTGGGAGGTTGAGGCGGGTGGATCACCTGAGGTCGGGAGTTCGAGACCAGCCTGACCAACATGGAGAAACCCCATCTCTACTAAAAATACAAAAATTAGCCGGGCGTTGTGGTGCATGCCTGTAATCCCAGCTATTCAGGAGGCTGAGGCAGGAGAATCTCTTGAACATGGGAGGTGGAGGTTGCAATGAGCCGAGATTGCACCGTTGCACTTCAGCCTGGGCAACAAGAGCAAAAATCCGTCTCAAAAAAATAAAAATAGGCAGGGCGTGGTGGCTCACGCCTGTAAACCCAGCACTTTGGGAGGCCAAGGCAGGCGGATCATGAGGTCAGGAGATCGAGATCATCCTGGCTAACATGGTGAAACTCTGTCTCTACTAAAAATACAAAAAAAAAAAAAAAAAAAAATTAGCAGGGCATGGTGGCAGGCGACTGTAGTCTCAGCTACTCGGGAGGCTGAGGCAGGAGAATGGCGTAAACCCAGGAGTCGGAGCTTGCAGTGAGCCGAGTGAGCCATTGCACTCCAGCCTAGGTGACAGAGCGAGACTCCATCTCAAAATAAATAAATAAATAAAAATAAATAATAAACAAAAATAAAAATAAAATAAAGTATCTTGTGAGGATTTTTTTTAAGACAGAGTCTCCCTCTGTAGCCCAGGCTGAAGTGCAGTGGCACAATCTCGGCTCACCGCAACCTCCGCCTCCCAGGTTCAAGTGATTCCCCTGCCTCAGCCTCCCGAGTAGCTGGGATTACAGGTGCACACTACCATGCCCAGCTAATTTTTGTATTTTAGTAGAGACGGAGTTTCACCATGTTGTCCAGGCTGGTCTCGAACTCACAACCTCGGGTAATCCACCTGCCTCGGCCTCCCAAAGTGCTGGGATTACAGGAGTGAGCCACTGCACCCAGCCTCTTGTGCGGATCTTGATAGGATCCCCGCTATATCAATTTGATGAGAATTGACATCTTACTCTGCTGAATCTTCCAATCCATGAACAAGATATATTTCTCATTGGAGGGTTTGAAGCAGGATAGTAACATGATCTGATTTGCATTTTCTGAAAATCATGCTGACCAATGTATGGAGAAATAATTCTTTTTTTTTTTTTCCTGAGGCAGAGTCTCATTCTGTCACCCAGGTTGGAGTGCAGTTATGTCATTGCAGCTCACTGCAGCCTTTACCTCCTGGGCCCCAGTGATCCTCCCACCTCAGCCTCCAGAGTAGCTGGGACTAGAGGTGCATGCCACCACAGCTGGCTAGTTTTAAAATTTTTATAGGGATGGAGGTCTTGCTATGTTGCCTAGGCTGGTCTTGAACTCCTGAGTTCAAGGGATCCTCCCACTTCGGTCCCCCAAAGTGCTGGGATTATAGTAATAGTAGTAATCTATCAGTTCTAGAGCCACCACCGTGCCCAGCCTGGGATATAATCTTGATAATTTTTTTATTATAGAAAAGCGGAGCTTGCAGTGAGTCAAGATTGCGCCACTGCACTCCAGCCTGGGAGACAGAGCGACACTCTGTCTCAAAAAAAAAAAAAAAGAAAGAAAGAAAGAAAGAAAAGTAAGTAAATATGTGTCTAGGCTTATGTGACTCTGTCTGTGTATGGGAAAAAATGAAATTTTATTGAATATATTCTGGAAAAGGAGAAACTCTGAATGCTTGTTGACTTATTCTAAACCTGACCGTGATCCATGAAAAAAAAAAGTTTTTAAAATATTGTTCTGCTGGCTTCTCAACACAAACTTATTTTTAAATTAGCGTTGTGTTAATTGTAATTCCAATAGGTTGTAAAGTGAAGAACACTTGCTGAATATTAATCTAGCCCACCAGAATCATTTCTTCAGGTATCCATCACCACTGTGAACTAAAGAAAGGGATAAAAAGTAGTAATCTATCAATTCTAGAATACTGTAGTATAATAAAGTAAAACTACAACTATTTATATTTTTCTTCAGGGGAAAAGATAATTTAAAAATTTAACTGTTCTTCATAAGCTGTAGTAAGGAGCTTGAATTCTTTCTTATTACATTCACAAATCTTCTTTTATTCCACTTATAAAACAAGATATTTACATGTCTTTTTATAAAATTTAAATGCATGTTGACTATAAAACATTTTTAAAAAAATACAGAGGCCAGGTGCGGTGGCTCACGCCTGTAATCCCAGCACTTTGAGAGGCAGAGGAGGGCAGATCACGAGGTCAGGAGTTCGAGACCAGCCTGGCCAACATGGTGAAACCCGTCTCTACTAAAAATACAAAAATTAGCCAGGCATGGTGGTGCACGCCTGTAATCCCAGCAACTCAGGAGGCTGAGGCAGGAGAATTGCTTGAGCCCGGGAGGCAGAGGCTGCAGGGAGCCAAGATCGTGCCATTGCACTCCAGCCTGGGCAACAGAGCAAGACTCCATCTCAAAAAAAAAAAATACAGAAAAGTGCAAGGAAGAAAATGTGTTAGTGGGGAAAAAAGAAAGCAAGAGGAAGAGAATAAAAGCTAAATAATCAACCTTTTAAAAATTTAGACATTATTGGCTGGGCACAGTGGCTCACACCTGTAATCCGAGCACTTTGGGAGGCCAAGACGGGTGGATCATTTGAGGTCAGGAGTTCAAAACCAGCCTGGCCAACATGGTGAAATCCTGTCTCTACTAAAAATACAAAATTAGCCGGGCGTGGTGGCGCATGTCTGTAATCCCAGCTACTCGGGAGGCTGAGGCAGCAGAATTGCTTGAACCCAGGAGGCGGAGGTTGCAGTGAGTCAAGATCGAGCCATTGCACTCCAGCCTGGGCAACAAGAGTGAAACTCCATCTCAAAAAAAAAAAAAAAAAAATTTAGACATTGTTGTACCTGTTTCAATGGAGCTACTGCTTATCGTTTTAATAAGGCCCATCTTCTGTAAGGTAAAGCTTCTGCCAATGAAATTGCTGGATCTGAGAGTTATGACTAGACCATTGTAGAAGCCAGAGTGGTCAGACATTGTTTTCTTCCAGCAATGACTCCCTGTTGGAGTAAAATACTGAAATGGACAATTTTCCCTAATAAAGATTCCTGAATTTAAGTAACATTAGCAAAAATGGCAGAGTAGGGAACTCCAAAAGTCTATCCCTTCACAAAAGCAGAAAATAAACCGGCAAACAGTGTCAAAATCAACTTTATCAGAGCTCTGG
The DNA here is from genome assembly GCF_028885655.2 of Pongo abelii. Lineage (NCBI taxonomy): Eukaryota > Metazoa > Chordata > Mammalia > Primates > Hominidae > Pongo > Pongo abelii. The sequence goes on from NC_072008.2 coordinate 107,043,038, forward strand.
AAACTAATCAAAAGCTTATGACAACTATACTTGTTCATGATGTCATGGAAAATGGCAAAACGGAACCCCAGGGCTCCATCCCTCCAAAATCAAACAATAAGCTGGCAAAGACTGTCAATTTTTGCAGAACTCTGGAATTTAGTCGAAAACTTACAACAAGCAAGGGAAAGTTTAATGAAGAAAGAAGCAGCTACGTTGCAGTAAAAGAATGCTGTGGTGTTTTTAATCACCTGCTTGCCAACTCCCTGCTTTAGATCAGCAGCAGCCATGAAGGTAACATCCCACACTCCTGGTATAACTTTATAGTGCTGGAGGGAGCAATGCAGACCTTATTTCCAAATGTGATTTTATGCTTCAACCTGACTAGTGGTTCTCTCAAGAACTGGTGCAAAGACCTGCCTCATTTCACCCAACTTGGAGCATTCTCAGAAGTAGGTAGCTTTTGCTGAAAGTATTTGAAGGCACAGTATTGTCTGGAGCAGCCTGGGGAAAGAGATAACAGTCAGAACAAATAATAGATTGAAGGCAGGAAGAACATCGGAAAGGAAATATGTGGGGAAATAAGGGATTTTAACAGCTCCTGTGTATACCAGAGAGTTGAAAAAGGCCACATGCATGCCAGGCGCTCATGCTCAGAAACATGCTCAGAAAAGGGCCGAGAAGAACCTAAGTTTTCACCTCTGGCTGACGTCAGGATCCATGTAAGCAGGAACTGAACGCCAAGGGAGAGCTGTAAACGAACTGGCTAAGCATTGAGTCCCCCAGTACAAAACTAGCCTGAAAACAGAGTAATTTTTTCTTCCTCTTTTTTCTCTTTTCGCTTTCTTTTTTTCATTTTCATTATTTTGTGTGTGTGCGTACATAGTAGGTGTATATGTTTATGGGGTACGTGAGATATTTTTGATGAGGCATGTAGTGCATAATAATCCCATCAGGGTAAATAGAGTACCCATCACCTCAAGCATTTATCCTTTGTGTTACAAACAATCCAATTATACTCTTTTAGTTATTTTTAAATGTACAATTAAATTATTGTTGACTATAGTCACCCTGTTGTGCTATCAAATACTAGGTCTTATTCATTCTTTCTATTTTTCGTATTCAGTAACCATCCCCATTTCCCCTCCACTCCCCTACCACCCCGTTACCAGCCTCTGGTGGCCATCCTTCTACTCTGTATCTCCATGAGTTCAATTGTTTTAATTTTTAGCTCCCGCAAATAAGTGAAAACATGCAGTTTGCCTTTCTGTGCCTGGCTTATTTCACTTAACATAATCACCTCCAAGTACATCTTTGTTGTCGTAAATGACAAGATCTCACTCTTTTTATGGCTGGATAGTAGTCCATTGTGTATATGTACCAAATTTTATTTATCTGTTCATCTGCTGATTAACATTTAGGTTGCTTCCAAATCTTGGCTATTGTGAAATAATGCTGCAGTAAACATGGGAATGCAGATATATGTTCAATATACTGATTTTCTTTCTTTAGAAGTGGGATTGCTGGATCGTATAGTAGCTCTATTTTTAGTTTTTTGAGGAAATCTCCAAACTGTTCTCCATAGTGGTTGTACTAATTTACATTCCCACCGACAGTGTACAAGGGTTCCCTTTTCGCCACATCCTCACCAGCATTTGTTATTGCCTGTCTTTTGTATAAAAGCCAGTTTAACTGGGGTAAGATGGTATCTCATTATGGTTTTTTAGGGAGTTTTCTTTTCTTTCTTTTTTTTTTTTTTTTAGACAAAGTCTTGCTCTGTGCCCCAGGCTGGAGTGCAATGGCACAATCTCGGCTCACTGCAACTTCCGCCTCCTGGGTTCAAGTGATTCTCCTGTCTCAGCCTCCCGAGTAGCTGGGATTACAGGTATGTGTCACCACACCCGGCTAGTTTTTTGTATTTTTAGTAGAGAAGAAGTTCACCATGTTGGCCAGGCTGGTCTCGAACTCCTGACCTCAAGTGATCCACCCACCTCAGCCTCCCAAAGTGCTAGGATTACAGGCGTGAGCCACCGTACCCGGCTAGTATCTCAATATAGTTTTGATTTGCATTTCTCTGATGATCAATGACCTTTTCATAAACCTGTTTGCCATTGGTATGTCTTCTTGTGATAAACGTCTATTCAGATATTTGCCCCATTTTTAAATTGGATTATTAGATTTTTTTTTCTTATAGAGTTGTTTGAAATCCTTACATGTTCTGGTTATTAATCCCTTGTCAGATGAGTACTTTGCAAATATTTTCTCCCACCCGTGGGTTGTCTCTTCACTTTGTCGATTGTTTCCTTTCCTGTGCAGAAGCTTTTTAAATCACTTGTCCATTTTGCTTTGGACTGTGCTTGTGGGTTACTCAAGAAATCTTTGCCCAGACCAACATCCTGGAGAGTTTCCCCAGTGTTTTCTTGTAGTAGTTTCATGGTTTGAGGTATTGGATTTAAGTCTTCAATCCATTTTGATTTGATTTTTGTAGATGGTGACAGATAGGGACCTAATTTCATTTTTTCTGCTTATGAATATCCAGTTTTCCCAGCACCATTTATTGAAGAGATTGTCTTTTCCCCAGCATATTTTCTTGGCAACTTTGTTAAAAATGAGTTTGCTGTAGATGTATGGATTTGTTTCTGGGTACTCTATGCTGTTCCATTGGTCTACATGTCTGTTTTTATGCCAGTACCATGCTGTTTTGGTTACTATAGCTCTGTAGTATAATTTGAAGTCAGGTAATGTAATTCCTCCAGTTTTGTTCTTTTTGCTGGGTATGGTTTTGGCTATTGTGGGTAGTTTATGGTTGCATAAAAATTTTAGGATTTTTTTTTCTATTTCTGTGAATGTCAATGGTATTTAGATAGGGATTGCATTGAATCTGTAGATTGCTTTGGATAGTATTGACTTTTATTTTTATTTTTATTTTTTAGATGGAGTTTCACTCTTGTTGCCCAGGCTGGAGTGCAATGGCGCAATCTCAGCTCATCGCAACCTCCATCTCCTAGGTTCAAGTGATTCTCCTGCCTCAGCCTCCTGAGTAGCTGAGATTACAGGTATGTGCCACCATGCCCCACCAATTTTTGTATTTTTAGTAGAGACGGGAGTTTCATCATATTGGTCAGGCTGGTCTCGAACTCCTGACCTCAGGTGATCCACCTGCCTCAGCCTCCCAAAGTGCTGGGATTACAGGCATGAGCCACCATGCCTGGCCAGTATTGACATTTTAACAACATTTATTCTACCAGTTCATGAACATGGAATATCTTTTCATTTTTTTGTGTCTTCTTCAAGTTCTTGCATCAATGTTTTATATTAGGTTGGTGCAAAAGTAATTGCAATTTTTGCCATTAAAAGTAATGGCAGCTGGGCGCAGTGGCTCATGCTTGTAATCCCAGCACTTTGGGAGGCCGAGGCAGGTGGATCACTTGATGTCAGGAGTTTAAGACCAGCCTGGCCAACATGGTGAAACCCATCTCTAATAATACACAAATTAGCCGGGCATGGTGGCATGCACCTGTAATCCCAGCTACTTGGGAGGCTGAGGCAGCAGAATCGCTTGAACCCAGGAGGCAGAGATTGCAATGAACCGAGATCGTACCACTGCACTCCAGCCTGGGTGACAGAGCAAGACTCTGTCTCAAAAAAACAAACAAAAAACAAGTAATGGCAAAAACTGCAATTACTTTTTACCAGCCCAATAGTTTTCATTGTAGAGATCTTTCACGTCTTTGGTTAATTCCTAGGTGGGGTTTTTTTTTTTTTTTTTTTTCTGTAGCTATTGTAAATGGAATTGCTTTCTTGTTTGCTTTTTCAGATTGTTCACTGTTGGCTTATAGAAATGCTACTGATTCTTGCATATTAATTTTGTATCCTGCAACCTTACTGAATTTATCAGTTCTAATGGTTTTTTGGTGGAGTCTTTAGGTTTTTCCAAATATAAGATCATATTATCTGCAAACAAGGATAATTGGATTTCTTCTGTTCCAATTTGGATGCCCTTTATATCTTTCTCTTCTTTGATTGCTGTAGCTAGGACTTCCAGTACTATGTTGAGCAACAATAGTGACAGTGTGCGTCCTTGTTGTGTTCCACATCTTAGAGGAAAGGCTTTCAGTTTTTCCCCATTCAGTATAATAATAGCCATGGGTCTGTCATATATCGTCTTTATTATGTTGAGGTATGTTCCTTCTATACCCAGTTTTTTTAGGGTTTTTATCATGAAGAAATGTTGAATTTTATCAAATGCTTTTTCAACATCAATTGAAATCATCATATGGTGTTTTTTTGTTTTTGTTTTTGTTTCTTTTGAGATGGAGTCTTGCTCTGTTGCCCAGTTTGGAGTGCAGTGGCATGATCTCAGCTCACTGCAACCTCTGCCTCCCAGCTTCAAGTGATTCTCCTGCCTCAGACTCCTGAGTAGCTGGGATTACAGATGTGTGCCACCACACCTGGCTAATTTTTTTTTTTTTTTTTGAGATGGAGTCTCACTCTGTCGCCTAGGCTGGAGTGCAGTAGCGTGATCTCAGCTCACTGTAAGCTCCGCTTCCCGGGTTCACGCCATTCTCCTGCCTCAGCCTCCTGAGTAGCTGGGACTACAGGCGCCCGCCACCATGCCCGGCTAATTTTTTGTATTTTTAGTAGAGACGGGGTTTCACCGTGATCTTGATCTCCTGACCTCGTGATCCGCCCGCCTCGGCCTCCCAAAGTGCTGGGATTACAGGCGTGAGCCACCGTGCCCAGCCTAATTTTTGTATTTTTAGTAGAGACAGGGTTTCACCATGTTGGCCAGGCTGGTCTCAAATTTGCGACCTCAAGTGATTCACCTGCCTCGGCCTCCCAAAGTGCTGGGATTACAGGCGTGAACCACCATGCCCACCCACATCATATGGTTTTTATCCTCCATTGTGTTGATATGATGAATCATATTGATTGATCTGTGTATGTCTAATCAACCTTGCATCCCAGGGATAAATCCCACTTGGTCAGGATGAATGACCTTTTTAATGTGTTGTTGAATTCAGTTTGCTAGTATTTTGTTCAGGATGTTTGCATCCATATTCATCAAAGAAATTGGCTTGTAGTTTTCTTTTTTTTTTTTTATGTGTTTTGTCTAATTTTGTTATCAAGGTAATACTAGCCTTGTAGAATGAGACTGGAAGTATTCCCTCCTCCTCTTTTTTTGGAGTAGTTTGAGTAGAACTGGTATTACTTCTTCTTTTAATGTTTGGTAGAAGTCGTTAATGAAGCCATTAGGTCCTGGGCTTTTCTTTGCTGGGAGACTTTTTATTATGCCGTCGATCTCATTACTTGTTATTCGTCTGTTCAGGTTTTGGATTTCTTCCTGGTTCAATCCTGGTAGATTATATATGTCTAGAAATGTATCCGTTTCTTCTAGATTTTCCAATTTATTGGCTCATAGTAGTCACTAATGATCCTTTGAGTTTCTGCAGTATCAGTTGTAATGTCTCCCTTTTCATCTCTGATTTTATTTATTTGGGTCTTCTTTGGTTTTTACCCTCATTGTTCTGGCTAAGGGTTTGTCAATTTTGTTTATCTTTTTAAAAAATCAACTTTTCCTTTCATTGATCTTTTGTATTGTTTTCTTCATTTTTATTTTATTTCTGCTCTGATCTATATGATTCATTTTCTTCTAATAACTTTGGATTTTGTTTGCTCTTAGTTTTCTAGTTCTATAAGATTCATGGTTAGATTATTTATTTGAAGTTTTTCTTCTTTTTTGATGTAGGTGCTTATAGCTATAAACTTCCCTCTCACTACTGCTTTTGCTGTATCCCATAGGTTTTGGTATGTTGTGTTTCCATTATCATTTGTTTCAAAAAATTTTTCAATTTTCTTTTTAATTTCTTCATTGACCCACTTGTCATTCAGGAGCATACTGTTTAATTTCCATGTGTTTGTATAGTTTCTAAAATCCCTCTCGTTATTGATTTCTAGTTTTATTCCATTGTGGTCAGAGAAGATGCTTGATGCTATTTCAATGTTTAAAAATGTTTTAAGACTTGCTTTGTGACCTAACATATGGTTGTCCTTGAGAATGATCCATGTGCTAGGAGAAGAATGTGTATTTTGCAGCTGTTGGATGAAATGTTCTGTAAATATCTATTAGATTCACTTTTTTTATAGTGCAGATTAAGTCTGACATTTCTTTGTTGATTTTTCTGTCTGGAAAATCTGTCCAATGCTGAAAGTGGGATATTGAAGACATGATTGTGCCACTGCACTCTAGCCTGGGCAACATCGCAAGATCCCATCTCTAAGAAAAAAAAAAGAGAAGAAGAAAATGTGGTATATATACACAGTGGGATACTATTCAGCTATAAAAAAGAATGAAATCATGTCATTTGTAGCAACATAAATGGAACTAACTAGATGTCATTATATTAAATAAGCCAGGCACAGAAAGAAAAATACTACATATTCTCACTCATATGTTGGAAACGAAAAAAGTTGACCTCATAGAAATAGAGAAGAGAATCATAGATACCAGAGGCTGGAAAGGGTGTGTGGGTGGGAGGGGGGTGATAAAAAATGTTGATTAACGGATCCAGTCATACAGTTAGAAGAAATACGTTCTAATGTTCCATGACAGAGTAGGGTCACTAGAGTTAGCAACAATATATTGTATATTTCAAAGTAGCTAGAAGAGAATACTTGAAACATTACCAACATATAGAAATGACATGCCAGGCACAGTGGCTCACGCCTGTAATCCCAGCACTTTGGGAGGCCAAGGCAGGTGGATCACGAGGTCAGGAGATCCAGACCAGCCTGGCCAGCATGGTGAAACCCGGTCTTCACTAAAGATACAAAAAATTGGCCGGGCATGGTGGCGCGTGCCTGTAGTCCCAGCTACTCGGGAGGCTGAGGCAGGAGAATCGCTTGAATCCGGCAAGCAGAGGTTGCAGTGAGCCAAGAGCATGCCGCTGCACTCTAGCCTGGATGACAGAGTGAGACTTCATCTCAAAAAATAAAAATAAAAAAATAAAAAACTCAACTTTGCTCTCATACACTGCCAGTGAGTATGTAAATGGTTTTAACCTTTCTGAAAAGCAGTTTGCTAACATATATTAAGACCCTTAAAATGTCATACTTTTTTTACTTAGTAAGTCCACTTCAGAGTAACTCCCCTAAAAGGGTTTATCTGAAGTGCACACAATATTTTATGGGCAAAGATGTGCTTTACCAGGTTATTTGTCATAGGAAATAAATGGAAAGGATCTAAATGTGCAACATTTGAGGAATATTGTGGTGAACTTTATGACTTGTACTTACTATGAAGCCTTTAAAATGATATGGAAGAGGCTGGCGCGGTGGCTCACACTTGTAATCCCAGCACTTTAGGAGGCCGAGGCAGGCGGATCACGAGGTCAGGAGTTCGAGACCAGCCTGACCAACATGGTGAAACCCCATCTCTACTAAAAAAATACAAAAATTAGCTGGGCGTGGTGGCGCATGCCTGTAATCCCAGCTACTCAGGAGGCTGAGGCAGGAGAATTGCTTGATCCCGAGAGGCGGAGGTTGTAGTGAGCCGAGATTGTGCCACTGCACTCCAGCCTGGGTGACAGAGAGAGATTCCTCTCTAAATAAATAAATAAATAAAATAAAATAAAATGATATGGAAGAACAGTGTAGCACAACAATCGAGAGCATAGGTTTTGGGGATAGATCTGAATTCAAGTCAAAGCTCCATCATTGGCCATATGATTTTGGGCAAATCACCTAAGAGTCTTTCTAAGCCCCACTTTTCTCATCTATAAAAATAGGACCAAGAGCAGTTTCTAACCCACTGGGTTTTTTTTTTTTTTTTTTTTTTTATTAAATGGCATTATTCATGTGTTTAGCACAGTGCCCAGCAAATAGCTTAGTAAACAGGAACTCACAAGGCTGGGGGCACAGTGGCTCACACCTGTAATCCCAGCACTTTGGGAGGCTGAGGCGGGTGGATCACTTGAGGTCAGGAGTTCGAGACCAGCCTGGCCAACATGGTGAAACCCCGTCTCTACTAAAAAGACAAAAATTAGCTGCGTGTGGTGGTGAGCGCCTACTCCTCAGCTACTGGGGAGGCTGAGGCAGGAGAATCGCTTGAACCTGGCAGGCGGAGGTTGCAGTGAGCTGAGATTGCACCATTGTACTCCAGCCTGGGTGACAAAAGCGAAACTCTGTCTCAAAAAAAAAAAAAACAAAAAACAAAAAAAAAAGTAAATAGTAACTCACAATAACCCCAGGATGTAGGTTTTTACTACTGAGGACATGGAATCAGAGAGAGGATTAGTCACTTGTGCAATGCCACATGGCTAGTAAGTGGTGAACTGGGACTCAAACCCAGAAAGTTTGATTTCAAAACCCATACTCCTGACAACAACACTAAAATGTTAGTTGTCATTTATGCCGTTGTTGCAGCTATTGCTGCTGCTTAATAACATAGGAAAATGCTTACGGTAAAATGTTGAGCAAAAAAAAAGAATACAAGTTTTTATGTATAGGATTATTCTGATTTTGTTTTGAATTTTTGTATTGTGCATATACATGCATCGATAAAACACTGGAAGAAAATATACCAATATATTAAAATCATTATCTCTTGGGTACAGTGTTTAGAACAATCCTGGCACATAGAAAATGTTAAGTATTATCTCCAGGATCATTTGTTTTGATGTTCTAAAGATTCAATAAAATGGTCTAAATGTGAATTTAGTTGTATTTATCTTGCTCAGGACTCATAGTTTCTGAATTTGAGAATTCACATTTTTATTATTTTTTTTAATTTTAATTTTTTTTTTTTCTTGAGACGGAGTCGCAGTCTGTCACCCAGGCTGGAGTGCAGTGGCGTGATCTCAGCTCACGGCAACCTCTGCCACCTGGGTTCAAGCAATTCTCCTGCCTCAGCTTCCTGAGTAGCTGGGATTACAGGTGCCTGCCACTACACGTGGCTAATTTTTTTGTATTTTTAGTAGAGACGGGGTTTCACTATCTTGGCCAGGCTGGTCTTGAACTGCTGACCTGGTGATCCACCTGCCTCGGCCTCCCAAAGTGCTGGGATTACAGGCGTGAGCCACCGCGCCCGGCCCGAGAATTCACATTTTTAAATAATCAGTTCTGGCCGGGCGCGGTGGCTCATGCCTGTAATCCCAGCACTTTGGGAGGCCGAGGTGGGCGAATCACGAGGTCAGGAGTTCGAGACCAGCCTGGCCAATATGGTGAAACCCCGTCTCTACTGAAAAAATACAAAAAATTAGCCAGGCATGGTGGCGCGTGCCTGTAATCCCAGCTACTCGGGAGGCTGAGGCAGGAGAATTGCTTGAACCCAGGAGGTGGAGATTGCAGTGAGCTCAGATCGCGCCACTGCACTCCAGCCTGGTGACAGAGCAAGACTCCGTCTCAAAAAATAAATAAATAAATAAATAAATAAATAAATAATCAGTTCTAGAATACCCTCAGTCATTAGTTCTTTGAATATTACTTTTAAAATTTGTCCTGCATGTTTCTTTACCTCTTTTCATATTTTTTATTTCTTAATCTCTCTGTGTTGCATTCTATATATCTATTTTTCCAGTTACCACTTTTCTGTTTAATTGTGCCCAATCTGTGTTCAACAAGTCCATTGAGTTTTTAAATTTGAAACTTTTTTTCATGTCTAGAGTTCTTTTTCAATACTACCTGGCCTTTTAAAAATAGTGTACTGGAGTGGAATAATAGACATTGTAGACCCAGAAAGGTGGGAGGTGCAAGAGGTGTAAGGGATAAAAAATTACCTAATGGGTCAAGCACAGTGGCTCACGCCTGTAATCCCAGCACTTTGGGAGGCCAAGGCAGGTGGATCACTTGAGTTCAGCGGTTTGAGACCAGCCTGGCCAACATGATGAAACCCCGTCTCTACTAAAAATATGAAAAATTAGCTGGGCTTGGTGGCACACTCCTGTAATCCCAGCTACTCATGAGGCTGAGACAGGAGAATCGCTTGAACCCAAGGGGCAGAGATTGCAGTGAGCCAAGATGGCGCCACTGCACTCCAGCCTGGGCACCAAGAGCGAAACTCTGTCTCAAAAAAAAAAAAAAAAAAAAAAAAAAATTACCTAATGGGTTCTATGTATATGATTTGAGTGATGGTTACACTTTAAAGCCCAAACTTCACCACTACACAATATATCCATGTAACAAAGCTGCATTTGTATCCTCAAATCTGTAAAAATAAAATAATGTCTTGTTCTTTTCTTACGTTTTCAATTATATCTTTAATCATTTTAAGCAATTTTATAGTGTGTATTAGACTGCATATTTCGGGGTCTAATTCTATGTGTTGTGTCTTCAGACATTTGATTATGGTGTGGTGTTTTTTCATGTGTTTTGTAATTTTTTATTTTAAATTGTGTTCAGTGCAGCTTTACTTGTGGGGATCTTGTGAGGGATATGTCTCTCTAGAGCTGTTTTATGTTGCTTCTGCTAGGTAGGAATAACAATAGTTATACTCTTAAGTGAGTATACACTTTGTACTCATTTTTTGGTGTGGAGGGTTCCTGGACAGTGTAGGAGTTATAAATTTTGAATCCCAAACCCATGTGAAAGCAGGCCTCAGAGGGAGACCCTGTTTTCTACCTTGTTACAGCCCAGGTTGTCTTCCTGTGCTAGTGAATGAATTTTTGTCTAGTTCAACCTTATTGAATGTGTAGTCCTTTGAAACTCCCAACTTCCTACAGATGTTTCAGTTCCAACCTCCTGCCTTACTTAGGCCCAAGGCTCTGTCTCCTGCCTCTACAGGCCATCAGAACCTAAGTGCGTGTGCTCGCTTCAGCAGCACATGTACTGGGATTAGAATGATGCAGAGGAGATTAGCATGGTCCCTGCACAACGATAATGCACAAATCCGTGAAGTGTTCCAAACAAAGAAGAAGAAGGTGGATCATGGCAGACGGGAGGCAAGACTAGATTGCAGCTCCAACTTGGACGAACAGAGCAGCATGTGGAGGCTCGCATCATGAATTTTTGCTCCAGAACGACTGCAGGAATAAATCAGGAAACCCAAGAGGACCCACAGACCCTCTGAAGGAAGCAGACTGCTCCTGCAGGATCCAGGAGGCACACCAAATACTGTGAGTGCCCAAATTGTGGAAGTGGGAAAGGGAGATCGTCTGCCCCTGAACACACACCCCCACTGGGGAAACTGAAGGCCTAGGTTACCGGAGAAGATTCTGACCTTATCTGGAGCTGAGTCAATTTAGATACTGAGCAAAATACAGGAGTAGAGGAAAGAGCGGGAAAAGCCCTGTGAGCTCACTGGGTCCCCTAGCAAACCATTTCTGCCTGGCCTTACAGGGGTCCTTTGGTAGGGCGGCCAGAGGCGCTTGGAAAAGGTCACAGGGAGAAAGAAATCTCCAGCCGAACTTTGTAACAATTTGAACTGAGGCTGGGGGCAGTGGCTCACACCTGTAATCCTAGCACTTTGGGAGGGTGAGGAGGGTGGATCACCTGACGTCAGGAGTTCGAGACCAGCCTGGCCAACATGGTGAAACCTCGTCTCTACTAAAAATACAAAAATTAGCCAGGCGTGGTGGCGCATGCCTGTAATCCCAGCTACTCGGGAGGTTGAGGCAGGAGAATCACTTGAACCGGGGAAGCGGAGGTTGCAGTGAGCCAGGATCATGCCACTGCACTCCAGCCCGGGCGACTGAGCAAAACTCCATCTCAAAAACAAACAAACAAACAAACAAACAACAAAAAAACATTTTGAACTGATCGAGAAGTCTTCTGGCCAGAACTTGGTGGGGGGTGGGGCATGAATCTGGTGTGCAGACTCCACAGGTGGGGAAGAAGGAAAGCCATACTTGCTTTCACATCTGGGAGGTGGGTAGCCTGGGGCAAGTTCTCAGCCCTGCTCACTCACTGTCTGGAAACAGACTCAGTGCTGTTGGTGGGGTGGGGGTTGGGGTACAGTGGGAGTGAGACCAGCCCTTTGGATTCTGTGGGAGCTGCGTGAGGCCTGTGACTGCCGGCTTTCCCCCACTTTTCTGACAACCTGCACAACACAGTAGAGACATCCATAATCCTTCTAGGATCATAACTCCATTGACCTGGGAGCCTCACCCCCATCCCCCGCAGCAGCTGCAGCAAAACCCGCCCAAGGAGACTCCGAGCTCAGACACACCTAGCCCTGCCCCAACCCAATGGTCCTACCCTACCCACCCTGGTAACTGAAGACAAAGGGCATATACTCTTGGGAGTTCTAGGGCCCCGCCCACCACCTGTTCCTCCCCATACTACCACAGCTGATGCTCTCTGGAAAGCGCCACCTCCCAGCAGGAGGCCAACCAGCACAAAAATAGTGCATTAAACCACCAAAGCTAAGAACCTTAACAGAGTCCATTTCACCCCCTTTCCATCTCCACCAGAACAGGTGCTGGTTTCCACAGCTGAGAGACCCATAGACAGTTCACATCACAGGACTCTGTGCAGACTACCCCCAGTACCAACCTGGAGCCTGGTAGACTTGCTGGGTGGCTAGATCCAGAAAAGCTGTAACAATCACTACAGCTTGGCTCTTAGGAAGCCACATCCACAGGAAAAGGGGGAGAGTATTACATCAAGGGAACA